>NC_134542.1:92795679-93413128 GCF_050624435.1 Tenrec ecaudatus | reverse complement strand
TCATGGAAACAAACAAAAGCACCTAAGTAGGAGTGGAATTAAAAATGCTCTAGTCACTGTCTACAGAGCATGAGCTGAGCGTGTGTAAGCACATGCTAAGTTTGGCCTTTTAATCGCAAGCCCTATCTCTCTTGAGCTATTTAAAGCTGGAGTTGCAAGCAGCCAGAGATGTTGCTATGTGAAGAAAATGTCAATTTCTCTAATGGCAATTCTTTAATAACTCCTAGGACATTTTCTCCCGTGAGAGCCAAAATTTTCCAGGCACTAGTATATCTGCTAACATGCACGCTAGCCTCGGTGACAGAGACATAAATTCCCTTCAATATGGAGATGCTGTTGTATGTGTGTCTTTCAAAATGCTGCAGGGTGCATTCAACAGAAAATAAAGTTGGGAGTCTACCCAAATATAACTTTACATTTTATTGTCATAAATATGACATAGTACACAAGTCACTTGAGCAACCAAACCATTCTCACAGCTGAATTTCCAGGCCATTGCCACCCTGGTGAGGTTGTATCCATTACAGCTTTATTTCCTGCTTCTACTGACTGATTGACCCACAGTCAATGATCTTAGAGAGAGATCATCATCGCCATCAACAACAACATTTATTATTTAGAATGGGCCACATACTGTTATGTATACAAACTAATTTATGTATTCCTCGTGAAAGTCATATGGGATATGTATTATTATTATCCTCATCTGTACTGAGGCCAGAGTGGTCCGGGAACTTATGCATGTACACACACAACTGTGCTTTTCCTTCTTGACAGATCCCAGATCCCACCTTGCCTTCATATTTACTTGCACTTCTGGTTCCATATTTTGACCCCACTA
Source organism: Tenrec ecaudatus (assembly GCF_050624435.1). Classification (NCBI taxonomy): domain Eukaryota; kingdom Metazoa; phylum Chordata; class Mammalia; order Afrosoricida; family Tenrecidae; genus Tenrec; species Tenrec ecaudatus. The sequence goes on along the minus strand of NC_134542.1, from coordinate 93,412,287 downwards.
TCCATGAATAGCTATAACACTGCCAGGAAGAAAAGAGATGAATGAAGGAGATGCAAACACATTTTGAGGAAGAACTCCTTGCATCAATTAGTCTACTCATCGAAGAAGAGCATGCCTGGATTCTTCATTATACATCACAGGATCTGTAGCTGTGAACATATAATGTTGGGACTGAAACCTAGCAGCATCTTGAATATGCTGCTTGACTAGATGGTACAATCAGATTGAACTTTCCCAACTAGAGCATCATTCAACGAGGGCAACTGCTCCTCTTGTCTACCCACACTGACCATCAAACGCTTAACTGCACCAACCATGGGACGAGTCCACCAGGCTACAGATTTCTAAAGACTACAAATGATTAGGAGTCCCTGGGTGGTACAAACAGTTAATTTGTGTGCTTCACTACTATGAAAGGTTGGAGGTTCAAGTCTCTCCAGTGGCACGTAAAGGTATGGTGATGCACTTCTAAGAAATCAACCCTATCACAGGTCTACTCGACGTACATGGTGTTTCCATGAGTCCACGTTGACTCATGGTGTTTCCATGAGTCCACGTTGACTCATAGCAATTGTTGGTACAAATGATTAACTAGGTTGATTTTCAAGAACTAAGCATCAGAAGCAGTTTTCTACATATTTAACTTAAACAAAAAGCATACAAAAGAAAATCTAGTATGAAAATTGTATGATCTTGGACTACCTACATAGCATGTGGCCAATAGAATCTACTTTACAAATAATTTTCCTCTTGCTTCAATTCCATTCCATAAAGACTTGGTGATGGTTCTCGCCAGAAAAGAGCTGAGCAACATCTCTGTTCTAAAGGTACTGTCTAGATCTCTTACACTGTCCAGGAATTATCAACCCACCGTATTCTGTGTGTTGAATATTAGCCAGTCATATCTGGGCCCCACACTGTAGAATGTCATTTTTTCATGTAAGTTCATGTATCGTTCATTCCAGGCAATTTGGAATCTTCGTTTTACCCTTACGTATAACACCGTTTATGTGTACAGTTTATAGTAGTAGCATTTATGTGTTTGCTTCCTCCAGTATACTTTATAGTGTTTCAACTCAGGCTCCTCTTTCAATGTGTACAATACTGATGTAGTGTTATTGTCTGTCTGTCTGTCTGCTTCAGGTGATTCAGATTTTGCCCCCATCTTTGACCTTTGAGACAGCTGGAGAAACATTTGCTCTTTGTTCTGTTTTGCTTTGTTTCGTTTGTTGAGAAAGAAAAAAATGTTGGGATCTAAGCAAAGGATGACTTTATCTCTTCCAACTCTGAGGAAAAATATGCTGCTTTCCACCATTCCATCCTTATATTTTATTTAACACAATTAAACAGTCTTATTGACTTATGACAGTTAGCATACCATTTACCTCAGCTCAGAGGAAACAAAATTCATTTCCAAAGTTTCCTTTATATGGCTGGAATAGGATAGCAAAGGGGAAGCTAAGAAATCATTTATGAATCACACAAGTGTAGTTTCCCAAAGAAGGGAACTGGCTTCAGTTAGTACTGTCAGTAGCTTTGACTGTATGAAGTGATTTCCAAAAGTTCATGACATTTTTCATTATGCTTTAATCCAACTGTTATTTTATGGGAAAATGAAATCCATCACATTTTGACCTCCAGAACAATATTTAAGGAGTCCTGGTAGTACAATTATTAAGGACACAACTGCTGGTTCAAACCACCTTGCAGCTCCAAGGGAAAAAAAAGACGTGGCAATCTACTCCCATAAAGATTACACTCTTGAAACTCCTATGGGGTAGTTCTCCTCTCTCACATAAGGTTGCTAGGAGCAATGAACAACAACAGCAGGGCAATAGTTAATGTGTAGGGAACAAGTTTCTATGCGTTATTAACCTACAGACTAAAAACATTAAACAATTTGAAATGTTAGCTTTGACCAAGAAGGAAGGAAACACAGATGCCAGTATTTGTCCTAATCACGTGCTAAACAAAGTAGGAAGACAAGGGAGGCTAACCCCTTGTATTTGTAGCACTACTAAAGCTCATCCCTCAGCTCCTAGGTGTCTTTTTCTTTCAAGCTAATTAATATTTGCATTAGAGCTACCTTTAAAGTATCTTCCAGTTCCTACAGCAAAATAGTTAAGCTAATGGGAAAACACCACGCAAAGAACTGAGTGGTCGCTATTAAATTGGGCTCATCCTTGTGGAGGAGAATGTGTAGTTCCAGCTGCTCTTAGCCTGGAGCTGCCATTCTCACATTGAAGAACTATCTTGATTGCTGAACACTACCAACAATTGTCTCAGAATTGAATATCACTATCTTGGACTAGGTTTCACGTTCATTCCTCAATCAACCGCTAAACCAAGGGGACGAGATTTACGAGAATGAATGGAGGGGGTGTGGGGGGGGAGAGTCTAGGAAGACAGGGGACCCTCTTGTAAACTTTGTAGACCTCATAGACTGGGAGGTCTACACAGGGGTAGTTTTTCAAAGTAAAAACTAGGTGTTTAACCAAAACAAAAAAAAAAGGAAAACAAATGCCAGACAAGCGCACTATAAAATACCAAATTCAGTCCTCAAATAAATTAACTTCCTGACTTGAATTTGTAATTGGGGCAAATTATCCAGGAAGCATAGTAAGCACATGTTTACTTCTGCTTACTTGTTAGTTTGTAGTGAATAATGTCACCGGCGCTCACCACATGACATAGTGAAAAATATGAGAAATGATTCACTACAGATTAGTAGTAAATACATATACATTTGTGCTTACTTTACTGGCCACTCCATCCGTGTCAGTGATCATCAATGTGAAAAGAGGCTTGGATTCTGTAGGAAGGTGCTGTAGTATTAGAAGAGACACAGAAGCCAGCCATACCTAGAAATCGAATCTTTGATGTGGACTAAAAATGTGAACTATTTTCCTACAATTTAGTAAGTAAACAAAAATAAACCTGTACTTGCCTTGTCTGGGAGAAAGACCAGGCTTTTTACCCCAGTATCAAGTTACAAACCGGGAACCCACAGGGGCAGTTCTACCCTGTCCTGTTACCCTGTTAGTTTGCTATGAGTCGGAATCGACTCGATGGCAATGACTTGCCTTGCTTCTTGGTTAATCCACCCTTGGTTCAAAATAGTAACAAGAATCTTTTAAAAGTGTAATTAAGCCCAGCGATACAATGTCACAATTCCAAGTCTCAACTAATCAGCAGACACAGGCATACATACATAAACATAGATTTTAAAAATAGCCCTTCCATTTGAACAACAAGAAAATATGCAGGTCACTCAGATGGAAATTAAAATCTGAATCTATTCAGAAACAACTGTTAACTCAGCTCTAAAGCCACAAGAATCCAAGTAAATGCTGACACACCCTCACCTCAAAGAGGCACTATCCCTCTGCACTCGGGTTTGTATCTTCTTCTGACATTATGCCGTACGCGTGGGTCAAGTGTTCTTGTATGCAAAGTGGGTTCAGAGTAAATGAGCTAGAAATGTCTTACATACATAATGGCTCTGGATTCAACTTAGCTGTGACGACTAGATTGCTGCAAACACCAAGATAATAGAGCTGCTAATGAGGAGATTTGCTCATAACTTACTACTCTGTCAACTCTAATGTCCGACCATAATGGTTATTATTTATTGATATATTATGTGTATACAAAGCAGTGGCTGAGGCCAAGAGCAACCTCTTAGCAGAGCCCAAGACTATTAGATTGTGAGTAATCTCCAAAAGATAACTACTTTTCAAAATCACATCAGCTCTAAGTCTCTGTTATTTGTAAGCTCTTCACTGAAGAGAAATAAGCCTATATTTAACATCAGAATACCAGGGTCAGCCCTGGTATATAAGAGAATGGCATACTTTCATGGGTGGCAGCATCCAGCGTTGGTGAAATGCAGACTATGTGTGGCCCAGCCTGCTGGGGAGAAATCTAGCAATTATTGACAATTCTAGAGACACAGATCCTTTGACTGGAATTCCACATCTGGGAATCATTCCTGCAGAAATGAAAGTACCAGAATAAGGATTTTTATTGCCATTGTGTTTGTAGTGGTCAAAACTTGAAACAATCTACACGTCCACCAAAGGGAAAATGCTTGAACAGACTTTAGTGTGGCCATAGCCAAAAGCAAACCCACTATACTTGAGTCAATTCAGACTCATAGTGGCCCTGGAGGACAGAGTATAAGTGTTCCTCAGGGCTTCCCAGGCTGTAAAATCGTTATGAGAGAAAATAGCCTCATCTTTCTCCCCATGGAGCTGCAGCCCAACATGTGACCCAGTGTGTCAGGAGGACTTCTTTGGCTCAGCGACACAGTGTGACCAATTAGAATAACTTAAATGTACATCTCAAGTGGAGAATGCACATGGCATAATATTGAGTGGTCTACATTCAGTGCCCAGAACATCTCTGTAAGTGTTTCCAAATGGAGTCACGGGATCCCTTCAGTACAATTCTTGCAAGAGTTTGTTTATTTAAGCCTCATCCACTCACTTCCACCTAGTTAATTCTGATTAGTGAAGTAGAAGAACAAGAAAGAGATACTAGACTTGTAGAAATGTAGTTATATAGAAGAAGTATTTTCACTTTTTAAAAATCTCATATATTCTTATAAGATTTTAAATCATATAAAAGATTAAATTTGTCATCCTACTTCTAGGTCATATGGCCTACATTCAGGCCTGGCTTGACTTCTTTCTATGTAATTTTGGAAAACCGTTTCTTTCTCTAAATCTTAGGCACTTGATTTGCAAAATGAAGAGTACTGTGATCATTAAATGAGTTAAGACTCACTTAAAACAGTGATGTTACTTTATAAGTGCTAGATAAGTGCTAATTATTAATATCCCAATTTGCATTGGGCAAATCTGCTGCAAAAGACCTCTTTAAAGTTTAAAACGCAAAGATATCACTTTGAAGACTAAAGTATACGCTGACCCAAACCATGGTATTTTCAGTCAAATCATATGCATGAGAAAGCCAGACAATGAATGAGAAAGAGGGAGAATTGATGCATTTGAAATACGGTGTTAGTGAAGAATATTGTATGTACCATGGTCCACTAGAAGAACAAACATATCTATCATGGAAGAAATACAGTCAGAAAGATGACTGGAAACAATGGTGAGACTCTGTTTCATGACCTTTGGACATGTGATTAGGCAGGCCCAGTGCCTGGAGAAGGCCACCATGTGTGGTAAGGAAAAACCTCAAGGAGATGGGTTGACACAGTGGCTGCGATAGTGAGCTCAGGCATTACAGAGACTGGTGAGAATGGTGCAGGACCAGGCAATATTCCATTCTATTGTGACTACGGGGGGTGGTAAGAGCTGGGACAGATCCAACAGCACCTAATAAAAGCAATGGCAATGACAAGTATTATCTGATTTCCTTTAAATATTAGGTTATATACTTTTTGCACATCGATTGTAATGTTTTCATGATCATTTCTCTGTCTATACATACTGCCCCTTGCTGCCATTCAGTTGATTCTGACTCATAGCAAAGCTATAGGACAGGGTAGTATTGCCATTGTGGGTTTTTGAGACTATAATTCCTTAAGGATGCAGAAAATCTCATCTTTCTCCCATGAAGAGCTGGTGGTTTCAACCTGCTAAACCTTGAGGTTTAGCATAACTCACTATGCCACCAGGCCTCCTTATTGAGGCATAATAATATATAAATAGCATTTTCTGTCAAATAGATAAGTTGGAATTACATTGGACATTATCATTCTGCTTGCTTTTTAAAATATTTGCTGATTTCAAAAAGCAATAAAAATCATCTGGATAAATATATTTATACATTGACCTTTTTTTCATTTCTGTATTATTTCCATTATGACAACAACAATAACAACAACTAGTTGTGGTCAAGCCAGTTTTAATTCATTACAACTCAAGGGACAGAATTGCTGCTAACCTTCATGGAAGCAGACTGCCAACTCTTTCTCCCATGGAGTGGCAGGTGAATTCATACTATCAACCTTTCAGTTGGCTACTGGGTGCTTAACCACTGCACTATCGTGGCTCCCTTTCTTAAGATACTCAAAAAGGGTTTAGAGGAATAAAAACTATGGAAATCTTTAGCTATTTTGATACAGCTTGACAGTAAGCCGTTACGTCCCTACCCCCAGAAAAATTTACTTCAGAGGACAGCACTGAAGCTACACCTCAGGGAGAGGGACATGTCTGTTCAGAGCACACAGGAGCAAATGAAGGGGGAGGAAGAGAGACTGGAGCACATCCTGACCCACCAAGCTTTGAGGACGATATCGCTGCTCAGAGCAGCCAACGCACAGAGAGAACCATATGACTGGTCCCACTATGAGACACGGCATCCCTCATTGACCCACAACCCTATGGGGGACAACACTGGAGACACCCTGTGGGAATTAAGCCCAATCTGACCCCACCACACCAAGGCAACACACTAAGGGCGTGCAACAGAACAGCAAGGTGAGCAGAGTAAGGAAGTCCTGAGGAAATACCAAAAATAGACTTTGGGGCCAGGGTGTGGCACCCCATCAGACTCCACCAGAAAACACCCCTGAAGATCAACAAACAGACCTTGAACTATTTATAGGCTTTTCTTTATTTTGTCATTGGAATTTTGCTGTTATTGTTGTTTTCTTTTCTTTTGGTCCTTTGTTTTGCTCTGTCTTGTTTTTATGCATATTAATATCTCTGCAGGTCTATCTAAATAAGATAGGTGGGATAAACAATCTGGAGGAGCAAACAACAGGACATGTTCCCGGAGACATGGAAGAAGGGGAGGTGGGGGAAAGGAAATGGTGTTAACAAACCTAGGGACAAGGGAATAACAACATCAGTGGTGAGGAGGGTATAAGAGACCTGGTAGGGCTTGATCTAGGGCAATGTAATCAAGGGAAATTACTGAAACACAAATGAAAGCTGAACATGATAGTGGGATGGGAGGAAAGTAAAAGTAAATAGAGGAAAAAACTAGGAGGCAAAAAGAATTTATAGAAGTCTAAATACAGGTTATATACATCTGTAAATACATTTATACATGAGGATGGAGAAATAGCTCTATGTACATATATCTATAGGTTTAGTATTAAGGTAGCAAATGAGTACTCCCTCAATGCAAGAACACTTTGTTCTATTAAACTGGCATTCCATGATGCTCACCTTACCGACACAATCGTTAAAGACAAAGCAGGTGCATAAGCAAATGTGGTGAAGAAAGCAGATGGCGTCGGGCTATCAAAAGATATAGCATCTGGGGCCTTAAAAGCTTGAAGATAAATGAGGGGCCATCTAGCTGAGAAGCAACAAAGCCCATATGAAAGAAGCACGCCACCCTGTGTGATCATGAGGTGTCAATGGGATCAGATATCAGGTATCAAAGAACAAAAGAATCATATCATTGTGAATGAAGGGGAGTGTGGAGTGGGGACCCAAAGCCCATCTGTAGGCAACTGGACATCCCCTTACAGAAGGGTCACGGGGAGGACATGAGTCAGTCAGGGTGTGGTGTAGTAATGATGAAACATACAACTTTCCTCTAGTTCTACCTTGCAAATTTAGCTAGACCACAGGATATATACTGGTACAGATAGGAACAGAAAGGAAACACAGGGAATCCAGGGCAGATGAACCCCTCAGAATGTGGTGAGAGTGGTGATACCGGGAGGGTGGAGAGAGGGTGGGGTAGATAGGAGGAAATAATTACAAAGATCTACATATAATCCCCTCCCTGGAGGTCAGACAACAGAAAAGTGGGTGAAGGGAGATGTTGGACAGTGTAAGACATGCCAAAATAATAATTTATAAATTATCAAAGCTTCGTGAGGGGTTGGGTGGGGAGGAAGGGGGAAAATGAAGAGCTGATGTTAAGAGCTCAAGTAGAAAGCAAATATTTTGAGAATGATGATGGCAACAAATGTACAAAGGTGCTTGACACAATGGATGCATGTACAGATTGTGAGAAGAGTTGTACAAGCCCCCAATAAATTGATTTAAATTTTTTAAATAAATAAATATTAATACTCTTGGTTAAGGGGGAAAAAAAGAAAAGAAGCCTTTAGGTTGATCTAGCTTTACTCCTTCCTTTCTGATCTCCCTTCAGCACTTGAAAAGCTGTTCTTCACCAGCCAGTCAACACCTGCTGATGTTTGTTTTCAAGATTCATTTAAGAAATGTCATTATAAGAAATTATCACATAAAGTGTTCATCTATAAAAATTGTTCGAGTCTCAGATCTTTAAGATTGAAAATGAAGTTCCCTTCATATTAGAACTTTGTTGCTAATAAGGTAAATTTGAACTAAAAAATGTCTATTCACTCAATGGCATTTTCAGTACCTAAAATTCCCCCTATGAATCATATATTCTCAAACCATGCACCCCTAAATATTGAGCTTCCTATGACTCATTCTGAAACACTCTGACAACTTCTCCATTGAAATTCAGAATTTCCCAATCCGGTAAAAAATCTGTTTCTCTAATGAATTAGTTCCCTTTCCCTTGGGCGACATGCAGTAGTGATGATCAGATTGTGGAGTGGAGTTCATAACTGAGTCCATGGCTGCCCACTTGCTTAAGTGTTCACGTCTCCCAGGCATGCCTCCCTCTGACCTGAGTCTGGCCTTCATTGTCTTCCTTCCCCGTCACCCTCACTGGATGCCAGCTGTCAATGTCTTAACCTTCAAACCCCTGCATGTTTTCTAAATTTAATTCCTATTTGTAGATCCTATAGCAGTCAAGAGATTGAGTGATGTATCACATTGGACAAGTATGCTGAAATAACCTTTTGTTTTTAAAACAATGGTGGCACTGTGAGTTGGGTGTACCAAACCTAAGTCCCGGAATTTTCAGTTGCCTTATACATCCACAAAAGCTGAACAATAAATAAGGAAGAATTGGTGCATTTAAATTGCGGTGTTAGCAAGGAATAGTCAAGATGCCATCAACTACACGAAGAACCATGCATTCTTGGAAAAAATGCAACCAGATGAATGGTCCTCAGAAGCAAGAGTTGCAACACGTGCATCTCCTGTGTAGAAGACTCTCACTCTGGAATCAGTCAGTTTTGTCATTCCTGTGGATATGAGGGTCATCTCAGACGCAGATGAAAGAATCCCTTGGCCATCAAGGAAGAAGAGCAGAAGCTGCAGAGGCACTGGAGGTCAAGCACCAGGCCACGAGGCAGAGCAGAATGGCAGCACTGAGACCATGAGACAGAAGGACAAAGGAGCAGAGGTCGAGACCATGAGGCTGAGACATTGAGGACCCGAGATAGGCACGGCTGCTGGCTGAGAAGAGGGGCTGCTATAAACCAAGGACTATATCCTTTGTGTTTTCTGATCCTGACTTGTGGCTGATTAATCTGCCTAATAAATTCCTCATAAGAATGAATGTGCATTGTTTATGAGTTCTGTGTAGCCTTTTCAATGGAGCATTGACTCCAGCAGAGAAGCCAAGTGAACGCCATGGGAGGACAAGGTGATGTCAGAGTGGGGTAAAGAATGGCAGGGGTTGAGTTATGTCTGGCCCCTGCCTTGTGGCAATTGACCTTGGGCCAGTGTGAAGTTGGATTCTCCTTCTCCCTACTGAAACCAGAGGAAGTCAGATGTAACCTCCACTTGATTTCTTCAGCATATTATCAGAAGGGACCAGTTCCCGGGGAAGAATACCATTCTGGGTAAGGCAGAGAGTCCATGATAAAGAAGAGGAAAATGACCCTCGATGAGACGGATTGGCACAGTGGCTGCAGCAAAGACTCAAACACAGCAATAAGTATTTTGTTCTGCTGCACATAGGGTTGCTATGAGTTGAAATCCACTAGAGTGCACTTACTTTAATCATCTCAGCACACGTTGCTGGAGGACTCATGGTCTCCTAATTTGCATAGATGGATCAAGTCTCCAAAAGCACAGTTAGCTCTCTCATAGCAATCCGTTTCATTTCCCCCATCAGTACATGCCAAGCATCCCATCCAGTGTGTGGGGCACTCCACATCCTACAAGAGAAAAGTTGAATCTGTAATATTTCCTCTCACTTGGTGCCCTTCTCTCATTGCCAATTATTGCAGTACCCACTAAATAAACATGACACTCATTCCTCAGGTATTTTTCAATTCAGTTGCTACAAATCACACTGGGCTGCTGGTCTGGCAAGCTTTCAAGCTCCTTTGCCACCAATTATTGAATTAATTAATTTTCCAGCAAGCTTGCTCTTTGTTCGGGATAGCACATAAGTGGCACTCAGGGATGGCCCGTTTATACTAAGGAAGCAAAACGAGTGCTAATTTAAGTCACCATGAGAAGCACTTAAAACCCCCATTGCTTCCAAGTAGACTCTTACTGACCATTATCTACACCCCCAGCAGGACCACACATAAGTGACTTCGGAAACCTAGAAATTTAGCCTACGTGCCCTTACATGAACTCAGACTAAATTTGAAGTGAAAGTCATCCTTTAAAACACGATTGGAAATGCTAGCAATATGGCTGGAGTGATGCTACTGGCTGACAAAATGGCAACTCATTTATCCTCTCTGCCCTTGTTTCCTCGCGTATGAAATCAGGAACACTGACTCACTTCACAAGAAGACTGCATGAACTTAATTAATTAGCAAAACACATCAAAAATACAAACTGCAGAACACCTTTGCTCAGCTCCTGAGCTCGCTCAATCTGCCACTGGGATGGTTTAGTTGATAGACCGCAATCTTTCCTGAAGCTCTGACTTTGGTCTGGCCCATAAACATGGAATTGTCGAACCCACGGTTGTAGACACCTGTGGATTTTCATGTTGCTTGTCTAACGTTTTCTTTGCTGCAATGGTTCAGACCCTGTGTTTTCCTCATCACATGTGCACTGAGATTCCACTTACTATAGAAAGTGTTAGACACCCGTGCCAAATACTTGCATGTCCAACTCGCCATCTGAACGCACATGAAACTCAGCTTTACTTTCCTTACTCCAAAGTACCTTCTGTGACTAGGCAAAGGAGGATGGGAACTTCATCCTAGACCATCAAAACCTGCCAGCCACATTTCCATCTGGTCTATTGAGGATTGCCAAAAGCATTTTTTTTTCAGGTCCCTTTCCCCCCCCAAAAAAAGTTAGTTGATCAAAAATTATCTCAAACAGAACTTATTTGAGGACTAGAAAATACAGTGTTTTCTATCCTGAAATCTGGCCTCGTGGACACACCTGACCAAAACAGAAGGAAGAAAAGCAAATGTTGCCCTAAACCGGTACATTCAAATTCCGTTTACTTTCTTCCTGGAGCCACACATAGACCCAAAGACAATCAGCCTAAGTGGTGTTCAATCGTGTTCTTAAAGAGAGAGAGGAAATCAAATGTCTGAAACTCTCAAGGAAGCAGGAAGCTTCACAGCTGGAGACTGGAGCCAAGAAAGTTGGGGGGAAAGTCAAACTGTTGCCAAGGAGGAACAATTGAATATAGTATCTTGGGGTTTAACGGATGATGATCCAAGACAAAAAAGTATATTGCCCATTTTAACCAGGGACAAGAGAAAGTCTTACAGGAAACAGGGACCTGAAAGAAAGCATGCATGTTAAACCCGTTGGTTCGCTCTCCTGTGTGAAGAAGACCCAAGAGTTAATGGAGAAAGTTTTCTCAGACTCCTCTCCTTGAACTGGTAGTGTGTTAATTCTGATAATAATCTGTCTCTGATAAACAGTCATAACCCATCACTCCTACTTTTCCACTTTCCTAAGGTACCTAAGGTCATCAAAGGATCCTCAAACCAAAGCCGTCACTCAATTAGGCCTTCTTCCTCCAGGTCACTGTGTCAGTATTTGTTCACATTTCTGCTCATCAGTGTACCATGTGTTAATGAGTATTCATTAAGGAACTATTGTTCTGTGAGTGTTGATCACCCTGTCAGACGCTGTAAGATTTTTTTTCTTTAAATGAAGTACTTCCTTCCACTAGCAAAATTTGCTTTTCCACTAGAATTCCTACTCCCACATGCAATAGGACTGCCTAGTGGGAAACATGCACATGCATGCACATGCAAGATTTATGGGCCCATGAAAAGTCGAGATTGTACCAAACAAGAAGCCTCCAGAAGGCTTGAAATGAGCACCCTTAAACCACCACCCCTGAAATAATGAGGTCAGAGTTAATTGGGGAAAGTGATCGCTCACAGCTGCCTTCGTTTCTTACTTCCCATTCCCTCTTGAGCCACTGGCATCTGCTTCCTGGGCATTCTATGGGCGTGGTTCTCAAATTCATGTGCATCAGAATCACCTGGAGGGTTGGCTAGACCACAGATTGCTGGGCCCCACTCCCAGATGGTCTGATTCAGTGGACCTGGAACGAGGCCTGAGGTTTTGCATTTTTATCAAGTTCTAGGTGATGAGCTGTGGTCTGGGAAGCTCCTTTGAACATTACTGCTCTGTTGTATGCCCTTGAGTTAAATCTTGTCTTTTCTGAAAGAAAAGAAAGAATCCTTCACCTTCCTCTGAGGCCTAGCGCCACAGTGGTTCCTCATCGGGCTGCTCATCTCAAGGTCAGCGACTTGAAACCACTAGCAGCTCTCTCTGTAGGATAAAAGATGAGACTTGCTACTCCTGTAAAGAGTGACAGTCTCAGAAACCCACAGGGGCAGTCCAACCCTATAGAGTCACCGTGAGTCAGAACCGTCTCAATGACCGCAAGTTGTGACCTTTATCTCACAAGATTAGTAAGGGGACCTAAGACTTGTCAATGAAATACAATAAGATGAAAACACTTTATAAACCGCAAAGTAGATCTAGCACTGCTGATCTTTTTTAAAAAAAAAATCATTTTATTAGGGGCTCATACAACTCTTATCACCATCCATCCATACATCAATTCTGTAAAGCACATTTGTACATTCATTGCCCTCATCATTCTCAAAACATCTGCTCTCCACCCAAGCCCCTGACATCAGCTCCTCATTTTTTGACCTCCCTCTCCGCTTCCCTCTCCTTTATGAACCCTTAATAATTTACAAATTATTATTTTGTCATATCTTACCCTGTCTGACGTCTCCCTTCCCCCATTATTCTGTTGTCTGTCCCCCAGGGAGGAGGTCAGGTGTAGCTCCTTGTCCGTCTAATCATCTCTCCTTGTGGCACTTGACTCCAGGGGTCCTCTCCTCAAAACTCTTCTCTGTTCTATCTTCTTATCCGACTGCCTGGCTCTTTCCTGCTTCTCTTCATTCCATATGCTCCTTTTCTCTCCCTACTTTCTACGCATTTGAGTTAGTTAGTTTATTGTGCCAACCTGGCTGATAAACACATGTGGGGCTAATTGAAGGGCGGAGGGATAAATGGCTTGGTGAGTCTCACCTTTCTAGTTCTCGGGTTTCTTGCTCTCTGATGGTTGGGCTAGGGTACAGCTGCCTTAGCCAGTTCCCTGCTTCAGCTGGCAAGACTCACTTCCTGCAAGACATCTCTGAGGAGAAACTGCATGGACCTACCCTGATGCAGCCCTGAGTACTGGAGCAGCCGTGTGGAGACCCCTGCCAGTGCAGAGATGCTTACACGTTCACTGACTCAGCTTTTCTCCTGCTGTCGGCATCATAGTGTGTGTTCTGTGAGATGGAGGAGGATTTTGTGGATTGGTGTCAGACATATGGGCTAATGTTGGACTTGTGCGCGTGGGCAGCACTGGGTTAGGATGCTTTCTTGATGTGTACTTACCCTTTATATAAAACTCTCTCTTATACATGTGTTTTTGTGGATTTTTTTCTCTAAGGTACCCAGACTAACACAATGTTCATCTGTATTCACTCGCTCAGCAATTACTTTTATGAAAAGAGACCTCCTAGCTCAAGTTCCACATCTCTACTTACCCTGTTATGCTCACAAACTTCTCTGGTTCTCTGCAAGCAGCATCATGTTCCTGCGGTCAAAAATGCATAAGTCACATTTGACCTTCACCTTTCCGAACCCTTTCTCCTGGAGCGCCAATATCAAACATTACCTAGGATGGCCTTCCATCTCATCTTCTGCCTTGCCTCCCTTCCTCTGTAATTCCATTGCAATCACGCTTGTTGGCCTTCATCCCACAGACCTCTCGCCCATCTTCCTCGATGCTCCCTTTTGATGAAACTGTTTCAAATGGTGTTTCTTCAAGTCACTCCCCTTGCTCCCAAAGTCTAGACTGGCTTCCCATGCCTTGAATGATGGATTCTAAAACATGGCTCGGATATTAGGAACTCTGCAATCTGTCCCCACTTTCAACAAGACGCTCAATGGATGTCTGTCCCACTGTTGAGCAAAATTCACTTCCAATTGTATTAAGTATCTTTAATTTTCAGTTCTGCTGTTCCCTAATAAAACCTTGGCTTTTTACCAATCCATGATCCCCCCTTTTTTTAAAACTTCAAAGTGTCTCATCTTATTTCCCACCTTTGTCGTGGTAGAATCCTCACCTTCCATGCAGGAGACCAGGTTTGATTCCTGGCCAATGCACCTCATGTGCAGCCACCATCCAGTGGTCACAGAGACTTGCCTGTTGCTTTGGTGCTGAATAGGTGTTAGTGGAGCTTCCAGACTAAAATGCACTAGGAATAAAGACCTGGAAATTTACTTCCAAACATCAGCTAATGGCAACGACCAGAGTTGTGACTGACCTTGGGATGCCATAGGGCTGGACAGTTTTCATTTCAGTTGTGCTTGGGTTGCAATGTGTTGGTCACTGGTTCCACAACATTTAACAAGAACATACACCATTGTAATGATAATCCTGATCCCTCCTGTCCACACAAACCCTAACCATTCACCATGACAACGTCAATGCTTTCTTTTCCACTGGTCACAATCATCTTCTCAGAAACGTTGTCCATAGGGTTTTCTCTGTCTCTCATCAATGTTTTATCTGTATGTGTGTCTCTCAGTGTGTCTCCATCTCACTACACCTTGCTTTAGAACCTCATATCCTTAAGAATGTATAAACTGCATCTCTCCACTGACTTACCTCCACTGTTGCTATTAATTAGTTCATTTCTTGGCCTTTTGTATAGAGAAGTTTCTACAACTTCTCAATACAAAGTTTTATTACAGCTCTGCTTACTGACTTCATGCTCATTCATTCTTCAATGCTTGATCATTTATCTTCCAGCTCCATTGAATTTGGCTTTTCTGAGTTCACCAACAGCTTCCTCAATGACAAATGCAATTAAAGCAATTATTACATCACCTTTACACCTCTCAGAAGAAGACAAGACCTGTACCTGCCCTACCCTTCTTTAACTCCTCTCGACTTCAGCACGACCTGCTCTTCTGCTTTTACCTCTACTCATTCCAAGTCTCCTGCCGTGATTCTTTTTCTGCTGTGCAGTCTTTAAATTTTAGAATGTCCTGGGTTCTCCTTCTCTTACTACCTGCACACATTCTCAGAATGAACCCTGTCAACTCTCATGGCTTTAAATATCATGTATGTGCAATGACTCCCTAATATACCTCCAGGCTTGGAATCTACTTGGAACCAGACTCTTTCTTGATGCTTTATTTCTATGTCTCATATGCATATTAATCTTATCTAACCAGATCTGATTTTAAACCATGCAGAATTCCCAAGTTCTGTTCACACAGCTGCCTCTTGATTCATGTACAGGTTCCACATGTGCACAATGAAGTGTTCTAGAATTCCTCTTCTTCTCAAGGTTACCCAGGCTTGTTATGGTCCACACAACTGAATGCCTTTGTAGAGTCCATAAAACACAAGTAAACATCTTTCTGATATTCTCACCTTTGAGCCAAGATCCGTCTGACATCAGCAAATGTGTCCTTTGTTCCAAGTCCTCTTTTGAATCAGGCCTGAATTTCTGGCAGATCCCTGTCAATGTAACGCTGCAACTCATGCTGGATGATCTTTAGGAAAATTGTCCTTACATATGATATTAATGATGCTGTTCTATAAGTTGAGCATTCTGTTGGGGCACCTCTCTTTGGATTGAGTACAAACCGATTTCTTCCATTCAGTTGGCCAGTCTTCCAAATCTCTTGGCATACACAAATGAGTGCTCAAAGCAATGCTTCATTAGTTTGTTGAAACATTTCCATTGGTGTTCCATCAATTCCTGAGCCTAATTTTTAGCTAACACATCTAGTACAGCTTGGACTTTTCTTTAAATACTATTGATCCCTCTTGAAATGGTTGAATGTTGACTAGGTTTTTTATTATAGTTACTCTGTGTTCTTTTGTTCTTTTTTGGGATACTTTCTATATGGTATCATATTTTGCCCATAAAAACAGAGTACTGTAAAAATCAAGTAAGAATGATATAGTGAGGTTAAAATGTAATACCTAATCATTTGATCTCTCTTTTGCCCCATTTCAAAATGGTTTCAGTTTGTAATAATTTCTGCTTTATTTTCAAGTGAGGATTTTCTCTGTTTTGTTTTTCGCTTTTGGTTTTTGTTTCTGCATATGAAATTCATATAGAGAATTGGCAAGTCTTATAGAGACAGCAACTGGATTACAATTTACCTAGGGGAGTGGCAGGAGAGGTTGTTGGTGGAAAGTGGAGTTAACATCATTGACTACAAGAAAGAAGAAAATGATCTGAAATTGGTTGTTGTGATGAAAGCACAGCTTGTCTTAATCTGATCTAACTATAAAATTGTATATTTGAATGATATGCCAGTAAAACTATTTTTAATTCTATTACGCCATCTCCAGCTTCATTTCTATCACCAAACCCATATTATCCAACTAATATGCCTTCCTCTGTGTTTCCAACTTTTGCATTTTAATTTCCCATAGTTATCAATGTATCATGATGGCATTTTTGATCAATTGTAGAAGACACTGGTAAAATTCTTCATTTCTACATCACTAGGTTTAGTGGTTGCTGCATATATTTGTATAATAGTTGTACTGACTGGATTTCCTTGTATATAGACAGACATTATCCCATCACAGACAGCATTATGCTTCAAGATAGTTCTTAAAATGTCCTTTTTTTGATGGGTGCAACACCATTCCTCTTGAATTTGTCATTCCCAGCGAAGTAAACCATCTGACTGCCTGATTAAAAATGTCCATTTCAGCTTGCTACGGCCTAGGATATTGATCTTCGTATGTTCCATGACATTTTTCTGACTTCCTAGATTCATACTTTGCACATTCCAAGTTCCAATGTTTAAGTGATGTTTCTTCTCATTTTGAGTTTTGGCCTGTCGGCAAAGGCAGGCTCTGAAGACCTTACTATTGCCGTCTTTATTCTAGCCACGCCCATGGTCAACTCTGCTGTGAAAAGATAGCTCTTCCTCGGACATCTTGCGAGGGTCTCCGAGCCGACGGGCTCTTCTTTTGACACCAGCTCTGGGACTGTTCTCTTGCTAGCCATAAGGCTTTCAGGGGTTAATTCTTCGGTGGTGAACAGCCTCTTCCTTCTCAGTAGCCTAGTCTTCATCTGGAAGCTCTACTGAAACCTTTGGACTCAGGGTCACTTTGGGTGACCCTGCTGGTGTTTGGGACCCCAGTGGCATCGCTGCTAGCTTCACAGCAACTCATGATAAGTTGACAGACAACTGGTGGTACCTACCTCAGGAGAGGAAAACAACGTTCTGATCCCATAAAGATCTTCAGTGTCAGAAAGTCCTACTCTGTCCTAAATAAGTTCGGTTTGGGTTTGGATCATGTCTCTAATGTGAAGCAAGAGGGAAATAGTTGGTCAGCAGCACTTAACTTCCACACCTGACCTTCCACTGGACGCTGCCTCCGCCCTGAAGGAAGAACAATGGAAATGATCAGATGCATTCATCACTTTCACAGTCACCTTCTAATTATAAAATGTTCAACTAAGTAAGCCTGACATAGTCTTTCTTAATACCTCTAGGTTTTTTTGTTCTTGAATTCTCACAGTGCTATTGTTCCATAACTGCCTCCCCATCTGTAGATAAGAAAGGCAGGGACCATATCTCATTTTCTTCATCATTATAGTTTGAGAAATCAGTCAGTGCTTTTTACATAGTAGATTCTGAACAAACATTCATTTGAAATATCTTGAACCTCTGGATACGTAAGTGGTCTTATCTGCATAATTAGACTGGATATTCTTCAATGCATAGTACACAAAGACAGGAATTTGTATTTCATGTATCCTCCAGTTGACTCATGATGGAGATATTCACATACTGGCAGGAGCACAGTAGATCATTGTAGACCTATGCTAATTAACATGCTGGGCTACTCTTCCCAGTGCCATGAACAAAGTATCCCCACTAAAAAGGTATTCTCTGGCCCAAGCACCATCATATTGTAAATGCAGTCTCCCAGAAGACATGCATGGCCACCCAGGTTCCTGAAAACTTTCCCTTGCCCATCTTCTTTGGTAGAAGCAAAAACAACAGATGATTGCATGTGTTTACTCGGGTCCGTTGGTGGTCAATCTGTGCCTGGAAGTGAAACCATCCTTTCTGCGAGATTTCATCATAGCAATAACCACAGGACTCAAATTTTCTTCACTGATAGTGTCTCCGCTCAGCTGTATATCCCAATGTGAAAATGAAACTTGTGCTACACTCCCCTGTGTTTCCATTCTTACATTGCCAATTTCTAAACTGAGTGCTGAGATGAAAATCTGTTCCATCATGAGCACGGTCATGTATGCTGACAGCTCTCTTTAAGACCCTCGCTAGATGAGTGAGAACTGTAATGTCATTGGGATTCTTTTACCAGAAAGCGTCCTTTGTTAAGGAGACACTGAGCTTCTGTTAAGGATAATAGAAAAAATTGGGGACAGATCATAATGATGGTTAAAGGACAAGATGAGCATAATTAATGTCATTGAGCTGCATATGTGAAGATGGTTGAAATGTCAGATGTGTTGCTACATATATTTTTACCACAATAAAGAAGAAAGAGAATCTGTTTTAGGCTTCACTGTTTCTTGTTTGTTCTGTGACAGAAATTTTTCCCTGACTTTTTAAATATTGAGGGTCATCTTTTCTGTTTTATTCATTATTTGTATTTTACCTTTATATTATTATTATTTTATCCTTACCCCTTTCATTCTATTTTCTTTTTTATTGTTTCTATAGGGTTTCCAAGTTTGTGAAGCCCAGAAGGAGTAGATTCATCAAAATAATAACTAATGCAGGGTTTATAGGGGATGTAGGGGTGAGGGGTAGGAGATAGATGGGGTGAGGGGATCTCAAGAGTAAACAATGAAGGCCGGAGGTGTGGGAAGGACCAGTAGAACTGATTGTGATTACACAACTCATTTTAAAGGTGATTTAACCATGGGGGAAGGGGCGAGCGCAGGGAGTTCTAAAACTGGTAATGATTGTACAACTCTCCTTGATTTGATTGAAACTATTGAATTGCTTAATATGTGGACTAGGTGCCAACCTTGAAAGTCTGGCTAGACCAGTGGATATACAATGTACAGATAGGAACCAGAAACACAGGGAATCCAGGGCAAGATGATCCTTTCAGGGCCAGTGGTATGAGTGGCGATACTGGGAACGTAGAGAGAGGGTGGATTGGAAAGGGGGAACCAATTACAAGGATCTACATGTGACTTCCTCCCTGGGGGACGGACAACAGAAAAGTGGGTGAAGAAAGATGTCAGACAGGGCAAGATATGACAAAATAATAATTTATAAATTATCAAGGGTTCATGAGAGAGTAGGGAGTGGGGAGGGAGGGGAAAAATAAGGACCTGATGCCAGGGGCTTCAGTGGAGGGCAAATGTTTTGAGAATGATTAAGGCAATGAATGTACAAATGTGCTTTACACAATTGATGTATGTGTGGATTGTGATAAGAGTTGTGTGAGCCTCTAATAAAACAATTTTTTAAAAAGAGAAAAAATGTGGAAAACAATAAAACCAAACAAAACAATAACAAAAAAACTTCATGTGTCTTTGGTTGCTAGGTGATTCCTATTTATACTGACATGTACACAGTACATATAATTGGACATCTTCCCTGATGATAACGATTGCATTCATATCCTTTTTCCTCGGAAAAAAATCAGCTTCAGTTGAGTGAGGCATTCCTTAATCTTCCAAATCACACAAGTAATTATAGAAAACCAGTGTGGCATAGAAGAGAGAGGGAGAGAGGCCGTTTTCATCTTTCAAAGCATATCTTGGACAAGTTCTTTAACCTGAATTTCAGCTCTCTCATCTGAAGAATGAGACAACAGTACTTCCTACAATATTAAATAACATGGCATGTGGAGTATTTATCTCAGTTCCTGGCACAAAGAGGTCCTCCATAAATGTTTGTTCTTTCTGAACGCCTTCTTTAACTATTGCAAGGTACGAATTTAAAGTCCACTCAAGTAAAAACACCCAGAGTTGTTTGGCGTTAATGAATATAAAGTCCTACAACAAGGTCTGATCACGGAAAACTCATACACGAATCTTTTCCATTAGCAACTTCCATGGGGCTTGCTACGATTCTGTAATCTGATTTTTATACTTTCCTTGTGCTTTCATTTTTATAGAGAGAGTTTGAGAAGCATATCGTGCTCTCTTCCATTGTGTTTCAAATTGTATTCTGTGATCTCCAACTCACAGCATATCAAAATAGTTTGGGCATCCTCAAAGAACTCAAATTGTGTTCCTTAAATCGTCATAAATAGTCTTTGAGTTTGGGGAACAGCAAGAAGTCTGAGGGGACAAGATGGGGCTTTAGGATGGGTTGAGTGTGAATTCCCAATAAGATTCTTAGACAGCCCTCACTACCCTTGAAGAAGGAGCAGGTGCTGGTGCATTGCGCCAAGAGAGAGAAAAAACATGCCTGGGTGCAAATTTCCTGATCATTCTTTCACCAATACGGTTTTTAAATTTCTTAAACCTTTTTCCTAATCCGCTCCTATGATCATGCTGTGTCCCATGAAACAAATCTATCAAGCTAACTCCATAAGAATTCCATAAACCAGTCACGATAACCTCTGGAAATAACTCCTTTGCCTTGAATTTGTGTTACCAAGAGAATTTGTCTGCAGTCATCTATTGGTGGAAGAGATATTTCTTAACATGTTTTGCTAGGATTAAACCAAGCATGTATAAACTAAAACCCTAATAACAATACTCTTTTTACTTACCCTTGCATACCACAATTAAGTGTGATGCGTTTCTGTGCCATCTTAGGGGCCGTATGTTTGCGTCCACGGCTTTGACCATTATGTTCTGATTACTAATGGGCTATTGCTTCTCATGCCACATCAGCAAATAAAGGCCCCAAAGCATTCGTCCGTCCAGGTCACTAAAGTCAAGTCAGCTTTGAAAAGACAGTTCTTTCCTAGCTGTGCTTTTAGTGACTTCCAACCTAAGGGGCCTGATTTGCTCACACTGGATCAGATAGTGTTTTGCTGTGATCCGTTAGGGTTCTTTGCACTGATTCAGTTCCTGACACTGTAGTGGACCCAAGGAGGTGGGAGAGGTCCAGCAGAGAGGGCCCAGCCTCTTCCCTGCAGGAGTTTCAGTCTGGTTCAGAAAAATAAAGCTAATATGTTTAAAGGTAGACAAAGCACAGCGGTAAGAAGTACCAGCCTGTGAGAGATTAGAGAGGAGGAGTTTGCAGAAGTCTGCAACTGAGATAACAATGACTTTGGAGATGAGCTGTATCTCTTCCTTTCTCCACTTTCTTCTCTTTAAAATGGAATAATCTGCCTTGGCTCGGCTCTCACTGGGATGCTGTTAGGATTAATGAGGTAAAGTTTGTGCTTATGTAGCGTCTTTCTTCAGAGAACGCAGTGCTTTGCCAAGTATTCTTATTAATATTCATAGAGTGGTTTATATATTTTTCCACCTTTCACTTTGGAAGTTGTACATCTATACCTGCAAAAGCCTCCAATTTTTCCCTCTCTCCTCCTCCGTATCACTCTCTGCCGCAAAAAATGTAATGCAACTTCAAACGTTCAAGTCTTGGTGGCTTCATAGAGCTCAAGGCTACATCACCATACAGTTTGCCTAGAGGAAAGCTCACCTGCACAGTCTAAAATATCTAGTTGTCATTGTTTACATATACATGATAAACCTGAACACATGGTAAAACCTCAAGCAAATATATAACAGAGGGAATAAAAAAAACTATCTATAACCAAGCCTGCTCTCTAAGAAAAGTGAATCTCAGTAGCCTTAAGGCATTTGTGGTTAGTGCTTGTAAATTTAGGGGTATAAATCCCCACCTCTCTCCACTGCCCCCCGGGAGTAAACTACCCTGGATAACAGAGGTGATTTGGGATTGGGATGGAAGGCAAGGAACGTGGAGAGAGAGGAGGGGTGGGAGTACGGATGGAAAGAAGGAAAATGGAACCAGGAAGATGGCAGAAAGGGGGTGACTCCTGCCCACATCTCTCCTCCCCACTTGGAATTCATTGCACTAAAGCTTATAAAAAGTGAGTGGATTTCTGGTGGGAAAGGAGCAAGATTTGCACCAAGAGGGATCAGTGGGCTAAAACAGAGAAGAGATGAAGAAACTGGGCAATGTCAGACATCACAGTGGAAGAGAACTCTGGACCTTTGCTGGCCTTGGGACTCAGTAGGATCCAAGTCAATTAGACCAACTCTCAGGCTGAGCAAGGGACTCAGATAATCCAGGCAAGAGATGTGTGAGATCTACAGATACATATTATGTATGAATGTCTATATATATTGAAATAATGTTTTTTCCTAAGACAAATCTTAGATTTGGGAAAGATGGCCCCGTTCAATCATTACCTGACATAAAGTAGAGACTATGAGGTAGAATACTGAAGGGATAGCTTTCTTGTGACACAGTCAAGGTCAGCTGGGGGCACAGGTCTCAACCTTCTGGATTTCTATGCTTTACGATGCTACCTCCCAACACATCTCTTTTCAGACTGGTGTCTGCCCTGTTTGGGGAGTTGAGACCAACACTGGCTGAAGGTTTCAAATAGGGAGATAGTAGGAGGGTTGCCTACTCTTAGCACTACCTGTTTGGCCCTAGGCCAGTATCACAAAACAAAGCTTCTTGCAGCAACTGAGAAGAAACCATTTGCATAACTTAAAGCTGTGTTAGAGTGTTGTGCTTCACGTCTGAGCGGCAGAAGTCTTGCGCTTTAAATAGCCCAACTCTAACATATATTTAAGAGCAATGTTCTAAGCACTGTGTTACATAAAATGGAACACAGCGACACCACAGCAAAAGTGCAAGGTCCCCGTTCCTTGCAAAGTGACATGCGCCAGTTAGGCAGCTGGGAGGTAACATTTCTGTGATATGAAACCCAAACCAGGTCAACTCTGTTTATAATTTGAGGCGCCTAACCCTAATCCACCAGCCCCAGCTATCTGCCCCCTGGTGTGCTACAGCCTTGCCCACCCTCTGACAGAGACGCCATGGGGCCACTCCTCTGGTTAGACAATAAAAGAAGAGTTAGTTAGTTAGTTGGTGATGGTTAACTGTGAACCAGTTCTTTTGGGTACAGATAGTGTGCATTTCTTCTATCTTTTCCCGAAACTTTTTATGGAAAATGTGGTATACATTTCCAGAAAAAATCTGTTTTCCATTCAAAAATTCATACGCATTTTGTTTCATGTCATTGAGTACAATCTCCACAAATAAAATCATTCATCCCACTTCTTCCCCGAGTTTCCCTCATCAGGGATTAGCTATGTATAAGTTTGGGCTAAGTTATATCTAACTATTCACAAACTATCCGGTTATGTCTAAGTTTTCATAACGTTGCCTTCTGGATGCTCCACTATATTCATATACGTACTTGTAGCATAAGTAAATACACTTGTGAAATAACTTCTGTCAAACCACTGTATATTCATAGGTGGAGTCCCACTCTCCCTTCCCAACCTGTTCAGTCTGTGTGTCTATCCATGAATCCAATTATATAGCCCTTTTATTGCAGAATTGTGTACATAATAGTGTTTCACTCTGTTGCCTTTAACTTTTGCACCCTTACCATCATCTTCCCTTACGTCCATTTTATTCTGAGCTGACACCACTCTCATTGTACATCGCCTGCCCTTTACCCAGTTAATACATGTCTACCCACTAGCTTGTAATTTACCCTCAACCCCCCCACCCACACCTGCTAACCATCAAAAAATGTTTCTTTCGTGTGAAAATCTTTTCTTAGCTTTTTTATTAGAGTGGTCCCATTCACTATGTGCCCTTTCATGACCGACTGATTTTACTTAGCATAATATTCTCCGGGTTCATCCAGGTTATGAGGTGTTTTGGAGACTCATCATTGTTCTTTCAAGTTAATTGATATGTCATTGTGTACGTACCATAGTTTGCCCATTTTTCTATTCATATACATTTAGGTTGCTTCCATCTCTTTGCTCTGGTTAATAGTGCTGTGATGAACCTGAGTCTGAGAAGCGACAATATTTGGAAGGCCATTAAGGAATGCCCAACTGAACAACAAGTACAAAGGGAGAGCCTGAGTTGGTACAGGGAGGAGGGGACACCATCTCTCTCCTTTTAGCCTTCTCCCACTAACACAGAGCCACATAGTGATCTTCATTACTCTATGTGGTAAAAAGCCAAGAAAAGTTGTGCTCATAGAAAGAAATAGTATTTAATGATTGCTAGGGATTGAAGGATAAGTGAAGAAAATCCATTGATAGAAGAGTGATAGAATATATGTATTAATCTGGGTGAATGGAAAGGCAATCTACAACAAGAAGTGTCAGCACAACATGATCAAGGCAAAGACACTGGCAGGTACACAACAGTGAAAGACAACCCCACTAGATACTATCACAGACACAATCTTGCAATAATTAATAGTAAATAATTAATAGGTGGATACATAGACATGTAAACTAAATAGGTGTGGGATGGCATATGGACACATACCTAGGAGCAATTATATGACAGAGGATATTTCCGCATACATACTTGTGTGCGCAGAAATATAACCTGGTATGTAGTAGAACATACAGGGGACAAAGTTATACAAATTTCTTAGCCATGACCAAACACCCTGAGTGATTGTTTCACTGGGCTTGAGGTTTAGAACCTAATCTTGGGGACACCTAGGTCAACTGGACTGGCATAGTCGATGAAAGACAATGTCCTTCTTCCTACTTGGGAGAGGTGACTGAGGTCTAAAAAGCTTGTGAGTGGCCGTCCAAGCTATAATTGCTATTCTCTTCCCCTCCAGAGCAGAGCAAAGCAAAGACTCAAGGAAATCACTGATCCAAAGGACTAATGAACCACACAAAGCACACCCTCTCCTACTCTGAGGCTAACGAAATGGTGCCCAACTATCACTTACGTCCACTTGGATTAAAATAAGAGGTGCTGGACAGAGCGGGAGGCAAATGTAGAACACAATTCAAAACAATAATAACTAGACGTGCTGTTCTGAAAGGGACTGGGGGAACCCAATGACACCATTCAAATCTGGAACTGAACCCACTCGCAGACTTCACCTTTCGGCCAAATATTAAACAGACCTCGAAAGAGAACAACGGAACCCACAAGGAACGTTGTCTTAGTTACCTAATGCTGCCATCACAGAAATACCATCAGGGGATGGCTTTCACAAGCACAAATGTATCCGCTCACAGTTCAGGAGAATACAGGTCCAAATTCACAGCACCAAGGGAAGTCTTTCTCCTTGTGTTGTCTCAGAATGTAGGATAAAAGTCTTTGTCTTTTTCAAAATTTGTGGGCACATAATTCATTGGAGATGGCTAAGTATTCTCTTGGGTCTAGGAGGTTCCCGACACGGAAAGTTGGGTTCACTTAGGACTCACTCCACTCCCAGTTCTTCTTTCTGGGTAGTACCAAGTCCCCTCTCACTGCTCATTTCACCCCCTTTTCATCTCTGGTAAGGTGAAAGGTGTTGCAGGTTTCGGGGAAACTCCTTATTAGATCAGCGAGAGAAAGGGATTAAGGGTGGCTCGTCCCACCTGTAATCCTCTTACAATTGATTGCCTTGTCCCATCAGATCACATCATGAGAGATTATTGCATAACTGCCCAAACACTGAGAATTATGTCATAGCCAAATAGACACATATTTTGGAGGGACACAATTCAATCAATAGCAAGTGGTGGGACCATGCAAATAATGTGTAGAGGACTCTACTCAGGGATTGTCAGTTTTGTCATTCCCCTGGGTATAAGAATGCCATCTCAGAAAGAGAGAGAGAAATTCCTGAGACCATCAAGAAAGAAGCATCACCTACAGAGCTTGTACAAGATTCCCCCTAAAGTGGCAGAGGCATCAGAGCCTGTAGCCCAGAGACAGCACAGAAGCACCAACCTTGTGAAACAGTAGACAGAGCAGTAGGCAGACTTTTGGGTCCACAGGGACAGAGAACCCACAAGGGTGAGAACCACAGAGAGACATAGTTGGAGGCTAGGGAACAGGTGCTGTTATAGGCAAAAGACTATATCCTTTATGTTTTCTAATTCTGGCTTTGATAACCTATTAATGTCTCTAATAAACTCCTATAATCATGGGTCCCCTCTGAGATCCCAGTATGTGGCCATGGCAAGGGACTGCAGAACTCTGCAGAGAAATAGAGAGCCATGAGAGGAGTGGTTAGGGGGAGAAGGACTGATTAGGGGGAGAAGGACTGGTGGAGGTTGGAGGGGTGTCTAACCTCTGCCCTGTGGCATTTGACATTGGACCAGTGTGGAGCTGGATGATTCTCCTCCTTCCTGAAGCCAGAGGAGGTCAGATGTGACTCTCATGCCATTTCCTCCGTCTTAAAACAAATGTATTTAAGTTGCTGAGTGGAAAATTAATTTACTCTTTAAACTTTCATCCATACCACCATAAAATTCTCAACAAAGAGAGAGGGAGAGAGAGAGACACCTATGAAATACAACAAGGCACTTGCCAATAGCTCACAGGGGTGGGGCAGGATCAGGCAGCAGTTGGTTCCATTGTGCTCCGGATCATCATGAGTTGGGGCCAGCAGGATGGCCGCTCAAATTGAATACTAAACACGAGGCACAATGGTCAGGTACTGGAAAGAGAGTATTAAGCAAAATGATTTAAATGAGGAAGACAATCATAAAAGAAGTAATGGCAGTGAAATATGATAGAGGAAGAAGAGGCTGCTATCAGAATACATGTGGAGAAAACACAGGGCCTGATAAAGCTCTGTGAGGACTTTAAATACTGATAATCAATGGTGTGCACCCCTATGCTTACTCACACATCAATGGAATCAAATATATGAGATGTGCAGATACCTATAAGAGGGCTTCAAAACATACAAGAAAAAACTCCATTATCTTTCAAACCCATTTTTCCCATGAGTTTTCTTGAAGGCCCTGGGGGTGTGTGTCTTAGCTTGCCAAGATATACTTTCTTTTTAAATGCAATTGTATGTTAGTGACTGAACACGAAAGTGGTGCATACATTTTAGCAGAACAAGATGAACTGGACTATAAAATTCTCAGTGGGTAAGGAAATCTAAGACTTTTCCCCCATATATCACATTTTCTAAAGAAATAATAGTCCCCATATTCTATAAGACCAAAATGAGTCTGAGGACATAGTTGTTTGCAAACTCAATGTACACTGAACTTTCTGTTGACCTTCCACAGCAATGCAATATGACTTTCATCCGTTTTATTTGAAACAGCTATACTTCAATTGTGATGCTTGTTTGGTCATAAATACCATAATTATAAATGAACAAATGAAAAGATGTCATGAAAAAAATTTAACGATATGGGGAAAATATTACAACCAATGAAAATGACTACATTTCATTTTTCAGCAAATCTTTCATCTCAAATATGTTGTATTTCTAAGACAACCTTCTCTATTCTTTGCGTGCTTTTACAAATTCTTCAATGATTTTGTCACAATTGAGCTGCAGAATAATATCTACTGCCACACCAAGAATGAATCTTTCTGGAATCATGGGATGTTGAGGGTCTTTGAATCACTTTATGCATAAAAATGAGTGTTCTGTTGTGCAGCTTGTAATCATAAAAGTTAGAAATGTGCACAAAGCCATTTAACATTGAGAAATACAGCATTTATTTTATCTTCTATTATGTAATCAAACATGCCTGCATGAGTAAAATTTGTTTTTCGTGACTCTGTAAACTTCATTCTCATGTAAGAATGAAATTGCTTTGTTTCTCTGCAAAGGTTTTTATTCAGATCAATGTGATAAGCCTTCCCTAATTCGGGGGATGCCTTCATGCATTCTCCACATTGTTTAAGAAGGAAAAGTCTTGAAGAAATTCATAAAGCTTATTTTCATGCAAGATTCAATTGTGTCGACGATGGCGTGGCCTGTGGTTACAGGAAAGTGTTCTATGGGTCCAATGATAGACACTTGAGGAGCCCTTCTGTCATCCACTTGTGTCTCGCTAAAGCTTCTGTGATAATGAACTGCTTGACGATCCGTATTTGACATTATTTGATTGATTGGTTTCAACATTATCAAAATCCCCTCTCAAATTATGTAAATGGCTAGTGGAGATCTAGGCGTACCTTAAAATTTAACTCTGAAATCTTGGAAAGCTTGATTCATTCCATGAAAATACTGCAATAGATCTTTCCACATAACCAAAATAATACATACTCTAGTGCTTGCATTTTGTTAGTGATATCTTGAGCTTCTCTTTTAGTATCTCCATTTTGTATCTTGTCATCAGCAATATTTTCAAAGGCCTCTAGAATCTGTTCATACAATTTCAGCACATTGCTACAAAACGTGTTTCCCAATGTATATTAGAAGGATAATTTTCATCCACTGCCTAAATATGCTTTAAGAACTGCCCATCCGAGAGTAAAGGTGGTACAAAAGGTGTAGAATAACTGGGCCGTTGAAAAGAATAACTGTCTCCAGACACCAGTCTATTGCGCTCCCGTCTACAGGATTCAGTGAGATGTGCAGCAAGTGATCTGGAAGTAGCATGTTCGTTACGTATGAAAATGTCATGTTCCTTGGTTTTATACATACAGGCAGCATTGTCATAAGACTGGCCTTGGCACTTAGAAACATCCATTTTGCCAACTTCACATAAACAGTGAAGTACTTGATTTGAAATTTCTTCACCGATATGACTCTTTAAACTAGTAAATGTGATAAATCTCTCGAGAGGTTTTCCATCTGTTGGAGATACATATCTTAAAACAATACTTAGCTTATCTGTAGGAGAGAAGGCACGTGTGGATTCAAGAGACACGCGGGAATGAGCTGTGTTTATTTCACCAGAGTTGATGGAATTGTATCACTGATTATTAATTCTTTGCATGTTGCCTTACACATATACAATGTGTAGCCCTTTCTCGTGTTGCCATATTTTAAGATGTTTCCTGCTAAAAATGAACCAAAGTGAGCAACAAGTTCAAGTAAACTCCCCCCACAAAAAATCTCATTTTGTGAGGATCCAAACACTTCATTTCTTTCTCAACAAGATAGTCCATGCTAAGCAACTGTTATAGTGCAAACTACAGGTTCCAAAATAGCTTTCAATATTGAGTTCAATTTTGATGTTCATCACTAATTAGTGTTTCGAGTTCACGAGCTAAACCAAAACTATGTCTCTGGTTTTATAATTATAATATGCAATCTCCATGAATCAAAATGTTTTCATGTTTATCAATCATAAAATGACAAAATCTGTTCATAGAAACTCAATAGTTAAGTGATTCTGTATTGAGTAGCTTGCAATCAAAACAATAGACAGGGCTATAACAGAAAGCCATTCCATCTTATAATATTTACCACTTTTGTGCTTTGAAATGTATTCCAGCTATAGAATACTTTTAGTTTGCCATCTAAAAATGTTAACACACATTTTCAAATACTCTACTCTGATGTTGATGATCTATTTGCCCTTTTTCAATCCAGTAATTTGCATCATTAGAAGAAAGATTATTATTCCACACAGTAGGATCTATATTTCTATTCTCTATAGGGTCTGCAGACGTGACCATTCATATCCTAAAATAGTTACACTTTCTGCACACTTTTAACTACAGCATGGAGTGGGTACAGAATGTGGAACAAATTCTATTACATTCACATTGCTATGAATAGCTTCAGCATTATAGATACGAACACAATGACTTGCAACTAATACACTGAAGAGTTCAATGGGAAAATAGTTATTGATTCATTACATTTTGAAAAGGAAGTTAATTTTGAAAGAATCTTCAGGGACTCACAGACCATTTTCTTTTTGTCTTCTGCAAGCTTTCAATTTTGTGCTTCGCTTAATTGTTTACACTCATTTTACCTGGGTATACAATAATGTCACTTTTTATATTTAGTTCTACTGTAGCAAATACATTTGAATAGTTTGAAGTAAATACAATCAATGTGATTATAAATGATAAAACCGCTATGGGAAGCAATTTGCCACTACCTTAAAAAGCTGGAAGTAGCAATATCATGCGCCTGCAATTCCACTACCAAGTATGTATACTAGAGAAATAAGAACTCGGGTGCAAGAAAATATAAGGAGACCCATGTTTATTTCAGTCTTCCTCACAATAGCAAAAGATGGCAAGACCCTAGAACACCCATCGATGAAAAAAGAAGCACACTACAGTTCATACACACTGTGGAATACTGAGCAATGTTTTAAAATAACAATAACTATGTAACACCTCACAACATGGACAAATCTGGAGAATATTATGCTGTGTAAATTAGTCAATAGGGAACATACAAATATTATACAAGGCCACTAATATAAAAATTCAAGAAAAGATTTTCATTCAAAAAGAAACCTTCTTTGTTGGTTACCAGGGGTGGGAGGGGAAGAAAGGGTAATTCACTCACTAGAGATTTGTCATGTTTTGAACTGTGCTTCCTCAAAACATGTGCCGGCTTCACTGGACTGTGAGTCTCTGGTGTGGCAGGTATTTAATGATGTAATGCGGCAGTTATGTATTGACATCCCACGATGTGATCTGATGTGTAAAGACAATCAGTTTAGAAGGGGATTAAGAGTTATAAGGAATACAAGACTCACAGCCTGGAAGAATGTAAGGTGGGGTTTTACTGAGGTTGGACCCACAATGCCTTTTATCTAATGAGAGATACAAGGAGAAAGAAATCAGCCCTGATTGGAGGGGTCTACCGACAGCAAGCAAGAAGAACTGGGAGTAAGACGAGGGTCCCTGCACTGAGAAACTGCTGGGCCCAGGACAATTAATCCTAAAACACACGGAGATCTCCAAGGAATTCCAAGCCTATAGACAACAGAAAGGGGAAACGACCTTTCTTCGGAGCCAACAGAGAAACGCCCCTCTCAAGTTGAGGAAGAATAATTTCTGTTTGTGAAAGCCATTCGTCTGTGGTGCTTCTCTTATAACAACACTAGATAACTAAGACAAAGGTAGACATGTATCAACTTGGGGGAAGAGGAACCGTGCAATAACAAGTGCATGAGCAAAAATATAATTAAAGCAAAGGAAAATATTGGAAGAGTACAGAGTTAAAGGCAAAGGGAGTAAACAATATTAGATACATAGTCTTTCAATAACAGAAATAACAACCTGCAAGTTGGACACATATGCCGAACAGCAGGAGACGAGGCCTATACCCACAAATACATATAACGGGAATTTTTGGCATATATATTTATATATGCCCCGATATATCCATTTATACTGTAGATCACATAGGCAAAAAGTTATGGAAATGTCTTAGCTATAACCAAACACCCTAAGTAAAGAAGTCACTAAGCCTGGTGGCTCAAGACCCTAGTCTCAAGAGCTATCAAGGTCAACTGACAAAGAACAGTCCACAAAAATATGTTCCACAGCTTACTTTGGTAAGTCATCATTGGGGTCTTCAAAGCTGGTCAGTGACTATCTAAGGCCTTATCAGGATCAGCTATTGCTCTCCCCCAGCCCCTGCCCCACCCCTGTAGCAAAGAATGAAGGAACACCAAAGACACATGAAAAATTAGTTCAAAGGACCACAGCACCTCGGCCTCCCAGACTCTGAGACCCCATGGTACCTGGCTCCCACTGCTGACTGCTCTGAAAAGGATGGCAATAGAAGGTCCTGCATAGAATGGGAGAAAAATGGGGAACAGAACTCAAAACTATTTAAAAAGGGGGTTGGGGGAGACTAAGCTTAGTCATCAGATTGAGACTGTTGAAATTCCTGAGATGTTGCCATTAGTCAACCTTCAGGTCTAGAGCTCATTCAGATGGCTCAATTTTCAACCAAACAGCAGTCAAGTCTATGAGATGAATGACTATGCTCAGGCAACATATGCACATATTAGAACAATTAGCCACTTCAGATCAAAAGGGCAACATTTCCCCAAGGACAAAATTCAGAAGGCAGGAAGTGTAGGAAAAGAAAAAGGAATGAAAATGGGAAACAAGGTACTAATGAGATGAGTGACGTCACATTGTAAGGTTGCGGCGTGAAACAAAATGTGCATCATGGACTGAAAGGCTGTTTTGCTCTGCAAACGCTGTCCAATTTGCAACCAAAAAATTTAAGCAGTTCTCGTAGGTCTAACAATTAGAAATGTTAAGAAATAATAAAGAAATTTGGCTTAAGAATGATGGGGTTTATTGGAACTCGATTTGTATCTTATACAATAAAAAGGTCATAGAATATAATGTTTTCTAAGATCAATATATTGGCTGTGTTAATGTAGTTTTACCTTTCATCACAATAAAAACAATTTTATCCAATGGAAAAGAAAAATAGCATTTATAAAGTGAAATGTACATTTGCACTTGGGGTTAATATAAAATTATATTTGAAAATTAGTAAGTAAAAATCTTTTGAAATATGTGATTTTGTTCTTCAAGTCTGAGATAGTCTAAAGAAATAGTGCTTACAAGGAAGTTGTAAATAACTGGACTTGTTTGACATAAAATTTTTATTGGCAAGCCCTTCACA
Organism: Tenrec ecaudatus; assembly: GCF_050624435.1. NCBI lineage: Eukaryota > Metazoa > Chordata > Mammalia > Afrosoricida > Tenrecidae > Tenrec > Tenrec ecaudatus. The sequence goes on along the minus strand of NC_134542.1, from coordinate 93,379,503 downwards.
GATCTCCGGGAATGTGTTGCATCTTGAAATAATCCTTAAAATTTTCACACTCACTTTTCATGCTTTCCCCTGACCATTCTTTAGGCTAATTCTGATACTTGATAGGGGCAAAAGGAAACACAAAGAGGATGTTATCTCTACGAAGGTATGCTCAATTGGATGATCTTTTGGGTTACGTGTGCAGGACAGAACCAAACATCAAAATTCAAGAATTTACAGACTTTCTAGCATGTTTGTATGAGGTCAATGAGAGAGAATTGAATTTGATGTTATACCCCATCATTCTAAGATAAAAAGGAAAATGTGATTGTTATCATACATAAAATTTATAAAATCTACATCTTATTTTTTCTGGACTTGTTAATCTCCCGTATTCAGAGATGCATACTTAATTGCTATAACCATAATATCACTTCTCCAGAACAAGTTTGTTTTGCAGTCATAATATTATCCATTAATTTCTTTTATTATTATTCATAATGTCATTGGGGGGCTCTCACAAATCTCATGATAATCCATCATTCAACTGTATTAAGCACACTTGTACATAAGATGCCATCAACATTTCCATAACATTCTCTTTCTACTTGAGCCCTTGGTATCAGCTCCTCTTTTTTCCCCTCCTTCCCCCTCCTTTCCATCCTCATGAATCCTTGATCAATTATATATTATTTTTGTCATTTTATGTCTTACAGTGTCAGTTGTTTCCCTTCACCCACCTTTCTGTTATTCATCCCCCTTGGGGGTGGGCTATATATCCAACCTTGTCCCACACCATCCACCTACCCTCATGATACTCCCACTATATTTCCTGAGGGTTTTATTTGTCCTGAAATCCATGTGTCAAGATTATCCATCAATTTCTTAAAAGAAAGTTAGCCAGAATGGAAATAGAAAATAAAATACTTTGTTATAATTTTCGTTATCTAAATATTCATTTAACTTATTTCCTTGAGGAATTATTTGATTTTCTTATAGAGCTACATAAACATTCTTATAAATCTAATGTTCTGATAAATGACCTTTGTTATAATCTTAGAAGACAGATTTAGAAACACAGACTTTGTGGCAAAACAGAAACATTTTGCCTGATAAATAACTATTAAATTTTATGTTTACTTAATGTCCTAATTCCTAGCTTGCTATAATATATAAAGTAAAAATAAACATTTTGACCCACACAACAAAAAACTAAAAAATGAAACCAACTTAATGCAGTGAATTATTTGATATGGCTTTTCTAGCCAATGTCTGTAACTCTCACCAAATGGCTACTTGGGATTATGCCAATAAGGTGTTTGAAACTCCAAAATGGATAATGGTCAATTTTGCCATCCTACTGGATTTAAACTGCACCATCTCAAAAAACAGGAATGGTGGAGGAGGGAGTGTCTCACATCATCAAGAAAGATGATGTGGAACATGCCCTTTTGGCTCCCAAATCCCTACATACTGAACCCTTTTGATCCAGGAGACCAAAAATTGTGGTATCAGAGGTGTGACTATTGATTGACAAAAGCTGGCCCCAATATCAACTACGTGGACACCCCTCTCCCCTCAGAAGAATTCGCTTTAGAGGACAGCACTGAAACTACAGCAGGGAGAGGGGCTCATCTAATCAGAGCACATAAGAGGGAAGGAGAGAGAGTGGAACACATCCTGGCCCATCAAGCCGTGAGGACAATAATCCTGTTCAGAGCAGCCATTGCACAGAGAGGACAATAGGGCCAGTCCCACCACAAGACACGCCGTCCCTCACTGACCCATAGCACTAGGAAGGACAACACTGGAGGCAAAGTGCGGGGATTGTGCCCTATCTGACCCCACCACACTGGGGTAAAATGCTGAGGGCATGCAATAGAGCAGCAAGGGGAACAAAGCAATGTTGTCCCCAGGGAATACCAAAAATAGACTTGGGGACAAGGAATGGCACCCCATCAGACTCAACAGGAAAACACTCCTAAAGGTCAACAGATAGACCTGGAATTATTTATAGGATTTTCTTTTTTTGTCGATGGTTTTTGTTGTTGTTGCTTTCTTTTGCTCTGTCTTGTTTTTGTGCTTATTATTGTCTCTGCATGGCTAGCTAGATAAGATAGGTAGAATAAACAATCTGGAGGAGAAAACAACTGACCTACAGTTCAAGGGGTGGCAAGTACATGGGAGAGGGGAATGTGGGGGAAAGTAAGTGGGTGTTAACAAACCCAAGGACAAGAGAACAACAAGTGATTTAAAATCAATGGCAAGGAGGGTGTAGGAGGCCTGGTAGGGCTTGATCAAGGGCAACATAACTGAGAAGAATTACTGAAACCCGAATGAAGCCAAACATGATAGTGGGACAAGAGGAAAGTAAAGGAAATAGAGGAAAGAACTAAGAGGTGAAGGACATTTATAGAGGTCTAACTAAAGGCCCATATATATGTAAATTTATATATAATGATAGGGGAATAGTTCTATGTACATATATTTATTGTAAAGTATTAAGGCAATGGATGAACATTGGGCCTCCACTCAAATATTCCCCAATGCAAGAACACTTTGTTCTACTAACCAAGCACTCTGTGATGCTCACCTTCCCTGACACTATCACTGAAGACAAAATGGGTGCATAAGCAAATGTGGTGAAGAAAGCTGATGGTGCCCAGCTATCAAAAGATATACAGTCTTGGGTTTTATAAGCTTGAAGATAAACAAGCAGCCATCTAGCTGAGAAGCAGCAACATTCACATGGGAGAGCATGCCAGTCTGTGTAATTATGAGGTGTCAATGGAAACAGGTATAAGACATCAAAGACTCAGAACAAAAAATATCAATGTGAATGAGGGGGAGTGTGAAGTGGATGCCCAAAGCCCATCTGTAGACAATTGGACATCCCCTTACAGAAGGGTCATAAGGAAGAGATGAACCAGTCAGGGTGCAATATAGCACCAATGAAACATACAACTTTCCTCTGGTTCTTTAATGCTTCCTCCCCCCAATTATCATGATGCCAATTCTACCTTACAAATCTGGCTAGACCAGAGCATGTAGATGGGTACAGATAAGAGCTCAAAACACAGGGAATCCAGGACAGGTAAACCCCTCAGGACCTATAATGAGAGTAGTGATACCAGGAGGGGAAGGGGAAGATGGGGGAAGAAAGGGGGAACTGATCACAGTGATCTACATATAACCCCCTCCCAGAGGGATGGACAACAGAAAAGTGGGTGAAGAGACACATTGGTCAGTGTAAGACATGAAAGAATAATAATAATTTATAAATTATCAAGGTTTCATGAGGTAGGGGGAAAATGAGGAGCTGATACCAAAGGCTACAGTAGAAAGAACATGTTTTGAAAATGACGATGGCAACATATGTACAAATGTGTTTGACACATGGATATATGTATGGATTGTGATGAGTTGTAAGAGCGTCCAATAAAATAATTTAAAAGATTGGCATCAGCATAATGAAGAGCCAAAGCATCAGAAAGCTTTGGACAACCCAGCCCAGAGAGAGAATAAAAAAATAAAGCAGAGAGCCTTTAGGCAGGAGGCTCACTTGCAAAGTTGGGTGCCTCCAGGCACTTAATTGGGGGAAGAAGGTTTGTTGACCCAAGGAGCAGAGAGGAGTGGCTTCAGGATCAGGTTTATGGTACATTAAGTGCCCTTTAGGCACTTATTTTTACAAGCATTTTATTGAAATAGAATTCACATGTCATACAATCCAATATTTAAGAATACTAAACAATTGTGCATTCATCCCACCATTCAATTTTAAGACACCTTTCTTCATTCTTGATCCATTATGACTTGTTTCCAGTTTTCCCCAAGTTTTCCTGCCATAATGCTAAAAAAACAATTAATCTAGCTTCTATCTCTATAAATTTATGCATCCTGAGTTTCTTATAAAGAAAATCATTCAAGTAAAAAAAAGGAAACAAAGGAAAAAAGTCAATTACAATAGAATTCAACACAGAATCCAAAAAAAATAGCAAAAGGTAATAAAGACTAGAACAGGTTGAAAATAGGTTAAAAAAATATCTATAGGAAGGTGTGATATTTTACCCAATCATTGTCTGCAGTGATCCACATTTCAATGACCTTTCTCTGGGGACAATACTGGGGACCTAAGGGATTCAATGGCATCTTAGTCCATGCAAGGTTTCTGTAAATGGCTCTTGGGTTTTCTCTGCCCTGTCATCCGTAGCCTTTAGGCAATTGTTGGCATGCTGAAAGAGATTTGCAATGCTTGGTAAGCAGGGCAGAGGCCAAGAAGCCAAGTGGCAGGGTGGCAGAGAGAGCAACATGCTGAGGGGCATAACTGAGAAAGAGGTGCTCCTAAGTGTTAACATCCTTCATAAACCCCAAAATTATGAGTATTTTTGGCATGTTCTGTGTGGCCAATGAAATGAAATGTTGGACTAGGCAGAGAAGTATTGGTGCCAGAATTGATAAAGAAGGTTGACTGGGGTGGGGGTTGGGGTGGGGCATGTCTATTTCCTCCTCATGGGACTCTGCCTTGGACTGAACTTGAGTTTGATTCTTCTTCCGCTGTGAAGTCAGAGGAAGTCAAACCCTGCCCCCATACTATTCTTACAATGCAAAAATTAAAACTAGTCTTTTTAGATATATATTTCCAATGATGGGGAATTTTACTATGTTATTACTATATTAAATTGTTGCCTTTGTATCTTAATTATCTAGTGCTGCAGAATTATAACAAGCGAGTGGCTTTAACAAGCGATTTATTCTCTAACAGTTCAGAAGACTAGAAAGGTGGAGTCAGGAGCCAGCTGTAGAGGAAGGCTTTCTTTCTCAGAGTCTCTGAGTTTGAGGAAGCTCCCGGCAAAGGGGTCCTGCGTCCAAAGGACACATGCTACTCTTAACTCTTCTTTCTTGGCGGTGCTGAATTCCTTCTTCTCTGTTCACTTGACTCTCCTTTCATGTCTTGTAAGATGAAAGATGTTGCAAGGAAACTCCCCATATAATGTATCCAGACTGAAACAGGATTGAGGGTGTTGCACCCCACTTTTGAATGATGCAGTGTGACAGGCTTTGTGCCAACATGGCACCTGTAAGAAGGGTATTGTTTAGCCTTTCAATCTAGTGGCAGGTGCGACCAAGAAATAGGGCTCTCTGGACGCTGATCTTTCGCTCTCTCTTCTCTCTCACTTTGTCTCTGCCTCCACCTTCCTGCTGGCAGAGCCTGGTTGTTGCTAGAGTCCTGTGATGTTACCACCACCGATGATCCACACGACTTTGCATCCACCAACCTGTGATCTTCCTGCATTCTGCATCATTGCATGTGGCTGCATGAGTCTGAAAAGGGCCTTATGGACTAGCATCAGACATATGGACTTGAGGTGGACTGTTTTTTGATATATAATTACCTCTTTTTTTCCATTTTATTTTGAGCTCTTATAGATATTATAACAATCCGTAGTTCAATTAGATCAAGCGTGATGGTATAATTGCTGCCACCATCATTTTCAAAATTTTCTTTCTTCTTGCACCCTTTGACATCAGCTCCCCTTTATCCCTGCCCTCCCCCACCCTACTCCCCAGGAACCCTTGCTACTATCTTAAGCATTATTATTATTATTATATATTTGGGTTTTTTTTTTACCATATCTTACACCATCCAGTGTATCTTTTCACCTACCCTTCTGTTATTCTTTCCCCTCAAGTAGGGTTATACGGTCATTGTTACTATTAATTCCTCCTCCCACCCCACCCCCACTCTCTTTCTGTATCCTCCCCTGACTATTTCTGAGGGGTTTATCTATCTTGGATTTCATGCATCAAACTATCTTAATTATACAAATGAACATGCCCAGGTCTAACAGGATTACTGAGGTAAAACTAGGACCATAATAGTAAGGGGAGGAAATATTAAAGAACTAGTGGATAGTGTTTCAACAGTATTACACCCTGGATATGTCATCCCTTTTGTGTGGCCCTTCTGTGAGGGACTATTCAATTATCTTGCAGGTGGTGTGGGGTCTCCACTTTGCCTATGCTCCTTCAGCTTAATTTGGTTGCTTGATTTTGAACTTCTGATACCTATTCCCCATCGACACCTCATGATCACACCGGCTGGTGTGCTTCTTCCATATGGACTTTGTGGCTTCCCTGTGAGAGGAAGTTAAACAAGTGTGTTTAACTTCAAGCCTTTAAGACCCCAGATGCTACATCTTTTAATAGTCAGGCACCATCAACTTTCTTCACCACAGTTGCTTATGCACCCAATTTGTCTCAGCGATTATGTTAGGAAGGAGAATATCATACATTGCCACATTATTAGAACAAACCATCCTTGTATTGAGGTAAGATTAAAGTAGAGGCCCAAAGTTCATCTCCTTCCTTGTTGTATTTATATATATATATATATACACACACACACACATAGACAAACACACCTATCTTTATATATTTAGACATATACCTATCTATATTTATGCCTGTATATCATTTTTATTTTCTTGGCCTTTTCTCTTTTTCTTTTTTTCTTTCCTCCTGCCGCACTATCATTTTTACCCATCGTTCACCTCTCATTAATTCCTCCTGGACACATTTCTATTGATTAAACATGACCAGGAATGCTTGCCCCTTCCCACCCTCCCTTTTAGATCCCTTGCTATTCTCCTGTCCCTGTCCTGATTGGCTCATCCCTCCCCTCCCCTGGCCAGTCCTGTTGCCACCTCCTTGGGATTGATAATCCTGCCTATTTTATATAGACAGCAAAAGAGAAAAACAAAAAGGCCATGTTAGTAGTTCTATCTCTCTATTAAATAGCAAGCAGGCCCTGTTATAATCCATCAATTCAATCCCCTTTTCTTTCAGGGATCCATCTCCCAGAACCCACTTACCTAACAGCACTTATACCCTTTTGGTCCCCATGGTTCATGTCCAATGAGCATACTTTCTACAAGACCCCGCTGCTCTTCCTGCCCCACCCCGTTATACCTGTAACTTTCAGTGTGGGCCCCTTGAAGACATCCCCCAACCAATTCAGATAAGGCGCCAACTGCTGTGCCCTGAGTCAGAAGTCTGCTACGGAGATGCCTCAGGGACTTTGTAGCTATGCCCCCATTGCTGATCTTTTGTCTCCCCTCTTGGTTTGCCCCCATGTGGGCTGGTCAGACCAGCCATAGTCCCTGAACTGTATCTTCAGTGTTGTCCTTTGTAGCACTGTCATCTAGGGAGGGGACATCATGTCTCAAGCTGGGGCCAACTCTGCTGTCCTCTCTGTGGATGAGCTGCTATGGGCAGGAACTTTGCCTTCAAGGCTTGGTGCCTGAGAATGAGGTTCTCTCTCTCTCTCTCTCTCTCTCTCTCTCTCTCTCTCTCTCTCTCTCTCTCTCTCTCTCTCTCTCTCTCTCTCTCTCTCTCTCCCTTTCCTGTAGAAAAATATACAATACCTTCCCCTTTGGATAGATTAGTGCCCTCTTCCCCCATTGCCATATTTTTTCTTCCCCCAGGGGGGTCGGGGAGTTGGGGGGGGAGGTGTGATGTCTTTCCACAGAGTTGCTAACTACATCGTTTAAGGTTTTTTTTCCTTTTCTTTTTTGATGATGTATGCATCATTATGTTTAGTGTAGCTCTTGCCCGAGTGTCCAGGAACTATGAAATATGTATGTTTTCCCCTATGCACGTTCTGTTGTTTGAATTTACCTCAGTGGACACATGTTGAATTTGTCCTTTTGTGCATGGCTAACTTCACTCAGCATAAATCTAACTCCTTCCACGAAAAGAGGTGCTTCATTGTTTCTTCACCTTTTTAAGGGATGCATAGTATTCCATTGTGTGTATATACCAGAAATTTTTAATCCATTCATCTCTTGATGGAAATTTAGACTCATTCCAACTCTTTGTGACTGTGAACTTCACAGTGATGAACACTGGAGCACAGATGTCTGATCATGGCCTATTTCTTATTTCTTCCAGATAAATGCCCAAAAGTGGAATTGCTGGGTTATAAGGTTACTAAATTTCCAACTGTTTATAGTATCACTAAATTGCTTTCCACAGTGACTTTATATATCTACAAGACCACCAGCAGTGAATGAGAGTTCCTATCTCACCACACCCCCGCCAGCATTTGTTGCTTTCAGTTTTCTTGAATTGGGCTACTTTATGGGTGTTAGGTGCCATGGTTGTTTTGATTTGCATTTCTCAGATGGTTAATGATCAGGAACATTTTCTCATATGTTTGTTGGTCATTCAGGTTTCCTCCTTTATGAATCTTTGGTTCAAGTCTGGCTATTCATGTGTTCTTATTATAAAGTTGCAGGGTTCTGTAGATTTTAGAAATAAGACCTTTGTCTGATATACCATTACTAAATATCTTTTCCCAGTCTGTGGGCTCTCTCACTCTCTTTATGAAGTTTCTTGATGTACAGAAGTGTTTTATCTTTAGTATATCCCACATGTCTATGTTCTCTTCCTCTGGGTGAGTATCCTTCACTATGGCTAATAGCCCGTATATTCCCTACACTAGAGTTAGCTTTGTCCCTGTTTTTTGTTGATGAGCCTGATAGTTTGGGGTTCTACCTCAAGGTCTGCATCCACCTTGAATTTGTCCTTGTACATGGGAAGGTAAAAGTCTTGGCTCATTCTTCTGCAGATGACATCCATTTTTTTTTTAGCAACATTTGCTAAAAATGGCATCTACTTCCCTTTTGATTTTGGGGGTGAAGATCAAAGATCAGTTGTCTATATTCTGCTGTTTTTATTTCTGGGTTTTCTGTTATTATTCATTAATCTGAGTATCTGTCATTATACCAGTACAATGCTGTTTTGACAACTGTGGTTGTATGATAAATTTTTAAAGTCAAGTAACACAAGGTCCCCCTTCCCCACTTTATTATTCTTCTTGAGGAGTTCTTTGCCAATTCTGGGTTTCTTCCCATTCCGTATGAAGTTGGTAATCAGTTTTTTTCCATTTCTTTGAAAATGATGCTGTTATCTGTATCAGGATTTCATTGAATCTATATAGTGCCTTAGGTAGGATTGACATCTTTACAATATTGAGTCTACTGATCCACCAGCATGAGATATCTTTCCATTTGTGAAGGTCCCATTTGATTTCTTGTTCTGATATTCTGTAGTTTTATTTATACTGATCTTTTGTTTTGGGGGGATAGGTATATCCTTAGACATTTCAATTTTTTGCTTGGCTATTGTGAATGGTACTACTTTCTTGATCTCTTTTTCTGTAATCCCATCCATCATAGATAGCATTCCAATTGACCTTTGCTTATTGATCTAGTATTCTGCCACTTTACCATATTTCTCTATCACTTACAGCAATCATATTGTGGAGCCTTTGGGGTTCTCAATCTATACAATCATATCATCTGAAAATAATGATAATTTCACTTCTTTCCACAGATATGCACCTCTGATATCCTTCCATTGCCCTATATTATTAGTGGGACTTCCAGGACTATGTTGAATAAAAGTGGGGTCAAGGGGCATCCTCTCTGCAACTCCTCCTTTTTATAGCTTGCCATTAGCCTGATATACCTTCGGCCAATCTTTGATCTTTAACCTGTTTTTGTCTGTGAGCTTCAGATGTGTTTCTTGCACACAACTGATTGCTGGGTTTTGTTTCCTAATCCAGTCTGCTAGTTTGTCTTTTAATGGGGGGATTCAAACCATTGATATTCAGGGTTATTGCATCCATCTGTGAATTCTTTGCTGTCATTTCATCTTTTGTGATAGACCTTTTCCTTCCTGCCCTCCCTTATCAGTGTGTTATAGATGTGTGGGGGAACTCAGTCTTGCCTTTCCACCATCAGGTCAAAGACATCTTGGGCATTGCTTTCAGTGTTCTGACTTCTGGAGAGAGTTACACTATGTGGTGGTCTCATGTTTGTACTCTGGGGGTGTCAGTGAATATGTAAGCATCTCAGCGCTGACAGTGGTCTCCACACGGCTTCTCCAGTACCCAGGGCTGCATCGGTGTAGGTCCATGCGGCCTTTCCTCAGGGATGTCTTGCAGGAAGTGAGCCTTGCCAGCAAAAGCAGAGAACTGGCTAAGGCAGCTGCACCCTAGTCCTACCATCAGAAATCAAGAGACCCGAGAACTAGAAAGGTGAAGCTCACCAAGCCATTTCTCTCTCCGCCCTTCAAATAACCCCACATGTATTTACTAGCCAGGTTGGCACAATAAACTAATTACCTCAAATTGCTATACTTATTCAATATGTATGCTGAGCAAATAATCAGGGAAGCTATATTATATAAAGAAAGATGTGGTATCAGGATTGGAGGATGACTTAATAACAGCCTGCAATATGCAGATAATACAACCTTACTTACTGAACATAAGAAGAATTTGAAGCTCTTGCTGATAAAGACCACGGATTTCAGCCTTCAGTATAGATTACAAGTAAATTTAAAGATAATAAAAATCTTCACAACTGGACCAACAGGTAACATGATAAACAGAGAAAACATTGAAATTGTCAAGGATTTCATCTTGCTTGGATCCACAAGCAATGCTCATGGAAGCAGCAGCCAAGAGATCAAACAATGCATTGCATTGGGTAAAATCTGCTGCGTGAGACCTCTTTAAAATATTGAAAAGCAAGGGTTTCCTTTGAGGACTAAAGTGCGGTATTTTCAATTGCCTCATAAGCACGTGAAAGGTGCACATTGAATAAGGAAGGCAAAAGAAGAGTCAATGCATTTGAATTATGGTGTAGACAAAGAACATTGAAAATATCATGGGCTGCCAGAAGAACAAACAGATCTGTCTTGGAAGACATATAGCCAAAATGTTTGTTAGAGGCAAGAATAGTGAAACTTTGTCTTTGGACATGTGATTAGGAAATGCAAGTCCCTGGAGAAAATCATTAAGTGTAGCAAAGTGGAGAAAACTGCCCTCAACCAGATGAATTGGCATAGTGACCGCAACGATGGGCTCAAACATAGGAACAATTGTGAGGATGGTGCAAGACCAGGTGTGGTTTCATGCTTTGTACATAGGGTCGCTATGAGTCAGAACCAACTCAGTCGGACTTGAAAACAACCCCACTTTTAATGTTCTTACAACTGATGCATTTCACAGCAGATCACATGAGAAATCATTGCTACCTTATGTAACATAAGGAGGCCACATTACAGCATCACATGACTTGCCAGAGCAATAAGAATCATGGTTCAGCCAAATTAACAAATTTGGGGGACACATTATAGCTCTTGACACTATGTTAATATTATATTAAATGTATGCTAGATTTCATCTCCATGTATGCCAAAGATATGTTTAAGTTAAAGTTATAAATATTATTGTTTATAAAACATCAGGCATAATTCCAAACATAAATTTTATACAGTTAAAAAGTAACTTGGTAGAATTCATTGCAGTGATCAACTTACTTTTGCATATCACCTGGAACAGGAGTTCCCACGGGTTGCTTATCAGGACGTGAATAAGAGCATACCCTTGTGTTTGTATAATGGCAAACAGCATTACTGGACATTTTGCATAGAATTGGTGAGTCAGCTAAGATCAGTGTATGAAACAGTTCTCTCAAGATGGATCGGAGAACGGTCATCTGTTTATATAATCCATTCTTGCCCAATCACAACTTATATTGGATCCAGTTTCATGCAGCACGAGTTAGACTCAAGCATACCAATTCTCATCCATTGTAGCACTCATTTTTCCTTATGCCCTATGTTCTTCACATCTCTGGGTCTTTGCCTTGGACAACTGACTGGTGCCCCTGATTTGTTGATGCCCTAAGCATATGATTACTTTACTTATTGAGTAGCCCATCCCCGAGAAGACAAACCGACTCTACGGGATGCCTTCTGGGGGAAGTGTTCTTAAAGCAGAAACCAGAAGGCTATGTGAGCATTAGTCTCATAAACAGAGTAATATAAGCTATGTAAACAATGACTGAAAATTTTCTAAACATTTGTCAATAATCTCTATTTATATACCAAAATTGTAAGGGAACTGCAGGGGCAGTGAACTATTTAATGTGGTTCTTCCTGCCAAAGGTTCTAACTCCTCCTACCTGATGACCTTTCACCTACGTGGGTCTAGTAAGAAGGTGGGAGTAGCAAGAAGGGGATCATATTATCAGCAAGGTCCAGGAGTGATTCAAAGTGAACTTCCTGGATGCAGCTGACAGTTAAAACATCCAAGGAGCAACAGCAGGGTCAGGAGGCAGAGAACAACACAGAGCGTTGGGTGTCCCAAACCACGGAGTAAGTTAAACGCAGTGTTTTGGTGCAGGAGCCTGGCTTGCAGAGTGGAGGGCCTCTGAGCCCATGCTTGGGACAGTTGCCCTTGCTGACCCATGGAAGCAGAGCTGAGTGCCGTTGGGCTGAGGCTCACTGAAGTGGAGTCTGGACACATTTCCAGCACTGGGTTTGCCAACCCATAGCGCTTGAGCTGAGTGTCTTTGGGCTGCGGCGTACAGTGGAGTGATATGCCCCATTGGGGCATGGAATGTTGTGACATGTGTAGTAAGCCACTCCCCTGAACATCTCACGATGGCATGACAACTTGTTATCTTCCTTAGGAAACCAATCATGAACTTTGTCTGTGAGTTCTGTGTAGCCATCACAATGGGATTTAGAACCTAGAGATAAATTATAGAACATTAACTACGTCGGTGTAGGGTCTACAGTGTTCATTTATTGATGTAATTCAAGATGGAAGAGTGGAGAAATTACTTTTTTCTTACAAGCCATAGCCTGGTCCCTTCTTTGTCCCATATGTGGTCCTTTTTTCATGAATTAGAAATGTACTCTTCTCATTCCATCCCTTATTATCTCTCTTTCCTTTGACCTAAATCCCAGTCTGAGAGAAACAAAATAGCAAAGGTATGGCTAGAACAATCATTTCTGGAATAACCAAAAGAGATGTATTGTGGTATTTTCCCACTTCCCATATTATCTTATTATCTTGTTGTTTTTGGATGAGGATGTTAGAAGACACGGAGTGGGGTGGGGGGTGTGGCGCGGCGGGTGGACGGGTCACTGTACCGCTTGAATAAGAGCGGCGTCCAGGATGACAAGTTTGAGAACTTGTTTTTGAAAGCACGCCACTCCTACTGAATAAGCTCCGGATACAAGCAGCTACTGTAGAATTGCAGTGTTTAAATAGCCCAGTGTATCATAGTCTGCTTATAATGTGATACATTAAAGCATACCCACAATGAATGAAACAAAAATGTCTTGGAGGAATAAGTTAATAGTCTCCCCCCACCCCCTTCGGCCTAAATGTAAACTCCCCTTTAATCTAAAAGCATTACAATTGTAATAGTGAAATTTTGCCATCTAAAATAAGAAAGCACTTTTCTCTTTAAAAAATACATTAAAATTGCATTACTGCCTCTCTACCTGATTATCAGAGAAGAATAAAATATATTTGGTGGAGGAGGGGGTAAGCAGGGAGGAATTCATAGGTGTTCATCCAGCACAGGGGCATTTTTAAGGATGCTTCAAGACAATGTTCCCCCATTATAATATGTTCCTCTCACCCCACATAGGCAAAATAAAATTACCCCCAATTCACTAGATACATAAGTGTTGGAACAGAAGAGCAAATAAGCAGACAGACACAAATTAGGTCTTTCCGACGTGGTTTGGGCATCTTGATGCTAGGTACGGTCTCACCGTCTCTGACTAGTATGTGCATTTGACGGGGTGCAACATTCTCTCCGTTGGTTCTGTGCTCCACACTCTCTTCTTCTTCCCGATAGGTAAGTAGCTATTCCTTTCTGAAGTGTGAAAGCTCACAGCAGCAGGAATCCGGCATATCTCATCTCTAATTTATGACTGACTAACTCAAACTCCTCTCTGTCAGCAAACTCTGCCGTGTTTACTAGTTTGACAGCACACACACATATGGCAGAAGCCAGATGGACCTTCTCCCCCAGCTCGAGCTAAGGGTGCTTCATTAGGAAAGACATGCATCCAGTCTCTGAGATCTTTGAGCAAGGCTTCCCAGCACTACTGGAGGAAAGTCAGCTGGCAATCTGGGAAGCAGAGACCCTCCTGGAGGCAAGGGATAAGGTCGGAAAAGAATTAATGGTTGAAGCTGTCGAAGCTCATCGGGTTTTAAAGAACTCGTGGCCTCTTCTCCCATCCACAGAAGTGGAACAGTTGCTTCCAAAAGAGATCTTCTGAAAGGAAATTTTCATTTCACCTACCCAGACAAGGGTAAATAGGATGATAAATTCACTTGCTAAGCTCTGACTCATAGTTAAGAATTAATAGTGTCAAAAAATTCTGGTAAACTCCAAGAAAACAGCAGTATCGTTGGCACTTACAGAGCAGCAAAGAACCTGCCTGCTACAATTAATTGTTGTTCAGAAATTATAAAATAAAATGCAAGTTCCCTGAACTCAAATTTTGGCTCTAAAATTAAAAGGGGAAAGTTTTCTTCACTATAGCACGCATTGTAAATCTATATCAAGCATCTGTGTGTTTGGATTTTGTTTTCTTTTTCCCATGTGTATTCTCTGAACACTTTATTACCTTGTAGTCTGAGTTCTCTTCTTTATTCTCTGGCCTCTTGACTATTGGGGTTTGTCTCAAGAGCCATGGGCTTGATTCCCATCAAAGTCCACATTATTCACACTTACGTCATTTGGAGTAGAGATCTCTGGACTCAAAATCATCTCTCTCCCTGAAGCTAAAAGCAAGAGTTCCTGAGTGGGAAAACACTGACCAACCCCCCAAAAATTAAGAGAGAGTGGCTCCTCAGCAAGAAAAGAAACTGTTCCACTCTAATGGATAAACTCTAATTTTGATTAATCCTTTCGTTCAACATGCCTCAGTGCCAAGAAAGAGACTTAGGTAAAATGGAGTAGTAAGAAGATGGGCCTTTCTCTAAATGCAGTAGGTGGTCTAGGAATGGTAGAAGCCCAGTCCCTGTAGAAGGACACGTGTTTGGTTAGGTAGAAGGTCAAAGGAAAAGAGGAAGGCCCCCGAGGAGATGGATTGACACCATGGCTGCATCAACGGGCTCAAACCTAGGAGCAGTTGTGAGGCTGGCTCAGGACCGGGCAGTGCTTCGCTCTGTTGTGCATAAAGTCACTATGGGTCGAAGGCACACAACAACAACAACTACATACAAGCTCCTCCACTGCTTCTTTGGACCTTCGGGTAATTATGCTTTAAGGAACAAAGAAAATGAAGAGAGGCGCCAGTGGGCTTCGGTGAGAACTACCTTTCTATGCCCTGCATTTAGTCCCCGTCACTTGACTCTCTCCTCAGTCTCAGAGAACCAAACAATTACATATTTCCAGGGTTTGGGCCATGGAAGCAACCGACAATTTTCTCAACATTCTACAATGCAGAAAAGAAAAAACACTCATTTTAATTGAATGTTCAAATACATAAGTTCACTTCTAAACTCAGCCCTTCCACAAAAGTAATTAGACCTTTAGGCCTTTTTGTGGGCACATCAGGATTCCAGGTTCAGTGTAAGGCATTAACCTTCTGTTTAAATGCTACTTCGTAGCACTGAAGAGAAGCCCGTAGTGTGAGGCTGTAGGTGGATTTTAGCCTGGTCCTTTCCACCTTGAAAAAAGAAAGTTCTATGATTTGAAACACAGTGGCTATTATTGGTGAAATTTCATGGAGCCAACACACTATCTTCAACCAAACAAATACCTAGAACATCATATCCAAAGGACCACACCCATACTACCATTTTATACCTCAGAAGAATTCTATGAAATAGCTAAAAAAAATACTATCAGTCCACTCTTACAGATAAGTTAGAGAGCCCTGGTGGCATGCTGGTTACTCGTTGGTCTGCTAACCAGAAGGTCAGCAGTTCTAAGCCACCAGTTGCTCTATAGGAGAAAGACAGGGCTTTCTATTCCAATAAAGAGTTCCACTCTCAGAAACTCACAGGGGAAATTCTGACCTGTCTTTAGGGTCACTATGAGGCACTACAGACTGCATGGCATGGAGTTTCAAGATAAAGGAACCGAGGGGCAGAGATTTACATGACATCCACCCAGCTAGTTAGTGGTAAGCAGCAGCCCTGGTGGCACAGTGGGTTAAGCCGTACACTGCAAAGCGCAAGGTCAGCCGTTTGAGACCACGACCCTCTGAGGGAGGAGATGAGGCTTTCTACTCCTGTGAACAGTTAGTCTCTGAAACCCACAGGGGATTCTAGTCTCCGATAGGGTCACGATGAGTCAGAATTGATGGCAGTGAGTTTGTTTTTTGTTTGGGGGTTTGTTTGCTTATCTGTCTGTTTGTTTGGAGTAGGAAAGACAGAATTAAATCCTAAATTTTCTGTACCCCAAAATCAAACAGTGTCCTCTTAGTGTCAGGGATTCTTCTCCTGACAACTAAATACAACTGCCATTTAAATGTCTAATTTTGGCTCAAAAGATAAAGTAGCCAAAGTACTGGAAAACAAAGGGTATATCTGTTTACGGTTTCAAATCAGTTCCGTTACCAGCAAGTCAATCCTGACTTATAGTGACCATAAAGGACAGAGTTGAATTGCCCGCAGAGGATTTCCAAATCTGTAATTCTTCCTGGAGGCAGACTGCCACATCTTGGTCCCATGGCTGCTAGGTTGGAACCACCATCCCCTAGGTCAGTGGTTCTCAACCTCCCTAATGCCATAACCCTTTCATACAGTTCCTCATGTTGTGGTGACCCCCCAACCATAACATTATTTTCATTGCTACTTCATCACTGTAATTTTTCTACTGTTATGAATCATAATATAAATATCTGATATGCAGGATGTATTTTCATTGTTACAAACTGAATATAATTGAACATAATTAAAGCATAGTGATTAATCACAAAACAATATGTAATTATATATTGTGAAATATTCATGTGTTTTCTGATGCTCTTAGGTGACCCCTGTGAAAGGGTCATTCAACCTCCAAAGGAGTTGCAATGCACAGGCTGAGAACCACTGCCCTAGGTAAACAGCCAAGCCTTAACCACTGCACCACCAGGGCGCAGATTGCAGTTGATAGCCCCCAAATGCTAAAGACAACTCAGAGTGGGGAAGGCAGGCAGGCGGGGAAATAAAACCAAGCCAGCAGAGCCAAGTTTACCGTTCTTGTTCCCAAAGAGCTCTGCGGTTTACACCTCAGACAGCCCCAGTCCATGAGAATGGAAGTGAAAAGAAAATGCAAATTCAGCTGCGTGTTACATCCACAGTTAAATGCAAAGACAAATTAAGAATTAAAGACAAATGCAAATCACTCTGCTCATAAAAGGAACCTATACAAAAGACAGGGAATGAAAAGGCTCTGACAGTTATGGATGAATCTCTGAAGAGGCGCCCAGCGACTGTATTTCCAAATCCAAGCCTTTTAAAGACTGGTTAGAAGAATGAGAACAGCTGCTGCAAAGAAAGGGGGAAACTGCTGTGAGCAGTAAACCCAGCCACAGAGGAAAGCTGAGAACGGTCCTGATTGTCAAGGTGAGGGTGAAAAGCAACAAAGGGAGGAAGCCAAAAGAATTCTCTCACCAGCAAGGGGATGGCAGACATTAAAAGTGAAATCCTGGCAGGTCTTGGGCTAGGGAAGATGGAGCCTGGGAGCGACAAAGGAAAGACAGCAGGTGGGGAAGAGATGAGTATTGGGAGAGAAAGAAAAGCTGTAGGACATCAGGGCTGGGAAGGGGCCTGCCTTAAAGATCTGGGATCAGCCATGAACACAAAGTGTTGTTAGGTAAAGCAGGTGACTGATTTATCCAGGAGTGGTGGGGTCTATGGGATCTGTCTAAAGACAGGGTCGTTCATGCCTTTAAAAAAAAAATTTTGGATATGTCTGTAAAACATGTCTGCAGAGCATCCATTTGTGTCTTTTTATTGATACGTGAGTTCTTTATGTATCTTCACATCTGTATAAGACCATTGGTGGATTTCAAATGTTAGATGAACAAATAAAAAAATTAATAAATCCCTTCATTTATCAGTGAAGAAACTAAGACTCCAAAAGGTCAAGTAACTTCCTTGAATTCCTGAAATTAGAGAGATAATAGCTGTTATTACTAGAGCCAGGTCCCCCACCATCAATGCAAGTCACCTTCATCTAACAGGAAATGTCTCTGTGTGAAGAGAAAGAAAGATCTTCATCAGACGGTGGAGGGGTGAGCTTCACAACCGTCTCAGATGTCACCTGTGGACCAGGCTGACATTGGCTACCAGCCCCTGTGTGAGAACAAACATTAGGCTTAGATTTCACCCTCTAGGACAGCATAGACCTGCCCCTGTGAGTTTCTGAGACTCTAACTCCTTACTGGAGAACACCCATCTTTCACACGAAGAGGAGTTAGTGGTTTCAAACTGCTGACTTGGTAGATCACAGCCCAACTCCTAACCATGATGCCACCCACAGGAGCCAGGAAAGGAATATGTGTGAGCAAAATGTGAATGACTGAAATAGTAGTGACCTGGAGAGCATGTGGCTTGTCTACGCTGCAACTGACATCCAGCTGCAGCCAATCAAAATCAAATGGGAATATGGACAGATCCTTTCTAGAACCTATCCATTTTTCAAGAGAGTTCAGAAATCTAGATTTAATTGGAAACATTCGCATTTTAGGAATAGGTGAATAATTAGGAGGGGAAAGACATTTATAGAGGTATTAATATAGGCAGGTATATATGTAAATATATTACTGTACAATGATAGGGATATAGGTCTATGTACATATATTTATATTTGAAATATCAAGGCAGGAGAGAGACATTAGGCCTCTACTCAAGTCTTTGCTCAACACAAGAACACTTTGTTCTAATAACCTCCTGGCTTTCTGTGAGGCTCACCTTCCCAGCATGATCGCTGAAGTTAAAATGGGTGCATAAGCAAAGGTGGTGAAGAAAGCTGATGGTGCCCGGCTATTAGAAGATATAGCATGTGGGGTCTTAAAAGCTTGAAGTTAAACAAGCAGACATCTAGCAGGGAAGCCACAAAGCCCACATAGAAGAAGCACACCAGTCTGTGTGATCAGGAGGTGTCAATGGGATCAGGTATCAGGCATCAGATGACCCTAATGTGAACCAACAGGGTAAGAATAGAGACCCAAAGGCCAGCTGTAGAAAATTGAACATCCCCTCACAGAAGGTTCACAAGGAAGGGATGAGTCAGCCAGGCCACAATATAGCAGAGACAAAACACACAACATTCCCCTAGTTCTATAATGCTTCCTCCCCACCACTATCATGACCCCAATTATACCTTACAAATCCAGCTAGACCAGAGCATGTACACTGTTACAGAGATCTCCTGACACACAGAATCCAGGAAAAATAAACTCCTCGGGAACAATAATGGGAGTGGTGATACCATTAGGGTAGGGGAAGGTGGAGAAAGAAGGGAAGAACGGGGGAATCGATTGCAATGATCAATGTATAGCCCCACTCCAGGAAGGGAGGGGGAACAACATAAAAGTGGGTGGAGTGATATAGTAAATGATGTAAGATATGAAAGTAATAATTTATAATTTACCAAGGGGTCACGAGGGTGAGAGAGGGAAGAGGAAAAGAGAAGCTGATACCAATGCCTCAAGTGGAAGAAAATGTTTTGAAAAGGATGATGGCAACTATGTACACATGTGCTTGATACAATTGATATATGGATTGTCATAAGAGCCCGCAATAAAGCGAATTATAAAAAAAGAAAATCAAAAGAGAAAAAACAGAAGAAAATTAAATTGAATATAAAGTAAAATGTTAGCAATTTTTATAAGTTGTTTACTTTTTCATGGAAATGGATACATCAAACCATATATACATACATTGTACATGTGTAAGTTAAGGACATCGATCTCCCCAGATTGTCCCACCACTACCGACGTAAGTAAGACTCAGTGCCCCGTAAACTAATCATCTATGCTTTCAAGACTGGCTTTGGTAAATTTGATCTGAAGCAATGACTTCCTTTTTTACACTCAGGGAGAGCCACGCAAGACACAACTCTCCCATCCCAGCAGCCAGTTGACAACCTCTGCTTCGTTCCAGGCAACGCCCAACATGCTCGTTTTAAAGTGTCCTGCCGCTTCCACGGCTCAGAAGTTCTTAGACTGAAAATGTCTATTTTGGCTAAGGGTTCAACTCTGTGAAGCCTGTGGCATAGTTACAACAAGTACCTTCAATGAGGCTGTGGCAAGTACATACTTGTCTATCACAGTTCCCACAGATCCGTGTTCTCTTTATTCCTGGGTGGCATTAACTTGCATTTGTTTTATTTATCGACCTTCACTTAGCCAGGTTGTCAAAATGAGGCTCTGTAACTTCCTCCTCTCTAGAATTTGTAAAATACTTACCAGTCTTCACGTGGCAACTTACTCAGCCAAGTCCAGGCCTCTAGTTTCATGGTTCCCCAAGCAAGACAATAGTACCTTATTTCAGGTCCAGTCCTTGCAAGCGGCAATTTTATGTAATAAGATTAGATTTGGAAAAGAAAAATGCCTTGCATGTATTATGACATAGGCTGAAAGAATTCCAAACCTTCCTTGCAACAGATAGCAACTTGTCTTTCAGGACTGATTATTTATTTAATTTATGGAGGAGGGAGGAGAGGAGGGGGGTGGGAGTTGGGGAAACCTGTCTCTCCTGTCTCTCCTGAAGCTATTAGAAAACTAGTTTTGTAAATGATCCAAGAAATAGAATTTGAGTTGTTTATGAAGCAACCGGCCCCTGAAGAATGACGGTAATACAATAAGCTTAGCAGCTCGGGGCGGAGGGGCTGTAATTCAAAACTTGTAGGAATGCAGTTTAGCTTTAGGTACCTGCTCCTTTCTCCTTGAAAAAATCCCAGGATGTGGAAAACGAAAGTGGCAAATGCTGTATCAATAGTGCGTGGCGTTTGCCAAGGTTGAGAAGAGACCCTTTACTATTTTTTCTTCGGTTCTCAAGTATTATATTTGAGCAACGAACCCCAAGGTTTCAGTATTCGGGTATAAGCCTGCAGGTCAGATTACTGGTGATACCGAGGTAGATCAGGAATTTC
Organism: Tenrec ecaudatus; assembly: GCF_050624435.1. Taxonomy (NCBI): domain Eukaryota; kingdom Metazoa; phylum Chordata; class Mammalia; order Afrosoricida; family Tenrecidae; genus Tenrec; species Tenrec ecaudatus. The sequence goes on along the minus strand of NC_134542.1, from coordinate 93,358,543 downwards.
CACCCTGTTTGCTCCTTTGGAGAAAGGCAGGCTTCACCAAGCAAGGTTTCGCACAAACATTGCCCAAGCAAGGGTGACGTGGCATTCTGCCAGGGGGTCCGAGTGCGGCTTAGCTTGCACAAAGCTCACCTGGCTTGGCCTTTGCTTTCCATATGGAACACGGGCACCGTTTAGGGCTCTGCTTTACCAAACAAGCTCCAGTCCAATGATGTGTGGCCAGTCTCTGATTCTTTCTCCCGTTTAATCCTCTTTTTCAAGTGACTGAACAAAGAGGGAGGGTGTTCCTGCTACCAAATCTGTGAAAAGCAGTCAGCATCTAGGATATCTGAGCAGTTGAGGTGTTGAGTTTTTCAAGCCCATACACAGAGAACTCAACTTCGGTCTGGATGACCATCTGATTCCTGCCCTTATCTCGAGGCCAAGCAGAATTTAAAACTGAAGGAAAATTCTGAAATTTCCAGGGGGCAAAAAAAGCTGTGCAGTTCCTTCCTTAGTGAAACTGCTAGTGACTCAAATTTTAGGGGAAGAAATGCTTCTAGATGTCTAATTTTCTTAAATGTACTGTCTGCTTTCCCCTTCCCACCTCCCACCCTCAGGAAAGGAAAAACCTCCCTCCTATTGGTGATGCCCACAGACAGACATCAGAACAATATTCATGTCCATGTAGGAACGTGTATCCCCAGTCATAGAAGATAGGCAGATCTCTCCACAAGCTCTGACAGTCGTCTGTGCGGATGCATCTCTCCTCCTGGGTTAAGAGTATGAAGTGGCTCTGTGGGTCATCGGGAGACTCAAAGTCCAGTTGTCAGATGTATGCAGGACCTTTACAGGCCAGATTTCATCACTGAATCACAAATGTTTGCTGCAGATTCATCTGCTGACCGCTCACCTCCCGCATGATGGACACCAGCACAGGGTTGTTGCAAGGTGCCATCAAATCTGTTCTGACTCATAGCGACCCCATGAGCAACAGAACAAAGTGCTGCCTAGTCCTCACCATCCTCACAATTGTTCCACTGTGTCGATCCATCTTGTCCAGGACCTTCTTATTTTCTGGTGCCCCTCCACTTTACCAAGGATGATGACAAAGCACACGGTTCCTCATGACAATGTGTCCAAAGTACATGAGGTGAAGTCATCCTTGCCTCTGAGGAGCATTATTGGCTGTACTTCTTCCAAGACAGATTTGTTTGTTCTTTTGGCAGTACATGGTACTTTCAATATTCTCCAGCACCACAATTCAAAGAAATTCATTCTTCTTAGCTCTTCCTTATTCAATATTCGACTTTCACATGCCTATGAAACAATTGAGCGTACCATGGCTTAGGTCAGGAGTACTTTAGTTCTCAAAGTAACCTCCCTGCTTTGCATACTCTACAGAGATCTTGTGCAGCAGATGTACCCAATGCAATGCTTGGTTTGAACGCCTGACTACTGCTCCCGTGAGTAGGGCTAGCAAGTGGTTGATGATCCATGATATCCAAATGTTGATTAATTAATGACCGCTGACAGATTGGCTCCTGGGAGGCCATCTTGGCTGTTTTGTGTACTAGCTCTCTCTTCCCTTGTCCTCACTCTACTTGGTCCTTTTAATAGACCCCTTCCTATGCTACAACTCACTAGGCTCCAGTCAGCTAGGCAGATAGACGCAAAGTCAGTCGTTCTGCATGCGGCCTACTGTGGAGTCCCGGTGTTTCAGTTGGTTCTATCAGTTGTTCTGGAGGCCCTGGACAGGGCATACTGTGGAGCTCTCGGCGGTCAAGTCCACTCTGACCTGCCTCGGAAGAATAACCTGGAGATTCTCTTCAGAAAGCTCCCAACCTTGAAAATCCTTTGAAGACCAGTTCCACTCTGCAATGCATAGGCCTCCAAGAGTCAGCGTCAAACTGATAGGAACTCTTCATTCTGACGTAGATGCCTTAGAGTTTACACTCTATGCCCGCGGCCTGCAGTGGCCCACAGTTCATAATGGGAGGTTTTGAAGAGGGAGGCCGCGATCCAGTTTCAGTTTCCACAGAGATTCAGCCTCTTGAGTTCTGGCTGATCATGGGCCCCTAATACGAAAAGCTTTGACCTCAGGTTGAGTGTGTTTGAAAGTAGATTACTATCACTTCCCAACCAGTTTCATTCACCCTGGGAACTTGCCTAGGTATGTCCTTGATGGAACTTGAGGTATTAGGGTCATATCGGAAGCCCTGGTGGTATACTGCTTTTTTGTTGGGCTGCATTCCACAGGGTCGGCAGTTCAAAACCACCAGCAGCTCTGCGGTTGAAAGACTGGGATTTCTACTTCTGTAAACAGGTCCAGTCGTGGAAACCTTCAGGGGGGTCTCTATGAGTCAGCATGGACTCGATGGAGTGAGTGAGAGGGTCATGTAGTCATGAGGCCTACCCTGAACCAATCATGTAAGCTCTTCTATCTGTAACATGTGCATAACCCAACAAGGTCCCTTTCCTGTTCCTAGAGTCCCGCCTCCAACTGTGATGACTTGATGCCCCACACATCCTGCTTTGGGGCAGTTTCCTTTGTTCTCCATGTCCTATTTAAGTGGCCACATCTCTGTGACACCATCATGGCATCCCGGTGGTCTTCCTCTTCCCCTCTTTGACTTTGTCTTGTCTTTGTGCTGTTTAAAAATAAATATGTCTATAAGTTACATTTGAGTTTGGGCTCTCTTTTCTCCACCAGAATAGAAAACACAAGCTCTGCTCCCCTGATTGGCAGTACCAGGTCCTGTGTCACCTGCTCAACTGCCCTGATTGGCTATGCAAAGTCCTGTTTCACTGGTGCCCAGAGTATCCGTGTGATTTCCTCTCCTTTGTTTCCTAACCCCAGTAAGCCCAATCAAAGATGCGACTGGGGAGTGACCAGTAATGACGACACTCCTCAGAGTCATGTGAGGAGAAGGACTGGAAGCCAACAGAGGGGACTGAAGGGGCCTGGCATTCGTCTTTGTAGTGGAGGCCATCAGAAAAGGCGTCTCTCTTTTTGTCTTCCCCTCCTCGGACTGTGTAATGGAAGGGGTCAGATCTTCTTGAAATCTGCAGTGGAAGATGGTCATGGGATTCCCATTCTTCAGGATTTCCCCATTCTTTGGCAGTTACTAGTTGGGATCCCTTTGGAGTTGGGTTATTATAATGCTTCGCCTTGTGTACATCAGAGATCAGGAACCGTGATAAACTAAATCAGTGAACAAGCCGAGATTGTTCTGTAGTCCTTAAAACCACAGCTTCTTATTATTGACATGCCGTTGCTGTCCTTGTTGTTGATAGGTGCCACCAGGTCGGTTCCAGTTGACAGCAGCTTCCTGCAAACCAGAAGGCAACACTGCCCAATCCTGGCAATTGTTCCTATGCCCGAGCCCACGGTTACAGTCCATGGTGTCCACTCATCTTGTCGAGGGCCCTCCTCTCTTTCACTGCCTCTCCCCATTTCCCAAATATGAAGTCCTTCTCAAGGGACTGGTTTCTGCTGACCACATGCCCAAAGGATGTAAGACAAAGTCTTGCCATGCTTGCTTCTAAGGAGCACTCTGGCTTTACTTCTTCCAAGACAGACGGCCTTATCTTTTAGCGGTCCATGGTATTTTCAACATTCTTTTCCAGCACCTCAATTCAAATGCATCGGTTCTTCTCCAGTCTTCTTTAGTCAAGTCTATATGATTCACATCCATATGAGGCATTTGAAAATATGATTACTTATGTCAGGTGTATTTAACTCCTCTAGTAACTTTCTCGCTTTCAGTGTTCTAAAGAGGTCTTATGTGGCAGATTTACCTAATCCGATGCTTCTTTTGATATCCTGACTGCTGCTTCCATGAGCCTTGATTGTGGATCCAAGCAGACCAAATTCCTTGACAACTTCAACCTTTTGTCCATTGATCATGACGTCACCTATTGGTCCAGTTGTGAGGATTCCGGTCTTCGTGACATTGAGTCATTACCCATACTGAAGGCTGCAATCCTTGATCGTCACCAACATGTGTTTCAGGTCCTCCTCACATTTCGTTCGCAAGGTGGTGCCATCTGCGTACTCCAGGTTGTTAATCAGACTGTACAACCCTGCAACATTTCAAACCCAGGCTCTGGTAGTTGTCAGACAATGAGAGAATTTTTCCAACTATCCATTTAATAGTACAGTCCAGTGCATTCTCAGCGTTCAAATGGACTCCTACCTTAATGTCTACCTTCGCTCCCCTGTGACCAAGCTTGCAAGCATATTGTATTTACTATTTTTAACTCCATTAAATCTGGGTGCAGACCCACCAGTTCTTTATTCAAATATTACCATCTTACAGATTTCTTCAAATTGCTCTGCATAAAAAGTGCCCCTTCTATTGAAATCTATCTCCTTCGCTCTGCCTTATTGATAGCACTTAATGCTACTTGACATAGGACCATATTCATTTGATTGTCTGTTCCACCAGCATATGAATTTCTTGAGGACAAAAACTCTCCTTGCCTCAGCACATAGCAGGGCACATACTAGCCCCTTAATAAATATTTTCTGAATGAGTGAACTCCCAGAAAAACAGCCTAAAATCTGAGCAAGAATTAGATTCCTAATTGAATACATTTTCTTTCCTGAAATTTTAATGCCAATTTCTATTTAGATTTGGGCAAGAATGTTAAAGATGACTGGTTACTACTCTTTCCATCTTTTCAGACCAGGCCATTGAATTACCTTTTTTTTTTCTTTTTAAGTCTAAGCTTGTATGCGCTACGTGCAGCTGTTTCTTCTAAATTGAAAGTGAAAGGAGGTAACACGTGGGTTTCATTTCCATGATGCCGTAATTCCCAGCCCTGAGACACCTCCCACCACATGGTGCTTCCAATTACTTCAAGGAGCCATCATTAAAACTTCAGAAAAGGGATCATTTTAAGTTATTTGAAGTTTTAAATAAACATCTACCACATATCACAAAATCAGGCAAACACCAATGAAAGTATTAAAATGGTAGAAAAAATGCTCGGAATCCCTACTCTAATAGATTTCAAGGGTGAGAGCCACAATTTGGAGCTGCAGTTAATGTGATATATGTCAACTATATATTTCCAAAATGACTCACCTTTGCATTTTCTCTAATTTACACACTTCCCCTACTCTCCTTCCAAATTACCAGGTCAAGAAATGTCTCTCGTTTTCCTTCGGTAATGTGCTGCTTCACACATTAAGTTTCACATATTAAGTTTTAACTTATTGGCTACAGTGACACTCAGTGATCCCGAAGGGGACGGTGGGTTAACAGATGTGTTTCCCGTCCGGCAGCCTGGATTGCACTTTTCTCATCTCTAAACTACGGTTTGCTTTGTATCTAGGTGTCTTGTGGAAGAACTATTGATCTATAATCCCTCCAACTGCATTTTCCCCTTCTCATAAAATCCCAAGCATGTTCTAATTAAAGGCAGACTCTGGCTACAAATTCTAGAAAATGAGGCATCCAAATAGAATTCAGACCTTTGGCCATTTACGCCCTGGGCAGTTGAAAAGTGGGTCTTCGATTGAACTCTCCTTAATCAGTCAGCCAGGGTCAGCTGTGTCCCAAAGGCAACAATAGTAAATAAATAATAAAGAAGCACCAATAATTAAATAAATGCAAATTAGACTCCTGTGTTTCTGCTGATGATGCTATCGATCCCAAGGTATAAGGTTTGTGAATTATAAGACGCAGCATGAGGTAGTAGAAAACACAAGTTCTGGTGTCAAAACACCACCGGTATTTAAATCTGGGCTTTTTCCTCTAAGGCTTGCATACTAATTTTCTCTGAGAGCCTCAGTTTCCTTATCTATGAAGTAAAAATATTACTGCTTGGCTCACAGGTTTTTTGTGTGGAGAATTAAGTCCATGGATTACAAAGAATTGCCTCAAACTTACTGTAAAGTGAACTCAATAATGATAGTTACTGCGCCCATTTTAGATTCCCATTTTCGAGACAAGTCAAAAATTGGAAAACGCAATTCTAATTCAAAAGAATAGAAATTCCTTCAAAAATAATAATAATGGAGATACCTGAAATTGGCAGCAGAATCGCATTATTGCCAGTGCCAATTAAGGATAACGGGAGGAGTCCCAACCTGGCGCTAAAGTCCTAAAGAGAAAGACTGATGCAGCGTTGGTGTCACCTCTAGGCCAGTACTGGCACAGAGGAGTACATCTCGACAACTGTCTGGCCCACAGCTCTGTAAGGCCAAGCGAAAAGGCTGGAAAGGACCCTCACGGGTGACCTTGGCCTAGAGAGGGGTTGGCTGCAGGGGACTAAAAGAGTAGGAAGAGAAAGCAAGACACTAAGTGGAGACTATTTTCGCGAGTGGCTTAGTTGTCAAGAGAAAGTGATTCTCACCTTTCTCATTTTGAGGACTGGAAATCTCAACTCCAGAAACCTTGAAAATGGAAACCTGGAGAACTCACCTGCTCACTGCCATGGACTCTATTCTGTCCAACGCGCCCCCCACTCTGCCGCCGGGGCTCCTCGCTGTGTAGCTTCTGAGATATGAACGGTGGTCTCTCCGATGCCACAAGTGGCCCTGCTTGCATCTTCCTTCTCCTGTAACAGCGTCTCACTCTTCAATGGCTACCACGGGCTCCTGCCTTAGATCTTCTGATAGCACTATGAGGTTGGTACACCGGCTCCATCCTCACGGGTTGTGTGGCTTTGTAGAATCACCAGAGCCTAAGTCACACCTTTCCCAAGGGTAAAGGGAGATAATAAGATCTGTTGTTAGGTGCCTTAGAGTTGGTTCCAACTGTATGTACAATAGAACAAAGGACCGCTTGGTCCTGCAGTGCCCTTACTATTGCTGCTGTTCGAGTCTATTGGGACTGTCGGTGTTTGTATGTCAATCCATCTCCTTGAGAGTTGGCCTCTTTTTTACTGCCCCTCTGCTTTAATCAAGCATGATGTCCTTTGTCAGGGACTGGTCTCTCCTGGTAACATGGCCCAAGTATGTGAAACAAAGTTTTATCAACCTCACTTCTAAGAAGTGTTCTGGCTATACTTCCTCCAACACAGATCTGGTGTTTTTTTTAGCAGTCTGTGAAACTTGCAATGTTCTGTGGTAGTTACATAATCGTTTGCCAATGAGGCCTCCGTGTGGGCATGGCCTTCTCCTGAGGATTCTGGGAACTTCGGTATTACTCCTTGAAGCCAGGTTCCACCCTCTCTGCTCACTCTCTGGGAGACATTGCAGCTGATAAGACTCAGACTGGTGGCAGCCAGAGCCTCGCAGCTAGAGGAGTCACATGGAGACCCCTGCCAGTGCTGAAATGCTTACGCCACTGGATCCACAAGACTTCCCACCCACTTGCCTGTGATCCTCTTGCATTCAGCGTCACTGCACATGTTTCATGAGTGTGAAGAGAACTTTATAGATTGGCATCAGACATAAGGGCTAATATTGGACATATGGACTTTATCTGGACTGGGCTGGGATGTGTTCTTAATGTATAATTCCTCTTTATATGAATCTCCTGGAATTTGTTTCTCTAGTCTACAGGAACTAACACAGTTCTTAACCAGCAACATAATTCAAAGGCATCAATTCTTCTTCAATATTCCTTGTTCAATATTCAAATTTTATATGCATATGATACAATTGAAAATATCATGGCTTGAGTAAGGTGTACCTTAATCTTTGAAGTGATATGCTTGCTCTTCAACACTTTAAAGAGGTTTTGTACAGCACATTTGCCCAACACAGTATGTTCATTGATTACTTGACTGCTTAAATCCAAGAGCATTGATTGTGGACCCAAACAAGATGAAATCCTTGACAACTTCATTTTTTTTTCATGATGCTAGCTTTTGGTTCAGTTGTAAGGATTTTTGTTTTCTTTATGTGAAATCATAATCTATATTGGAGGCTGCAATCCTTGATCTTCATCAGCAAGTGCTTCAGAAAGTCCTCATCACTTTTTTTAGCAAATAAGGTTGTTTGTGTTATATGCATACCATCATATGGCTCAGCTTCATATAGTACTTGCCAGGATACAGATTGAGTCTGTATGATGAGAGGGCACAACACTGATGCACACTTTTTCTGATTTTGAACCATGCAGTAGTCACACAACTGCCTCTTGATCCACGTCCAGGTTCCACGTGAGCGCAATCAAGTGTTCTGGAATTCCCAGTCTCCTCAAGGCTGTAAATACTTTTTTATGATCCACATAGTAGAATGCCTTCACATAACAACAAAACATTTTTCTGGTGCCCTTTGCTTTCAGCCAAGATCCATCTGATGTCTTCAGTGATATCCCTTGTTTCATGTACTCTTCTGAATCCAGCTTGAATTTCAGGCAACACCAGGCTGATATACTGCCACAACAGTTGTTGGATGATCTTCATCAAATCTTTACTTGTAAGTGATAGTGATGATATTTTCCGATAATTTACACATTCTTTTGGGATACTTTTCTTTGGAAAGTGTACAAATAATATGGATTTTTTTTCCATTTGACTAGCCAAGTAGCTGTCTTCCAAATTTCTTGGCACAGGTGAGTACTTCCAGGGCTTCATCAGCTTATTGGAACATTTCAGTTGGTATTCCAGCAATTTCTAGAGCCCTGTGTTTTGCCAATGCCATTAATGTAGCTTGGACTTCTCCCTTCAGTACCATTGGTTTGTGATCATATACTATCTCTTGAATGCGTGAATATTAGTTCTTTGTATATAGTGGTTCTGTGAATTCCTTCCTTCTCTTTGCACATTTCATTATGAAATTCACTTTGTTTTCTTGAACTGACCTTATTTCCATTCAGCTCTTTGACTTCATGATTTCTTCCATTTGCTTTAGCTTCTCCATGATTAAGAGTAAGTTTCAGAATCTGTTCTGATATCCACTTTGATGTTTCATGTCTTTGTAAATGACCTTTTGCTTTCTCTATTTATAATGGTCTTGATGCCCTCCCACAACTTACCAGGTCTTCTGTCGTGGTGTTCAGTAATTCAAATCTATTCGTGTGCTATTCTTGAAAGTCAGATGGGATATAGTCAAGATCATAGTTAGGCTATGTGAACTTGTTTTAATTTTCTTCTATTTCAATTGAACTTACCACATATACTTGAGTATAAGCTGAGCCGAATATCAGACGAGGCACCTAATTTTACCACAAAAACGGCATTAAAAATGTGCTGAAAGCTGATGGTGCCAGGCTATCCAAAGATAAAGCATCTGGGGTCTTAAAGGCTTGAAGGTAAACAAGAGCCATCTAGCACAGAAGCAATAATGCCCACATGGAAGAAGAAAACCAGCCTGTGCGATCATGAGGTGTCGAAGGGATCAGATATCAGGCATCAAAGAACAAAAAATTGTATCATTGTGAATGAGGGGGAGTGTGGATTGGGGACCCAAAGCCTGTATGTAGGCAACTGGACATCACCTTATAGAAGGGTCGCAGGGAGGAGAGGATCCAGTCAGGGGGCAGCATAGCAATGATAAAACATACAACTTTCCTCTAGTTCTTAAATGCTTCCTCCACCTTCCCCATGCCCCCCTCCCCCAGCATGATCCCAATTTTACTTTACAAATCCGACTATACCAGAGGCTGTACACTGGTACAGATAGGAACTGGAAACACAGGGGATCCAGGACAGATGATCCTTTCAGGACCACTTTCGCTGTGAGGGGAAAGTTAGGTTGTCTGCTTCTATAAAGACTTCTAGTTTCATGAGCCTGATATAGGATCACTATGAGTTAGAGTCGACTCGATGGCAACTCATAGTGACCCTATAGGACAGGGTAGGACTGCCCCTGTAGGTTTCCGAGACTGTTTATGGGAAATGTGTGTGTGTGTGTGTGTGTGTGTGTGTGTGTGTGTGTGTGTGTGTGTGGTGTGGCTATGGTTGGAATATCTGTGGTAGCCTGGTCTCCCTGACCCTGAATTATTCCTTGCCTTAGTCCATTACCTTACCTTGTGGTAACGCATGGTTCTCTGCCACTCTGAGTCAACATTTGTCTTGCCTAACCCCTTCCCCCACCCCCACCCCACCTCTAACCTAGCTAATTCCTGTCTCTAATCCAGGTCCTATGGCACAGCAGTATTCTTTCTTTATAAATGTGATAACTCCTGCCTTTTTCTCTGCCTACCACCTACGAGGAATGGTAGTGAGAGTTTTGCATACATATAATCCCACAAACCCATGATAAAGTTGTGATTATTATCCACATGTTACAGATGCTTACTATGATAGACCCTGTATTTCCTCCTCATCTTCCCCTTGAAATCCTTACGTGGCTGGGCGATAAATTACAAAATCAGCTTCACATTCTCCACAAGCCCTTGAAGTCCTCACATCAAAAATTGCGAGTTTAATTTACAATCCCTCAGATCTGGACTGGGTTGGTGGCTTGCTTTCACCAATCGTGAGTATGGATAGAACCTGTACCAGTACCAAGCCCAGACCTCAGAAAGTCTTTAATAGTTTCACTTTCTCTACTGGACCACCATATGAATAAGTCTTGAAGAATAAAAGACTGCAGAGAGGAACACCAAAGCACCCCAAACAAGTGTCAGTCAGCCCCAGCTCCAGTCAAGGACAGCCCCAGTCAAGGACAGCCAAGCCTGACCCAGATTATCAGAACAGCCCTACTGAGCCAGCACAAATGACCAAGCTAGGAAATCATGAGCTAGACGCATGCTTTTATTATTCCAAAATACTGTTTCAGTGTAATTTGTTATGCAGCAAAATTCACTGATACAATCTACAAGTTTCTTTTTTTTAAAATCATTAACTCATTTCCTTGTCTTCTGTTGAAGTTCCTGTTTACAATTCCCTCTCAGCTGCTAATCTTCCCGTTCTGTGCCTTTGCGCTGCTGTTACACGCCATGAACAGCTCTGGGTAAGAAATGAACAGTATTCTAGCAACAGGAACTCCCTCTAGCACATGAGTAATACATCTTTGGATGAGATTTAAACCATATATACCATGAGAGGTTGCAAAATCCCTAGATGTGTTAGTCCGGGTAGATTAGAGAAACAAATCCAGGGAGACTCATATGTGTATAAGGAAGAGCTTTATATACAAGAACTATTGAATATTGAGAAAACATCCCAGCCCAGTCCAGATCAAGTCCATAAATCCGATATTAACCCATAAGTCTGTCTATTCCTCTTCAGACTCACACAACACATGCAATGATGCTAAATGCAGGAAGATCACAAGCCAGTGGGTGGCAAGTCTTGTGGATCCAGTGGCACTGGAAGCATCTCAGGTTTAGCAGGGGTCTCCACAGGCCTTCTTCAGCTTCAGGGATCTAGCGTAGCTGCATGTCTCGCAGGGAGTGAGCGTGTGTCCCACCTCCAGTAAGCTATTCATCTCCTTAGCACCTCCAAATGAGGTCATCAAGCTGCAACCTGACTGACAGGCTAAACTCCACCCCTTCACACTTAAGTCTCAAATTGACAAAAGATAATGTAACTACCACACTAGACAATTTCAAAAAATGCACTAAAATAATATATTGATTAAAATTGAGATCAATGGCTAATGATAGAGCTCCAACGACAACTCAAATGCATGTATCCCCACTCCTCAGTCCTCAGTAAAAGAAACTTCAGTTAACCTAACGTCCACATTCCATAAGAATCCCTGTGGTTCAGTGAGTCACTCAGAGATGCTCAGTTCAAACCCATCAGCCTACCCGTGGCAAGTGAAATCCTTGCTCCCACAAAGATTTAGAGCCTCAGAAGCCCCAAGGGGCAGTCCTATAGGGTTGCTCTGAGTCGGAGTTGGCTCAATGGCAGTGAGTGAATATTTCACCAATTATCCTTCAGTGTGTGGGTTGCTATGAGGCTGGAGCCCTGGTGTAGTAGTGGTCACTCGTGGGGCTGTGATCCGTCAATGTTGACTCTATAGCAATGAGTTTTCTTTTGTTCTGTTTTGTTGTTGCTAGAAGCTATGTTATCTGTGTTTTAAATCCCAGTAGAGTCACCTGAAATGAACAGGTTTCAGAGTAGTTTCCAGACTAAGAACAAGCTACAAAGAAGGAATCTGCTGTCAACTTCTGAAGACCAAGCCACTGAAAATCTTCTAAATGGCAGTAGAATATTGTCAGATACTGCCAAAAAATGAGCATGTCAGGTTGGGAGGCATGCAATATATTACTGAGAGCTGCTGCCTCGAAGTAGAGTCAACCACAATGGCATGGTGTGATTAAAGCGTTCAGGAGATTCATTTTCTCATGTGGCATGACTCAAATGGGGAGAAACAGCTACAAAAATCCACTAATAATCAGAACATGGAATGTACAAGTATGAATCGAGGAAAATTGGAAGTCAAAATGGAATAAGTGTGATGATGATGATTGCGCAACTCTTTTTAATACAATTGAATGGTAAAATTGCAGGATGGGTGACGTATATGTCAGCAAAGCTATTTTTTCATGAAATGGAATGTATAAAAATCAATACCCTAGGCATTAACGAGCTGAAATGGACTTCTATTGGCCATTTTCAATCAGACACTTATATGGTTTACTATGCCAAGAACGATCAATTCAAGAAGAATGGCGTTACATTCATCATCAAAAAGAACATTCCAAGATCTCCCTTAAAGTAGAATGCTCTCTGTGACAGGATAATAACTATATGTCTATGAGGAAACCCAGTTAATGCCAACTATTATTCAAATTTATGCAAGAACCACCACAGCCAGTGAGGAGGAAATTGAGGAATTCTACCAAATTCTTCCATCTGAAGTTGATCAGACATGTAATCAAGATGCATTTATAGAAGCAATAACGAGATTAACGGTTCCTGGGGGCTGGCAGGAGAGGTGAGGGGGTGGGGGAGTAATGAGGAACTAATATCAAGGAGTAGAAAAAGGAAGAAAATATTTTGAAACTGTGGTAGCAATTGTACAGCACTCGTTGATCTGACTGGATTAATCAATGGTGTGATGGATTATGTCCTGATGAAATGGTTTGGGGGTAGAAGACATGAGTTAAGCTTGACTGATGAAAACAGAAAGACGCCTTTATGTTTATTGACCATTGAATGCAAAAGTCAGAAATAAAGAAGGGGCAGTAGCTGAAAAATAAAAGCCTGGATGATAGAAACAAAGCTGGAGATCGCATGGCAGAATTTTCCAAGACCAGCAACTTCTTCATGGCAAAGACCATTTTATAGCAACCGAAAGAGCACCTGTGCCCTTGGACCATGTGAGAGGGAACACACAGAAATCAAAGTGACCATATCTGTGGAAGAGCTGATGGAGAAGCTCAATAAGAGCAGCCAAAACATGCCATGGGCTACCTATGAAACAGACCATCAATTACTCCTCCCTACGCTCAGTTTGACATTGAAGAAAATGAAAATATGTCCGTGAGAGCCAAATATAATCTTGAGTATATTCCGCTTAAATTTTAAAAACATCTGAAGAAGAGATTTGGCACATTGAACACTAATGACAGAACGCTGGGAATAACATCAAGAACATCACACATGAAGAAAGCAAAAGGCCATTAATAATACAAGAAAGAGAAAGATTAACATGACTGTCAGAAGAGACCCTAAGACTTGTTCTTAAAAGTAGAGTAGCTAAAGCAAATGGTCGAGATGATCAAGTAAAATAATTGAAGAGACTATTTCAAAGGGCAGCTCAAGAAGACAAAGTAACGTATGATTATGAAATGTGCAAAGACCCGACAAACGAAGAAAAGATGGAAGTTGTTAATGACTTCACTTTGCTTGGATACACAATCAATCCTCATGGGAGCAGTCGTTAAGAAGTCAAATGGTATATTGCATTGGCAATATAAACTGTGCAGGCCTCTTTAAAGTAACAACGGGCAAGGATGTCACTTTAAGAACCCAAGTCATGATATTTTCCATCACCTTATACTCTTGTGAGAGTTAGGCAATGACCCTATTTACAAATAAGATTTCATTCCAAGGACAGGAATTTGGGGGGGGACACTATTAATCCCATGAAAGGAAGCAATTAGCAACATCTGCATCATGCAGTAGCCATCATTGGGTATCAGGGTGTTGGAAGTACAATTTAGCATACTGTATCTAAAGCCTGGAGTTTATTATGAAGATATTTTTAAAGGTCGACTAATATGTTGCTATTAAGAATAATGTTAATTAGAAGATTAATTTCTTGTTTTTAAAACTTTTTATTGTGATTTATGGAAAATTTAAGAAGATAGATGATAGTATGCTTTTGCTATCAGTCACAATCGGAGATATTTTGGTGGTATCTGAAGTTTTATTCAACTGTTTAAGGTAGTTATCAGTAACAATCTTCAGCCCAAACTTTTCCTTGACCTCGAGATTTGTACATATAACTATACTGTTTACTCAATAGGTCCTCTTGGAGAGGTAGCACACATCCTGTTGTCATTGTGAGGTCCCATTGAGTCAGCTCCAACCCATTGCGACGCTGTGCACAACAAAACGAAACACTGCCCGGTCCTGCGCCATCCTCATGATTGCTCCTGTGCCTGAGCTCATTGATGCAGCCACTGTGTCCATCCGACTAGCACAATTCCTAGTTGGCTAAAACTGTAGCATCACTCATCCCCCAAAGCGCCATCTTCCTCAGAATTACCTACTTCACCAAACGATACCCAGCCAGATGCTCAAGCATATTCCGGTGTGTCATTCACAATCCTGAAATCTTTTTGAATAATGCCCCCTAATACTTCTTAAATCTATTCATGTTCTGCCATCTCCAAGGTCCCCGCAAAGCCAAACGAACTTCATCTCTTGCCCAGACAAGAGTAACGGCTTCCCAACTGGCCTCCTCGCGCCTCTTTATCAGACCTCTAGCTCAGTGTCTACATTGCAACCAAAATGCTTATTTGAAAATATTAATGAGAGCCTCCACAGCCAGGCATTTAAAAACTTCAATGGTTTTCTATCGCCTTTAGTGCAAACTTTCAGACCCTTTACCCGCCCTGCAAGGCTGTATACATTTCTAGCTCACCTTTCTCTCCCTTTCCACTCACCAGATCCAGTCATACAAACTTTCTTCGGTTTCTCACAGATGCCAAATTATTTCCTCCTTCCAAGCATTTGCACAGTTGCCTCTTTCTATGGAATGCTCTTAGTTTCATGTCTTCACCTGTTTAACACTCCACATCCTCCTGAACCCAGTTCAAATGCCACCTCCTCTAGAAAGTAAACTATTCACGTGAGGCCTGTAGCCTTATGAGAGGATCTAATAGTTGCACTGGGCTAACACAGTGATTAAATCAATGCACTGAAACCCGGCAACACTGTGAGGACAGCACAGTACAGAGGGTGTTGTGTTCAGATGAACATGTGAGTTGGAACCAACTCCATGGCACCTTACGAGAATGGTCCTCATAACAACTGCAGGTGTGTGATTGTGTCCACAGGCTCGTCTGATCAAAACGATGCCCCATGAAGACAGTGTCCTTGTCTGTTTGGGCGAAAGCCGTAGCCTCAGTACCTAGCACAGGGTTCTCCATAAAAATTAGTCGAGGGAATGAGTGTTGATTAAGCTGACTAAATTTTCTGCATTGGTTGATACAAGATATGTTCATTTTGAAAGAAAAAAATATGTTCAGTTTGGAAAACATATTTGCTTTCCCAGAACATCTCCAGTACATTTCAGAGAACCAGCTTTCAGTGGCTCAGCTTCCTAGCCACACTCAAACCCCCAGCAAGAGCGGTACTTTTCTAGATCTTCTATCTGAATGATCCCCACTGTCACCTTAACCACTGCCTTCCGTCTTTCATTAACTGTGCAGTCTTGCCCAAAGTGTTTGCTCAGGCAGGAGCAAGAAAGAGACTTTGCAAGATTTCCTCACTTGCTGGAGCCATAATCAGCTGGGCCACACAGTCTAATCTCAACTGAAATAACTGAGTCACCAGACTCAGAATGAGAAAACTGTTACCACCATATCATTATCTTGAGCTCAGTCCCACCCTCTGGGAAAAGACCCTTTGGAGCTTATAGAAACTCAAATTCTGCATCCATTTGGAGTAGAACCTGAAAGTCTTCATTTCTGAGAAGCTCCCACATGATAACCAATTCTGCGGGTAAGTGAATTTCACTTGGAAGAGCAAGACGTAAGACTAAATCAACACAGCCCCACTGCCCCTCCTCACACCTGCGCTTCATAGTAGATCACAGCTTGTCATTTTATTGGACTAATATATGTGCTTCCCTGGAGCGCGGGGCGATGGCTGTAGAGTATTTGGATTGTATCACTACTCAAAGGTTAGTGAGGAATACAGACCATACCAGCTACTTTAGCAGAGGAAATTAATTTAGGAAACTAGTTACAAAGGTGTTGTAGAAATTGAAAGTGACACAATCCAGAAATTAGAAGAGCAAGAAGCTGCTGACACGCAGAGGCCTGAGAATGGAGGGACTGCATCTGATCCTAGGAGTTGAAGCCACCCGGCAGGACGCAGCAGCACAGAGCAAAGGACAGTCCCTTTCCAAGTGGAAAAGCAAGGTGAGGCATGCTGTCTATCCTATGCTATCATCTACAAATGCCTCCCGTTGATCCAGTCTCATGGGGATCCTATTGGCAAGGAAACTTGGAAAATGTAGTTTAAAGGGAAATCGTCGGAAAGAGGTTGCTTGCAAATAATTGCTGTAGGACCATATCTAGTTCATATAGTACCTAACATATGGTGGACATTTACTAAATGTTTGCTGAAAGAATGAATGATTAAAGGAGAAAAGCCAAGTACCCATCTTACACAACGCACACACTCATCTGTGTATTTATACAAATGTCATGTGTTCATTGAAACGATGACAATAGTTGTCTGTGTCCACAAGCACGTTGGCATGCTTAGCCTCCACATCATTTGAAGTTACCATTCTGTCCAAAATCTAATCAGCTAGAGTGACCACTTATTTCTTACCAGAAAATGTGGCAAATTGGAGGCACTTCCACGGTTGAACCAATTCATTTTCCAGTAGACTATATTACAGCCTGGAGAGAGTAGAAGAGGTGAGCATAAAAGACTCCAGGCAATTTGGCTGGCACCCATATTAGGAAAGAAAGCCATCCTAGTGGCATCGTAAGCAGTATTTACAGCCGGGGCAAGACTCATAACGGAGTCAGTAATACACTGATCAAATGAGTCTTTGCTCTCCCTCAAGATTCATCTCTTGTTGACACAGCTTCCCATCAGCCATTCTCTTATCAAAGCTGGACTGCTATTACGTCCTGCCTGACACTCAAGAACCAAAAGAGACTGCAGACATCACTAATAAGAGCTGTCACTGAGAACGGATATGCCAGGCTTTGTGCTGGGAACTTTTCATGCTTTATCCCATTTGCTCTTCACCCAACTCTGTCATGTTGGGACTGCTCATTTTCATTTTATAAGCGCGAAGAGACTAACATTCCTTGCTCGATTCTATAGCACACAAGTAACAGAGCAGAATTCAAACTCAGGCAATGTGCCTCCAAAGCCACGTCCATCTCTGGTTCACCAAGAAAAAAAGGTTCATCCCCAGGATAGGCTTTCCTCATAGTCACATGACTTCACTCTTCAAGCCACAGAACAGTGCTGACTCCACAACACAGACCAGGATTTCTCACATCTGCGGTGTGTGCTTTCCCAGTAGTTGTATCTCTTCTTGGCTAACTGCTTTGAGAGAAAGACACTAGGCGTTCAGAAACTCTTGGTGGCCTATGAAATATTTCCAGGATATCTGAAGCTTAGACTAACATGAGTTCTGGATTTCCACCAACATTCTGAAGCACAAAACAGAGAGAAGCTAGATCTAGTGAATGGTTTTGTCTCACATCTTTGGTGAGAGAAAGTGACTAGGACATAATGCCACCAACTCTGATCACCTGACTGAAGTCCACAGCACTTAGCAATTTTTCCTACCTGGCATCTGTCAGAGCCAAGCTTTCCTGGAAAGAATGGGCGTTCTAGAAAAAAATGGTCCAATGAGATTTAGATTCCAGAAGTTGTTGTTGGCCTTTCTCCTGTGTCAGATGTTTCTTAGCCCTTTCATAATCAAATTATGCCTACTTTGAGTTCATTTGGAGAGGGGGGACACTAGCACATGTTTTCAGGAATGGAAGGCATGCTGGAATAAAAGAAAAGCATTGTTTTAGGTGATATGGATTTTAGTGCCATGATGTGGGTCAAGTGTGCCCTATGCAGACTCTGGCTATAGGATTGGCAGTGCCTCACCATCCGTCTGTGTGTGTTCATGAAGTCATACAGGTCCCAATCAGGGCAAATACTACACTTGGGGGAAAGCTTCCCAAGAAACTAGAGAGTCTAACGTGTTGACGAGCCATATTATGTCCAATGGATCACCAAAGGAAAAAAGTGTTTGTTCATACGTCACCCAATAGGTTATCCACAAGTCCACTGGACTCCTGTCTTGTTGCCTGTTAGTACAGAAAGCCCCAGAGCAGCCATACACACACAGGTGATTGCTTCTCATCCCTCTGGCAGGACTGTTATTGACCTCCTTTAAAAGAGTGAAGTAAAAGTAATAGGGCTGTCTTCTGTCTTATTGGAAAGTTTTAGACAGATCATCAACATTAGTTTTTTGGGGAAAAGTGCCTCTTGTGTTTTACCTTTGTATTGTGGGTTGGGTAAATATTTATGAGCAATCTGGTTTTCCATTCAGCGGTTCATACATATTTCGATTCATGACATTCATGATTACAATCCCCACAGTGCATCAGCATTTTTCCCACTTTCTCCCTGTATTTGCCATTTCCACTTGTCCTTCTTTCTGGTTGATTTATGCCCTTTAGGCAAATACTGCCCTTTTAATCACCTGTGGTTGATTGTTTGTCTTTTCGTCCTGTTTATTGTTTGCCTGAAAGTTGAGTCACAAGGATGGGTTCAGTTCCAGTCTTGAGGGGTGACTAAAAGCCACAGCCCGTGGGCTCCAGCAGTGTGTGTCAGACCAGCAAGCCTGACATCTTTCCCACTCAACCCAGGACCTCCTCTGGTGATCTCTTTCCAAGAAATCAGCAGTGATTGCTAGCCACCATCTAGTTCTTCTGGTCGCAAGCTAGTGGAGGCGGAGTTCCATGTGGTCTCTTGACTTTCCTCTCTCTTCTCTAATGGCAGGGAGAGATCAATCATTCCACCTTAAATGGTCGCTCACAAGCTTTTCTGACCTCAGTCACTACGCACCAAAGTTGAATGTAGAAAAGGTTCTAAGTCCCCAATTTTTTATAACCCCAACTGTGACCTAAAATTTTCGAGAATTCAAGCAAAGAACACATCCATTAATTACTAATTGTTTATTAAACACTGAGGGGAATGTTTAAAAAGAAAAGGATAGACGTCTTGACTTTGTGGGACAGGGTAGGGTGGGTGGTGCATGCAGACTAGCCGGGTAAGGTATCACTTCCACCTACAAAACTGTTGAGTGCTCATGTACCTGGATGGATGAGATCCGCTGACAGTGGCTGAATTCTCTCACATGTTGGAGGGCTGGCTGACTGCAGGTGGATCCAGGATGACTTTGGCTAGGATAACTAGAGGAACTTGGTTCTCTTCACATATCTTCCATGCTCCCTCTAGGACCAGAAGCCTAGCCCAGACATGCTTCCTTCGGGCCAACAGTCTAGCGCTGGAATGCATGCAAAATGCACAATTACGTCTTTCATAGAATGTTCTCATCTCCCATTGGCCAAGTCAAGTTGCATAGCAAAATCTAGACTTAGGAATGAGAACACGGACCTGCCTGTTTGGTGAGGAGCGCTGCAACATCTCATGGGAAAGAGAAAAGTTACAGAAAGGGGTGCACAGTCTGTCCATTCGTAGAACCAGGCTACAGTGTGCAGACACAAATTCAAACTCACTGCAGGGAGTAGAGCTGTCCCTGTGGGTATCCACAGTGATACATCTTTGCGGGAGCAGGAAAGCCTCCTCTTGTTCCTAAGGAGTACCTGGTGGATTTGAACTGCTGACTTTGCACTACCAGGGCACTTTATAGCATGTAGCTAAGAAAGGAAGTTCAAGTTCCTTCAGCACCGTCGTCATGGGCTAGCCAGCTCTGACCTACATCTCCTGTCTCAATTTCCTTTCCCATAGGACTTTCACCCACGGCATTAAGTGACTGACTTGTTCCTTCACTACTCAACAGTCTTGGCCCATTCCTTTCTCCATCTCATCTGGCATTTTCCCAAGAAACTCGCACTCCCCTGCCTCAACTTGAGCTCCAATTGCTCTGGGAGTGTTCTAAACTCTTGCGCCGGAGTGAGAAGCCCATTTGTGTGCTCTGCAGTAGCTTGTTTTCATTCTAACGTGGTCTTTCTGACATGGTATTGTCACTTACTGCTTATCTGCTTCTGTACATTTCAGGAGGTCAGAGACTCAGGACTTAGGTCCTGCCACAGCCTATCACTTGCAGCTGCCCATCAGGAGATATTAGGTGAATAAAATTGCCAAGTGCCTTGGCACAGAGGAGGGTGAGAAGAAGGCAGAGAAAACAACAAACCATGCATTTAAAGAAGTGGGAGGCAGGCGCCTCCTAAGACATTTAAATAGGAAAAGTCAGATCAGTGAACTAAGATAAACAACGTGTAGTGCAGGTGGAGGGGAGTTCGGTGCCACTGGACGTTTCCAAGGAAGAGCCTATGGGGAAGATTAGTTTCAAATGGATACTCTGGGCGCCCGGGGTGGGGGTGGGGGTGGGGCATCGCTGCCCAACAGAAATATTACAGACACCACAACTGGGAGCCCACTTCCATAATTTTATATATTTGGGAAGCCAAATGTAAAGATGTAAAAAGAAACCGGCGAAATTAATTGCAATGATCCGTTTTCCTTAGTCTGGCACATCCCACCGCGTATCGTTTCAATATGTAATCCCTATTTTACAAAAAGAAGCAAGGCGATAGTTTTACTCCCTGGTATTTTCAGACCGGATCTTTATGATGTGACGTGTCTTCGCATTTTCCGCACAGTTGAATTTCAAAGGACCGCGTTCCGGAGAGCGGCACGTGGCTAGCAGCTACCATTTTGAACAGCACCACTCTGGAGTCGGTTGGCGTCATCCAGGAGGGTGGCAGTGATGAGAACAGATGACAGGATCGAGAACGGGGAGCAGGGCGAGCGCCTGGCATCTCGCTGGCAGAAGCGGCTTGTCAGGCTTCTCTGCGAGGGAGCCTTCGCAGCAGCCGTGCCCATTTACACATTTGGCCCTCCGTCAGCATCGGGAAGGAGGACTCAGTTCACGTACAAGCTGTGATTTTGCTTATATTTCCGTTTTCAGAGATAACTATTTGTTAGTGAAATCTACCACCTTTATCCAAGCCATGGGAAAGTAAAAACACTTTCTGAAGTCGATTTCTCTCGCGTGGAATGCAAGCTCCGTGCCATTCGAGCACGGTTGGTGGGATCCGAATCCATTTGCCTGGACTAGCTCACAATCTGCTCCAGTCAGCCACTATCGACTGCGTTTCTTCTAACTGGAAGACGGAGTGACTGAATAATTATCCTTGGGAAAGAGTTAAATAAAGGCGTATTTTATTAATCTGGCCATTTATTCTCCCGGGGAAATAGTTAGTTGTTGAAGATTGATACTGTGGAGTGTCTATATGATACAAATGTTTGATTTAAAAAAAACCAGACTCATTGCCATTGAATCAACTCTGACTCGCGTCATCCCACGCATTAGCTTCCTAGGGTTTCGTTGATTGACAGAAACAAATCAGCAAGCCTTTCACCCAAGGAAACTCGGGGTTGGTTTTAACCATGAACTTGGTGGTTTGCAGTCGAGGGTGAAACCATTTACACCAACCGGGGACCTGCATAGGCTGTCGTGCGGGGTCCTTAGTTAGATATGATTCAGAGCGGTGCTGGGTCCCACGGAACCAAACACTGGCTTGTCCTGGGTCATCCTCACCGTCATTGCTGTGTTTGAGAGTCCTTTCCCGAGCATGATGTTCTTTTCCAGGAACGGATTCCCCTGATCACATGTCCAAAACACACGAAAGGAAGTGCTGCCATCTGCTCTTCCAATGCTGCTTCTGACACACCATGGTCAATTGAGCACTCTGCTAGCCCCATGATGCAAATGCAGCCTTATCGGTTGCCCAGCTTCCACATGCACGTGCCATAATCTAAAATGCCATGGCGTGGGATTGGGCATACATTAGTTCCCATAGTGTCTTCCTTTCTTTTTACCTTTAAAGAGGGATTTGACAGCACGTATGTCCAGTAAAACACACCAATTGGTTTCTTGACTGTTGCTTCCATTGGGCATTGGTTGTAGGTTCAAATAAAACGAAATCATTGACCACTTCCGTACTTTCTGCATTAAAAATAAATAGTTTCTGCATTCATCAGGATGTTGCTTACTGGTCTTATATTAGTTATGCTAAGATCAAATCCATACTGAAGGCTGTAGTCTTGGATTTTCATTAATAAATGCTTCAAGTCCTCTTCATTTTCAGCAAGCAAGGTAGTGTTATCTGCATAATGGGTTTTTCTTCAATCCTGTGTCACATTATCTATATACTGCAGCTTCTTGGAATTATTTGTTCAACATACTGACGGAATAAGTACGGTGAAATGATCCAACGTGGATGCACAGCTGTCCTGATTTTAAACCCTGCCACAGCCCACGTTCTATTCAAACAACTGCCGCCTGGACACAAGTAAGCATTTTGGAATTCCCATTCTTTGCACTGTTACTCATAATTGCTTTGATCTTCACAATCAAATGATGTTTCATAGTCAACAAAACACAGGTAAACATCTTTCTGGTGATCTCTACTTGTGGCCAAGCTCTAACTAACATCACTACATGTTTTCTTCTGAATCTGGCTTGATTTGGGGGCAGTTCCCTGTCAATGCACTACAGCAAATTTTTTAAATTATCCTCAGCATCATTTTACTTGCATGTGATATTAATTCCATTCTACAATAATTTCCACATTCTACTGGACTTCCTTTCTTTGGAATAAAGAAGCATCTGGATCTTTTCCAGTCGATCGGTTAGGTAGCTGTGTTCTAAATGTTTGCCATGGGTGAGTATACTTTCCCCGTGCGGCATCTGTTTGTTGAAAAACCTCAATTGGCATTCCATTAATTTGTGGAACCTTGCTTTTCACCAATGTCTTCAGGGCATCTTAGACTTGTTCCTCAGTATTGTGAGTTTTTTTATTATATTCTATCCCCTAAAATGGTTGCATATCCATCCATTCTTTTTGGTTCAGTGATTCTTTGTATTCCTTCTGTGATAGTTAAGGTTTATTGTGCCAACCTGGCCCAAGAACACATGTGGAATTAATTGAAGGGCAGAGAGATAAATGGCTCAGCGAGCCTGGTCTGTCTTGTCTCTTGCTCTCTGATGGTCGGACCAGGGTGCAGCTGCCTTAGCTAATTCTTTGCCTTAGCTTGCAAGGCTCACTTCCTGTGAGACTTCCCTGAGGAGAAGCCACATGGACCTACCCCTATGCAGCCCTGGGTGCTGAAGCAGCCACATGGAGACCCCTGCCAGCACTGAGATGCTTACACATTCACTTATTCGGCTTTCCTCCTGCATTCGGCGTCATTGTGTGTTTTGGGAGTTTGAGGAGGACTTTATAGATCTGTGTCGGGCATATGGGCTTGGACAGCACTGGGTTGGGATGTTTTCTTAATGTACACTTACCCCTTCTATGAAACTCTCTTTTATAAAATATGAGGGTCTATGAATTTTATTTCTCTCATTTGCCCAGACTAACACACCTTCCATCCTTACTAAGTTATGCTTAGAGATTCTCTGTTCTAAGTGCTGTTCTAGCCCTAATGTGCTCATGTTACTAGTGGGGACATTGAAAAACAAATAGATTGACCTAAATGTACTCCCTGGAAGTGGAAGATTTGATGAGAGAATTCTAGTTTCTTCCTCCTCCAAGCCTACTGCTTCTTCCAGAGTTCACATGGATCGGTAGAAAATGCTCTGAGTCTGATAGGTTTTGCCCAATTCCATGCATTTCAACATGAACACAAGTAAGCAAACATTATGTACACATACAGGATCATTTTAAGGCTAATACTTTGGCAGTGTCTGTGTATGAATAAAGCATATTAACATATTGATGCCAGCTTATAGGAATATAGCTGTTGTGTTTAGTGTTGGTTAACATAAACATATGAGCACTCTCTGAGCAAAGCGGGAGTTGTGAAATTACTTGTTGTTAGTGGTAGGGTGCTGTAGAGTCAAATCTGATTCCTACTGACCCCGCGTGACAGTGGAGAACATCCCCACAGGACTTTCTTGGCTATAATCTTGACAGAAGCAGATTGGCAGCTCTTTTTCTCAAGGGTCCACTGTGGGGGTGGGGATTACCACCAACTTTTTGATTAGCAACCTAGCACTTGATTGTTGTGCCACCTCGCCTCCTTTATAAGGAATGAAAATATATATTTATATGGATTTCAAATATTGACCTTAAGGATCTTAAACACACACACACACACGCACATACACACACACACACACACACACACACACACAAAGAGTGACCCTATGAGACAAGGTAGAACTACCCCACAAGATTTTCTAAGGCTGTAATCTTTACGGAAACAGACTGCCTACATTTTCCTCTGATGAGGCAGCCAGTGGTCTCGAACTGAAATCTTTCCATTAGCAGCTGAGCTCTTGAACATTTTGTCACCAGGGCTCCTTCAAAGTTCTTAAATAGCAAGAAATTTGATTTGTCCAAAAATTATCTTCATAGTAGCAGATAACTCTGTTACTCTTATGAGCATCTTTAACATATCTTTCTAAATGATCTGGCTTGACCGTCTAGACGGTTTCAAGTTCCCTGGATAATTTCACTACTCCTTCTTTGCTCTGACAGTGCGCACGTGACCTGGAGTTAATTTTGAGAGCTTTCTTTCCTTCGAACTGCCTTATAGACAGTACATATGTCATTCAGTATTGAAGATTTTTCCTTTAAAAGTGCAGGGGGAAATTTCCTGTTGAGTAATATGAAATACTACTTATCTGAAACGATCGGGTTATAAGCCTGCACACTTTCCAGCCATTTCTTTCTGAAAATGAATCCATTGTTATTGAAATTTAAAGAAATTAATGAATTTTTAATCAGATCAATATACATTTGCTATAACAAGCACTCAATCCATTTTGAATTGAGCAC
Organism: Tenrec ecaudatus; assembly: GCF_050624435.1. Classification (NCBI taxonomy): domain Eukaryota; kingdom Metazoa; phylum Chordata; class Mammalia; order Afrosoricida; family Tenrecidae; genus Tenrec; species Tenrec ecaudatus. The sequence goes on along the minus strand of NC_134542.1, from coordinate 93,333,464 downwards.
TATGTTTTTTTAAAAACTAATAAAATCACAGTAGGTCAAGAAACTTAAATACATCAGGACTTAACTAAATATGTACACAGTTGTCACTAATAATAATGTGATTTCCTCAGGCATATCTGATAAATTGAAAGGATTTGATAAAATAAGGAGCACCTTGGAGGGAGGCAGCAGATAATCAGAACATTCTTTTATTCTGTGGAACAATGTAGATAATTAAAGATTCATAAATTAGTTTAAAGGACATTCTATTTATCCTACGATAAACTCACCTTCTAAGACTGAAGACCTAGAAAGTTGACACCCTTGAATCCAACAGTCTCCAAAATTGACATTATTCTTTCCTTACTTGCAAGATGTTGACCCCCAAGGACAGAGATATGCCCAGAAGCACCCCCTCTCTCATTAATTCCACACAGAACCTCAAAACGTTGGAGTGTCTTAGAAGTGTTCTAATCCCAGCCTTTCAACTGTGGATTCTGCATGGAACATAAACAAATCTAAGCTCTTCTTGAGTTTATCCACATACACAAGGTCTTAGCCTCTCTACCATGAATTTACTAATCACCCTCTTGGAATTCTTCAGCATTTCTTTCATATCACCCATTCACTAAACAAATATTTATTAAACTGCATTTGAGGGTAATGAGTTGGTTCTTTCCTCTTTGAGGGATTGCCCCTGGCTTTGACTTTGAAAGATATGGTAAGCCAGTCTGGGTTCACCCTTCTCATACCCTTCGTGACTTCACAGACTTCAATCACACCCCCACTAGCCTTCATCTTTCATATTAGTTCATCCAAACTGAAGACATCAGAGGCTGTGGAACACTTGGAAGCATTCCCTTTCATTTCTAGCCAAGATAAAAATAGAGGGTTCTATTGTGCTCTCAAAGGGGCTGGGGGGTGGGGGTGGAATCTATATATTTGGTACTTGGGCTATCTCAAAAACATAGAATCTGACAAAGCTTAACAGCCATAGAAGGCGTGTCACTGATAGATAGACTCATGTGACCTCAATAGTAATGTCTACATCACTCTCATCTTTGAAAGCACACCCTTTCACTAACAGCAACCTTTCCGAAACCCAGATCCTCCTGACCTGTTCCCTTTTTTCCCAGTGTGCTGTAGGAACTTGCTGCCTCAGAAGGAAAGGAACTAACTCACAAAATACTCCTGCCTCAGAACATGCCTTCTGTACCTTTATGTTCCACACAGATGTTCCTGACTTCTTTGCTATCATGAATTTTATGGATTTTTTTCCATATAAGAATATTTGTCTTGCCTATTGGATTGTACAATCCAACTCTTGCTGAGTTAATTTACCCGTTATCTCTGTGAATTGCTTTAATCAGGTTGCTTCCCTTACTGATGTTCAGATAAGATGAACACTGAAAGAACTGTGAACTTTGACTTGGAGAAGGCAAATAAAAGTCTACGCCATTGACAAGAGGTCAGATTTGAATCGCTATGTCAATAAGAAACCTTGGCCCACCAGAGAGCAATCTGTGGTCAATAGTCATTTGGAGAGGGGAAGAGAAAAGAGGCCAATAAACCCAGAAAGTGGTAGATTTTTAAAAGAGCATTTATTAAGCTTTTACAGTCCTTACCTCATTTAATTCTCCCAAATGTTTTGTGAATTATGGATTATCATGTTGACTTGCAGATGTTTAAATGAGGCTCAGAGAATTTAATGAAGTTTCCAATTGTACTTTGTGTATGTGTGTGGGGGGGGGTTGTTTCTCATATAATCTTCTCGATCATTCTACAAACTAAGTGTTCTTATCTGCATTTTAAAATTAAGGAAACAAAGGTTTGGAGATTTTTTAAGGATTTTCCAAGGCCCAGAGCGAGGAGGCAACATATTTGGGAGAAGAACCCAAATGCTTCTGATTCTGCAACCAAACCTTCAACCGGGATGCAGTCCCAGCCCTTTGGCCAAAGCCCTGCGAGTGTCTGCTCTTTCACAGCTGCTAAAGGCCGCAGTCCTTCGGTCAAGAACACGGTCTTTGTTTCTCCCTCCACCCTCCCTTTCTAGACTGAGATTTCCCACACCGAGCTTCACTCAGTCTTTAACTCCGTATGTATGGTCGGTCGTTGATTGTGTGCTGAATGCACACTCCTGCCTAGGGGTTCTATCAAGCCTGTCAATCAAATGGTGGCTTGAAAATTCAATTGGCCAGGGAAGCATGGCCTTTTATATAAGAGGGAGGGACTCTGCAAACTGTTTCTCTCTCTGCCACTTCATGCCACTCCTAGCTGGGACTTCACTGGGACTCTGCCTGCCTCCAGGGGTGGCCCCATGTGGACCACCCAGCCTTGAGAGTTTTCCACACCTTATCATGTTTCCCCCAACCTTGGAGCCATGCCCCTCTGTGCCCACCCACCTGTGATAGTCCTGCTTCACTCTTCTGTGTCACCAGCCTGCAGCTGTGTGAGTCTAAAGAGGGCCCTGGCTAGCATCGCACTTAGGGATTCGAGTTGCACTGGACTAGGATGCCTTCTTGATACATAATTATCTATTGATATGAAGCTCTTTTACACATATATGAATGTCACTGGATTTGTTTCCAACCTGGCATAGTACACCATGCTGGCTTAAAATAGCATTTACCATAAAGCAGGGATCCTGCGTGATGGTCCAGATCTCCCAGTGACTGTTGATGTCTTTGGGTCACTGCAGAGCCGCTGAGAACAAAGCCACGGTGACATCTATGAAATGAAGACTAGAGGGGCCATCTTGCACCACAATTCCATAATCCTGTGTCAGTCTTTCATCAATTTGGTGGGCTTCAAATCTTTCCCTAAGTATTAAGGCAAGCATGTGGACACTACGTCCTGGAGGAAGTATAAAATAAAATGTGGTTCAGAGTACATTAGCTAGTACACAGAAAATACACAAAAATCCAGGGAAACTGCCAAGGCATTTAACAAAAGTAGTCAATCATACACATATTATTTCATTAAAATTCAAGGTTGGAGGTTTTGGTATTGTCTTAAAACCACCTTGTGGTCATGACTACATGATCATGAGTCGTACTACAACCACTATATAGTCAGGTAATTAAAACCCCAGAACCAATCCTGTGATTTTTTTAACCTGTAATTATATATGTACCCTTTCCCCAATTCTATACTCCTGTCTGCAAAAGTGATGGGTTGACTTTGTTACCAAATATGATCTGGTGATGATTTCTTTTGCTCCCTATCATATATATGAAAACCATAGCTGTCAATCATTGGACTCTATTGGCCTCAGAACTGTATGAATGAATATCTTTTGCACACTGGATTCCAAACTGTTCCCAAAAGGAAAGCATTCATTGGTTCAAAATCAAGTGAGTATCAAATATACATATGCCAGGTACTAACTAGAGCAATAGTCATAAGTGTTGACACATAAATTATGTCCTGTGGAAGCTCACAAAGTAGAAGAGGAACCAACCAATGATTTACCACAGCCAGCTAAATTGTAATGAGCAACTAATACAATGCCAGGCAGTACCTCAACAATTTATGCAGATTATCTTGTTGAATCCTCACACCAGCCATATAAAATAGGTATCCTTCGGACAGCTGACGCAATTGAGTCTAACACACCTAAAGTCACTGTGCCTTGGTGGCACATTGGTGATTCATAGGCCTGCAATACACAGTCAACAGTTTGAAACAACCACCCATTCTGTTGGAGAAAGACTGCTCCAGAAAGACTGCAGTCTCAGAAACTCACAGGGGCAGTCCCACCCTGTGCTGTAGGGTAGCGATGAGTTGACATCAACTCAGTGGCAGTTAGTTAGTTAGTTAGCTAGCTAGCTAGTTAGTTCATTCGTTAGTGAGTTAATTAAAGCCACACAGACGATTAGTGGTGAAATGGGGACTGGACTTCCAACTTTGGATTTCCGAGTTTGCCTCTTTGTAGTACAAGTAGTAAGAGTTAGAGTAAAGGTACCCATGGGAAGCAGTGAGAGCAGAGATGGTGGACACATGATCCCATGGATCAGGGAGTCCGAAATCTCTGGATAAATGTAGCCTGTGTTGGTTACAGTTAGGTACCTTCTATACAGTTCCAATTCAGCAGTACTGTGTAAAACAGAACACAACACCATTCCTAGCCCATCCTCACATCGTCCCTCTTTTTGAGCCTATTATTGCAGCCACTGTGTCAGTCCATATCATTGAGGGTCATCCTCTTTTTCACTGACCCCCCATTTTACTTTTTCGGTGGTCTCGCCTAATAATATAGCCAAAGTACGTCATCCGAAGGTATGTGTCCTCCCTTCCAAGAAGCATTCTGGCTGTACTTAGGACCTTTTTGTTGTTTGGGGTTTATTCCCAGGGGGTAAGGGAGAGGTAGGAAGGAGATGGGAAAAGACTCTTTTCCTCAGCTTTGGTTATCAAGTAACTGTAAACGAAATACTTTTAATTATCACATTAATATTTAAGATGGAAAATAGTTTTATTCTATTAAGGCAGAGATAGGGAAGGTTTATCCCAATCTAACATTACACGCCTCACCAATCAGAAGCAGTTCCACCCATCACATTAAGGGTGATTTCATTAAATATTTGATCAAACATAGAAGGTTAGTTTTTAAGTTGATAATTTTGAATGGCTTGCGAATGCTGTTATAAATATCCAAAATGGCCGTTGGTAGAAAAAAAAGTTTCCAAACTCTGTATTAAAGTATCAAGGATTTGAGGAAAGGACACAAAAATAACTCATCCACACTGAAAATTATTCAGATTATTTGTTTTAATTCAAAACAAACTCTAAAACTATTAGAACAAGTTATCACGAGGATAAAATTTAAATAAGTGCAGAACCATGGAGCAAAGGATAAATTTAATGACTTCACACATAGTGTTTAGCAAACCAGCAAAAGGTGTTTCTTATTAAAGCTCTCTTAATTGTGCTTAAAAAAAAAAAAAGGGAACAAGGGAGGTGGTAAATGTTTTCCGAAAACATCAAACTAAGATGCAGTCAACACTCAAGTTGATTTTTGACATCCTGAGGCAGCCTCAAATGACCTCTCCAGTTCTATTCAGGAAGCAGAGCTCCCAATTCCAACACACGCCCTTTTCGTTCGTTGTTCGGCTACGCTGTTCAATTCAAAATCAAGAGGGGTTCAGACTGGACAGGAAAAGGGAACGTAGCCAGGGTCTAGGTTTGTAGGGGAAGGAGGGGTAGAGGAGTGAAAATCAGAACTTCATGGTCCATGATCATCACCCTGCAATGCTGCAGAGGCTCCCCGTCTTCCAACCACGGGAGGGGGAAATTCTGGATGTAATCTCACCGCAAGGTGGCCAGGAAATCAAAATAAACAATGTGGCTCTGAGCGTCATGCCTTTTCACGCTTCCGACAAATCTTACTTTCTCTACCACCGCCACCTGGCCCAAACGTCATCATGCTAGACCTTGAAAACAACTCCCAGGTCATTCAGCACAATTTGGAAACTACAGGTTTGGGCTAGCTGGGGGAGTGAGGACTTTCTTGTCCTATAAAGGGTTACTCCCTCATAGACACAGGGACAGTTTGACCCTACCCTATAAGGTCCCTACGAGTCAGAAGTGAGTCGATGGCAGTGAGTTTAGTTTTCGAGTGAGCTTTGGTGTCACAGTGGTTACATGTTGGGCTGTGAACTGCCAGGTCAGCAGTTCAAAACCACCAGCCACTCCATGGGATATAGACAAGGCTTTCTACTCCTGTAAATACTTAGTCTCAGAAACCCACAGGGGCTGTTCTACTCTGTCCTATAGGGGGGCTATGGGTCAGAATCCGCTCCATCGCAGTGAGCTTGGGTTTTAGACATTTCCCCTTACCTCCTTCTCCCATGTTATCTGTGGCCCACCTCAAACCCAATAGATAAGTGAAAGCTTGCCTTCTGGCTCAGGGCAATCCCATCCCTTGACCAGCTGTACTCCGTCGGGGTTCACGGCTGGGAGATGCCAGCAGCGGATCGCCAGTCCTTTCCTTCTGAAGTCGCTCTTGGTGAGTTCAAACCGTCAACCTTCCAGTGAACTACTGAGCACTTAACTATTTTTGCACAATCTATGCCTACATCTGCACCTCCGTAAGTCATTAAGGGAAGATTTTTTTCAACTGTTTTATTGGCATACAATGCACATATCAAACAATTGAACGGTTGAATCACATCAAGAAGAGTTGCAGTCAGTTTTAGACCATTTTCTTCATTCTTGTACTTATTGTTATTTAGCTTCCCATTTCTCCCCACAACTGCCATGCCGAGGGCGGGTTTTACTCTTGAGGGAATTAGTTTGAATAATTGTACCTTGGAGGCAGTGGACCAGGACAATTCTGCCTTTGAAACATCTCTAATGACTTTCGAAAAATCGCTTTTAGCTAGCTCCAAGAGGCCTTTGAGGCCTTCTGCCAAACAGATCTTTTTATATTGTCTTTTTACCCATAAATTTAATTCTAAAAAGTCAGAAAGCAAAGGACTGACTGAAACCCTTCCGTGACCACTCGTTCATCTCTAAGTGACTCCACAGGGTCACGATGAAGCAGAATGAACTCAATGATGGTGAGTCTGTTTGTTGCTCATTTGTTTGCTTGGTTGTTTGCATATCCCTTAAGAGACCTTAAGACCCTTTCATGATCTTACCCCTTAAGAATTTTTTACTAGAAATTTTAGGACCAACAAAGAAAAGTAAGTAAAAAAGTGAAAAGGAAGTGAAAACCAATTGTGTTAGTGGTCTTAACCAAGAAGAAATTTCCTAAAGATGTGAATAAATTAAAGCTAGAATTCTTTGGAATCCCTTTCTATGGTGACCCTTAAGGGTAAACTTAATCTGACTTTGAGTACAGAGATGGGATTTGATTGATTCTTGAGCTTCTAGACAAAGAAAATTCTATGTATACTTAATTTTTTCTGAAAGTGATGTCAGAGACTGTGATATAGTTGATTAAAATGGCCCTTCTAGCCTCCGCCTGTGGCTGTCCCATTTTGGCAGGAGCTCTCTGTTACAGGATTAAGGTGGGAGATATCCTTAGTAAGTGTAACTTTATTAGAAGGTGTAATTTAAGTCACTATCCTTTGTTTTCCTTGATGTGATCTGCCAAGAGACAAAAACCACACCTCCATCAAAGCCATTTCTCTGTGCATAAAAGCCAACTCAGAAGTGAGAACACACAGAGAGAAATGCAGGACATGGGAAGAAGAGCACATTTGAGCTCTGTCTGAAGGAGCGGAAGCCAGGACCAGAAACACCAGCGACTATGGCAAGAGACTATGGAAATGGAGCAAAGGAACCAAGCCAACATGAGGCCAAAGTAAGGAAATCATGAGACGAAAATGAGCAGCAGTGCCAAGACGATGAGACTGTGAAGCAGGCAGCCTGCCTGGTCTTCAGAGATCACATGACTGAAAGGCTAAGGACCTCTGGCTGCAGGCTGTGGAGAGGTGTTGCTGTATCCTTGCTGTTGACTGATCCTGACTTGTGGTAGCCTATGAGCCTCCCTAATGAATCCCCTAGTCTGTGTGATCTGTGTGGCCATTGCAAGGACTATTGAACCCAGCTCGATGATGGATGTTGTGGGAGGACCAACTGGTATCTGAAAAGGTGAAGACAGATGAAAAGTAGAGGCACATCTGACTCCTGCCTCGCGGCAGTAAGGACACCAGAGGAGGTGAAAGATGGCCTCGGCATCCTGTTCACAGACACAATGACTTTAGGGACTCATATTCCTGGACTCCATGCTAGAACATACATTATTTTTTAAATTGTATGCAACCTAAAATTGAAGTGCAATCACCAAATTAAGAAAAGACCTTCATGTACAGAATCCAGAAGCAGGAATGGGAGGAGGGAATTCCAGGAAGGTAGCAGGGAGGTAGGGCGAAGAGGGAAAGAAGAAGGAACCAATCTCAATGATCAACACATAGCCACCCCCCATACCCAACCCCCAGGGGGACAAAAAACAGAAACCATGGGGGAAGGGAGATAGTGGTGGTGTAAGATAGGAAAATAATAATGTATAATTTATCAAGGGGTCATGGGGTGGGGATTAGCTGATACTAAGAGCTCAATAGAAAGTAAATGTCTAGAAGAAAAACCTTCAAGTAATATTGCTGAGTTTTGCTACCACCAATTACCATGCAGTTATTAGTAGTTCATGGTGACCCCATCTGCCAGCATACAACGCCAATGCTTGGGCTTTTCAGTTGCTGACTTGTGCTGAAATGTAACACAAGGCCTTTCTTCCAGGGAGTCCACCCTTCAGCCGCTGTGTGAGCATGCTACCACCCAGGGAGTCTAGGTTTTGCTAACTATAGTTGACTCATGACCAACACAGGTTTGAACTGCAAGGGTACGCACACACATGGGTTTTGATGATGCTGTTGTTTTTCACTGTGTGTGACATTCATCATCCCCCTGTGAGCTGGCTATCTCTCCAGTTAACTGTTCATCACAACAAAGAGGTGATCTCTTGCCATCTCGTGTGTTTTGTTGGGCTTAGCGCAACCCCATAACCGTTGACTAACACCGTGCCCATACAGAGTGCCACTTGTGCGGCTGGAAGTGTTCCCAAGCAGTCATGCCATTGCAAGAGAAAGGCGAATTCCATGATTGAGGTCTGAAGCTGTGACTGTCCACCATTTCAAGATAAACTAATGCAGTGTAAGAATCATGGTTTAAAAAAAAAAAAAAAAAGAATCGTGAGGAGATGAGCCAGCCAGGGTACAGTGTAGCAATGATGAAACATACAACTTTCCTCTAGTTCTTTAATGCTTCCTCCTCCCCCACTATCATGATTCCAATTCTACCTTACAAATCTGACTAGACCAGAGGATGTACACAGGTACAGATAGGAACTGGAAACACAGGGAATTCAGGACGGATGATCCTTTCAGGACCAGTGGTGAGAGTGGCGATACTGGGAGGGTAAAAGGAGGGTTGGGTAGAAAGGGGAAACCAATCACAAGGATCTACATATAACCCCCTAACTTGGGGATGGACAACAGAAAGGTGAGTGAAGGGAGACATAGGTCAGTGTAAGACATGACAAAATAATAATAATTTATAATTTATCAAGGGATCACCAGGGAGGGGGGAACAGGGAGGGAAGAGAAAAAATGAGGAGCTGATACCAGGGCTCAAGTAGAAAGCAAATGTTTTGAGAATGAAGAGGGCAACAGATGTACAAATGTGCTTGACACACAATGGATGGATGGATGGATTGTGATAAGAGTTGTATGAGGCCCGAATAAAATGATTTTAAAAAGAAAAAAAGAAGAAAGGGAATTAATGAAACTGTCACTACAGCTACACTAGCAGGCAGGAAAACCTTGTACTTTTTCCAAAATATCTTGTGATCTAGTGTTTAAAATACAGTTTTTATGTGAGTACACTATATGCTACATTTAACTACAAAATAATGTGTTGATCAACTGCTTGTGTTATTGATGAGGCTCCAAGTCAACAGTAGTGAAGTTTGGGAGCATCAAAGTTCGATGCCATTTCTTGACTGCGTGGGTGGGAGGAAGGCTGTCAGAGGCCTTAAACGCCACATTGTTCGAGGAATTATAGTTGCAAATTAGTTACCTAAGTAGAAGTCTTATCTCCCAAATGTCAATAGATTCTGTCAACACCAAATCTTAATGCTAAAGTTCTCTGAGGGAGAAAAGTGAACCAATGAAATATTATTCCTTGATCTTTTATTCTACTGGAACACTAAGTGTGTTTGTTCTGTAACTCAGAGAATGCTTAAACTGTAAAGAACTTGGAAGAGGTTCTGACCCATCCCTCTCATGCTCCAGGAAAGAAAACTGAAGGTATTGGGTTGGCTGCAGCTGCCCAAGGCCAGCCCCAGGGAAGGGGTCAGACTAACCCCTTTGCCTCCATTCTTGTATTCAATCTACTTCACAGGGTGAACTTATATATACCTGGATTATTGCCACAACAAGTGCTGTTTTAAAAAATGCTCTTTGATTTATCCACTTATTTTAATGGTTGTTTGGAAGTGAAATTTTAAACCAAAAAAAAATGCACAAGTAACAAAAAGAACCACTCATTATGACAACTCAAAAACAAATTTTACTGGGGTCATCTCACCTCCTCTGGCACCTAGCTTGGATAGTAATTACAATTATATTTTAGACAGCAGACAGATGGATGGGTAGATGGATGAGTGAATTGATGAACGAATAAAAGGAGGAGGGAAAGAAAGAAGTGGGGTGGGTGGGGAGAAAATGCATACCTATCCATGTATGGTGACTAGATTAATCAACAGAGATATGTCTAGCAGACCTATTAAATATTCTAGAAACAAGTTCTCGATGACCATGTTCTTATATACTATATCTAAAACAAAACCAAACTCATTGTCATGAAGTTGATTTTGACTGATAGCCACCCTATAGGACAGGGTAGAACTGCCCCTGTAAATTTATGAGACTACAACCCTTTCCACCAAGGAGCTGCTGATGGCTTTGAACTACTGATCTTATAGCTAGCAGATATGGCGTATACTATTTATTATTCTAATATGCATTGAGTTCCAAGTTGCTTCTGTTGCAGAAACTGAGTTCTAGAGGCAGCACTTGAGGCAAAAATTGTGGAGTCAAAATTTCCCTTGGAAAAATACCCCATTCTTACCCTGTTCTCTCTCTGAATGAGCACAAATAACATTATTAGCTTGTTTTATTGTCCAGTGTGCTAGTCTGGGTAGACTAGAGAAATAAATCCATGGACACACATGTGTGTATAAGAAAGAGATTTATAGACAAGAGCAATTAAACATTGAGAAAACATCCCAGCTCAGTCCAGATCAAGTCCATAAGTCTGATATTATCCCATATGTCTAATACCAATCTATAAAGTCCTCTTCAGACTCACAAAACACATGCAATGATGCAAATGTAGAAGATCACAAGCCAGTGGGTAGAAAGTCATTGGATCCAGTGGCATTGGAAACAGCGCTGGCAGGGGTCTCTGCATGGATTCCCAAGACTGCATCAGGATGGGTTCATGTGTCTTGTCAGCTGCTATGCCTCCCAGGGTGTGAGCAGAGAGTCTCCCACCTCAAGGAGGAAAATTCAGCAATTCCCAGAATCCTTAGGGGAAAGCAATGTCCACACAGAGATCTCCTTGGCCATATCCCGATTCTCAGCCTAGACTCCACCCCTACACTCTTAATCCTCAAATTGACAAACAATTATATATGTACTACAGCCATGAACAACAACAAAATTCAATCTAAAAAAAATCTCTTGGAATATGGGAATAACAATTGGGTTCCTGCCTCCTCCTGCAGCCCATCTTCCACAAATCCTGGAGCCCACCGATGCACATAAGGACTGAGCACAATCCAGGAAACGCCCTACGTCTGCAGCGCCAATTGCTTGCTCCTTCAATAGGGTGGAATGGCAGGCAAGCGGAATTACTCACCCCACTTTAATTATTGTTTCTCTCTCTCTCTCTCTCTCTCTCTCTCTCTCTCTCTCTCTCTCTCTCTCTCTCTCTTTTTCCCCCAAAACAACATAGAGTTGAATCCAAATCGTGGGATAATATGCTGAGACCTCTTGTCATTTTTCAAAATCTGCTCTCCTTTTCCATGATCTTGATTAATCTACCTTCTGTGTTTCCACATTGTCTCACCTGCAGGCACTACGGAGAAAAAGCTAAGCGGCTGTTTGCTCAAGAAGGAGGAGTCACCATTCCAAGCCTTCTCTCACTAGTATCTTAAAGCTGCTCTTCAAGCATTTGTGTCAGATTTACCACGTTCCAGATCTTGACCCTCGGGCCTTCCCAGTTACTGTTCCCTGGAATAAGTACTGCGCTCTCTGATTGGATGGCTGCTCATCTCCTTGGGCTGCCAGGCCCAACGTGGACCCAAGCTTTCCTTCAGCTCTCACAGGTCCTGCCTCCTCCTGCAGCCCATCCTCCACAAGTCCTAGAGCTCAGTCTTGGAACATCTCTAAGTGCCATGGCTGGCTCTGTCGTAGAGTTTGTTTACCCTTGTAGAACTGATCCTCTCAGATTGCCTAGGTTCTTAGGAAGGAGGCAAATTTCCAGAAAGCATTCAGAGCTCATTTATCCACCCTGTGGAACAAAGGATACCATGTGGCACTGAACCATGGGACTCTTGTCCATTAGAAGTACAAATCCGGCTACCCTGCGAAAGGGTCCTTCAATGCCCTCCCCCCCCCCCCAAAGGATCAAGACCCACAGGTTGAGAACTGCTGCTCTAACTGAGTGCCATTAAATCCAATCACTTCTTCATTGGCTTTGAATTAGGAAGAAAACGATGAAAGACTCCACATTTCCCATCTTTCATCTCATGAGCCGCTCCATCTAAAACCAGGGCTTTGTTGTCTAGTGTCCTACCACAAGGACCAACATAGTAAACTTCTAACCAGGTCAAGCTCACCCAAGGTAGAGTGTAACGCATCAGGATTTCATAACTTTCAGGCTAGCCACCACAACCCAGGAAACGTCACAGGTCTCGAACTGTAGAAAATCAGCCAGCAACACGCCACCCAGAGAAACTGTAACGAGCACCCAAACCTGGGACCCGAGCACCCAAACCTGGGCCCCGAGCACCCAAACCTGGGACCCAGTTTGATTTTATTTTGCTTCTATTTCTTCAGTTCTCATTATGTTTCCTGCCCACCCCTTCTCAATAAACATATCTTAATGCAAGCTTTTAAAAGCAGAAAACTAGATACATGAAAAGAAATATTTTTTAATACATAAATGGTCGTCAAAATGCGAGTATATCCCAAGGGCAGAAAATGGATACCTCTGTTAGGAATTTCAAAGCTAATAAACATAGCAATATAAATACACCATTAAATTGCTTTGTAACTCACAAACAGACATACGGATTATTGAGCCATCTGTACATAAACTTTGGGATCTGGCTGCAGAAAGGACTAAAAAGCAAACAGGCTCAAATTAACTAAGAAAGTAATGAGATCCACTAGGGTCAAGCATTTACAAAGGAAACCACCGCTGAAGCATGGACTTAGGAGAAGAAACCCAAGGGGAAAGAGATCAGAAAAGAAGCAACACCGAAAAGTTCAGAGGCTATGCTAGTAAATGCAGGCATTGTGGTGTCGATATTCAAACTAATGCGCAAGTTTGACTCTGGAGATAGAATTGTTTTCTCAGGTACAGCTACAGAGATAAAAAGAGATTCTCCCTTTACATTTCTGCCACTGTCTGCCTGTCAGTTTTGTCATATGTTTGTAGCTTATAAATTAATGCGATTCTGCAAGCGGTATGATTAGTATTTCAAATACCAGCAGGATCACCCCAGGCTGACAGGTTTCAGTGCAGCTTATAGACTATGAGGCAAGTCCTGGCAATCTACTTGTGAAAAGTATCTAATGAAAACCCCATGGATCACCACAGAACACTGTCCAATATGGTGCCGAAAGATGGGCTCTTGAGACTAGAAAACACTTAAACATACAATGACTGCATCTATATCCTCAAGCACACCAATGGACATGTTGTCAAGCGAGACCAGTCCTTGGAGAAGGACATCATGTTTGGTAAAGTGGACGAATGGCAAAACAAACAAATAAAGTCCGCTGACGAGATGGATGGACGCTGTGGTTGCCACGATGGGCTCAGACACAGGAACATTGTGAGGGTGGTGCAGGACAGTGCAGCGTTTCGTTGGGGTGTGCATAGGATCGCTATGGTCAGAATTGATTCGATGGTACCTAGCAGCAGCAACAACACATGCAACTAATAACAATAATCCATCGTCCTTAAAAGTCTCTGTGTTAGACTGGGTAGACTGAAGAAGCAAATTCATAAACACACATATGTGTATAAAAGAGTTCTATATAAAGGGTAATTGTACGTTAAGGAAGCATCCAAATTCAGTCCAGTCCAAGCTCATAAGTCTTATATTAACCCACATTTCCGATACCAGTCTACAAAGTCCTCTTTAGACTCACAAAACACATTCAATGATGCTAAATGCAGGACAATCACAGGCAAGTGGGTGGAAAGTTATTCGATCCAGTAGAGTTGTAAGCATCTCAGTCCTGGCAAGGGACTCCATGTGACTCCTCCAGTTCCCAGGTATGTTAGACTGGGTAGACTAGAGAAATAAATCCACAGAAACTCAGATGTATATAAGAGAGAGTTTCATATAAAAGGCAAGTGTACATTAAGAAAGCATCCCAACCCAGTTCAGTCCAAGCCCATAAGTCTGACATCGATCTACAGAATCCTCCTCAACTTACAAAACACATGCAATGATGCTGAATGCAGGAGGAAAGCTGAATCAGTGAGCATATAAGCATCTCAGTGCTGCCAGGGGTCTCCACGCAGCTTCTTCAGCACGCAGGGCTGCATCAGGGTAGGTGAATGTGGATTCTCTTTAGGGATGTCTCACAGGAAGTAAGCCTTGCCAGCTGAGGCAGAGAACTAGCTAAGCAGCTTCACACTGGTCTGACCGTCAGAGAGCAAGAGAGCAAGAAAGGCGAGGCTCACCTAGCCATTTATCTCTCCATCCTTCAATTAATCCCATATGTGTTTATGGGCCAGGTTGGCACAATAAACCTTAGCTATCTCACCAGGGCACGGGGTCTATCAGTGTAGTTCCCTGTGTCTTGTCAGTAGAGCATCTCCAAGGGAGTGACCAGTGAGAGAGAAGTGTCTCCCACTTCCAAGGAGGAAATACCAGGAATTCCCAGAATTCTCAGGAGAAGGCCATGCCCACACAGAGGCCTCATTGGCTATGATCCAATTGACAGACTAGACTCCACCCCTTCACTCTTAATCAGCAGTTCTCAACCTTGGGTCGCGACCCCTTTGGGAGTCTAATGACCCTTTTTTCACAGGGGTCGCCCGATTAATAACAGTAGCAAAATTAGTTATGGAGTAGCAATGAAAATAATTTTATGGTTGGGGGGGGGTCACCACAACATGAGGAACTGTATTAAAAGGGCATCGCATTAGGAAGATTAAGAACCATTGCTCTTAATCCTCTCAAGTCCCAAATTGACACCATATTATATACCATATTAAATACCATATTAAATACCCCAGTCTGCTATGTACTTCCATGTCCCACCATGATGGAGGATCAGGGACCAGATTTACCCTACTACCTAAAACAATTTAAAACACCATGTAAAGTAGAATATATTTTTAAAATTGTTCAGTCAATTGTCCATATAGAGATCAGTACTGTGGTCCCTGAGTTAAGGAAACAAACTAGGTGAATTCTACCGCATTTGTACCAATCTACCACCTGGAGGGAATCTCTAATGTGGAGACCCAAATAGAGCATGCCATTCCCCTTGAGCTGAAGAAACGGAGTTTCATATTCAGAAAGGAAGGCGAGGCAGTGAGAATTCACTCCCCAGAGTACCAGAGAGCCAACAGCTGCACAGAGGAGAGAGCGGTTCAGGCAGTCGACTGCAGCCCTACACAGAGTTCCCCTTAAGTCTTCAGCTGGGGGAGGAAACTTCTCAAGCCTGGAAAAAGAAGCCCTGAAAAGGGACAGTCCGCAGAGCGCACACAGGTCTGGGGAGAGTTCATGTGGCCTTTCCCCAGAATGGGAAAGCCAGAATGGGAAAGCCTGGTTCATGTGGCCTTCCCATAATGGGAAAGCCTGGCCACACACGAGGCCAGGAGTAGAAAGCCTCGTCTTTCTCCAGTGGACAACTGGTAGTTTCAAAATGCTGCCCTTGCAGCCGAACTCACAGCCATGTTCCCACCAGGACTCCTCAAGCAAAGCTGAAGGGTGTTTAACAGGAAAGGACCAAGCACCGACCAAGATAAAACTCACTACAATTTAATTTCCAGGCATACAAAGATGCTTAAGGAGGTGAGAAAAATAAAGAAAAGACTCAGAAATGGTACCTGTGTTAGTCGGGTAGACTAAAGAAACAAATTAATAGACACACATGTGTATAAGAAAGAGGCTTATATATAAGAGCAGTTGAATATTGAGGAAACATCCCAGTCCAGTCTGAATAAAGTCCATAAGTCCAATATTAGCCCGTATGTCCAATACCAATCTATGAAGTCCTCTTCAGATTCACGAAGCACATGCAATGAGGCTGAAAGCAGGAAGATTACAGACCAGTGTATTCAAAGTCAGTGGTGGTAGAAGCATCTCAGCGTGAGCAGGGGTCTCCATGTGACTCCTCCAGTTCCCAAGGCTGCATCAGAGTGGGTCCATGTGGCTTCTCCAGCTCCCAGGCCGTAGCGCCATGTGTCTCGTCAGTAGTGTCTCCAAGGGAGTCAGCAGAGAGAGACGAGTCTTCTACCTCCAAGGAGGAAAACAACAGATTTCCCAGCATTCTCAGGAGAAAGCCATGCCCACATAGAGGATTCATTGGCTATGATCCAATTGACAGACTAGACTCCACCCCTTCACTCAGAGACTGGAGTCAAGGGTATGAGCTGCAGTTGTAGTAACCACCCAGGTTAATGAAAGATGATGATAAGGCTAGAGTAACAGTAGTGATAACAATAACAAAGTATTCATAGCAATGCAACTATTAATAATAGTCACAGCCATATAAGGAGCAGGTATCATTGAGTTTTGTGTGCCAGACACTTTTCTAAGCACTTTATATCCTTTTCTTAAAATAATACATTTACAAAAATTCTATAAGATACTTCTTTCTCCAGATTAGGCAACAGAATTTCAAGCTATTTAAAACAAGTAATAAATGGCCCAAGATCGCACAACCTCTATTGGTAAAAGCAGCATTTGAACAGAAATCCATTTGATTCCAAAGCCTGTGCTCTTGACCGCGGTGCTTCCCAGTACAGAATGATCGGTTGAAAGGAAGAAATTGGCAACGTATTTTGAAGAAGTGATTAAATGGAATTTAATGACTGATTTGGATATGGAAGAATGTAAACACAGCAAATGAAAAATACATTGCCCAATAAACACCAGAAGGGTCAAAAATATAAATAAAGCTGTCTATGTGTATAGTCATAGTACTTCAGGGATGGAGGGAGTAGGAATGAGAATCTCTTCCCGTACACCACACCTCCCCCACCCAGCCCCAATCACCCACCCACACACAACACACATACAGAGTGGGAAACTGGGAAAGAAGCACAGATGTAAAGGCCTTGCTGTCCTTCCTTACATTTTTCAGCGCTTTAAAATCCAAGTCTCTCCGGTTAGAGACCTTGCCAAAACTGAAGCTCTAATTGCCGTCCTCGTTCTTCTACAACACTCGGTTCCTCCTGTGTAAATATGCAAACGTGTCAACTCCATGCCTGGCACATGGCAGCTCCCTAATAAATATTAGATGTTTCTATTGACAACCAATACAGCCCTTCCAAATGGCTAATGCATATAGACACAGCAGCGGGGCACAGGGCAGACCTGCTCTGCAAAGGGCTGAGCTTTTTCTTCACGGACTAATCTTATTTACTATCCAGGCACAATGACTGTGGAAAGAACAGATGTTTTTAGGATTATTTCCCCTCAGATGGTGTGTTCTTGAAACCCTCTCATGCTAAGGGCCTAACACCCAAGCAGAATGGGAATAGAATAAACATTTTCACATAAACAGCACTGCCCATGTTTACAATCATTTTCACAGGAGGGATCAGCTGATGGAGACAGACAGTCTGAATGTACAATTACATGAGCATGACAGAAACCAGGTGAGCCATTCTCCACAGGCCTCCGAAATGCTCAGATGCCATGCGGGGCCCCAAACCACAAGGCAGGCCTTAACCGCTTTATCCCCACATTCTGCTCACACAATTGGTATGCCCAGGGAGAGATGGCTTTCTCAGCATGAGCCTGCTGTCCTGAGCAACATGTGAAATGGTTTGCCTTTGCAGAGTCTCTCCATCGCCCTTGGCCCCACCATTTCCTTATGTTTATGTTTCTGAGGGGAGAGTGCTGGTGATAAAGCACTCGGTCACACGGAGGTGCCTTTTCGCTCTGGCGGTTCACAAGATCTTCAGTTTTAGTTAATGGCTTAACTGCTTCATAATTGCTCATATTCAGCTGCTCCTAAGCCTGAATGATCTCAGCTTTTAATATGCCTGGTCTAATTTTTAGCCACATCAATCTCTACAAGTACCTCATCACTACACTGAAATGCTAATGCTTGTCACATATTTCAATCGCCTCTGTAAGACCTTGTTCCTGTGTTCATAAATCTTGTTAGCATGCCAGGACCTTTATTTTCTTGTCCATTGATTCAAATCTCTATCTATCTATCTATCTATCTATCTATCTATCTATCTATCTACACACACACACACACACACACACACACACACAGGAAAGGCCTGATCACCCCCAAAGATGGAATTCTTTTAAACACAAAATATCAAAGATGAGTGAGCTCCTTTTTCACTAAACCAAACTAACACCACTTGTAATGATTTGTAGCATTTGTCTTTCAACTGTTGCCTTCTTTTATGGTTCCTTATATGCTTGTTCCACCTCCTCTTCTAGTTTGTGAATGCCTTAGGATAAGCCAAGCAGATAAAGAATAATGGGGCAGGGTGGGGGGGTGGCTCTAGATTGGTGGGATCAGAGGTCACTTTGAGAGTAGCTGAGACCTGCAAAGGAGGCATGAATAGCCCCCCTGTGAAAATGGTCTTCTTACATTCTTTTGAATAGCAAGCCAATCAGTTACTGAAAGTAATCTAACCTGTTTATGACAGCACTATATTTTATCAAAATTCTAGTATTTCCACTAATGTAAATGAGAACCTGTTGTTGCTGTTATTGTTGTTGTTGTTGCTAGGTACTATCCAGCCAGTTCCAATTCATACAATGTACAGCAGGACAAAACACTGTTGGTCCGGCGCCATCCTCACAATGGTTATGTTTGAACCCGTGGTTACAAATATGCATCAATCCATCCCGTCTTGGCTCTTCCTCTTTGTGCGGAACTACTTTCCCAGCATGATGGCCTTTTCCAGAAACGTCTCAGGACTGGTCTCTCCAGATCACATGTCCTAAGGATGTGAGACAGTCGGCCATCCTTGCTTCCAAGGAGCATTCCGGCAGATGCATTTGCTTTTCTGGTAGTCCGCGGTACTTTCAGGATCTTCACCAGCACGGTGGTTCAAAGGCATCGCTTTTTTCGCAGCCCCCCTTTCAGTGTCCAGCTTTCATGTGCATATGAAGTGGTAGGGAAAATGAAATCCACACTGCGAAGGTTTAATCGGTAACAATTTTGTAAAGTAAATTGCAGCAGAGTTGGGGACGAGGGCCATGACAACGGAACAATTTCTAAAGGTGCCTGAGTCAACTTGAGACCTAAAGCTATAGTGTACAATAATGCCTAATAGGGAAAAAACCAGGACCAACCCATAAAGTTCCTCTAAATTGCTGGCATATTTTTCTATACTTATTACCATACTTTTATGTTGAGATATTGCTCTCCCAAGGTAAAACTGAAGCCCCTCCAAGGGAGGCACATTGCTCAATTGTAACCTTCTACGTCTTGTTTGTTGTCATTGTGTGTCTGCAACGTGTCTGAAACGCAAGCTCCCAAAGCACAGAGAAACTGCTGGTTGGATTTACAACTACAAACCCAGCCCCAGGACAGCGCATAGTAGGCACTCAGTGTGTGGAAGAAATCAATGGCACCAGCTTCGTCTCAAAGTGAACCTAAATAAGCTGCCATTAAGATTATATGGCCCCCAGGCCTAAAGGGGAGTTTTAAATAGCATCTATTTTCAAAATCAATAAAATGCTTTACAGTAAGTGACGGTTACAACGGTCCTGTGATGTTTAGGTTTCAAGTGCTGTGTACGAAAGACCCCTTCCAACTTCAGGCTTCCCAGAAAACCAAAATGGTACTTCAGGAATCTTCTCTCAGGAGTGGACCTTTGTGCAGGATATTCTCCAAGCAATAGTACTTGATTTCTTTAACTTCCTTCTCCATCCCCTTTCCCTCCCTCTTCTCCTTTCCCCTTCTCTTCCTCTCCCTCCCTCTTCTACTTTCTTTTCCCTCCAGGCCACTCCCCATCTTCCCTGGCCCTTCCTCCTCTCCCTCACCCGCCCACCCCCCCCCCACCCCGCCCTGATCTAGTGGTAGTCTTCACAGTCGTTTCTTAAGGTGTGAAAACCATTGTCATTTTTATTATTTCCTTTATCGTTATAATGTCTTAAAATATTTACCTTTATGAAATTTACTTTGTTGAGCATATTGTCTGCCGATTTTGTCCATGCTGTTAGGTGTGTGACAGACTTGTCATTGTTTGCTTTTTTTTAGGACGATGTGATAATCCACTGTGTGGATGTTTCAGAGTTTGTTTATCCATTCCTCTACAGCAGGTTTTTTTTTCTGTATTGTTTCTGTGTTTCTGTTATTATAGAAATTGCTGCAATAAACATGGGTGTGCATATGTCTAGTCACATTTTGTTCTTTATTTCCTTAGGGTATATATGCAGTACAGAGATTTCAGGATCATAAAGTATTTGCATTTGTTAAGGAAAACACGATACTGTTTTCCATAATGGTTGTACAATTCTGTAATCCCTCCATCAATGTTTGAGTATACCAATCTCTCCACATCCTATTCAGTTTTTGCTATTTTCCAACTTAAAATTTTTGCTAAGTGTCAATGTGAGGTGTTATCTCCTTGGTTTTTAAATTGGTATTTCTCTTGTGGCTGATGAACACAAGTAGTTCTTCACATGACTGTTGCCTGGGTGTCATCTTTAGTGAGTTGTCTATTTGTGTCTTGTGCCCATTTTTAAATTTTGTTATGGATTTGTTCAGACTTTCTACTTCAATCTGTGTTAGTTTGGGTGAGTAGCATTTCCAGAAATGGGTTCATTGCTTTTAGGTTTTCAAGTTTACTGGAGTAAGTACTTCCTGGTGTTCTGCTATTGTTTTCTATAGTTCAGTTGCTTCCCTTGGGGGATGGTCCACCACATTTTTATGTCCATGATCTGCATCTCTCCTTCTTTTCCTTTGATACATTTCTCAGTGGTTTTTGGATTTTATTAACCCATTCAAAGAACCAGAAGTCTCTTCTCTTGCCAGAAGTCTCTCTCAGTGTTTGTTTAGATTCCTACGTATGAGTATCCATTTTCCTCCTCTTTAATTATTTTATTGGGAGCTCTTACAGATATTATAGCAATCCATAATTCAATTATATCAACCATAATTGTACAATCACTGTCACCTTCATTTTTAAAACATTGTCTCTCTTCTTGAACTCTTTGATATCAACATGAGTATCCATTTTGCTTAAGCCCACTATAATTTCTTTCAGGGCCCTAATCATCCACATTTCTAACAGTTTCATCCTTACTCAAGCTCTGCAGGATCATTGATAGATCTTGGTCTTCCCTAGGAGTTGAAAAAATAAGATACTTGACATTCTCGTCAGCATTGAGTTGACCTTCTGCAAATGCTCCAGTAAAAGAATTGTTCTCTCTTGCTCTTCAAGTACTTATTACCTTTAATAACACCTGTTATGACTGAGGCCTTTAGCAAAAAGAATGCTAGCTAAAGTTGTATGTTATTATTTATAATTTGCCTGCTGGGAAAAATGTTGTCTGAGTAGTAAATACATGTTATTAATAGAAAACTAGGTCAGAATATTTTTTTTAATACCCACTTTCCAACTACCTTTCAGGTGCTCCCAGGAAAGTCTCATTGGTGCCCTCAGAACAGTTGGGGCAGGTTCTTCTGACATGGCCACTCCTGAGGAAAAGACTTGAATCAGTCAGATGGTCTCCCTTTTCTGCATAATTTATCACCACCCAGGTTTTTCTTCTGCTTCGGAATGTCTCATGGCATGATCTCCTTAACTCACTGGCACTGAGTCATTGGCAGTATGGGAAGCTTAGTTCATTACCCCTCTCAGGAGCATTTGCACGTCAACCAAAGTTGAAGGAAGGAATTCACAATGTTTAAAACAAAGAAATGTATCCCTGAAGAACACGCATGGACACCCCGTCTGGCTACACAAAGGAGAAGATGAATCCTACTCCACACCAACCCAAAGTGTAAGTCACATATATATGCCTCCACCATCATCCCTCTTTCTCCTATCCTTACACCAACCATGCCCCTCATGGCACCCTGCTTCTCTGCTAGGTTTGCCAAGTCCTTGCAAATGGCCACACAGAACTCACAGGCAATGGCCACACAGAACTCACCGACAAGACTCACGATTATGGGGTTTACTAGGGAAGGTTACAGGTTGCAAAATGTTCAGGATACAGATTTGGTTTTGTTTTTTGTCCACAATGCTTCTTCTCAGCCATGTTGGCAGGCATGCCTTTCTCTGGTCCTGGACTTCTCAGCCATGGTGTCTCTTGGCCTCTGCCTTGTTCCCCAGGCCATAAAACCCACTGCTCTGCCACATGGTCTCAGTGCTGCTCCTGTGCTCAGCTCATCGTCTCAGCACGCTCCTCTGTTCTGTCTCATGAGCTGTGTGCTGTGGCCTCTTGCTGTCTCTGTTGCCTCCACCACTCCAGACAGGGATCTCACAGGCACTCCACTCATGGATCTTCTTTCTTGATGGCCACAGGATTCTTTCTCTTCCTGCTTCTGAAATCACTCGCTCTTCTACTCGGCGGAGGTACAAATTGACCAATCTCCTCTATTAGTGTTTCACATGCTGTTTGCATGGTCCCACTCAATCATTTGGTAGCAGTGACAGAGATAAGGATATACATCATAAATAAGTAATTTCACTTCACCACAATTGCTAATGGAGAAAAATCAAGTAATAATAAAAGATCCACAATTTCCCTTTGCATCTACCAGGAAGATCCAACGCTGTGCAGATCTCAGAAGGTAATCATTTTATCATTCACTTATTCACTCAGTCACCAAATATTTTTGAAGACTTATTGTCCATAAGCCACTGCAGTAGATGCAAATGATTTCATAATGGAATAGACCTAGTCCCTGACCTCACAGAACTTTAAACATACAATTATCTTGATCCTGATTCACATAAGAACACTGAGCTTTGAGAATGATTGGGGCAGGGAATGTATGGATGTGCTTTATACAATTGATGTATGTATATGTATGGATTGTGATAAGAGTTGTATGAGTCCCTAATAAAATGTAAAAAAGAAAAGAGGAGAAAAAGAAAAATAAAATGATTAGGGCAAAGAATGTCCAGATGTGCTTTATACAATTGATGTATGTATATGTATGGACTGTGATAAGAGTTGTATGAGCCCCTAATAAATTGTTTTTTTTAAAAAAAGAACACTGAGCATTGATACAACAATTTGTCAAAGATACTTCAAAGACACTAGAAATACGTTAACTGCACTACTCAGGGATTACAGTACTTGCCAATACAGATTGCTTTTTCTAGACTTTCCTACTACCTGATATTTCTCCAGCTCTAAGTCACTTTGAAAATACCCAAACTCCTAGAAGTTCCCATAATAATTTTGCTAAACAGCAATATCTAGATCATTTCTGTCAAGATTTTCTTTTCTCGTTAGCCACCATGGGGAAAATAAGTAAATAAAAACTCATCTAAACTTTTCACTAGATGTTTTTCAGGGACAGTTTCAAGCGTACAAACTGGGGTGACCATTGAACCTCTTCTGTATAAAATAATCCTCAAGGCAGAAGTCACAACTTTCTTCCAGTAGGAAAGTTACTCGGGAATGTAGGAAGCAAGCAGCCTCCGCCAGGGGCCGATCACAGACATGGTAGCAAACCACGTGGCTTGGAGGTGGAGAAGGAGCGGCTGGTAGGAAGTCTAGACAAAGCCATCAGTGCTGGCGAGGACTGCCGTTCCTGAGAGGTGGAGGGAGTACTGTGCTGGACTGCAGAGCAGACGTGGGACGTTGGAGTCCCCCCAGATCTGCTGCAGAAGAAGGCCTGGTGATGAGTTATTGAATCTGTCCTGGCTCTGAGTGGACCCTCCCCTCCAAGCCCTTTTACTCCGTTTCCTTTAACTTTCACTTCAATTCTTTCTGCCTTTACTTACAACATAAAATATATTTCTACTTATTCAGTCTCAGCAACTTAAACATTTATAGTGTGTCTTGATCCCATCCTAAAGAAGATGGTGTCTAAAACACAGACCAATTTTAGCTAATACCCAAAGTTTAGCCCAGGATATGATGAAATTTGTTAAAGAAGCTTGTGACAGCCAGGAGACACTGGCTTAAAAAAAGAGAGAACATGCTGAGGGTACGTGCGATCTGGACGTTTCAGGACAAATGATCAGAAGCATTGTAGATGTCAATCATAGTCAAAAATGTATTGGACCAAAGTTACTGTTGTTGTGAAGGGAAATGACATCATTTGGGAGCAAAGGTCATTAATAAATTTTGGAACAGCTGTCTTAAGTTAGAAGGCTGTTTAGAAACTTAATTATTTCTGAAGAGAGTTTTCAGGATTTACCTAGCAGATGTTGAAGACGAGGAATCAGAAATACGTTTTTAATTGTTGCATCTACCTGTGGGGAAGGAATCCAGAAAAAGGAAAGGGAGTGAAAACTTGGACCGCCCTACATGAAACTCTCGTTTCCTCTGCAAGTGTCACTTGCTTTGTTTTTACTACATAACTACAGGCTGCAGTCGTTTAAGAGGGTCGAAGTTCATAGCTGGAGCATCAAAACAGTATTACAGGTCTTTAAAAAGCCGATTAATTAATAATTATTAGGACACTTGGAGGTTAAGTTCAAATAGTTATACAAATATTAATAATGGCAAAAATATCAATGCTGGCAAAAATAACTATAGACAATGATGGTCAAGATTGTAGAGTTTCTTCTCTGGATTTGAGGCAAAAAAAAAACTGTCTAACTTTGATCTACAGCTTTGGTCTTCACCTATCTATTTTAAATAAAGCATCATCCACCTCCTGCCCTAAGGTTTAAAGAAGTACTTAAAGTATATAAATCTCTCTTCATACTATCCTCCAACTTTGTTCTTGCAAGGAGTCAAACAGCCCACAATCGATGTGTAAAGAACATCGCTCCATGACCACATACACACACACACATGTCCTTTCCATAGAACCACCCTTCCCATTTGTCCATGATAAACTGGCACCTAGACCCGTAGCACTTCCCTGACTGCAAATGTCTTCAGGAATCACTGTCTGAACCAGTAAGGAGTCCGGTAATTCATCTTTTCAAAGTAAAGTTATTAATTCATAGTCCTTGCTCCTGAATTTTCTCTTCACCACAGTCCAGAACACTCCGCATTATCCCACTACTCATCCAAAATCTTTCCATCTTTCAAGGTTTCATTCAAGTTCTCCCTTATCCATGACATTTTCCCTGGTCCATTCAGATTCTTGAGCCCTCTCTCTTTCCGAGCAGTACATCTCCCACAATCAGAATCACATCATCACTGACTGACTGGGCAGCATTGTAGGCCAGGTCTTACACTTGCATTTCCTCAGCTCTCAAAGTTACAGGCTCATGGCTAGGGGTCAATAATTAGTTCTCATTGACTGACAAGTAGGGCATGTTGTGATGACTGTAAAGGACGGTGGTCTGAATGCCAGGATAAAAGCTCATCTTTAAGTGCAACACAATGCTCTCCAGACCCTTTGAAGCTCAAGTGTTCTTAGAGATCTCCTAGGGCAGCAGTTCTCAACCTGTGGGTTGCAACCCCTTTGGGGGTCGAACGGCCCTTTCACAGGGGTCACCGATTCATAGCAGTAGCAAAATGACAGTTATTTAGTAGCAACAAGAATAATTGGGTCACCACAATAGGAAGAACTGTATTAAAGGGTCGTGGCATTCAGAAGGTTGAGAACCACTCTCCTAGGGCCAACAGTGAAGTCAAATCTACCTTGAATAAAAGCAGAAGCTACATGGATTTGTTGTAGGCCGAGAGGGTAACTACATCACACATTTCCTGTTTAGAGTACCATCTCTCACCTACAGACTACTTACTTACTCCCATCTTGAACAGGAGCTATAGGATTATACACAGGGACCAAAGGTCTCTTGAAGAATCATTTTTCTCGGGGTG
Source organism: Tenrec ecaudatus (assembly GCF_050624435.1). Classification (NCBI taxonomy): domain Eukaryota; kingdom Metazoa; phylum Chordata; class Mammalia; order Afrosoricida; family Tenrecidae; genus Tenrec; species Tenrec ecaudatus. Next base: position 93,307,546 of record NC_134542.1, on the reverse strand, counting down.
TTTGATATGCTAATTTGGTCATTAACTTCCTCAAACATATATAATTTTCAAGTGTCCTATTTTTGTTTGGTAGTGAATTATTTGGGCTTGATAAATAATCCACAGAAAAATGTTAGGAGCAAAGCATTTGGGGGAGCTGACCTGATTCATTACTGTTGCCCCCGTCATAGAATTCATTAAGTTGAAAGTAGCAGAGAACATGATTCAAAAACAATAAGAATTATTCATTCACATGAGAAGTTCTTCATTAGGGATCTCTAGGGAAGGTTAATTCAGCAGATCAGTGATGTCACCAGACCCTAGAGACCCTGTCTCTTCTCTTCGCCAATCTCAGGATGTCTTATGTGCCTCTACGGGGCTACAGCAGCCACCGCCACCACTTTTGCCAACGTCTACAGCGACAATAAAACATTCTTTCCCCCAGGTTCTCTTTTAATAAAAGAGGAAAGTCTTTCCCCAAAGAGTCTTATACTAGTGTCTCCCCTCAAGCTTATATTTTCCCCCAAAATCTCAGAATGTGACCCTGTTTGGAATTGGAGTCATTTCTGATGCAATTAGTTAAGATGAGTTCGCACTGAAGGTAGGTTGGCTCTTAAGCCAGTATGACTGGGGTCCTTTTAAAAAAGGAAAAAGAAACCCAGAGAAGCCGACACGGAGGGAAGACGGCCATGGGAAGATGAGGAAAGAGACTGTAGTTCTGGTGTCACAACCAAGGAACAGCTAGTGCTCCCAGGACTGGGAGAAGCAAGGACGGACTCACTCCTGAAGTTTTAGAAGGATCATGATTCTGGCAATGCATTCATTTCAGATTTCTAGGCTCCAGGATTGTGAGACAATGAATTTCTGATACATAAAGTCACCTCAATATATAGTATTTGTTATAGTAGCCCTGGCGGGGGGTGGGGGGAAATACATCTCTGATTCAATTGTCCCTCTCATCCCACGGGTCATAATTGAGCCACACTTGCATGCTTGACCCAATGACGAGTAAAGAAAATGAGCCACCATGGTTGACATGATCTCTCATGACCATGATTCATTCTCTGTTGCTGGGGAGCTAGGCCTCACACGACTAAGTCACACTCGCCTGGCAGTGTACAAGAGGAGGATCAGCAAACTATGGTTCTGCCAGGGAAGCAAGCACTGTAAGGTGGCTCTTCAGCAGCCATCCGCACTCTCCTTCTCCTGGGCCAACAGTCTCATCTCTACGCAGAACAGCAATGTATCCAGCTCCATGTGTTTGAGTCAGGCTAAGGCATTTCTGACAATCCCAGACATTCTGAGCCTCTGCTGTTCTGTGGGTGGCTGTGGAACATAATTCCAGTTGATGAAACAGGAGTGAAAGTTTGGCGGCCTCCTGATATAGCCATACAATGTATCTATCTAGGAGTCTCCAGATGGTCTAAACCATTGAGTCTTGGCTGTGAATTGCAAGGACGAAGGCCCTAATCCACCCAAAGGTTCTTCCAAAGAAAGGCCTGGAGAGCTGCTTCTGAAAACCCAGCTCTCCAAAATCCACGGGGGCTCATCCTACCCTGTTTCCCGAAAGTAAGACATCCCTGAAAATAAGACCCACTTACAGGTTTGTCTCTCACTGAAATATAAGGCATACCCCCGAAAATAAGGGTTTGGATTGTTATGATGATGTTTCAGAATATAGGACGTGACTGTCATTGAATAAATGAGTAAATGTACCACAGATTGTTGTACATGGAAATAATGGTAGTAACAAGAAATTCTTGATACTGTAGGATTCAGTTTGTCTGGTTATGCTGGTTTATGATGACAACTACTATTGTACCATATACAGGTAATAAATTTCCTTTTTCGTTGTCCAACAATAAATGTGTACCGTATTCTTCTTCATGGAAAAATAAGATATCCCCTGAAAATAAAACCTAGCACATCTTTTGGAGCAAAAATTAATACAAGACACTGCCTTGTTTTCAGAGAAACAGGGTAGGTCAAAGTTGATTGGATGGTACTGAGTTATATACATCACAACCTATAGATCTAATTATTTGTTGAACTATATACCCTTTCATGTGCACCCATAGACATAAAGGAGCCCTGGTGACAAATGTGCTTAAGTGCTTGGCTTCTAATTGAAAGATTGGCCATTTTCTCCATGGGACAAAGATGCATCAATCTCCTTTCAAAAGGCCTTGGAAACCCCAAGCCGAACGCCCATTTGTCAGAATCAGCTTGACAGCAGTACACTTGAATTTGTGAGTATGTTTGCAGAAGGGGGGGCTCCAAAAGCTTTGAGGAAAAATTCTATTATATTTTAGTTCCATCATTCTATGAACTTTTAAAGTCCACACATACATACATATAGATGTAGCTATAAGGAAAAACACAGTGAGAGGGTTAACCTAAGCCACTTCCTCTCTTACCTGCCTTCCCACTACTTCTTTCTAACTTTGGATGTAGCCACGTTGCCTGAAACAATAGCAGCCACCTGGTAGTACTGAGGACAAGCATAAGAGCCAAATGCCAAGATATTGAGACTAACTGAACAGCAGACAGAAAGGTCCTGGCTCACTGATGTCATTTCCCAGCCACAGAATTCAACTAGGATAGTTGCTCTCTGCATACTCTTTACATCACCTATTCGCAACAGGCTAACCATCCACGGAGCACAGAAAGTAGGACTCTGGGAAACTTTACCTCCACATTGAAGATACTGTTGCAACCAACTAACCTTCTCTCATAAAACTCCCTACAAAAGGAAAGAAACATGAGTTTGGGGGACTAAATGTCAAAGATTAAAAACAACAACGAGACACACACACACAAAGAAAAGCTGATTGGCTGGAATTCGGGCTCACCTTCAAAGTAAATCTGGAGGTGTGTAGGGGAAGCATCGGCGCAAACTCCCCGTGCTATGGAGAATGATGAGCAGAGTGGTGGGGAGGGGCCCTGCCCTGCTGTGCAGGAGGTAGGAGTCATAAGGAAATCGTAGCTGCAGAAAGCAGGGAAGGATTTCCTTCAGGGGTTTCATGGTAAGTACTGTAAAAGATGTTGTCTGCATAAAGCTGTGAGATGAAAAAATAGACCACTCATGATGGTTGCCAATAGTTCTTTATCACTCACCTCTACCAAACCCAGGATAGTCTTGATGGAAAATCATGAGTCTTTCTCGGGTACCACCCTTTACTTCTCTTCTCAAAAATACCCTCTCACTGGCCCACCCCTCCCTCCCTACTCATTTCCCAACACAGTTTTGGAAAGTGCAGGCAAAACTCTGAACTTTGAAAACTTGGAAAAAGGGAACTGAAAATGTCAGTAATAAAATGAGATGAGCTGGCAGAGCAAGCAAGCACTTGGTGCTAAGCCATCGAAAAGAGAACGTAACAAGTACATGGAGTCCTTCCCTAAATTATTACCACACCTTCATTCTAACCCATTGGAGGAGAGCAGTATAACTGCCCTCCCTGTGTACTTCACCGGGTATCCTTTACGTTTAAAACATTTCATTTATTTGTGTATTCCTTATGCTAAAAAATATACAAGTGATTCATGGAGTCTAACTTTTTTTAAATTGAAGATGAAGTGAAAAGGAGAAGGTAAATGAAAAGGAGGAGGTCAAAATCAGGACTGGAAGGCAAGAAGAAGAAATCATTTTCTAACCGATTATATAAATATATATCCTTTCTGGCAAAGCCACCTGGCTTTTTGTTTGATCTGGATCTTACTTCTAGCTCATCACCACCTGACCTACAGTTCTTTGGACTTGAACCAGCAACCTGCCATCCTTCCCTGCTAATCTTAGTTTCATTGGCCTCCACAGTCAGCAGTCTTCTTTGGTGCTTATGATCTTGAATTTGTCAGCTCCTAAAACTATATGAATTAGGAGAAGCCTGCAGCTTATCACCTGACACATGGAGTTAGATCTTGACCACTTTTACAATGGTATGAGCTATTTTCCTGAAATAAGTCAGTCTAAATATAGATATATATAACATAGTATATTATATATTATAATATAAATAATATATTTTAAATCATCATCATAATATATTGCATAAACATATGTAAACTTCATTGATCTTGCTTCTCTAGAGAACCCAACCTAAGCACTTGGGACTGAGAGTAGTTCCAGAGAAACAAAATCCCAAGAATGAGTTTTCTAACTAGGTTCTAAGTCTGATTGGACTGAAAGGCACTGAGGATTCTACCTCCATTAGTAAAGAGAGCACTGCTAATCTATGGCACGAAGTACCAATACTGTTATGTAAAGTATCACCACCAATAAATCAAGTATTGATGAGAATAAAGACTCTGAATGATCATATATTTGATTCTTTTCTGCAATTTTGTCAGGATGAGAAATATAGGGAAGCTGGCTGGTTGGTCCTATTTAAAATAGACAAATTGGGAAAAGAAAGAAATGAACTTAGGACTTTGGAGCCACAGCATAAGTGCTCTGTGAAAGACCTGATCGTTGTCACTTGTGCCTGAAAGAAAGCCTTATTTCTTGTCATGCCAAAGCTGAGACGCCAAAAGCCAAAGTATTGTAGGAGTGACTGAATTATAACATCAATTGAATTCCCAACCTCCACTGATCCTGAAGTTAAAAGTGAGAATGTTGAATGGGAAGAAATAGGATCCTAAAACTTGGGATGGGGATATATGGGCAGATAATCAGGAGATGAGAGATGTTGAGCCCTGATTTCCACTGACTCATTCCTGCCCACAGAACCTGCCCTTTTACCTTCACACAATGAGATTAACTCACCTGGGCTGGATATGTATCCTGAGGGGGTACTAGAAAGGTGGAGTCAGCATCATATACGGCAGATACCTCACAAAACTTCTGAATGTTCCCAGGAACCACTGGGACCAGGCATTTTTGCCTTTAGACCAAAATGACACTTAAGACTCAGTAAGCCTCAAAAGGTGAAGTACAAAATACCAAATATGACCCAGACAGTGGTATGATACAGTCAAAAAGAAGGCTTGAGTTTGGGGTCTTCAAGACTGGAAGTTAAACAAGTGGCCATCTAGCAGGGAAGCAACCAAGTCCACAAAGAAGAAGCACAGCAACCCACATGATCATGAGGTGTTGACGGGATCAGATATCAGAAGACCAAAAACAAACAATCATTTTGATGCAAAGGACTGGGGTCAGAATGGAAACCCAAATCCCGTGTGTAGACAATTGGCCATCCCCTCAAAGAAGGTTCACAAGGAAGGAACCAGGCAGCCACGGTGCAGTGTAGCACGGATAAAACACACATTTCTCTAGAGCAGTGGCTCTCAACCTTCCTAATGCAGCGACCCTTTCATCCAGTTCCTCATGTTGTGCTGACAACCCCTGCAACCATAAAATTATTTCATTGCTACTTCATCACTGTAATTTTGCTACTGTTATGAACTGTAATGTAAATATCTGATATGCAGGATGTAATAGGCGACCCCTGTGAAAGGGGTCGTGACCGAGAGGTTCAGAACTGCTGCTTCCAGTTCTTTAATGCCTCCCCACCAACAACAACTGTCCCACTATCATGACCCCAGTTCTGTCTTACAAATCTGGCTAGACCAGAGCATGTACACTGGCACAGATAAGAGCTCTCTCAACAAACAGAATCGAGGACAGATAAACCCCTCAGGAGCAATAATGAAAGTAGCAATATCATGAGGGTAAAGGGAAGGTGGGGGAGGAAGGGGGAACCAATTGCAATGATGACGTACAATGCTTCCCTCCCAAGGGGGGGGGGCAAACAACAGAAACATGGATGAAGGGAGACAGTGGATGGTGTAAGATATCACAATAAAAATAAGTTATTAATTATCAAGGTTTCACGAGGGTGGAGGAGGGAGGGTGAAAAAGAGCTGATACCAAGGGCTCAGGTAGAAAGAAAATGATTTGGAAATGATGATGGCAATATTTGTACAAATGTGCTTGACACAATTGCTGTATGGATTGTTGCAAGAGCCCCAAATAAAATGATTTATGACAATAAATAAATAAAAAGAGTAGGGAAAAGAAAGAGAAGGGCTTGGTTTTTATAATATGTACAAACAGAACCCTGGAGCTTATATATGGAAATAGCTATTAAGGGTGTGGGATAATGGTAGAAAGCACATGAAGTCGGAGCTTATTGATAGGAACCCCCTATATACACATTCTTCATTCACTATTTCAGTTCAAGATGCTACAAAGAATATAAGCATGGTTCACGCAGTGACCTACACTAAATAATATTGACATTCAGACCTGCCTTGGTGTCCTATAGAAGAAGGTGTCTGAAGGCTGAGGACAATCTGCGTGTTAGTGCGGAATTATCAGGTTAGAACTGTAGACCCAAAAACAGTGGGCAGAAGACATGTTTGGCCACAATCATGAGAAACAAATATGTGAAGGACGTTCCAGCCACTCTGAAGACTGCTGCAAGGGTATTTTATGTAGGTCAGATTTGATGATGAAAACTACTCCAGTTGAATGAAGACATCTAACTAGAACGGGGCTGCTTAAACCCTGTGATAATACGGGCCAAGTGCGGCACTTACATGACAGCCTCTTTCCGGGACCTCTCTAAAAGATAGTGGTGAACGAAATTTCTCCTAAGGGCAGAAATTTTATCAGTGAACTTATGTGAGAAACTGAGGACTGGGAAGAGAAGGTATGTGGACAAATTCTCGATACTTATAATACACTTGGTCTGGAAGACCAAGACTTTGATGGAGGAAGGCGTTCACATTTGTGAGTTGGAGATGAATCCGTCACATTCTCCTGATTAAAAATCATCCTCATAATCTGCCCCCATAATAATGCCCCTTTAAAGATGATTCTTACAAGCACATGGCTGCTTGCAATACTCCCAGAAGCTACCTGTTGCTAAGAGCAATCAGGCTCTATTGTCCACCCCTCCCAAAAATGAGTCGACTCCCTTCTGACATCAATCATAGATTGTTCCCCTTGGAGAGAGCTCAGGGACATCCAAGGTTAAGCCACCATCCAAGGTTAAGCCACCAATCTAGTACTTGCCCATCCTGTTACATATGTGCCTCTAGTGCCCGCCCACCATGTTACGTATGTGCTTAACCTTGCTAGCCTCAAGACCATATAAGCCTGTTGGGGTATACATTCACTCTCTCTTGATCCTGATGTCAGAAAAGTGAGCACCCTGCATGTATTGTCTAGCTCATTATTTTCCCTCAATTGCTCCTTAAGACCCTCTTGGTTATAAGGCTGGACCTTACACACCCGGCTGCTCTTTTTGTTTAGAAGGATTTCATACCGATTCATGCAGTATGACCAATTGTATGGCTGGTTGGTCAAGGACATGGAAGGAATGTGATGGAAAAATGGATACAAAGAAAGAGAAAGATGTTTCTGGAAAATCCTCCCTGAGTCAGTCAAAGAAGTGATATTATTTGTGTCTCATCTCATGTAAAAGCTCACTAAAGTCTCTCCAGACATAAGAAGATCTTAACAATTCAGTGGTTAGGGTATCATATTCAAAGGAAACCAGTTAGTCTCTTCCCCAAGTCAGTTCTATCATTTCCCAATCGATTTATGAACAAATTAAGAATAATGGCACTAGTGGAGATTATGCATGGGCTCAGTACCATGGATTTCCATTTTCCAAGGCCAACTTTGATACTACCACTGGCTGCTGGGTGCCAAACCAGCCTACAGTACAGACCAACACTGAAATGGGACCATTTCTCAGGAGATCAGCCAGCAACTTCAGGGCAGGCTGATGACACTGGGACAGTTCCATCACATAAGAGCAACATTCTGCTCATTCTAGAACTTAGCCTAGATATGGAATTGCCTTTCTTTCACACAATTCTTCTGCTAAACTGACCATCTTTGGACTTATAGAATGCTTTATGGCATTCCATACATCATCAGTGCTCTTACAATGTTTCCCATCATCCTGAAGTGACACATGTGATATCATGATGGAACTGCTTTCTAACACCCAAATAAAGTACCATCTTGGTTGTATCCACACCAAATTTATTCATCCTGTATTCTGAGAAAATAATCAGAGAATTGGGGTTAGAGGAAGAAGAATATAGCATCGGGATTGGAGGAAGACTTATTAACAACTTTGGATATGTAGGTGATACAAACTTCCTTGCTGAAAGTGAGGAGGACTTAAAGCTCTTGCTAATGAAGATCAAGGATTGCAGCCTTCAATGTGGGTTACACCCATATTTTCTTTACCTCAAGGTAAAGAAAATAAAAACCTTCACAACCGCACCAATAAGCAAAATTGTGATAAACTGAGAAAGCATTAACATTGTCAAGGATTTCATCTTGTTTGAGTTCACAATCAATGTTCAAGGAAGCAGACAGATCAAAAGACCTGTTGCATTCTGCTGCACAAGACCTCTTTAGAATGTTGAGAACCAAGGATGTTATTTTGCAGACTGAGGTATACCTGGCTCAAGCCATTTTCCATTTCCTCACATGCATGTACAAGTTGGACACTATATAAGGAATAACAAAGAACAATTGATGACTTAGAATTGAAAGTACTACATCATTATATAACTGCCAAATGTCATCATTACATAATTGCCAAACCACTGAGAATCATGGCCCAGCCATATCAATGCATCACCTTAACTATCACAGTATTACTTCCACCTCATTACTATCAGCCCTAAAAATGCACCAAATAATCAGATCAACTTCTGCTATTGGTATAAATGTAAAATGTCAGATAACAAGACAGTCTATTGTATTTTAAGTATTGCAATCTAATACTTGCCAAGGTCCAGAGGCCTTGATTCAAAATTATCCTATAAAGAATAAGTTTGAATATTTAGTTTTAAAGTCCCAAACTTAAAATATGTGTAATAAAATAAACAACTCTGTGATTGTGGTCAAACCTATAACACATATTTTGTCTGAATTCCATCACATTTCCAGCAGAAAATTATAACAAACACATGAATGTGCTGCAGTTGTGGTTGTTGTTGTTAGTGGCCATTGAGTTGTTTCTGACTCACAACAATCTTATATACGGGAGAATGAAATAAAAGCAAAACTGAAATGAATTTGGAGCCTTTAGTGATACATTCCTCTCAAAAAAAGGGGGATGCTAAGGAGGGGTAGATGAGATGAAGTCTCACCATTCTTGCTTCAAAGGAGTAGTCTGGCTGTACTTCTTCCAAGAAAGATGTTTGTTTGAATGTCATATGAGGGTTAAAATAAAAGGAATGGGTAAATACAACGTAGACTTGATACATTCTGTTTTCCATGTTCATGGGTTACACATCCAAGTTCTGTAGCTCTACACCACTTTTAACTTTCCAGACGTCTTACTGTTAACGAATGCCAACTAGAGTCTCCATATCCTGGGTTATGTAGAGAAGCAAAACCAGTGCTAAATACTTAATATATAATATATCAAAGTAATTTTATATCAAGAAAGTGTCTCACATAGTTGTAGAAACAGTTAAGTCCAGTCTGGTTCAAGTTCATGAATCAAGTCTTAACCTGGAGATTTTCCTGACTCCCATAGCTACTGGGATTAATGAAACAGGAAGCAGGAAGACCAATCCAGAAGTAGAAAGACCACAGCCTGGTGGAGGCAAAGGGAGACGAATCCAAGATCAGCAAGGCAGGCTCAGGCCTACAAAGTCAAGGGAATCTAAGGTCAGCAGGCAACATGGCAGGCTCCTGATACCTCCCAGGGTCGGCAGGTCAATGAGCCACATGCAGGATCTGAACCAATAAGAAGAGCTAGGCTTCGCCACAATGTCAACTTTCAGCAGAGTAGACCACACCCCAGTGAAATTTCCTTTCAATTGTATCCAGGTTGTTACCTGATTAGGGAGTATCACTCCACCCTGTTCTTTCCACAATTGCTTGGCTGCTCACAAACACTCCCATCATGGAGTTGATTACATTATTTCAGACCACACCATGGGAGAATCCTGGCCCACACAAGTTGACCCAAAACCTATCACACCACGGCAGATAATGGACTTTTCCTGACAGTGGATTTAGGGGGTTCTCCGACTAGATGTATTTGCACACATGAAGGTAAGTAAGAAGTATTGCTACAAAATCATAGAAACTGTTATTAAACAAAACTATAAAAATGTAATAGCCATTGGACTGCTGATCAAAAGGTTGGTAGTTCAAACCCACTAGCCTCTCCATGGAAGGAAGATGAGGCTGTCTCAACCCATAAAAATTTCAGATTCCCTATATAGGGTTGCTCTGAGTTGGAATCAACTCAGTGGTGGTAGGTTTATTTGTGGGAGGTGTTTTGCTTAGTGTTTTTATGTCCAAAATGTAAAGCTATTGCTTTTCAACATATCTTCCATTTAAGTCTATAAATTTCTGAAAGTGGTGCTTCCAACTCTGTAAGCCCTCCCTGAAGAATTCTGTGCTCTTCAGTTTACACTGCATCTTTGAGGGAGTCAAATCATATTCATTTTGAATATTTTTAAAGTTTGGAGACAAAATTAAGTCTGAAGAGGCAAAATCAGCATTGTAGGGTAGACGGGTTTAAAGTTTACCAATGATGCTCTTATAGGAAAATTCTTGCTACCTTTAAGGACTAAACAGATTCATTATTACAATGGTAGGAAAATACTTGTTCCTGACCTTTTCCTCTTTGATGAAGTTTCCATTTTCTTAAACCCTCTTAATTATAAGCTTGCATGACCATCATGTGTCCTTTGAGAGACTATCAAGATTAACCTTTAAAATCCCCCAAAGAGTTACCCTAACCTTCTGAGATGTGCTTTTTACCTTGAATTTAACTTTCCCAGATGATCCTCTGGGAAGTCATAGTCTTATTAATGGAGCCCCCCCCCCGTCGCCCCTTTTCAAAGGGACTCCAGTGAGACTAAGTCAAGTGAGTTACAGAGAGAACATGTCTATAGCCACCCACAGAAACACGTTTAACATGTTTTGTTTTGAATAAACATATGTTTGTATGAATTGAAACCCTAGTAACAATTATATATATTATATATATTTTTCACAGGATATATATTCTCCAAGAAGAAGGAGGAAAGAGAGAAGAGGAGCGAGAAAAGCAGATACCCCAAGGTGGTGGGGTGGTTTAATATATATTTTAATTGACATATCTTACTCATTCCAATATATCCCTTCATTTCTCATACAGTTCTGTTGTTCAATCCCATTGAATGGGGTTATACAGTCATCAATTCTATCAACTTGCTTCCCACCACACACCCTCTTTCCTCCTCCCCGACCACCACCTCACTTCCCACACCCTCAGCGAACCCTTACTCCTGTCACTGATTCTGAGGGGTTATCAATCTTGACTACCATGTACTGAGCCATCTTAAATATGCAAATGAACATATGCAATTCTAACATGATTAATGAAGTATATCACATAAAGACCTTAATAGCAAGGGAAGGAACTTTGAAAGAACTAGAAGATAGTTATGTGGCTCATCAGTGCCACAGTGCACACTGGATTTATCCTTGTTCCATGAGGCCCATCTAAGAGGGACTGTCCAATTGTCTTGCTGGTGGACTTTGGATCTCCACTACATCCACTCTCCTTCATATTGATTTGATTTTTTGTTGTTTGAACTTCTGATACCTGGTCCCATCAACATCCCATAATCACAAAGGCTGGTGTACTTCTTCCATGTGGGCTTTGTTGCTTCTCAACTAGATGGCCGCTTGTTTAACTTTAAGCCTTTAAGACCCCAGACACTATAACTTTTGATAGCCGGGCACCATCAGCTTTCTTAACCATGTTTGATTATACATCCATTTTGTCGACAGCAATTGTGCCAGGCAGGATCACACAATGAGTATCATGCAATGTCACATTATTACAACAAACCATTTTCGTGAAGAGATAAGATATAAGTAGAGACCCAAAGTCCATCTGCTTCCTTGCTGCATTTACATATCTAAACAAATACACATAGATCCATATATATTTATATATGCACATATTTCCCCTCCTACTCCACTATTATGTATACCTATCACTCACTTTTCAATAATTCCTCTCAGATACAATTCAATTGATCACACACAACCAGAAAAGCTACACACTCCCCACAGTCCATTTTAGAACACTTACTGTTCCCCTGTGCCCCTCTGAGTAACAATACTTTTTGACTTACCCTAAGATCAGTGAAAGCTTCACTCCATAAGCCTTAGGTTTAAGGAACTGATTAGGATATAAGGGAGAAAGAAAATGGCCAAGATTAAAAACAGCGAAGTGTTTGGGCGGGGAAATCTCAGTTGAAAGGTTCCTGTGTTAAAGGCCAAGAATAAGAGGATTGCAAATAGATAAAAATATAAACCAAAATTGTTACCTGGTGGATTTCCCGATGTCTTTTAGGTGCAAGTGGCAAATACACATCTTAAACCTGCTTGAGCAAATATGGGACTTCAGTGGTTCATGGTAGTCACGAATGTGCAAAGCAATAAGCTTTGGGAAGAGCAGGGAGTTTACTGAACCTTTGAAATGACTGGAATCGAGTCTCAACAGCACACTGAACTTTGACTCCTTTTCGACCTCTCTGCCTGCTAATTCTCCCTTCCTCAGAACGACTTTCTTCATGACCCTGATGCCTGACAAGTTTTATTTCTTTCAGGTTTAATCCCTTAAAAAGAAGCTTTCCTCAAACTCTTTCTGACTCCCAGTCCACTCAAGGAAAGGACTCATGAACCTTGGACCAATCAACTGGGACCAGAGGAAAGGCTATCAGGATTTGCCCGGTTGTCAGTTTGAACAAGTCAGGTATAATCTGAAATGGAGACATTAAAGGATAGTGATTTGTTTATTTCTGTGTTCGCTAGGAGGGTGAGGGAATGGAGGATATTCTTAACAAAGCGATTCTGGCAGACAATCCCAAGAACCTGGATCCTCTTATCTGGGCACAGCATAGTGTTACATCCTCCCAGTGTTTCACTTTGGCAGACATTCCTTACTCCTTTATGTTAGTCCAGGTAAACTAGAGAAACAGATCCGGGGAGATTCATATAGGTATAGGAAAGAGCTTTATATCAAAAATTAATTATATATTGGGAAAACATCCCAGCCCAATCCACATGAAGTCCTTAAATCCTATATTAGCCCATATGTCCAATGTCAGTCTATAAATTCCTTTTTTAGACTCATGCAATACATGCAATGATGCTGAATGCAGGAAGATTACAAGCCAGTGGGTAGAAAGTCTTATGGATTCAGTGGTGGTAGAAGCATCTCAGCTCTGGCATGGGCCTCCATGTGGCTCTACCAGCTCCAAGACCCTGGATGCCATCAGCATAGCTCCATGTGGCTTGTCAGCAGGAAAATGAAGCAGAGAGAGTGTGTGTGTGTGCCCTGCCTCCAGGGAAGAAAACAGGAGTTCCCAGAATCCTCAGGAGAAGGCCATGCCCAAACAGAGGCACCATTGGCTATGACTTGATGGACAGGCTAGCCTCCATTCCTTTGGTCAAGTTGACAGGATATTACATAACTGTCACATCCTTCAATAAGGAACATATACAGTTTCCAATCATTGAACACCCTAAGGAATAAAAAAAATTTATAATCTTGATTAAGTTGGATCAAAATCAATACTTGGCCAGTTGACCTCCCTATAGATACAACCTGAATTTGTACTGGGTACAAGTATCTCTTACTTGTTCCGTGACAGAAATTTCCTCCCTGGCTTTTGAATGATGATAGGGGTCTTTTCCTTCTTATGCATTATTAGTATTTTTGTCTTTATACTGTTATGATTTTATCCTTATACTTTCGTGTGATTTTGTTTTCTATTGGGTTTTCCAGATGTGAAGCACAGGAGGAGTGGATGCATAATTAGAATAACTGACGCAAGGGATTGTAGGGGATGCAGAGGTTGGGGGTGGGTGATAGGAAGGGAAAGGGGATTTCGGGAGTAAATGCTGAAGGCAGGAACAGGGAGGGAGCACTCGCACTGATTGTGATTCCACAACTCATTTTAAAGGCGATTTAACCATTGGGGGGTGCTCTAAGATTGATGTGGTGGTGATTGTACAGTTCTTCTTGATATGATTGAATGATTGAACTATTGAATTATATGGCATATAACTTACATGCCAATAAAATTGTTGGGGGGGGGAGAATAAAACCTTCTTGAGGAGCACAGATCTGATATGGAGCCATCAACAAGAATTTGGGGGGACACTTTAGCAGTCAAAAAGGATTTGGTAGATGTCACTCGTTATATGAATTTTCACTGGTGCACACCTAGGAGACATTCTCTGGAAACTGCACAGATAGTTAGGGAGGGCAGAGAGTTTGTCCAGAGACGGTGTTTCTGCTTGTAGTTAGGTACTCCAATCCATCAACCAAAGTCACTGCTTTCAAGTGTAGAGCACCAGCAAAATAGGAATGATTGCTGGCAGTGGAGGACTACTGGGACACAAGAGCATGAGACTAAGAGTAGAGGCTTGGGAGCTAGACTGCGTGTGTTCAGAATCTTCCTGCACCCTATCCTATCCGTGGGGTCTTGAGCACATTACTCAAGCCGCTGTGTCTCCGTTTTCATAGCTGTAAATGGGAATGATAATAGTACCTACTTCACAGGCTTGTTTTGAGGAGTGCCTGATTAAAGGTATATAGTTTCAAATTTGATTTTCCAGATGGTTATAAACAGAGGTCTTTAGGAAATAAAAACACCTCAAAATCCAAAAGAATGAATCTCTAGTCATAAATAAAATTTCAGATATTTATATCTGTCCACAGGATAAATATAGCATAAATAATCCCACTGTTTTGGGGTTTATTTTGCGACTAGGGGTCAGGCTACTTCCAACTCTGATTCTCTTCCTACCATATCTCTAAGGTTTTGATCTCCAGTAGTTTTGTGGTAGGTTGGCACAGTGGTTACTTGCTGGGCTGTTAACTGCAAGGTCAGCATTTCCAAACTGCCCACCGCTCTGTTGGAGAAAGACTGGACTTTCTACTCCCATCTACAGTTACTGTGTTGGAAACCCACAAGAGCAGGTCTAGCCTGTTCTGTAGGGTCACTATGAGTTGGTATGGACTCAGTGGCAATGGGTTTGAAGTTTGGGTTGTTTTGGTTTGGGGGTTTTTTGTTTTGTTTTAAGGAATTTGTAGGCCTGTATTGTGCCTTGGCCCTAATGATTCTACTCTCTAAAACCTAGAACTTCAGAATCTCTGTAAATTACTGGAGGGCGGGCATGAAGATAAAAACAAAGAAGACTGACAAATATCTCACAATGCCCCATTGAAGAAGGTGTAAAATAAGAAGATGCAATGGTCAGCCTGTCTCGAGGACAAGCAATAAGATTCACTTGCTGCACACGACAAGATGGAGGAAATGCATTCATCCTGGACCAGTTATTGTGGCCCTGCAAGAATGGAGCAGCGGGAGGTACACAGTTAATCCAGGTCACCTACAATCAAAAGGGGTGCCAAGCATTTGGCTCAGCTGCACTAGCTCCACCTAAAGCCACAGAAAGGTCAATTCTGACACACCATGGACAGGGAGACTCCTTGAACTGCTGGACTACAATACCCATTCATTGTGAGCACAAGGAATGTTGAGTTTCATATGTGTCTATGTGGGGTTTTTCTTCTTCTTCTTCTTCCTCTTTAAAGGAAGTTGCTAAACTTGTTACTGGAAAGAGCCCGATTCCTTAGATTGTTCCATATGCCCAATGCTGACAGTCACACTGGCACACTTTGAGTCCCCATTTCCAAAACGTGTGCAGAGAAGCAACTGAGCGGCTTCCATGTCACATCCTGTTCTTTCAATCCAGCTTTTGACATTTGCAGAGGACTCATCCAAAGGAATAAACTCAGCACAGAGAGAACTCAGTCTTTTCCCTTCAAACCCGATCTTCCGTTAACATATTCTTCATCAAAGATACACTAGAAAACACTGTCTAGTGCGTAGAGAAGGTGTAATTTTTCAGTTTCTCACTGAGACGCAGGTTGGCAAATAGGTTAATTTTAACTTCACAGATTGCAAGGTGTGTGAATAGCACAGCTATATCAAGAACCAACTAGAGCTGAGAAGACAGAGCTGCTCTGAACCACCAAGCTGTTTCATCCCTAAGGTCACAGAGGGCGTTGGGGGCTGATGCATTCACTACTGAAACAGCATTGAGTTGAGAAATCTAAACAATTTATGCCTCTTTAATCCCTTTCAAGAATAAAGAAGGGTGTGGAACATAAAAGAAAAACAAAAAGGGACATTGACCGTTTGCATAGACAGTAATTATAGCTACCATTTAGTGAGCGCCTACTACATGTCAGGCACAAGGCTAAAAATATTACATCATAATCTCATGTAATCCTTACAATGGCTCCATGCGATAGGTACAGTTTTAGTCCCCTCTTATAGACATGGAAGGAGCCCTGGTGGCATAGTAGTTACTTATTGAGATGCTAACCAGTTGTTCACACCCACCAGCTACTCAAGGGAGAAAGACAATTGTCTCTTCCCACAAAGAGTTGAAGGCCCAGGAAGCAGCTCAACTCCATAGCAGTTGGTTTGGTTTGAGTTTTGTAAGTGTGGAGTCTCTGGGTGTTCAAATGATCAAATAACAACAAGCTGGCAGTTCAAATTCACCCTGTGCTGCCCCATGCAAAAGGAAAAAACTCTGGCAATCTGCTCCTAAAGATGACAACCTGGGAAAGCCTGCGGAGTGAAATTCAACTCTGAACCCATGGGGCCACCATCCGTCAGAACCCACTTCCTGGATGGTTTGCTTGGGTTTTACAGATGAGAAGCGGCCTTGGGTGGTACAAAGGAGTCCTGCTGCTCACTGAAAGTTGGAGATTTAAGTCGGCCCCAAGGCACCTTAGACCTACTTCTGAAAACGTAGCAATTTAAAACCCTCAAGAGAACACTTTTCTTATGACACATGGGATGACCGCGAGTCAGAGTCAGCTCCAGGTGCCTGGTTTACTTGGGGCTTTCGTTTTATAGATGGGGGAGCTAAGACACAGGACACACGTAGCTGACAGGAGATGAAGATGACATTTGCTCCAAGGTGTGTCTGTCTGGCTTCCAAGACCATACACATTTTTCTAGCCTGGCTTGGGGGCATGAACCCAATACCAAGAAAAGGTCTTTCATTGTCAACCCTCCTTGGCTCAGAGGCCTCTTACCTTCAGGCTTTATGGATCATTCAGCCTCTCACCTCTTTTCTCCCAGGGCCCACTTGGCTCCTCCTCCAGAAAAGTGAGTGGGCCAGGGCAAGGACAGGGGAAAGAGGAGAAACTAAGCAGTTTATTTGACCCACACTGGTACCAGACACGTGGAGGAAGTCATTAAAACCAATGGTTGGCGTGAGATTTGAGGATTATCTGCATATTCCAAATATCAAAAGCATGTGCTGTCCCTCATAATCCTAGATAATCAACTAGGCTCCAGAGCAGTTTTGTTTGCCTTGTCCTTCTACTCACCTAATTAGCCCAGACAAAGGCTGCGCTTCTGATTGTAGATGAACAAAAAGTCATTCTGTGTGAAACATAACTGGTTCTACAAGTCATGCAGCAGCAAAGGCCCTACCTAAGATTCATTGCAATTTAGGGCCAGTAATGAATAAGGTCATTAAGTCACTTTAAGTCCTCTTATTCCAACTGCCTATGGAAATTAGGGTGTGCTTACTCATTTCCAAATGCCAAAAAAATTCCCCAGAAAGCTAATATGCTCACCTTAATAGTTAGGATCTTAAAGGGTTTCATGTACAGACAAGTGACATAGATTCATAGTTCTGTCATTCCCTAGGTAAAGATCCTATTCCCAAAGATAGAAAATACAGAGCCACGTATCACCACCAATACCAAATTTTTCAAGGACGATATATTGAAAGATGCAAGGCTTTGATTTACATTTTGTTAAACAACCAAGTCTGAGCTTTGAGATGCTAAGCAGTTGCCTGTTTGATTTGAGACAAGGCAGGCAGGGCCAGGGCAGAATGGAGTGCTGAGGTTTTCCAGCCTTGTATATGAAAATAAATAGCTCTCCTTGGATGAAGTCACAGGGATCTGAATGCCTCGAAAAAGAAAGCACCCTTTTAACAAAATTCATCCCTTGAATGAAGCCAATCTATTCCTACAGGTCACAGCATCCGTTGATTGATAAATGAGCTCTGTGGCAGCGACGGCCGGCTGCTCACTACAACCCGTCTTCCTCTCTTCTTCCCAGGATCGACGCTAGACTCCACGTCCCAACTCCTCTGCAGCTGAATGTGGCCTTGTGCTCAATGGAATGTGAGCAAGAGTAATGGATGCCATTTCCAGACCGGGTCCATGAGAACCGTCCATGCAGACTCCTCTGTGCCCTTCTCTCTGACCAGCTGCAGCCCCCAGGAAGGCAGGTACTGAAGATGACACCATCTTCAGGAGTCTAGGCATTGGACTCCATGCAGGAAGGTCATCCTACTGACCTCTTTTCCCAGCCAGAGTTGTTAAATGAGCAAGCAATACATTTCTACTATGTTTTAGCTATACCTTATTTTGAGACCTATTCTTATGGCAGTTAGCCTGCTCTAACACAGACATTTTCTTTAGGCAAATATCAACCCTAAGTCTGTTTTTCATTCTGGACTGGTCGCCTGGGTATCACTTAGGATAAACACCAACCATCCAAAAAGTGATGGATACCTGCTACATTTAGCTGGAAGCACAAGGACATGAAACGATTGACCATGTGAGACAAATTGACTGCAATGATAGATCACGCCCTCTACCCTTGAGATACTTGACTTATAACTCATATTTGAGATAACTGTTGGCTCTCTCTGTCCAGGGAAGCTTGGTACTTGCAAGGAATCTCTCCCAATTCACAGACTAAGCATTTCTACCTGTGCTTCCATGTTGAACCGTTTTGGAGAATGACTGCCTATCTCTATGGAGTGTTCCCCATCCCCTACTCTCATAGCCAAGCCTCACAAGTGAATTTCTGGTATGACGTAGATAGTTGATGTTTCAAGTTAAACCAAAACTCCCAACTCACTGCCAATGGGTTGATTCTGACCCATAAAGACACCACAAGCCAGAGTAGAACTGCTCCCAGGGGATTCTGGGCCTACAACTCTTTGTGTCTTGATTCCTACTTCAATTGCCAGCATGGAAAGAATTTTCAGTGTTTGAGCAACAGGAGGACCAACTAGAAAATAATGTACATAAAACCAGTGCAAGGTAAATACTGTTTTCCTCAATATTCCATACAATTACTCTGAAGTATGTTTTAAGTAGTTGTAAAAGATGTTTCAAAATGATTTCTTAAAGCTGTATAAACAGCATGTACAAATAATGTACTGAAGCATGCAGATTATTTTTCACATACACCCCCTCCCGGTCCACCTTCCTCTTCCTTCCTTCCTTCCTTCCTCACCACTTGAATGAAAGGATTTTGAGGAAATTGTTGGATTCAGTGGTTTATGGCTTCCTAGATGGATAGAACAGGACATCAGAATAGGAACCAGATCAGAAGCCAATCCTAGAAACAGAGGTTAGGAGGAAGACAGAACAGAGAATGCGAGGGAAATGGGAGACGCGAGCTGAGGAGCATGGGTAAGAAAGAGAACATGTAGGGGTGGGGGGGTCGGGGGGGCATGCTAGGCAGTTGGCTTGGCTGAGGAGGAGGCGACTTCATGTGCAATTTCCTCATAGGTTGCTTAAACAGAGTAGCTAAGTATGTGACCAGTGTATCAGGGTTGTGTTGGCCTGTCAATTAGAAAGTTACAGCCCAGTAATTTTCAATGCTTGTAAATACATAAATATAGATATGAAAACCTGGTGACACTGTGGGTTAGGTGTTAGGCTGATAACCAAAAAGTTGGCGGTTCAAATCTACCAGCAACTCCATAGGAGAAAGATGACACTATCTGTTCCTATAAAACTTTACAATCTTGAAAACTCTCAGGATCAATTCTACAATCTCCTAATGACCCTCCAAGAGATGTAATCAACTTGATAGCAGTAAGTTTTAGAGATATATAATACATTTCTCAAGTTATGATTTTTCACCTGCACAATGTAGTGTCACCAATTGTATAATGCATATTGTGTAAACATCACCAATATCTATGGACAAGTTTTCCAGCACCCTTCCACTCAAATATTAACTAAGAGTTGGAGGTTCAAACCTCCCCAGACAAAGAAACGCTATGGGGGATTTCTACTCTGGCCCATGGAGGTGCTGCGAGTGGGAATTGACTCCTAGCACCGAAAAACAGCACTTAAGTAGAATTCGGTGCTCTCTCAGTAACTCTTTCCCCTGGCCACCTCTCTTGAGCTGCCAGAAAACTACTAATACACTTTGGTCCCTCTATATTTGCCTCTTGTAGAATCAACCTGGTGGCAGTGGATTTGGCTTTGATTTAAGGACACAGAGGTGACCATTTTGACCATAACCAGCTGGCTTCAGTTTCCAAACGGTCAGTATCATTGGTGTACCATTTTCTTCTTCTTCTTCCCTTTGTTTTGTGGTACTTTTTGTGAGACTGTTGGAATCTGTCACATCGGCAATGAGAATTTCCCCAAGGAACATCTCTTCAGCCACCCCCTCAGTTTTTCCATAATGGCTGTAAATTGTGAGGGTAAAATATGAATTCAATAATCCGTTCAACTTCATCCTGCTTCAAAGAAACATGAGTAAGTTCCCTGTCGGTCATGCTAATTTGTACAAATTAGCCTGGCTCTAGAGTCTCAGATCCCTCAAAAAACAGCTTCAAGTCAAAACAAACAGAGAGAAAGAACAAAAAGCAAGACTCTTTAAAAATAATCTTATAACATATTACAAGTATATACTATATTGAAAGATATTAAAATAATAGAGAACATACGTAGGTCCTTGCTGAGATGAACCGGCAGAGTGGCGGGAACAGTGAACCGAAAGACAATTGGCTGGATGGCACAGGCCCTAGTGGGGGTCCATGCTGGTGTGCAGCAACAGCAACATGAAAAAGGCGCGTGCTTTCAAAACGTTTTATGCGTCAGTATGTGTATAAGCCCTTAGGGAAACAAAGCTGCCCTAAAGCATAGCTTTCAACCAAAATTTGGAAGATAACTTATTGGCTCTATAAACCTTCACCCAAATCACAATGAAATGTTTTCAAAAACAACAACTCTTCAAATCACAACAGGCCAAAAAAGTTGGAAAGATAGGAAGAAGACCTTCCATTCTGATTATTGAATGTTAGTTGGCATTGTTTATCAGAACTGGTGTGATTAGGAAAAAACTTTATAAGGAAGCAATGGAAAAGCCAAATTATCATCATTGGATTGAACCTTGCTATGAGATTAGACAGCTCAACTCTCTGTGTCTACTTCTCTTCAGACTAGCAACAGACCCGATCCCTACCTCTTCCTTGCACAGGGCAGGGGTAAGGGATGGTGACTCAGGAGTCTGTGTGAGACCAGCAGAATGATCTCTTACCCCCATTCCACTTCTTCAACTGGAATTTCGTGCAGGTTAGTGCTTCCTGGAAAACACCATGAGAAACAATGCCTCTCTCCCAGAAGAGTCTCCCTAGGCAAGGCTTCCACTGGAAATGAGGGAGGAAACCAGAGAAGAAGGCGTGAGAGCTATGGGGCCGAGTGAACCGCTGCGAGTGAAGAATGTTCGTGTAGAAGCAGAGTGGGTTGGGGTATCAGTTCATGGTTCAGAATACTTGACTTGCATTTCTTCTAGTGGAAGGTGAGGGAAAAGCAACCAATTAGGGTTAAAAGACAACTTTGGGGATGGCTCAGAGTCATGCCCCAACCCCCTGCCCCTTGGCTGTTGCACCTCTGAAGTAAACAGCATATCTTGTTATTATTTTCCCTGTGACCTCTGAGAGTGTGACATGCTAAGGTGCTGGCCGCTACACAATTCATTTTTGTTTTGTCAGGATAGGCTAGACTAGACCGGGGTTGAAAAGAGAAGCGAGCCCACGAGAAGAACTGAGATGGAACTAAAATCTCTCTCAGTGACTTTGCCTGACAAAAGTTGATTCCTCACACAGAGTCCTTGGCAGCTCCAGGCAACTGTCCACAACAGCTGTCCTCCAAGCCTCGGGGCAGCCGTCCCGGCCTTTAGATCCTAGGGTTTCACCATTTCAGCACAAATCCCCCTGTCGTGACTGTGGCAACAGAAGAAAGCCTGCAGAGATCCTTGGCCCTGTATCTCACAACTTGCTGGTCAGAACTTGCCACATGACCACTCCTAGCCTTAGGGGGGACCGGGAAGAGTACAGCCAGAATGCTCCTTAGATGCAAACGTGGTGAGACTTCATCTCACGTACTTTGGACTTCCTGTCAGGAGAGACTAGTCCCTGGAGAAGGACATCATGCTTGGTAAAGTGGAAGGGCAGCAAAGAGGAGGAAGGCCCTGGACGAGATGGATGGACACAGTGGCTACAACAATGGGCTCAAATATAAGAATAATTATGATGGGATACAGGACAGGCAGGATCTCATTCTGTGGCACATAAGTCACTATGAGTTCATGACGCTTAACAACAACAACAACAGAAAGTAAAAGGCTTCCCATATAGCTACAAGAATTGAGTGAGGATTAAAAGACACTTCCACCTGAGTTATGGAAGAAAACATAAGTTGATATTAAACCCAATTTTATTTGGCTTACCAGTCCCTGTTCAGATAAAAATTACTCAGTTCCCCCTGGCAATTAAAACCATTTGCGCTTTAGCCCCTTCTCCAGGATAAAATGCAAGTTATCTGCTTTTGAAGGCGCCCTGGATCCTTCCAGTGCCGCCCTCCCCCCCCCCCCGCCAGGGGTGGTATCACCCACTTTTGGAAACATTGTAGGTTAAATGATATAAAATATGAGAAAATTATCATGATTCTCGCAAGCACCTAAGAAATGATCTTTTTATGCCTTGTGTGAATCAGCCAGGTGCTAAAGTTGCTGAAGACGATTAAACTCATTCCTTACTTTCGACAGGTTTCCAAGGCCGGGTCATTATGTGAAATCGGTGTTATGTGAGAATCAGGGGCATGCCCAGTCTTTGGCATCAGTGCCTTCCTCCCTCCTCCTTGTTCACCACTCTTCGGGTGTCCCCAGATTGTCTTGGGATGTGCAGGGACTGCAAGGTTCCTCTTCCCACCATGTCTTCATCACCAGGAGACTGAAGTAATTAGGGACAGTAGGGATGGGATCAAGGCAGCTCTTGCCCTGAGTGGTGAACCCACTCATTCAGGGGTGCTGCTTATCTTCCCTCTACCGAGGCCCACAGGCTCACCCAGAACCCTCCTCCCCTCTCACCCTGTTTGGCCTGCCCTCCACTGGCCTTCCTGGTACTGTTGGGTACTTAGCCTCTCCCTGCCCACCATGACCCTGCCCCCTCTCTGCCTGAACTGAGATGTTTCAGAAGAACCAGAGAAGGTGTCCCATGGCTTATTAATTGCTATCCCCCTTGAGGCCTGGATGCCACCAGGGTCTCTGTTATATGTCTCTGGGTGTCCCCAAAGGGCACCCTGGGTCTGGCCGAAGCCTTGAGGGTGGTAGGGTGGGTGAACAGACCACTGGAAACACCATTTGAGAGTTTTTCAAAATTGTCTTAAATCCATAAGGTCAGCTAACTCGATAGTGAAGAGTGGGTGTATAATTAATAGACTCCTCTCACAAGGCACTCTCGCTCTTACTGGGCAAACAGAAGATGCTACTAAGAATTGAGGGAGTTTAAAACAGGAGCATGCCAACTCAGTGAAGAGCCAGGACACTCAGATTCCAGTGACTGTTCCATCACATACTGGTTCTATCAACCAGAGTGAGTGAGTACCATGCTCAGGGTCCTCAGCCGAACACTGTGGAGGACAGCTACCCTGAAAGGCTCATGTGAGCATCAACGGAGATGACTTATGGAACAATGTGTTCTTCACACACAATCCTTTTTGTTGTTGTTGTTCACACACCCCCTGTTTCTGAGGCTGTCAGTCTTTATGGGAGCAGATAGCCTCATCTTTCACCCTTAGAGTGACTGGTGGGTTTGAACTCCCGGCCCTACGGTTAGCAGTCCGACACTTCCCTGCCAGTGCCACCAGGAAAGTATCTGCTTAATTCACTGCATGCCTACTTTGTTATAAACACTGGGCTGTACACAGGAGCTGGGCAGTGGGTTTAAACAGGAAGAGAGAAGGGAAGGAAACTCCATTCCATTTATGAGGAGCAGCTGGATTCACAAGGCATGGTGTTAAAGACACAAAGAAGGCGGGAATCACACCAATGGTTCCTAAGTGCTGTGGGAGAACCCCCAGAGTAGTTGTAAGGAGCAGCCCATTGATGGAGAAAGGTTCAAGGCAGACTGAGAAGAGTGGCCTACATCCAGGTGTTAATAGAAAGCCCTAAGAGGTTCTTGAACAGGGAAGTGGCCTGATGAAAACATTGTTTCACAAGATTAATTGGGCACAACATTCAAGGTGGTGTAGAGAGAGGCTGGGAGCAGAAATCTCACTTAATTACATCTTGAGTCTAGAAGAAAGTGACTGGGGCTTGCTCTGGGAACTGGAGAGGAACGAACTGGGCTGCGAGGACAAGAAGCGACACCTTGACCCACTGAGACGTTAAGGAAGATAAAGAAAGAAGAAAGTAGAAGATGCCCCCAAATTTTGACCTGGGGATCAAAGCAATGACTTTGCACTTTTTATCTGTTATTTTAGAAAGTGGGCCATCTTAAATATTTTTCACCCAATGGACACTATTTTAAAACTGAATAATAAAATGAAAGCGTACATTTGAATCGACTCGATGTTATACACCAAAGGTAGCATTATGCATTTTTCATGAGAAAGAGAATTCTTAGTTAAGATTTAAAGAGCAACCATTAAGCTGTAGTCTGTTAGCAGAGAAGTCAGTGGATCAAACCCACCAGTCTCCATGGGATTAAAGACCTGGTGGCCTGTTCTAGTAAAGACTAGAAGAAAATAAAACAAACAAACCCCACTGCAATACCTCTGCAGGACAGAGTCGAACTACCCCATGGGGTTTCCAAGGCCGCACTGTCTGACCTTTCTCCTGCAGAGAAGCTTCAGTTCAAGTCACCAACCTAGTGATCGACAGCTTAACCACTGCTCCATCAGGGGCCCTGTGTTAGACCAGGGTGACTGGTGACACAAATCCAACGACACTCAGATATGTATACGAGAGCTTAATAACAAGAAAACACCCCAGCCCAAACTCAAGTCCATAAATCCAACATGAGTCCCTAAGTCCCTCTTCAGGCTCACGTCACTCGCAATGGTGCAAAATGCAGGAATATCACAGGCCGGTAATTACAAAGTTATGTTGATCCAAGGCAGTGGAAAGGGGGCTGGGCTCCAGCAGCTTTCAGAGTGGCCAGCTAGCAGGAAAGCGAAGGCAGGTGGCGGCGGAGGTTCCCTGGGCCCTCCTTATGGAAGGGCCACACCCACAAGGAGGCACCATCAGGCTACCTGATTGACAGGTTGGCTATCACTCCAATGCTTTCATAAGGCTTCAAGTTGACATGTAATTCTGTAACTACCACAGTCCCTAGGGGGGGAATTGTACTCTTTCCTATAGGGTCACTATGACTCAGAATTAACTTGACAGCACACAACACAACACAACACAACATGACGGGCTTAAATCCGTTGTTGTTGAGTCCATTGCTGCTCCTGGACACCCATGAGTTACATCCACTTAATGTACCTGCCTGCTAACCAAAAAGTTCAAAGTTCCAGAGGGCCCAGAGGCACGCTGGGAGAAAGGCCGGGCAACCTGTTTCTGAAAACTTAGCCATTGGAACCTTCTGGAGCACAGTTCTACTCTGATACACACAGAATCACATCAGTCAGAATCTGCTCATCATTAACTGTTCTTCTAAGCGAAAAGTTGAGAAATATATAGCATACCACTGCGTCACCCCCTTGAAGCCCATTCCCCTGTTACCTCTAAATAAATCCATTCCTGTGCTCCTCAGAAGTCTGGTTCCAACACAACTCTTCGAACCTTTAACTCGACACCAGGCTGCTTACGGTGTCCACAAATGGGCCGTGCGCTGGCTCGCCTCCTTGCCTTTGCTTCTGTAGTTTCCTCAGTGTGGTATGTTCATTCCCTCCTCTGCCATGCCCTGTGTCTCACAGAACTCTGTGCCTTTAATACTCCACATGCATTTGTTTGGGCTGCAACTTGCTAGATGCATGCTATTTTACCTCAAGGCTGAACAACTCGGCCTAGTTTGTCCAGGACTTTTTCCCATTGTAAAACTGTGAGAACCATGACCTGGGAAACCCATCCGTGCAAGGGAAACTGGGAAATTGTTCGTCCTGAACCACCCTGGTTATATTAACATGTCAGAGGTTATATTAAAATGTCAGAGGGCAGAGAGAGTGTTCTAGGCCTTGAAGGCCTATATACGGCTAAGCATAGAACCTTGGACACACTAGTAATTATGCATATACACTCTGTACCTATAAGAGGTATTTCTTTGAGCACTTGCATAATATAACTTAATTCTCACAGTCACTTGATGAGGCAGACATTATTACTTTTTTAAAAAAAACAAATGAGGAAACTAAACTTCAGAGGATTTGAATAACAAACCTAGAAAATAGCAGAGCCTGATTCAGGACCCGCATGGTCTGTAATGCTAAGTCCATCCAACGGATGCCCCGCCATCAGCGGAGCCGGGGCAAGGGAGTGACTTGTGTTTTTCTGTGTTCTTCCTTTAGTTCAATCCTACTTTTCTTAATAAAAACCCAAAATTTGTCCATTTCAGGTGGGCCGATGATTCCTTAGTAAGTGTGGTATCGATATTTGTTGAGGGGTGGTTAGTGGACCGGTCATTATCTACCATGAAGCTCAAGAAAGAGATATGGAGGGGAAGGGATCATGAGAGAAAAAGAATTCATTTTCAACACTACAAAGGAGAGAGAGGATGGCGGGAAGCACCGAGTTAGAGGTTCAGATAAAAGGAAACGTAGCCTGCTTGCTTCCCCAAATCTCACCTGCATTCAATCGGATGGAAACCAGACTCTTTTCTTCAACATTTTCTCAGAACATTTCCAAGTATTCTCATTATTCTTATATTATTCCATTTGCATTTTAAGCATACAGTATAAAGGCTGGAAAACAATGAAACATGCAAATAAGGAAGCTGAAAGTGTTCTTTGAAAAGTTAAGTGATGAAAAGTAATGGCATTCAACTTCTTTAAATGCAATACATTATCTCTTAAATCGACTTTGCTGTGTTTTTCCCACCTTCCCCCCTGCTTTAGTTAGTCTCTGTGTTTAAAAAGAAAAAAAATCCACAATAGTATTTTTATATGTAAAAGTAACTTTCAGAGTTTGAACTATTTGTTTTTAGTATTAAAAACATCATGTTCCTTTTAGGGAAAAAATCTTTTAAAAATCTGGATAGATAATTCTTTGACAATCCTCCATTATTTTTATATGAGCTCGATTATTGATTTAATGCAGACTCAATTGGTATAGAGATTTCTTCAATTTGGAGATATCCTGAGGGTCAAAAGCTTTCTCCTTTTCTAAATTAAGGTCCGTTAGTGACCATCCACTGAAAATGTTTTTATGCAACCGGATCATGGCCTGCTTATTCAGGACTTGATTATGAGGGATCACATATTAAATTTCTGCTCCCAAGCATAAACTTTTCAAATTGCTAGCTCTCGTCATCTGTAATGGAGACCTTGTGGGACAGGCTGCTGTGCATCGGGCCGCTAGTTCCCAAGATTAGCAGTTGGGACCCACGAGATGCTGCAGGAGAGGAAGAGGAGGCTTTCCACTCCTGTAAAACTGGACAGCCTCCACAGTGCAGTTCTACTCGGTCCTGTAGGATCACTGAGCGGATTGGACTCCATGACAGTGAGTTTCATAATCTGTAAACTCTTAGAAAGAACGATCTCAATTATACATTATCAATTTGCTTTTAAAAAAATGCTTTAGGTAGCCCTCCACACAAATTCTCCCTCCCTGCCCGCAAGTCCATTCTGACTCATAGCAACCCGACAGAACCCTGTGGACTTCTGACACTATCACTCTTTCTCCTGTGGAGTGGGTTAGAATAAATATATTTTCATGATGACTATAGACACACGACCGCAGTAATATTCTTTAAGGATGCTGAAACCGTTGATAAAGCATTATCGTATTTTATTTTTTTTAAGTTCAAAAGATCTTTAACTTAAAGGAACTGCTCCTGTGAGTATTCCCTGGTTCTGCCATTGTAATCCCTGGACTGCCCCCCCCCCCAACCCAATTGTTAAATCCAGGCAGAGTTCTTCATAGGTACTAGTGTTCTCTCTAATGTGCCTTCTCTACAGCCCTCCACAACTTGGTTCCTTGTAAAGAAAATTACTTTGGGTGAGCCACAAGGTAGATGAGGCTATTCTTCCTGTTACCTTTAGGGCCTCTGTAGCTTCACTTTCTGCAGCCCACCCCTGCCCAGACCTCGTCTCCCAGCGCTCCAAGGGGTTTCACCTACTTTCCTCTTTACAGCCTACTCTCCAGATTTCGTTGACCTGTTTACTCCCAGGATTATTTGCATTTTAAATGAAAAATGTTTTCTTCCCTTTTTTCCCCTGAATGGAACCCACTTGATTATTTTTTATTATAAAATTGATACATGTTTATTTCATAAATATACAGAGAATGATAACCATCAATCATCCTACCATCTAGATATTGGTGGTATATCCTGCTAGATTTTTTTTTTCTAAAATACAGGTATTTGCAAGGAACTGAGACTACAGCCTACATATGATTTTATAACGTGCTTTAACAGTGCTACGGAGGTACCCTGTAATAAGGTCATGGGACCACATCTGACCTCTGACCACAGGGAGAAAGAGAATCAAACTCAACATCAGCGCAAGGCCAATTTCTGCAAGGCAGAGATCAGACTTGGCTCCATACTTCAAGGTTCTATACCACTCTGACACCAATCATCCCTCCCAGGCACTCTCTGTTTCCCTGCTGGGTTTGAAAATCCATTGCTGTGGCCACACAGAGTTCATACACACTACTCACCATTATGAAGTTTGTTAACATGTTACAATTCAAGATCAAAAATCTCAGGACCCAGTCTTGATAAAGAGCACCTCCCACTCCAAGCTCATTTTAGAAATGCCTTCATAAACACTTGCTAAATCTAAATCTAACATGTTATCTTTTAACATGTTACACAGGTCTCAGCACTGGAAAGCAGCATTTGGGCAGAAGGGTGCCAAGAAAATGTTTTACTTGCAAAATAAATCACACCTGCCTCTCTCTATAGAATCCAGCACAGTCCATCACACCTCAGTGATTTACATTAATAACCTCAATCATCTAATGGCTCTCTAGGCCCCTGTGTGTCCGATACTTCCAATAGCACTTCTGTGCAGACCAATTTGGCTGGCTGTCTTCACCACCTCCCCCTATGTTGGACTCCCCAAAGGGAGGTATCAGGTCTGTATAGTACTAGGTGTAAGGTTAATTCATTAGGTAACAAACCTGACCTAAATTAATTGTGCAATATAGTCTTTATGTATCTGTGTGACTGTACATAAGCTTCCCTATAAAAATATGAAAGGTTTTGATTATTAATGCTGACCCAGACCTTTCTGGGATGTTATGCGATGTTTAAAATATATCCCAAACCAATCTCAAAACCTGAAAAATTCTGAATTTTGTGTCTGCTTTAGGCCCTGAGACTTAACTAATAGATTATGGATCTCTGAATGACAGAACCATGGGAAGAGGAAGCTGCGGCCCCAGGCATTATCTTGTAAAGATCCATGTGTTATCTCTCTAAATTCTTTCCCTTTCCTTCCATGGGATCTTTGATCTCTGCCTCATGGTCAGTAGTTCCAAACCACCAGTCACTCCTAGGGAAAGACATGGGGCTTTCTCCTTCTGTAAAGAGTTAGTCTCAGAATTCATCAGGACAGTTCTAGCCTCCCCAATAGAGTCACTGTGAGTCAGCAGCATCAACTCGATGGCAGTGAGATTGTTTTGTTTTGTTTTGATTTGCTTTATTTTGTTTAGTTGGTCTTCCACACTAACTTTGTCCCCATCTTTATCTCCGCAGTCTGGGGAAGAACGGGTACTCTCCCAAGCCCATGACGGTACTGGGCACTGCTAAATTTCCATTCTGAATGACTCCCACAGCACTCTGCTTTCCCCACACCTACTTTTCTGCAGGCTCCGTAATTCATTGTGATGACCACTGGAGCTCACAGTTGATACTCACAATTATAAGGTTTATTAGGGAAGCTAACAGGTTACAATTCAGGTGAGATATGGTCAGGATACAATTGTGCAGTCAGGGCACTTTCTCTTCTTCCTTGACCACAGGTAGACCTCTTTCTGGCCCTCACCCTCTTGGCCTGGCCTCTGCCCTGCTTGGGCATTGTTTCAAAACTCTTTGAGGACTGCCAGTGCATACGCTAGGGACGAAGCACTCCACTTTAAACCTGGATCCTGGGGCACTCAGCTCTCACTCTGGTCAGCAAGCCAGCTCCTCCAATTCAGTGCCCAGAGGCACCTTATTCCACAAGCCAGCCTCTTGCTCGAAAGCACTCACCTTTATTTGCACTAAGGGCTGGGGAAGGCTAACATTCGGTCTCACCCTCCAGCTCTTGGTTCTGCTTTTTCTGTTTCTCTGCCACTCCTCTGGTATCAAAGCTGTCTCCGGGATAAAGAAGGTTCAATGTGCAGGGACCTCGGAGTCCAAAAGGTGCACTCCACCCCTTCCCACTCCTTCCCCCACCCCACCCCCATCTTCTCTCTTTCTGCTAGTAAGATCTCTCCCTCCTAGCTTCTGAGATAATTTGTTTTATAGCTAGCCACCTGGAAATTAACTGTTAATGCTCCCAGCTTAAGCTTACCGATGTCTTCCCCCACCTTCTCTTACCAGACTTGAGGAAAAGGTTACTTGGTGGGAGTTACAGATTCTATGGCTGTGTTAATCTGAGTAGACTAGAGAAACAAATCCATAGAAACTCATACGTGTACAAGAGAGAGTTTTATATAAAGGGTAATTATACATTAAGAAAACATCCCAACCCAGCCCAGTCCAAGCCCATAAGTCCAATATTAGCTCATATGTCCACTACCAATCTATGAAGGTCCTCCTCAGACTCATGAACCACATGCAATGACACTCAGTGCAGAGGCCAGTGGGCAGAAAGTCTGGATCCAGTGGTGTTATAAGCATCTCAACGCCTGGAGGAATCTCTACATGGCTTCTCTAGGTCCGTGGTTCTGGCTACATCAGGGTGGGTCCATGTGGCTTCTCCTCAGGGATGCCTCGCAGGGAGTCAGTCTTGTGTCTTGTCAGTAGAGCGTCTCCAAGGGAGTCAGCAAAGAGAGAGTCTCTCCCACCTCCAGGGAAGAAATATGGGATTCCCAAAATCCTTAGGGGAAGGCTATGCCCACACAGAAGAAGCCTCACTGGTTACAACATGATTGACAGAGTAGACTCCACCCCTTCACTCAATCCTCAGATTGACAAATGATTACACAACTACCACAATGGCTAAAAGAACCACATGCAAGAATTCACCGCCCGTCACCGGGAGAAAGAACATGCTGGGTCTAGTTCGTCCTGGTACACTAGAGAGAGTTCACAGGAGCAGACTTGGCTTCGGGAGCACAGTCCTCTGGCTAATGAGCAGGACATGTGGACTATTTGACGGGTAATAAATGGTATCCACTGCAAAGACCACCCCACAAATGACTTTCCCAGAAAATAAATGTAAACCGCCATCGTCGGTGAGAGTGGGAGGGGTGTGTAGGGACAGCGAGTGTTTTTTGGGGGGCGGGGTGTTTATTATTATTATTTGAGAGGTTTTTTATGTGGGAGTTTGGGGGGTTAATTTTTTGGGGGGGGTCTTTTGTGCCGCTTTGCATTTTGTTTCTGTATGCACTTACTCTATTTTATTTATTTGTTTCTAAATGATATAAATACACCATTCCATTTACAGGTTACAAATAAGTGTATGTTTAAATAACATTACATTTAAATAATGTCTGCTTTTATTTTCTTACAGAACAATGAACAGTTCATTTAAACTTCTAACTCAAAATTATTTCCACATCAGGTAAAGCACTGATTTTGTCCTAAAATTGGGGAAATAATAAGAACTTTGGGGGAAAATAATAAGGACTTTTTGTATTCTCTTAAAAGGAGACTTTTAGTGTTACTTTCTGTCATCTTGTCTCTCTTGACCTATAAAATAGCACTTTATCATTACAATGAAGCTGTTCACTACTATTCTATTATTTCCTGACTCTGCATTAAAATGGCTGCACTCCAGAGCATATTTCCCGGGAAACTACAATGATGGCAAGTGCTTGCATCTTTAAAATAGTCCAGGTGTGCCTACAGATTTGCAATTCAACATTCCTTCTAATATTTGAGTGGTATGCATTTTATTACCCACTGGTGGACATTTCAGTTGGTGCTACTCTTTGACTATTAAAAATAATGTGTCAGCGAGCACTTATGCATGTCATCTTCGTTGCTTCTTTGATTATTTCTTAAGAAAAAATTCTAAAAGAGAATTGCTGGGTCAGTGAGAAGGCAATGGGCTCTCCCAATCACACTCTTCTCGGGGAATGGATTGAACGCATGTTGTTATAGTTCATTGAAGAACTACCAAAGTTAGCATCTCGGGAGGGGCCTTTGCAAAGCTACTGAGGACAAACAAAAAGGCAAAGACTTTGAGTATAATAATGATTAGAAAATGTACAAAAGACCATCATAAATGTTTAATCATCATGTCTATCTAGATAAGATAGGTGGGACAAGCGATCTGGAGGAAAAAACAACAGAACCGACAGTTCCATTGGGGGGCATGGGAAAGGGGGAGGCAGGGGAAAGGAAGTGGTTATTAACAAACCCAGAGACAAGGGAACAACAAGTAATCTAAAATCGATGGTGAGAAGGGTGTAGGATGCCTGGCAGGGCTTGATCAAGAGCAATGTAACCGAGAGGAATTACTGAAACCCAAATGAAGGCTGAACATGATAGTGGGACAAGAGGGGAAAAGGAAATAAAAGAAAGAACCAGGAGGCAAAGGACATTTATAGAGGTCTAAATACAGGCATGTACATATGTAAATTATTTTTATATAACAATGGGAAATAGATCTATGTGCATATATTTATAGGTTTGGTATTAAGATAGCAGGTGGACATTTGGCCTCCACTCAAGTGCTCCCTCAATGCTAGAACACTTTGTTCTATTAACCTGGCATTCCATGATGCTCACTTTCCCGACACAATTGCTAAAGACAAATGGGTGCATAAGCAAATGTGGTGAAGAAAGCTGATGGTGCCCTGCTATCCAAAGATGTAATATCTGGGATCTTAATGGCTTGAAGATAAACAAGCGGTCATCTAGCTGAGAAGCAACAAGTCCCACATGGAAGAAGCACACCAGCCTGTATTATCACAAGATGTCAATAGCATCAGGTATCAGGCATCAAATAAAAATCATATCATTGTGAATGAGGGGGAGTGCGGAGTGAAGACTCAAAGCCCAACTGTAGGCAACTGGACACCCCTTTACAGAAGAGTCACGGGGAGGAGAGGAGCCAGTCAGGGTGCAGTATAGCACCGATGAAACATACAACTATCCTCTAGTTCTTTAATGATTCCTCTGTCCTACTATCATGATCCCAATTCTACCTTACAAATCCAGCTAGACTAGAAGATGTACACTGGTACAGATAAGAGCTGGAAACACAGGAATTCAGCACAGAGAAACCCCTCAGGACCAATAATGAGAGTAGCGATACCAGGAGGGTAAAAGAAAGGTGAGGGGAGTAAAGAGGAACCTATCACAATGATCTTCCTATCACCTCCTCACTGGGGGATGGACAAGAGAAAAGTAGGTGAAGGAAGATATCAGTGTAAGACATGAAAAATAATAATAATTTATAAATTATCAAGTGTTCATGAAGGAAGAAGGATTGGGGAGGGAGGGGGAAAAATAAGGAGCTGATACTAAGGGCTCAAGTAGAAAGAAAATGTTTTGAGAATGATGATGCCAACAAATGTACAAGTGTGCTTGACACAATGGATGGATGGATTGATTGTGATAAGAGTTGTATGAGCTCCCAATAAATGATTTTTTAAAATTAAAATAAAATAGATACAGTAAAAGTTTAATCATCTTCTAAATGTTTGACTTGAGGACCCTCATTCTGAAAATGCTGATGGGGCTAGAGAGACAGAGGACAGTAAAATTACTGACAGTCCTGCTGAGGGACTTGGAAGATGGGAAGGCCAGGCAGAGAGTGAAACAAGAGCATGGGGAATCAGATCCGTGGAAGGGTTGTGAAGAAGGAACAGGAAATCTACTGAGGTGAAAACAACATTTTTAGATCCAAGCAGTATTTCCCACACCACTCTCAGAAAACAACCACAGAGACTGAAAAACCCACCTTTCCAAAGAATAGATCAAATGCTTCACATATACATTTTCAGGCAGCTCAAAGCATTTCCTCCAGAACTCTGCTTTTAAGAAGTTTTCCCAAAACAAAAGATCATAAAATAAGTTAAAGAAAACAAGTATCTGCTTTCAAATAGTCATTGGGTTTTAGCAATAGTTTTGTGAAAGGTTTTTGTTGTTTGTTTTTTCACTTTCTACTGATGAAGTTTTTCCTAAATGTTAGGAATAAGGTCAGCTGATTTATTTACAAAAGGAAAAATAATCCATTGTCCAGTAATTTATTTCTATTATGGATTACAGTGGACTTCACAATGAGTTTCGTGTCTGCTCCTGATTTCTTTTATGTCTGGATCAGCTTTTTAAAAATGCAAGTCCAGTCTTCCCTGACTTATATGTAAAGGGTAAGACAAGTCAACTGAAAATCTGTAGTGAAGTACCACTGTGAAGAAATGTGAAAATTATCTAGTTGACAACAGGAATTCAAAAGATTAGATAAGATATTTAGAAATCAGAAGTGAGCTTATATTAATGGGAAGAAATAACTCAGAAGAGGAGGGTGCGAATACTTGTACAACTCAAAGATTGTAATCAATGTCAGTGAATTGTACATGTTGAAACTGTTGGATTGGTGCATATACTGATATATATCTATGTATTCAACAACAACAAAATTAATTTAGATTTTAAAACCAAGAAATGTGAAAATGAAACTTTCATTTAGAAATGGTTCCCCACCCAAAGCTATTCCCATTAGCCACTCCTGAGTGCCCAGTTATCTCAGCTGGGCAGACTCGGATTTTCAGCTGCATGTGGAGTCATAAGGTGGAAACCTGATTAGCCTCCCTCTTAATAGAGCCTGAAGCTATTAATAATACTTCCAAGAGATGTAGCTTAATTAAAAAAAAAACACAAAAAAACTGGAAACTATTGTCAGGCAGAAATCACCTAATAAAAAAGTAATGTATAATGTATGCCCCTAATTAATAATTTACCTCCTAGGGTAAAAAAATATATATCAAAAGTAATTACAATTAAGACAACTATTTTTTTTTTGAGGATGATAAGATAATATTAAGAAGCTAAGACCATTTCAAACAAAAATTCAACTGCTACTAACATTAATTTTGGGTCAAAAATTATGATTAATTTTAATGGTTTTTTTAATACCGAGGTTCCCTTACTTCAGCTCATAGTCCATTAAGCTCATAATTGTGACTTTACAAATCTAAAAGCTTTTAAACATAATCTAGTATAATTTTATGCAAGAAAGAGACCCACTAATTTAAAAGGATTTAGGAAACAGCAAATGTTTAAGGCTTGAATGAGAGATTAAAATTGGCTGAAATTAGGCAACATTGAGTTACTGACCTAGAACCAATTTCTGATTAAACAAGAGGCTTCAAGAAGGAGATTAAACACAAACAACCTCCCCTAGGCAATAAACATTAAAAGAACAGGCACTTGTATGTATGTGTAATTGTTGACTTGCCAGCCTCTAGCTAGTAGTACATGGCAAAATTATTCACTTAAAAATGATATGTTAATAAATGAAAGAATAAACCGCTGTAGAATAAGTGTATGAATATAAACAGTCACCGTGCTCTGCTGAGCTGCTCAGCTACCTCTTTTAAGGAAACAAAGGATTTATTCTCCCCAGCTACTCATCAGAGTTACTGGCTCATGGTGCTCAGCAATCATCTCCCTTTAAGGTTTACATCAAATGAAGATTACCTCCTCACCGAAGATCACACCATTCCCCTTCCACATTCTTCCTCATTGCCCCCCAACCCCCACCCCATCCCCATCCCCAGGGGATGCTTATATCCTCTGACCTAACTTTCTGACTATAAAAGGTTCCGTCTCAACTCTGAAAGTTCATCCTCCACTCAGAATTCCCTTTAGGGCTGCCTGAGGCAGTACTGGTTCTGCCCTTTCAGACCAGAAACACTGGTTCAATTCCAGCTAATAAACCTCAGGCACATCCACCGCTCATCCCACCTTGCATGTTGTTCTGATGCTGAACAAGTTTTAGCAGAACTTCAGCCAGGACAGACTAGGAAAGACGCCCTGGATCTACTTCCAAAAATCAGTCAATGAAAGCTCGATCACAACAGCCCGATCCCCAACTGGCTGTGGGTATGGTGCCTGACTGGGCAGTGCTTCAATACATTGTGCTGGGGGTCCCCAAGAGCCGGGATCTGACTCAATGACAACTAAGTGACCTCAGTTGAAACTGTGATAACTTCATTTCTTTCACCTGCCCATTCTTGGCATCATCTGTTACCTCCAAAGGTATGATCCCAAGAACACTTGCTAACACTAATCCACGTTTCAGAGTCTCCTTCCCAGAAACCCATTCTGTGACAAGCTGTACAAAGAGTATTTCAGGTTCAGTGGAGACGACTGATATTTGTAATAAAACATCTAAGAGCATATTTCCCTGAATTTCTCACCCAGTACCCAACATATATCTCAACTCACTGAGCCAATGAAGGAAGGCCAAGAAGGAAGATTTCCATTGACTTGACAGCAACCACCACACCTTTAGAAGCAATTTCTCATCCCAAGTGTGGATTTGATGTTCCTGCGTGCTGTCTGAGAGTAGTGGGATCCCAAAGCACCGTAATGATTGTACAGTCACTAATATCACCTAATCAGATATCCACAACACATGGGTTTGAATTCTTCTTCCCAACTTCCTGGTTAAGTAACCTTGGGCAAGTTCCTTAACTTCCCCAAGACTCCGCAATGGCGGGAAATAAGATAAGAATCTATTGTGAAATGCTTCACAAAGGTGAAGAGAAAGACAATATCCAATAAGAGGGAGGTTGGGAAAGAGTGATGGCAGCAGGGAAAGCCACTGAGAGATTTTCAAGAGTTAAAGACAACAGAAGCAAATCCTATTAGAGGCACAATACTGCAAGAGCAGGGATCTGGTGAACAAGCGGCCATCTGGCTCAGAAGCAATAAAGCCCACAGGGAAGAAGCACACCAGCCGGTGCGATCATGAAGTGCCAAAGGGACCAGGTATAAGGTATCGTGCAAAAAAAAAGAATATATGTGCGTGTGTGTGTATACCATAGTGAATGAAGGGGGATGTGCAGAGTGGAGACCTGAGGCCCAAGTGTCGACCACTGGAGATCCCCTCACAGAGGGGTTTAGGAGAGGAGACGGGTCAGTCAGGGTGTGAGGTAGTACCGATGAAGAACACAGCTTTCCCCCAGATCCTGGATGCTTCCTCCCCCCAACTACCATGATCCGAATTCTACCTTGCAGGGCTGGATAGGGCAGAGGTTGTACACTGGTGCATATGGGAGGTGGAGGCACAGGGAATCCAGGGCGGATGATACCTTCAGGACCAGGGGTGTGAGGGGCGATGCTGGGAGAGTGGAGGGTGAGTGGGTTGGAAAGGGGGAACTGATTAAAAGGATCCACATGTGACCTCCTCCCTGGGAGATGGACGGCAGAGAAGGGGGGGAGGGGAGACTCCGGATAGGGCAAGATATGACAAAATAACAATCTATAAATTACAAAGGGCTCGTGAGGGAGGGGGAAACGGGGAGAGAGGGGGGGAAAAAAGGAAAAAAAAAGAGGACCTGATGCAAAGGGTTAAGTGGAGAGCAAATGCTTTGAAAATGATTAGGGCAAAGAATGTACGGATGTGCTTTATACAACTGATGTATGTATGTGTGTGGATTGTGATAAGAGTTGTATGAGCCCCTAATAAAATGTAAAAAAAAAAGAGCAGCATCTGCAAGTGTATGTTTGGCTAGATAAGGAGGCTTCAGATGAGAACATGGAAACATACAAATATATTTAGATTTGACAGAGGATATTTGCATACATGTAGTTACTTTGGCTACAAATATACCCATACATGTGATGGAATACGCAGGTGACAAAGTTATAACAACTCTGTAAACATAACCCAGCACCTAGAGGGCATGAGTCGGTGGGCCTCGGGAATCAAGACCATACTCTGGAGGGACTCGCACGTCAATTGGCATAACAGAGTTCCCAGACACAATGCTCCACATCAAACTTCTGTGAGCAGTGAAGTAGTGACGGCAGTCTTAAAAGCTCCTGAGCAGCCATGTAAGATGTAACTACTGGTCTCCCTTTGTCCAGAGTGATGAAAATCACGACATGTGGAAAGAATCAGTTTAATGAATGCCCAAAGCGCAGGCTCCACAGCCCTGAGACCAGAACTAGATGGTGCCAGGCTACCCCTACCAACTGCTCTGAAAAGGATTACATTAGGAGGTCCTGGAGAGAGTGGGAGAAAGCCTGGGGGAAATAATTCAAAATCATAAAAGGGACCAGGCTTACTGCTGGCATAGAGACTAAGGGGGGGCCCAGGACGATGACCTTTACCTTTCGGTGCTGAACTGAACTTAACTCTGGGTTAGAATAATCAACCATTGAAAATCCAGGGGACAGCATTTGCCTAGGGCCGAAGTTCAGTGGGTAAGGAACGAAGGAGGAAGGGGAATGAGAAAGACAAAGAGGGAAAGGGAGAGAGATGATACCGTGAGGGATCGCAGTGGGGGACGGTGGTCAGAGCATGTAGGAACTGCTGAATGCAAAGCTATGTGCTCCCTGAAAAACTTTCAATCAATTCACAATAAAACGTTTTACAACAAAAGAAAAGGAAGCAGTGGGTTAGTTGTTTCAACAATCAATATAAAATCTGTTCATCTCCAATGACCAAAAAAAAGCTTTCCACAGCTTTGCCTTAAATGGCTCACACTCTAATCTTCATGCTTGTTCCACAACAAATGGTGCAAACAGTTCAGCTGGTCATAATGAACGCTTATGAAAGTAAAGAGCACACAAGAAGCACCCAGTAAGTGGCAGAGATAATTCACTTTTTTGCCTTCATTTTTACTAGGAATGCAGAAAGATGAAGCCCTCTCATGGTCAATCGCCTAACTTGATCTCATGGAACACCCTTGTGGTTAAGGGCCAAAGAAATTCTCTGTGCCTTAGTTACCCCGCATTCAGAAATGAGAACATTAAACGCTCACAAGAAAAGAAGCAAAGAAGTATAGATAAAGCCTGGAACCTCTGGGCTTCTTGAAAGAGACGGAATCTGGACGTGCTGCCAATGCAGTGTAAGGAAGACAAAGGGACCCTGGAAGATGTCCTCAGCTTTACCCCTACATGCAAAGGACCTGGACACCGCGCCAGCAGTAAAAGCTTGTCATACAGCTGAGCCTGTAAGACTTCCGGTGCCCAGTGTGACCGAATGAGGAGAACTACAACTCTCCCCTCCCAAAAGAAACCATAAAGCTTGAAAACCCCATCAAAAACAACTATTTCAATTCTTGGAATTTGAACAAACCTCCAAGAACCTGAAAAGCATTTATTCGAAAAGACTACTAGCATTGAATAAGGACAGTACACGTCTACAGTATTTGACCTGGGGCGGTTACAATTTCTCCCATCGTTCGTGCCCCTTTGTCCAATCAGGATAAGGCAGACTGAAAACAATACATTTTGGTGCCAAACGCTGTTGCTGCTGTTGGAGGGTCACCTGGTTTGAAGAATTGGTTGCGAGGGAGGGCCAGACCTCATGAGCCCGAGGCTGCTGACCTGTTTGGAGCAAACAATGGACTGGTGGATTAACTGGAGATTTTCCAAGGAGTTGTGATCAATGAGACATCCATAAGGGATTTGATAAACTCTTCAAATATTCTGGGTTGACTAGAGGTTGTGTACCTGACCATTCCTGGTCAACAGAGCCAAGTCTGGACATAGGAAGAGAAGATGTGAGATAGCACGGCAGGAAGTAAAAGCTTCAAAATTGCCCGGCATTCGAATGCACTCCCTGGCCTCCAAATCAATCCATCAGCAGAAAGTATAAACCATCCTGACTTTAGATGTTGGAGTACACCCTCTGACTGAACCCTTAATTATGTAGATTAGGAAGGAGGCTTTCAGGCTCCAATGTAAAAACAAGGAAATAAAACTGAGTAGAAGCTGGAGGGAGACGTGCTCAACATATTTAACCCAGACTATTTATGAAGCAAACAACAACAAATCCCTCACAGGGAAACACTCGGCCTCTAGAATTACTAGAAGAGATTGTCGAAAATGTCCGGTATTCAAAACAAAAAAATTGTGAGACGTGCCAAGAAATAAAAAATTATGATCACTATCTAGGAAGAAAAAAACAGTAAAAACTATGTCTGAGGAAACCCAAGTATTGGCTATAGTAGACAAAGCTGTGGAAACAGTTATTATAAATATGTTCCAAAAATATCCAGGAAAATGTGTCTAAGGGAGGAAAGGGGAATGCGATGGCAATGGAGGACCCCGGTGGTGTGGTGGTTGGTGTTGGACTGAGATCCACACGGTCAGCAGTCTGAAAGCACCTGGGCTTTTACACTCCTGTAAACAGTAAGGGTCTGGAAAACCCACAGGGGGTCACTATGAGTCAGCATTCACTGGATGGTAGTGGGTTTGGTTTGGTTTTGGAATGGTGGCAATGATTCGGCCAAACAGACCATCACTTAAAAACATAAAGCAGACTCGCTGCCAGTGAGTTGAGGGCTCACTGAGTTCCAACTCACAGAGGGCCATAAAGACAGGGTTAAACTGCCCAGGGGGGTTCCAAGACTGTACCTCTTTATGGGAATAGAAAGCCTCAGCTTCCTGCATAAGGGGGGGCTGCTGGTTTTCAAGGCCTGGTGGCATAAGCACTATGCCACCAGGCCTCCTAAGAATTTCAATAGAAAATATTAAAAGAGAAGACAGAAATTGTGGAGTTCAGAAATTTTCATAGCTGAAATTAAAATTTTGCTTGAGGGGCTCAACAGTAGGTGTGACATGACAAAATAATCTGTGGACTTGAAAAGAGATGCATGGAAATGATCTAATTGGAAGAATAATATTTTTAATTTTGGAAAAAATTAACAGAACCTATGGAGCAATATCAAGCACATCAGCATATAATGGAATTGAATGAAAGTTTCAGGAGAGGGGACGGGGAGATGAAAGAGAAAATATTTGAAGACATAGTGACCAAAGCGTCCCAAATCTAATGCAAAACAACCAAGAGAACCAAGCAAGGATTCAAAGCATCCCAAGTGGAATAAATCTATATCTAGAAACACCACAGTAAAACTAATAGAAAATGTAAAAAAAAAATTTTTTTTGTAAGTAAATTCTTGAAGCATCAGAGAGTAACGGCTCTTCACATAAAGGTGAACAGCATTGCCATGACCAACTGACTTCTTATTGGAAGCAATGGAGGTCTAAAGACAGTGGAATGACAAATTGAAACTATTAACAATTATTAAATTGTACACGTGGCAATACATAAAGCTATGGTAGGTAAATTACAGCTCAAAAACTGTGTTGAAACCCATAAGATTAAGAAAGCAAAGCCATACTTTAAACCATTTCTAGAAGTACTCTGACGCTCCTCTTCTTTTTACTCTTTCTTGCCTTTTTCTAACTCCCCTTTTCTCTTCTCTCCCATCCCCAACGTTTCCTTCTGCCCAGACCATGACTTTTGTGGCACCTATAGCCAATCGCTTAGGCCCCCTGCT
The DNA here is from genome assembly GCF_050624435.1 of Tenrec ecaudatus. Lineage (NCBI taxonomy): Eukaryota > Metazoa > Chordata > Mammalia > Afrosoricida > Tenrecidae > Tenrec > Tenrec ecaudatus. The sequence goes on along the minus strand of NC_134542.1, from coordinate 93,265,636 downwards.
ATAATTGGTAGGTACCATTGAGTCAGTCCCATAGAGACCCCATATATAGCAGAACAAAACCTGTCGTGTTCTGCCCTCACAATTGTTGCTATACTTGAGCCCATTGTTGCAACCACTGCATCAATCCATCTCATTGAAGACCTTCTTCTTTTTCCCTGACCTCTGCTTTACCAAGCATGTCCCTTCCGTCCTTTTCCAGGGACTAGTCTTTCCTGATAATTGGTCTCTCCAACCTATGTGCAACGAAGTCTAGCCATCCTCACCTCCAAGGAGCATTCTGGCTGTACTTCTTCTAAGACAGATTTGTTTTTGGTCTCCTGGTAGGGCACGGTGCTTGTGATCTTCCCTGCCAGCACTAGAACTCAATGGGTAGGCCCATAAGTAATACCAAAGATAAATACACTCTAATCCCAGATCATCTGAAATGAGCCAACTTCATCTTAGATCATTTTCCCTTTTCTTTCCTAAGAAAGAATTTTTATTTCCGATCTAAATTCAGAACTCTTTGCAAAAGAAAAAACAAGGAGGGAGACATATTGAATATCCAAAACTATAATTTCTAGGTGCCCAGCACTTAAAAACAGAGAAGTTTAGAAGCCCAAAGAGTAGAATGAGCATCCATGCTCGATTCTGTCTCCATAAGGTAGCACAACGGGGCTGTTCGTACAGAATGAGTTTACTTAGAATAGTCAGTTCATTTACAGTACGCCCTTCTTTTCCATGTCAATAATTTCCATGGAAAAATAACACCAATTATAGCTGTAGGTTTATTTGAAGCAGATTTGGGGCAAGGATCCCTTCAAAATCACTATATACTGAAGGCAATGTGTTTCTGTAAGATTAGTCAGACACAGGGCACGTTGGGCAGCTTTTCAAAATTAAAGCTGAACATGACAGATAGGGGCTAGCATCAGGTGGGAAAAGTTACACAGTGTTCTTGGAGCCTGGTGTTAATACTGTGCTGGCTAAGCTGGTACACTTGCTTGCTGCAGTATGCTACAAGGACATTCAAATTAAGCTCCTTTTTACAGTGCCGAAGGGACATAATGTGATGCAGGCTTCACAAAACAAACTTTTATCAAAAATTAAATATCAATTATTAGACTCCTAACCAAGCCAGCAGCTTGGTCTGGTGGGAAAATTGAAGGCATCAGGTCTTCATAACAAAGCCTTGGGCTGGAAATCAAGAATTCCTTCTGGTTCTACAACGAAGAAGTTATATAACCTAACCTGCGCCATTTACCTTTTGGGGCCTCAGTTTTCCTGTCTGTAAAATGAGGACCCCAGTCCTGCTCACCCCAAGCCCCCCTTAAACTCCAATATAAATGTAGCTGGAAAATAGTCACCAGTCCCACTCGATTTTGCTCCTTGCTAGTTCGTAAAGCATTTTTTAAATGTTTGCCCAGAACTGATTGCTAACCTCCCTGAACCACCTGGCAGATGATGCTCCAGCAACAGACCGTAAGGGTTCCAAAGAGCGCAGAGAACCACCTGGTACCCAAATGATCACATTATTTCTATCCTGGGGAGCAGCCAGAGCACGAACCTAACTGGGTATGGCAGATCAGGAGGCGAACATCCACAAAACGCCTGCTTCCAGACATCTTTGTCTGTTGTGGCGCGAGATACCCAAATTCTCCCACCCACTTTATGTGGGATTATTAAAAAGGTTAGCGAGCTATGAAGCAGATCCTGATAGTTATTTGCTGCCTGGGGGCCTCACAAAATGCACCCCTTCGTGCTTTCAACATTCTTTTTGAAGGAGCTTCCTTAGGGAAAGGGATACTGCACAAGCAGAGGTGCAGGGTCTACCTCTGACATTGCTTCTTTTAGTAGCTAGCGGTGCCTTGAAGGCCAGTCGCTGTTGTAAGCAGACACCAGAGGAAGAGAAAAAGAGAGATGGAAAACACACTGAGAGGCTGCTCAATCTGCTAACTTCTCAGAGCCACCGAGTCAACGCCGACTCGGAGCGACCCTAATCGTGTAATAAGGCGTCGTCACTGAATCCACCAAAGCTCCCGAGTCTGTGTACTTCCGCAGGGCCTCACTTCTGAAAGCTGTGTTTCCAGCAAGCCAAGTATCCGCATCAAGCAGGGAACATTCTCTCAATGGCAGTAGCTCTAGTCTCCTTTTAGAAGTCTGTCCGGTAAAAGAGGAAGAAGGAAGTTTGCCTTGGAATTCACTGATTGTTCGCAGATATGAACATCAAGTGAGAGAGTATCTGATGGTAAACTATGCATTATCTTTACACGGTCCTTTGCAGGTGGTAGCCAAGATCAGCCAGGTCTGCATTTGGCAAGCAGCAGCATTTACTTCACTCTGAGCCTCGCAGAGTAGCCATGTCACAAGCATCTGATAGGAAATCAATGCTTTATTTGAGCAAATAGATACCATCTTCCCCTCAGCCACCGCTCAAGCATTGCTCTATTTTTTTTTCTACATAGAATTACATTTTTAATAAACTAATATCCAAATAAAAAGAAATTCCTTTCCCTGGCCACCCTCCTCCTATAGACTCAGAGTTCTTTTACCTGCCCAGATCTTGACTGACTATATTGAGTCTCTCCAAGGAGTGGGAGCAAGGTCTCAACTAAAGGAACACAACATTGCACATGATTCGGGGAGGAGAGGCTAGCGGAAGTAGTTCATGGTCACACGCAGCCCTTGCGGCTGACCGAAGCGTCGATTCATTCCTGCAGTCAGAGGAGCCATGACCATCTGTAGTTTGAGTGAAAGATGATCCCGAACCATAAGAAGCAACAGCAGCTGGACTCTGCTTCTAGGGAGAGTTATAGAAGAGCCATTGCATGCATAGCATTTCTGTAGAAAAATCTGATTAGACACAGTATGGTAACAAAAAAAATGTGAACTAAACAGTACAGCTTCAAAAAGTGAGGTTTCCTAGTCTCGTCTGGGTTTCACATAACATTCTGGATGTCATACGCGGAGAGCCAATGTTTCTCTAATTTCAGCAGAAGTGATAATACATTATTCTTGCCATTCCCCATCTCAAGATAAAGTTATGAAAGGTGAAAAGTTAAATCAGGCTATGAAAGTTACAGTCAAGGTTACCCCACAACAATTGTCTGAGTGGGCAGCATGGGGTGGGTCCTACCCAGGTAGAAAATTACATCTTTTATAAGAACTTAAGTACAGAAAGGAACCAGAGAAAAACTGAGGCTTTGTGAGGCAGAAAAGAAAAGAAACATGTCCAATGAATCTTAAGAGTAATTATACTTTTCCCACGATGCTCCTTGAAACAAAGCCCCCAAAATCACACCCTTTTAGCGGATCCCAGGAACAAAACCCGCTCCAGTGCTAGGATCCCGAAGTAAAGACTCAGCAGGCCTCGGAGGTGGGTGCCAGTAGAGAATGTAGGCATTGCATTGCCAGACATCCTGATTCTCAGAGATGCCAGAACTCTTCCGCAAACTCGTCTGACTTTGTCCATGACACGTGGCCCAGAGCAAACGCAAATGCACCTCCGATTGAAGTTCCCAGCCACCAATTTGAAAGCCCTTCATTCCACAGAATGGGGATCCTGACGCTGAAGGATTTTAAATTCAAATGACTACTTATGGGTACATCCTGACCTGATGTCAATTCTGTCTTCTGTGCATACGATCCAGTATACCTTTTCACCTTGAATATGTCAAAAAGGCAAAACCATGGGGAAACAATTTTAATGCAAAAGTTGGTAAGCCCTCTTCCACTCTCCTATTGTATTAGCTGCCTACTTGGAGTTGCCTGCTTAAGTAAAGAAGCCAAGCCTGCCCAGCATGCACACGTTGTAAGCAAATTCTTACAGGTGCAGGGCTATAGATCCTTGAGAGACACACATGGAGACACAGAACGCATCTCAGGATATAATCGAACTCAAGAAGTGGACCATCTTCTAGAATTGTGACACTTTCTGAGCATGACAAGCGTGCTGACACTAGGCAATAAGCACAACTCACCAGGATTTTCTAGGATTTTACCTGGTAATGCCTTGAAATAACAAACGCCCTCTAAAAACATTTGAAAATAACTCATGAAGCAGCATTTACTTGTTCCCGTGGAGAAAGGAGAACAAAAACAACCACCAATGGATACTTGCAGAAGCATCATTGGGTAGATTTTTAAAAGAACATTAGAATTTGGTCGCACTGAGATCAGAGGTGAAATCCACAAACTTCCACAAAACAAGGCAATGCAAAGTAAGAGAAACATTTCCGTCCTGCAATAAAAACGGAAGGGTGGTGTTCCAGGTAAGAGTGGTATGGGGGGCAGTGCCTTGCACCTCAAAGGGTGTGAAGTGCCTTTTATAAGGATTGCAGGGTCACAGCAAAGTTAGGGACTGGCATTTAACAAATTTGCCTTAAAAGAGCCTTCTTCAGTGATGGGCTCTAAGGTGACAATTTAAGTGTGAAATACTATAAGTGCAAATCAAAAGTTGTTGTTTTAAAATATATGTTTTCAGCAAAAAGATGTGATATATATCGAACATGCAACTTTTATGATAACATTGATCATCAAAGAATGACTTGGCCCATTCATTGACTGAATTTTTTTTAAATCCATTTCATTTAGAACTGTCTAATCAACCAGGGAGGAGAGTTGGAAGAAATTCCTTTACAGAAGGGCCAATTTAATTTCTTATCAAGTACTACAATTTAACTGGTCTGCTTGCTGCCACAGCCCAGCTTCAAAAGCTGTTGGGAGAATGAAATAAGTAATGCCTACCCAGAGCATACAACTAAATGTCCGTTCATGTTATCAAAAGAAATCAAATTAGAACCGCAGCACATTGTAAACAGCTGGTCACGTGGTCGCACACAGTAAGCTAGGAGGTCATTTTGTAAGGACATGGGAGCTTTAAAAAGACCTAGGAAGACAGGAAACTGAACCATTAACTAAATACTATCATGATCTCATGCTTCATTTTGGGAAACTGTGCAGTGGCAGTAAAGAGAATTTTCGGACTATTTTAGATACAAGTATGCAAGGCTGGTGAGCCTGCTGTCTGCAAAGGAGCTAACTGCTCACTTATACATGTCAGGATCAACTTCAGAAAGACTTGGGCCAGTATCACATCATCTCAAAAAATAACAGCTATTATTCTTGATCATACTGCAAATGGCATTTCGAATCATACCACCCACAGCAGATTAAACTTTCAAAAGGTAAATCATGAACTTCCGTAATATTTCAGCAGCGCATCTCAAACCAGGTTGGCAAGATCCTGACATTCTCGCCGGCAATAAATGTTTGGCTACTATATTATTATTATGTTCCCCACAGTGAAATAATTTTGCTCTTTCAGAAGTGTTATGCATATTTAATGAGCATTAAAAATAGTCAACATTCTATTGTAGTATTTGTCATCTCTCGGGTACTAGTTCTTCAAAATAAGGACCAGGGTTTGTTTTTCTTTAAATGCCTTACAATCTTTCAGTGCTTTCCACATAGTTAATACTTAACACAAATTCATTGATTAATGTTCATCAAATGCCCCTTTCATTCATCTTCTCATCCATTCAATCAATCTGCTACCCATCTACATAACTCAAATTAAAAACAGATTAAAAGATAAAGTTTCTGCTATCTGCTGGATATTTCTCTGAGGCATCATTCCCCAATGAAGGTTTTTGCTTGGTTTCTTGTTTGCTTATTTTTTAAACGGAGTTTTCTGCAACCCATTGGGTACATTTTCTTCCATGACATTCCTTATATTTCAGTGTGGCAATCCAAGAAAAATAAAATACTGATTTCAAATATAGTGTGTAAAATATGGCCTCTAAATCCGTTCCCTGCATGCCATGCCCTATATGAGTTCTGTCTCCTTATGGAGAATTTACAAGGATAGCAATCCAAGCCCCTTGGGTCATGAATTTTAATCCTGCAGTGTCTGGCCAAATTTAAATTGCAGCACATCCACTATGCCTTCATAATCCAGCAGGATGTACATTGCGTTGCTTCTGAGACCACTTATCTTATCCTCTCGGTGAATGGGGTCCCTTCTCCCTTGTGCCTTGGAAAATACCATTTGACATGGTCCTTTAGCCACTGCTGATTTGGGGTTTTTAATTAGCAGCTTGAGCAGACGGTGTCAAATTCCAACTGTGTTAGGGCAGAGTTTGCAGCCACTCTCTGAGAATCACACCTCTGCTGCCTCCCTACCTCATCCATCTTCAGGCCAAGTTTCAAAGCAACATACAACAATAGGGAAAGAGGCCAAAGTTAGAAAGCAGAAGGTGTGACTTCTGGTCTCTCTGTTCTTGTTAGCTGTTGGGACCCAACTCATAGCAATCCCATGCGTGACAGAGTAAAGCTGCTCTACAGGTTTTCTTGATCTTCATAGCAACAATGTCACTAGGTGCCAATCTTTAGGTTAGCAGTTGACCAAAGCCAGATGATTTCCACAGAGGCTCCTTGACTCATGGTCCTAGTTATCACCCTTTTCCATCCACTACAGGCAGCAACCTTTCAGATCCAGTTCATGAATAAAAAGAAAAATCTCAATTTTAAAAAAATGCATTCATCTCAATTTCTTGAAACCACAATTTTCTCATCTAATAAATGAGGACACTGTAAAGATTAAATTGGATAATACATGTATTAGGCCAAGGATTTACTTTTGTCACTACCATAGCCCACATGCCCAGAACAGTGCCCAATAAATATTATCGTGTAAATCAGTGAACGTTTTATAAAGAAGCCATGAGAATATGTTTCCTCCTTAATGGCTGGCTGCATATTGGTGCTAATCAAGATGATCCAGTAGGAGCCTCCTGAACACTGGTTAGTACTAGCCACAAGGAAGAACATCTGTCCCATACTTTGCATCTTACATCTGGTGCAATATAAAGTCATGGTTTTTGCCCCAAGTCTTTGAATTTCTTAGGTTTCTGGAGTGGGTTATACCCCGATTCTTTGCTTTGCATGCTGAAAGAACTCGTGCCAAAGCATGTTGTGTGAGCCAAGTGGACTTTGATGAAGGAACTGAAACGTTTCAGGTGCTACAGTCTCAAGAGGGTACATGCTATTTCTGGGCAGCATGCCAAGCCTTGAGGAAGCCACCCTAGGGTTCACAAATGGGCACAAACAACCATGTGGAAGAGTGTACCCACTCAGGCAGAACTGGGGAATCCCAGGAAAGGCCAGAAGCCCAAGAACCCTAAGGGCTAAGAGGCTGTGGGCCCTGAGTAGGCCCAGAGAGGATACATGGACACCCACACAGGGGCAGGAGACCTCACCCTACACCTGCTGCTGACCAGAAGCAAGGGAAAAGAGAGTGAGCAAGGGGGCAAAAGGTCGAGAGGGTAAGAGAGCAAGAGTCTATGAGCCCAAGCGCATGTGCATGCCCACCCTCCTGCCTTCCATAAGACAAGGGCAAGGTAAAAGAAAAGGAGGCCTTCCTACAGCCAGGATATTTCAAACTTCTGGCTAGGGAGGCGTGGCTGATGGTAGTGGTTGCCGCCATTGACTGAGTTAGGCCCAACAGTGTGATGTACCTAAGGTGGGTGTGTCCAACATATTGGTTTTACCTGGGTCTAGGGGTCTTGTGTCTGTGCACGCTCACTTTGGGGTCTTCATGGGTGTTCGATGGTTGCCTGGTTTCTTTCCAACCTCCTCTATGGGGGCATTTTCAGGCATAGGAGGGACAACCCCCTGTCCCTAAGCTAGCTACCTATCAAATTCATTAGACAGCAGTGTTAGGCTTGTAGGATTGATAGATCACCCCATATTTCAATGATACTAGTAGCTGCTGAGAACAACTTTGGTCATTTAGTATTAAAGCAACTTGCTTTCAGACAACTGTCTAGCAATGTTTGCCGGTGGTGTTCTATCTCCCAAGATGGCATGAAGTACACATTGATCAAAAGGCCTAGGTTATATGAGACAGATCCAACTTCGAGTTGTCCTATTGTCAGAAACCATGCCAGGTCAAAGGAAAAGGTACATATCTTGGAACAAAAATTGGCACACAACCTTACATAGGAAACTTAGGATGTCATTCCCCAAAGCATTGACCCCAAATGCGAGTTTTCAGAGATGCTCTGGGGCTGGGGGAGGGGAGTGGGAGAAGAGTTCTATGGGAGAATACATGAGGAAATATTGCAAATGCAGCAAATATTAGAGGGTATCCTCCCCCCCCAAAAAAAAACAACAGGAAAAAGCTCTGCTGGGTGGAGCTTTTATAGTACACATTTTTCCCACTAAGCGAGCATTCAGCAACTCGCTCTGAGCTAATGCGCCCAGTGGTGTCACCTGAGAAGTTCCTCTCTTCTTCATAAAAGCAGTTTCACTCGAATCTCATTTTGTTGTGATGGCTGATGTGTTAGTCTGGGTACATTAGAGAAACAAACCCACAGAAACTCATATGTATAAGAGAGAGTTTTGTATAAAGGGTAAGTGCACATCACGAAAACATCCCAACCTAGTGCTGCCCAAGCCCACAAGTCCAGCATTAACCCATATTTCCAACACCAAGCCACAAAGTCCTCCTCCATCTCACAAAACTCACACAGTGATGCCAACTGCAGAAGGAAAGCCGAGTCAGTAAATGTGTAAGCATCTCAGTGCTGGCATCCAGAGCTGCATCGGGGTAAATCGGTATGGATTCTCCTCTGGGATGTCTTGCAGGAAGTGAGCCTTGCCAGCTGAAGCAGGGAACTGGCTAAGGCAGCTGCACTCTGGTCCGACCATCACAAAGCAAGAGACCTGAGAACTAGAAAGGCGAAGCTCACCGAGCCATTTATCCCTCCGCCCTTCAATTAACCCCACATGTGTTTATCGGCCAGGTTGGCATAATACACTTTAACTATCTCAGTTGATTTAAGAGAACAGCAGGAGGCTGTGAAATTTTGTTTCTTGCTCAGGAAACGTGCCGCAGAAACTTTTGTGAGGTTGAACCAGCTTACAAGGACAGCGCTATGGGAAAACACTCAAGTGTACAAGTTGCAAAGAAAATTGAATAAAATCAAGGACATGTGGAAACAATGATCAAGTAGGCCAGTGCCCCACGTAAACATCAGTCTACCCGATCCTGGGATGAGAAGAACTAGAAGTGCCCATTACCACTACTAACTGCTAGGAAAGGGAACGCATTAGCAGGACCTGGAGAGAGCGGGTGGAAAATCTGGAACAAAACTCAGCATAATGACAAATATCAGGCTGACAGGATGATCTCAGGTAGAACACCGGAGATCGTGGCTCTGAGTCATCTTTCAGATTTGGAACTGAACTCACCCCCATCTGCTTAATTTCCAGATCAACAATGGACAGATCTAATGCACGGCAAAACAATAACACTAGAGTGGTGCACAAGCCTTAGAGTAATTCGCCATCTGAAAACAAAAGGGCACCATTGCCTCAAAGGCGAGCTTCAAAGTGGCTAGGGAAGCAGAAGGGATGGAAACAAGGAACACAGAGAAGATGTGGGATAAGTTGGGTTACATTTTGTGGATTGAAATTAATGAGGTGAAGCAGGACAGGTCTGAATTACTGAATGAAAAACTCATCTGCTCTATAAATCTTCACCCAATTCACAATAAAAAGTTTTTTTTAAGAAGTAAAGATTGTGGAGCTGGTAGAAAAACCAACTGGTTTCTTCTCTATAGACTTATTAGTGATTCTTATAGGGTGATATAAGGGAGACCCAAAAATAATACAGAATTTTTCCCTAAAGCTATGTATTTTATTTTTACAAAACATCCTTATTCTCCATTACATTTAATAAGTACATTTGTCAAATCTGTGATCCCATTCTTGGAAACCTTTTTCAAACGCATCTGTCTGGTTGGCTGACAGCACCTCCCTCTCTTCCTTCTCGTCTACGTCATCAGGCCACTGAGATGCCCCTCTTCTTTTGCAGAGATATCAAGAAGCCACGTGGAGCAAAACCAGGTGAGTGAGGTGCATGGGGCAAGAGAGGCATGCTGGTTTTTGCCAAAAACTGGTGCGCTGAGATGGCTGCATGAGCACTTGCATTATCGTGGTGGCAAAACCAGTCCCCCAACTGTCACAAATCAGGCCTGTTTTTGCTGCACGCAGTTATACAATCTTTTCAGAACCTAAATAGAAAGATTGATTAACTGTCTGACCTGGTTAAACTCCAAATGCCCTATGAGTCAACGTTTTTGTCCTTTTGGGAATTGACGTCCCAAATGAAGTTTGTCATCAACCGACATTTCATCTTTTTTAAAACAGGAAAACCACTCATACATTTGATTTTTTTCCTATAGTGCTGTCCTTGTAAGCTGTGTTCAACATCACAACAGTTTCTGCAGCATTTTTTCACAAGCAGGAAACAAAATTTCACAGCTGTATGCTGTTTTCTTTAATAGTCATCACACAAAAAATGAGGTTTATGCCAAACTGCTTTCACAAAAAAATGTACTGTAATCAGACAGACCCTTCCTAGGTGACACCACTGGGTGCACTAACTCAGAGCTTGTTGCTCGGTGTTCACTTGCTCAATTTTTGCACTGCAAAAATTCCACACCACCCAGGGCAATTCCAAGTTTTTTGGCGTACACCCCGATAGATTAATGAGTGACATTTAGCTTCTGCTTTGCCAGGGCCGCCCAAAGATGCTCTGTGAAGAATTAGGTAAGTTGCCCTCTGCAGGTTTAGCTTCCAGTACCTGTGCATCTATACCTTACTTATATTTACAACTCGGTGGTTCCTGATGCAGTGAGAATAAGGGCCATGACTCCATGGGCCAGGCAGTGAAGGAAAAGACAGAAGTCAAAGAAGAAAGATCAGAGATGGACCACAGTGTGTCATGACTGCGTTTTGTGCCAGACTTTTCACATATAGTATGAGCATTCAGTAGGCATGCTTGTAGTTATCCCATCACAAACTAAACCACCTTGCTTCTAGTGGGTTCCATCTCATAGTGACCCCAAATGTGTCAGAGCAGAGCTGTGCTCCATAGGGGGTTCACAGCCTGATTGCTCTGAAGTAGGTCACCGAGCCTGTCTCCCAAGGCACCTCTGGGTATACTCGAACCTCCAATTTTTCCATTCGCAGCCGAATCCTTCAGCCATTTGCACCACCCAAGAAGTGGACAGAACTAAAGATTGAGACTAATTGTAGGTGAAGTCGGTTTACCGAATAGCACAGGTGGTGGTGACAGTGAGGGAGAACACGAAGACCTTTCCAAACTCAAGAATGTCTGTATAGTATGAGAGGATGCTTTCGAGGGAATTTATTGTAACCAAATCCCCAAAGATCAATTCATTTAATCCATGACAAGAAAACATCCTCATTTTACAAAGCCTCTCATTTGCAATGTCTCATCTGAAATTCAAACTGTGTCTTCCAATTAGCCACTAATAACAGCTAACATGCATTGAACTCTCCTTTACATGCCAGGAAGCATGCTGAATCCTGTCCCTACTCTCACCCAGTGACTCTTCTCCACAACCCAGTGTGGGGAGGACCATTATTTTCGTGGTAGAAAGAAAAAAATCTGAGATCCGAAGGCCTTGCCCCAAATCACACAACTTGTAAAGAAGCTATGGAGGCAAGAGGTAGCCTAGGACTGCTGACTGGAGTGATGCTCTCAAGCATAGTGCCAGCCTGCCTTGATAGATAGAGTTTAATTACCTACCACACCACCTCCAACGTCTATGTCTCTTCTGGGTTCAGAGAATGGAGGCTCCTACAGCTTTCCTGCAGGGAAGAAGTGAAGTTCTTGTTCTTACTCACTGTCATCAAGTGGATTCCCACGCATAGTGACCCTGTAGGAGTGGACTGAGTTTAGTTGCCACTATGAGTTTCTGATCAATCTTTATAGGAGCAGAGAGCCTCATTTTTTTCCCCTTGAAGTTGCTAGTGGGTTCAAACTACTGGCCTTCTGATTAGCAGCCCAACATAACTCGCCAAGGTTTCTTGTTAGTACACATAGTGCCTGTCACGTTGGCTCTAGTTCTTGGTGACCATGTGGATGACAGAACAAAGCTTTGTCTAGTCCACCTTCATTGTCATTGGTGTGCTTGAGCTCGTCTCCCAGCACTCAATGGGGCTATTTCTTCAGTGAGCCAAAAGATTTTTTGTTTTAATAAAATTTATTGTTGCTGTTGTTGAAAATATCCACAACAAAACAATTTCTACTTGTACAATTCAGTGCCATTGATTACCTTCATCAAGCTGTACAAAAATTCTTACTCTCCTTTTCTTTTTGTTTTTAAAAATATATTATTGGAGGTGAGCACACAATGATATGAGTTTTTGTTCTTTGATGCCTGATAACTGGTCCCTTCGACACCTCGTGATCACACAGGCTGGTGTGCTTCTTCCATGTGGGCTTTGTTGCTTCTGAGCTAGATGGCCGATTGTTTACCTTCAAGCCTTTAAGACCCCAGATGCTGTATCTTTTGATAGCTGGGCACCATTGGCTTTCTTCGCCACATTTTCTTATTCACCCACTTTGTCTTCAGCGGTTGTGTTGGGAAGGTGAGCATCATAGAATGCCAATTTAATAGAAGAAAGTATTCTTGCATTGAGGGAGTACTTGAGTGGAGGCCTGATGTCCTTCTGCTACCTTAATACTAAGCCTATAAATATATTCACATAGACCTATTTCCCCATCCTCATATATAAATATATTTGCATATGTACATGCCTTTATTTAGACCTCTATAAATGCCCTTTGCCTCCAGCTCTTTCCTCTTTTTCCCTTGACTTTCCTCCTGTCCCACTATCATGCTCAGTCCCCACCAGGGTTTCAGCAATTCCTCTTGGTTACATTACCCTTGATCATGCCCTACCAGACACCCCACACCCTCCTCACCACTTTCTCTCCCTGTTTCTCATTTCCATTTATCCTTCTTTCCTACCCTCCTTGCCTTCTGAGCTTTATCTATGGGAAAATACTGCCCTTTCGGTCTCATCTGGTTGGTTGTTCTACAGGTGTATACCTCTCTGGTTTACCTGATAGTCTATCTTTTGTTTGGGTGAAAGTGAATGACAGGCATGGGTTCAGTTCCAGCTTGAAGGTGTCTATGGCCCATAAGTGGGGCTTCTACCAGTCTCTGTCAGAGCAGTAAGCTTGACTAGTTTGTTTTGCTTTGTTTATGATTTTGAGCTTTATTTCAATTTTCCTCTCACTCTATCCACAACTTTCTGTTGTGATCTTTTTCTGAGCCGTTGACAATGATAGCTGGGCACCATCCAGTTCTTCTGGATGGTCATGGAGGCTCAGGGTCATGGAGGTTGTGGCTCACATACTTCATTAGTCCTTTTTTCAAGCATATTTGATTTTCTTTACACTTCTTTGCTTCAGATGGGGAAAGACCAATAGCTGCACATTAGGAGACTTCTTTCTAGCTTTGAAGACCCATCATGGTAGGACATAGAACACTGTCTTTGTGAACTATGTTATGCCAGTTGATTTAGCTGGCTCCTAAACTCTAAGCACACAGACTCATTACCTTAAGGCAGTGCTTCTCCACCTTCCCAATGCCATGACCCTTGAATACAGTTCCTCATGTTGTGGTGACCCCCCAACCATAAAATTATTTTTGTTGCTACTTCATAACTGGAATTTTGCTACTGTGATGAATGGGGCAATCCAAAGGGGTCACAACCCACAGGTTGAGAACCACTGCCTTAAGGTTTGGTTTTCACTAAGAAGTTTTCCAAATTTTACCCAGATATATCTGTATATATAGTTACAGTAAATATATAGTGCATATACATGTACATATACAGTAACCAGGCATATAGAGTATATATAGTTACAGTTCAGACATCTCCTTTGCCAAACCTACACATGGTCATGGGTGTGGTCCCATTCACCTATCCAAACCTGTTCAGCTTACCTAACTGCCAATATATCCACTTGTAGATTATTGCTTGTTATTACTGATATTGCAGGATTGCATATTTAATAGTATTTGCTTTTGCTTATTCCATTCTTATTCACCTCTCTATGTCTTTCTTGGTGATAATGTGCTGATCACCCTCTTTTTCTAGATTGCCTTTCATTGTACTCAAACTAAGATGTGTCTGTTACCTTCCAAACCAAATTTATTGCCATCGATGGGAACCTGATTCACAATGACACTCCTTCCTCCTCCTGTTCCTGATAATCATCAAAAAAGACTTCTGTGTGTAAACTTTTCCTTGACTTTTTATAGTGGTGACTTCATACAACATTATGGCTGTTTGTGATTGATTTATTTCACTCAGCATGAGGTCCTCCAGGTGCACTCATGTCGTGAGATGTCTCACAGACGCAACATGATTCGTCACTGTTCAATAGTACTCCGTTGTGTGGATGTACCATAGTCTACCCACTTGCCCACAGACTAACACTTATCTTGTTTTCACCTCTTCGCGATTGTGAAAAATGCTGCAGTCAGGTGCTCATTTCTGTGCGTGTCTTGCCCTCACTTCTCTAGGACACATACCTAGTGGGATTGCTGGATCAAATGGGGCTTCCATTTCCAACTTTTTAAGGATGTGCCACATTGTTCTCCACAGTGGCTGTTCCATTCTATAGTTCCACTAGCAGTGGGTGAGAATTCCAGTCTCTGGAGAGCAAATGCTTTGAAAGTGATGAGGGCAAAGAATGTACAGATGTGCTTTACATAATTGATGTCTGTATGGATTGTGATAAGAGTTGTATGAGTCCCTAATAAATTTTTTTAAAAAGAGATATAGAGCTATACACAAAGACACACAATAAAATAAAATAAAGAGAATTCTAATCTCTCTCTTGCCAGCATTTGTCATTTTCTGTCTTCTTGAACTTGCTGGGGTAAAATATTGTTTTGATTTGATCTTTAGTGGCTAATGATCAAGAACATTTGTGTGTGTGTGTTTGCCACCTGAATGTCTTCTTGCGAAAAGTATCAGTCCATGTATTCTACTCATTTTTTAAAGAATGATGTTTTGGTGTTGAAATTTTCTATAAATTTCAAGACTTGTCAGATATGTCATTGTCCCAATATTTGGTTCTATTTTTACCCTTTTGAAGAAGTCTTTTCAGGTATATTGGTGTCTAATTTTTAGAAGGTCCCAGCTATCTGGTTATTTTCTGCTGTTTGTGCTTATTGTGTTGTTACATTTGATTGTCTAGTTATGCCCTCAATTTGCCCCTGGTTTTTCTTTGATGATTTTTTTTTTAGGTTTTTACATTTAGTTCTTTGAATCCATCTTCTATGTAGTTAGTTAGATCCTGGGTGGTTTTTGTTTGTTTGTTTGTTTTGTTTTAAGAGGGCAGCGTACTTGAGGATAAGATTTTTTTATTTTATTGCTAATCTGTTGTTTCACTACAAGGTATCCTCGGGGGATAATGATAGTGTAGGAATTACAGTATGTCAGGGTGAAGTCTTAAGGAGTCTCTAGTCTCAACTGGTCCAGCAAGAAAAGGATGGTTAAGAATGTGAGTCCTATTCCTTTTTTCTCTCATTCTTTCAGGGTTTATCTATTGTGCCCTTGATCAGCGCAGGCAGTAGTCGTAGTAGCCAGCCACTAATCCATAGTATTTTCTTTCTTTTCTTAATCAGGAAGTTCCATTTTTATTTGGTGGGTGCGAGTGACAGCGCAGGGCTACCAAGGCCTTCGTGGATGCAGGGCCGCCGCTGGTCAAGGGGCCATGGACAGGGATGTATTACTGCACAGCCGTGCAGGATGAGGCACTTCTCAGCTACCATAGCCTCAAACTCATCGTCATTGAACTTGGTGAAGCCCCACTTCTTGGAGTTGTGGATCTTCTGGCACCCAGGGAAGTTGATCTTGGCCCAGTGTAAGGCCTCCATCATACGCTTCTTGTTTTGAAGCTTGGTGCGGATGGACATGATAACCTGGCCAGTGTGGACTCGAGCCACCGTGCCTTCATGTTTCCCAGTTTGGGCCCAGTCAGCCCCCATGCATGACAACCTCTTGTTGATGCAGATGACGAGGGAGGGGTGGAGCCGCACTCAGATGTAGAAGCCATCTTTGCCACCAGTTGTCACCATGTACAGCTTGTCACAGATGCTGCTCGCCCTCATCCGGCACCATGTGGCCACCTTTGCCTTCTTCAAGCCCAGGTCACAGATGCAAAACTTGGCATCAAGGGACACCTCGACAGAAGTGGGACTTTGGGTAGGGCTTGTTCTTAAAGACCAGGAACCCATGGCAACACCGGGATCAAGGTGGCACGCCGAAGGAGAAGAATCCATAGTATTTTCATTGGTTAATTGTTAGCAGTAGATCAGCAGATTGTCTTTGTCTGGAAGTTCCTCTGAAATCTGCCCACCATGGGTGAGCCTCTTGGTATTATCTAGCATCCTAGTAAGACATTCGCTACCGCAGGATGCCAAACAGACAGATGATAGGTAGCAAGGGTGTGAGAGGAAACACTCTCTCCTTATCTTACGGCTCTTCTGGGGCAGGATATTTGCTCTGCGCCAAACATTTTCCAAATTTGCATATTCCTAGGTGGTCCATTTACTTTTTCTTGGCTTTGTAAGCAAGGATCGTGTGAAACACTCGCTGGCTCAGAGTGGATGCAGGAGTCGTTTGCTTGTGCTGTGCTGCGGTTCTCTATCTGGAAGTGGCCTTGGTTACATTTATGGTCAGCCTTGGTGCTCCCCCTTATAGATAGGGCTGCACTGAATGGCTATTTTTCAGTGGCTTTCATGGCATGTATCCGATTGAGGTGGGAGCATAATAGGCATAAATCACAAATCTCAGTTCTAGAATAAAGCAAGAGTATCTGCCTCTCCTCAGTTGCCTGTGGCCAAATAACAGCAACAATTCTCACGAACAGATTGTGAGTTTCATTCCAAACAGGTAAAATACCATTTAATCAGTTCTGCTTCACACAGCAATTTCCAGGTCTCCGAGGATAGGCCATAGTAACCGTGCTTTGCTGATCTGGTTTCTACAAAAATCTATTAAAAGAAAATCCTTCAGAACAGATGTGTTCACAAATCCCTGTCCACAAAGCAGGCAGGCTATTTAACGAAAATGTTGGTTCAGTATTTGTTCTATCTGCTATAACTGTATGTGTTTGCCTCATCTCGCTGGGGGTAGAATGGAGGAGGTGGACTGGAGAGACTACGGAAAGACGTGTTCAAGGAGCCAGGGGAGCATGAAAGGAAGTAGGAGTGGGTGGAGTGAGGAGGAGGGGAGAGAGAGAGAGAGAGAGAGAGAGAGAGAGAGAGAGAGAGAGAGAGAGAGAGAGAGAGAGAGAGAGAGAGAGAGAGAAGACAGGGCAGGGCAGCCAAAACCAAAGCTTTAAAGAGAGTGGCCAGATAGCAGGAAAAATGAGACCACGATGCTACCTGTCCAGGTAGCATCCATTCCAACCATTTTCCACCTATCCCCACAATTCAAAGAGTTTATATCATTTCCATGTCACATCTTGTCCTCTCCCAAAGTACCCTCCCTCAGCAGAAGAAGCCCTGGATTTTCAAGCCTGGGATCTGTGAGTTCTCCCTGGCTTCTCTCTCTGTCATACCAGAAATGAAACACTTTCCATCAACTGATGTATTTACTGTTGCTCAGACCTGTTCCTTTCTCTCAACCATCACTTCTCTTTCTCTCTAATCACCCTTCGCCCGTGACTGCTCCCCTGTACTTTGTCTTCCTCCAATCCATTCTTCACTAAGAGCTAGAGGGCTGTATCTACCATGCAGAGAACATAGGACCTAACTGGGTCTCCACACACCGCACCCCAGCCCCGCCCCTGCTTCCTTCCCCTCCAGTATGCACAGACAAGATGTGTGATCCATGCTGTAACTCTCTATCAGAACGTGGCCTTGGCCACATTCAGTGAGTTGCCTAAGTGCTCCCCATGGCATTTCAAATGCCATTTCAAACTTTAGCATGAGAGCGAGACTCTAAGATTGGATCCTACCTATATTCCCAGCACCCTCATTTTTCCTGTCTCTCTTCCCAGCACCATTTTTACTCTTGCCAGTCTCCAAAACTCTTGTTTCTCGGTGCTCTGTGCAGAGCCTCTACAGAGAATGGCTGCTCACCCACCCCCAGACTAACCTTCAGTTCTCTAGCTTTGATGACACATCTTCCCAGACCCTCCTAGGTACCTCTCCTCTGAGTTACCACAGATTTGGGGGGACTTGCCTCTCTCATAGCTATTATACAAGCCATCTTTTAGTGTCCAACTCTGAACTCCATGGGAGCAATAGCTCTATCAGCGCACCCCCGGCAAAAATCCTACTGCCCCCCACAGAGTAGAGTTACTTAGTAGTTGCTTCTTGGTGGAAAGAGTCCACACCCACACCAAAGTGTTCAAAGATGAACTTAAAACGCCCTGCCATTGAATTGAGTCCAACTTTCAGCAACCCTGTAGGACAGGGTAGACCTGCCCCTGTAGGTTTCAAGATTAATTTAAGTTTTTAAGAGAATTTTAAATATTGACTCCATAGCACCTTTATTAGTTTTAACAGATTCAAGAGTGTACACTAAAAATAAAAATCAAAAGTTTCCATACCCAATAGCACTAGGTTTTCATTTTAACATAATTTGAATTTAACAAAGCATGTTAAAACCCTGTCTCATTGATAAAAATGGCACTTTTAACTTTAAATATAAATATGGGATTTTTAAGTTTTGTATTTGAATTGTTCTTGGTGAAGGGGGAAATCCCTTTCTGCAGGTTAATCAGTGTTTATTGATGTTTCCATGAATGCACCCAGAAGGAAGCACGGTTTATTTTCTGGACCACAGAGCTCTAATTCCAACCACCCCAGAGAATACCCATCATTTCCATCCAATTCCTGGACTTCATAGGAGGTCTTTCTTTCTCCTCAATTGGAAGAAGGAGCCATTTACCATCACTTAGGCTCACACTGTGGCCCTGGTGGAAATCCTTTGTGCAAAAGAGAACAATTCATTAAGCACTCAACAATACTACTCCAGGAACCAGGAGGAGAAATTGAGGGCCTGGATAAAGATCCTGCCATTAAAGAACATTCGTTTTTGGATACAACTAGCCAGCAGCCCTGACGTGCTGACATTGGCGCTCTGTGTTCTTCCCTATCAGTCTCCCTTCCTTGTTTGCTTTTTCTCTTCTGCCTTCCTGGCCTCTCGATCCCCTCTCTGGTTCCTTTCTGTGGGTTCTTTCTTACCCTGGCCTGGCCCTAGGCCTGGCACTGATAGTCCCAGGTAACTGAAAGCACGCTTTCTCGGTAATGCCAGGCTTTGCTCTTGTCCCGTCCCTCGGGCTCCACAAGAGGCGCCCCAGCACCCCCCGCACTAGCAGGAACCCTTTGTTAAAAATGGAACTTTCAGCAGCACCGTTTCCTTTTCTATTGATAGAAGTCACATCACACAACCTTTTACACAGAGGTGCCATGAACATATAAGATGTTATGATGGCACTTTATTTACAATAGATTTTGAAAACTTAATACCAGCACCATAGAATGCTATACAAACCGCATAGTCTTGGTGATGCTTAGTTTGTTCGGGTATTTTTTTTTTCCTAAAAAGATAGGGAGTAAGCATGACTTTCACCTGGTCAACATAGTTAAATGGATATTGACTTATACTTCGGACCAAAGCTCAATGCTGCAATTTAAAATGCTTCTAGGAGTAAGGCTGGAGTGGGAAGTGAAGGAGATGGAAGATGAGGTAAATTTGGTAACAAAAGACTGGGATTTTCACAAAATCCCTTTAGGAAGCATTCTCATATGATATAGAAACAATACAACTAAAAGCCACTGCTATCAAGCCAATTCTACCTCACAGCAACATATAGAGAAGTAGGTGTTGGTTGGGTTCTCTAAACCCAGTGACATCTGTATGTGTCTGGATATAGAAAGATCTACATCAAGAAAGGATGCACACAGTTGTCCGAGTGACTAAAGCCAGTCCTGTTCAAATCCACAGGTCATATGTAAACTGAAGGTACCTGATTCCTGTAGATGCAGGGGCTGATGAACAGGAAGCAAAAAGCTGAAGCGGAAAGACCACAGGTTGGTGGATGCAAAGTGGCATGAATCTGAGATCGACCAAACAGATCCAAGACCAGCAGTCTGCTGATGACTCCTGGGATCAGTATGGGATATCACACGAGGTCTATGAGCAAGCTGCAGGGTCCAAATCCAGCAGAAGTGAGCTAGCTTCCACACACTGTCAATTTATATGAACAGTAGGCCACCCTCTGAATGAAAACTCTCAATTGTGTAAAGTCTGTGACCAGAATAAATTGATAAAGCACTGGAGGCATTCACTTATCTATACTGGGAAATTTGGAAAAGATCCAACTTACCGAGAGATCCATATTTGTACCCACTCCAAAGAAAGGTGACCCCACGGAATGTGCAAATCATAGAACAATATCATTAAAATCACATGTAAGTAAAATTTTGCTGAAGCGCATTCAACAATGGGTGCAGCAGCATGTTGGCAGGGAGCTACTGAGAGTTCAGACTCAATTCACAAAAGGATGTGGACCAAGGAATATCTTTGCTGATGTCAGCAGGGAATACCAGGAAGATGTTTACTGGGTTTTTATTGACCATGCAAAGGGATTTGATTGTGTGTATCGTGACAAACTATGGATAGCCTTGAGAAGAATGGGAATTCCAGAGTACCTCATTGTGCTGGTGAGGAACTTGTACATGGAATAGGATATGTTGTGCAAATGGAACAAGATCAAACTGTGAGGCTTAAAATCAGGAAAGGCATGAGTCAGGGTTATATCCTCTCATCATACTTATTCCCTCTGTATGCTGAACAAATAATCAGAGAATGTGGATTATATGGAGACGCGTGTGGTAGTGGGATTGGAGGAAGACTTATTAACAACCTTTGATACTCCCATAAAGAGTTCGTCCTATTAACCCACTGGGCAGTTCTACCCTGTCCTTTACGGCCACTGAGACTCAGAGTCGATGTGATGGCAGTGAGTTGGGCTTTGCGCTTTATCACGCAGTAACACTGCTCCACAGGATTTCTGAGACTATAATCTTTAGGGGAGTAGGCTGCTTCGTCTCGCTCCTTCAGAGTAGCTGCTGCAATTGAACCACCACCTTGAGGCTAGCAGCCCAGTGTCCGGCCACAGCACCACCGAGTCTCCGGATAGGAACTAGTTACTCAAAGTCAAGTTAATAATAGTGTATAATATTTATTAAGTAGCATGCTGTACGCCAGACACTCTTTTAAGTGGCTTACATGTATGAATTATCTGATCCTCCCAACAATCCCGTGAGACACGATTGCTCCCATTTTAGAGAGTGGTAAACTAAAGCACACAAGGTTGAGTTATTGCTTCCATTTTAGAGAGCGGTAAACTGAGGCACACGGGGTTGAGGGACTCAACCGTCTGCGCTGGAACACAGGCTTTTCCCTAGAATGCTCAGTTGCCTTTGCCATCACACTGCAACCAAGTAGATGGGTTCTGGATCAGAATGGCCAAGAGTGAAGCCTATTTTCACGTACAACCGCCCTCAGACGAATGGGATAATACCCCACACCTGGTACATACTCCAGCAAAGCACAGCTGCCGTGTACTACTTTTGCTTTTGAAACAATGAACCGACTATGCTGACTCAAAGGAAAGCCATCTTAAAGGCAATATATATAATTCAAGTAGGTTGCCAATTAGAAACCTATGCAGACGCATAGTGAACAAACTGAACTGAGATCATTAGATGTGTGAGGCACAATTTCCCCGGCTTTAGAGTGGAATGGGGCAGTGAAGAAAAAAACACAAAAACCAGAAGCATTCACATTGCCATTTGCTCTGTGCTAGGATGTCCCTCTGTGAATAGAATTAATTGAATTTTTTGTCCCCGAAACAATCCATTCAGGGTAAAGCAGACACAGCCAGAGGTCGGTCTCTCTAAACAGATCAGGTGAAATAGAGAGCAAGGCAATTTTAGATTATTTTAATGTAGTTAGTCCAGTTGAATAATTTAAGTTAAAAATTTAGCCTTAATGAAGGTTTTTAAAAATGAAATAATTTAGGTAATTGTCCCAGATTTCCATTTCACTGTGCTTGTATCGACAAAGCTTAAATTTGCAATTTAGAAACTCGTCTTGAAGAGGGACCATGAACTTGGCTCTCTGTTCAGGTAAGAGAGAATTCTGCATTTCATATTTCCCCTGACGAGAGCCATCCGGAGCAAGCGTTCATGGGCCCTCAGTGAGTACTTCCTCTAGTCTCTCCCAGAAGAGAAAAGACATCAATTATTTGATCATATGATGCAAGTTACTCAATGTAATACTCCTCGCTGGAGTCTTGGCAATTTGGAAAAGGGCCACTATGTGGGGAAGGCAAAAAGTAAGAAACACTGTTGGGTACATTTCAAATATGCACAGTCGGACTATAACTTTGAGAGGGTGACTTCCCAGCTTCCTGTTAGGGCCACAGGTAATTGTTTGCACAACGCACATTGAAATACTTCGAACATTTTTGTATTTTAAAAAACGAAAATATCGCATCATGAGATGATAAAATCAGAGCAATATGAATGCTCATTAATGGAAAATAGACTATTCAGTACATCCAAAAACTATGAAATACAAAAAGGCATTTTTCGCTAAAATTGTTGGTGTTTTTCTATGGTTTTTAATGTTTTGATATAATGTATGTGCTGCTAGAAGAGTCTATCCAAACGCCATTAAGTGTATGGCTTTTCAGATGTTGTAGGTAGATCAGGCAGTGAATCTGTAACCCAGCTGTGGGTTTGGGGATATAAGAAAGAAAAGAGGCGCTGAAAAGATACTAGCTCATTAAAGAATGCATTTTATCAGAGCAAGTTAACGGGGCAGAATCAGAGTGGTGCAGCTGTGTGTTTCCAAGCACATAATATATAAACATGTGTTGTAAAGAAAAGATCCTAAGTTTTGGAGATATGACATGATGTCTTGAATTTTCATTGATTTCTTTTAACTTTTCAACACCATAATTTTTATGGAAATTATTTCTATATGTTCATATGTATTGCTAGTGTATAAAATTCCAAATCCAGAATTTACAAAAATCGCATGACTTAGCGATCTGGCTACTTTCATCAATAGAACCAGTACTTTCTGTAGCTGTTTACATTGTATGTGTATTGTTGGACATCGCACAATACCAGACAGTATTCCATTTTACCTTCTTGGTATAAAAGTAATTATAAAAGTAAAGTTTTCTGAAAATAACTACGGATTATGTTGCTGTTTGAGCCCAGTTCTGTGATTTGCTATTGAAAAGAAAATGTTTGAATTTAAATGGCAACTCCATAAAGTTCTAATTTCTTCTACAATGATTTAATAATATACACACCTTCCTAATAAGATTGAACTAAAGACTAAGTAAATTGAGATAAACAAAACATTTAATATTCATTGAGTCTATTCTGACTCCTAGTGACCCCATAGGGCAGAGTAGAACTGCCCTTGGGGTTTCCAAGGCTGTAACGTTTTACTGGGGTAGAAAACCTTGCCTTTCTCTGAAAGACCGTCTAGTGATTGTGTACCGCTGACCTTGTAGTTAGCACCCCAGGGTAAGCATATGTGAAGTGAGCAAAATGGTAGTTGGTACTGATCTTGGAACTGATTTCAGAATTAATCACGCACTGCCATCGAATTAATGCTGACATATTGTGACTCCCTGTGGGTTTTGGAGACTGTAAATGTTTACAGGAGTAGAAAGCCCAGTCTTTCTCCTGCAGAGCTGCTGGTGGTTTCAAACTGCTGATCATGCTGATGGAAGTCCAACTTGTAACCACTACACCACCAGGGGTCCTGATAGGGAAGTATAAAATATGCACAAAAATGTTTAGAGTACTGTTAGGGGCAAGATCACTAACTCATATGAGAAATCTAAAGGTTGGAAATCGACTTTATGGGTATATAGAATATGGGAGCATTCAACAAAGGGAGAAATTAAACTACAGAGATCACACACATGGTTGATTTCCATAGATCTTTGGTAAATTATGAAGGACAGGTTTCTCCCTCCTTTCCTTTAGCTTAACAATCTCCCCTCATTGTCACCCTAATGATACATAGAGGTCTAAGGTGATTGGTCATTCAAAGAGCCCCAAATAAGGAGTCAGATAGGGGCCAGTGAGTGGTGGGCTGACAGAGCAAACCAGATCCTTGAGATACATATGTGAAAGAGCCTTGGGAAGGAAGCCTAGGGATATGGGCAATCTATAAATGGCATTAAAAAGAATAAGCTTAAGACAGTCGTTTGTTTATGGTGTGTGGTTTTTTTTCTTTGTTTTTTGCAGCAATTCCATTTGAGAACCTCGGAAATAGAACCATGGAGCCCAAGATGCAAAGTAGCTGGCTCAAGAACCCTGCCATCTTCCAAAACTGGAAGAAACCTGAAATGCAGGCCGTGGGGCAAGGTCACTCTTGTGCCTGCTGAATTAATAGGAGGCTAAAGGGCCCTCTCTAGCAGCATGCCTATCACTCTCAGTGTAATGAGATCACTCATTCATATCTTTTACCAACACTCACTGACTGCCTTCCACATCCTGAGCTCTCTTCTCTGTGCTGAAGCTGCAGAGATGACTAACTCACAGTCCTGAATGGCTCTCAACCTGTTCCCAATATACATGGAAAGTGAGACTCTCTTGGCAACCAGCCATCTTCAGTTTGATCTTTCTTCTCAGTGGGTTATGTAAGCTTCCTGTCGGTATGATGCACTAGAGCTGGAACCTAAATGGGAAGTGATGCCTTCATGCATGTGAGACCACACACTGCCCCTTCACACACGGATAAAATCACAAGAGGTAGAAGGGAACAGTGGGGATGCTTTCAGTAGTTTTTAAGAACCTTTCTGCAACTATGTGGACTTTTAGCAAACAAAGGTTCTAGATCCTTTACTTACTAACCACGAAACATCAGACAAGAAGCATCATTCTCTGGGCTGCTTCAGTTTTCCCACCTCTAAACTACCAGCCATAATGGTATTGACTTCAAAGGCATGAAACAAAATGGGCACTAAATAAAAGTTGACTGTTTTGTTTATGCAGATGGTAAAATTCTAAGACACGAGATTCACTTGATCACAGAGTAAATTTCCTTTCTCCCAAACTCTTTCCAACACATAATCTGGCTCTTCTCACCTGAAAACTGAAATACTGGAAAGATTTCTTCATTATCAAAAATAATAAGTCTTTAGTATCTCAGAAATGTCTCATAGCTTAAAATATAAATAACTGCCATTGGGTATATTCTCAAAACCAAAGATTGGTGAAGGGAAGGAAGGAAGGAAGGAAGGAAGGAAGGAAGGAAGGAAGGAAAAAGGAAGGGAGAGAGAGAGGGAGTTAAATCTACAACTGTAGTGATACAGAGCTAACTGTATTGATATAGAGTTGAGCTGTATTAAACATTTTGTGGGCTTTTTGAAACGTAAAATTATTCAACGGTCAATCAATAGATAGGTCAGAACCTGCTATGGAAAAAACACTGTTCTAAGTGCTAGGGCTTCCACTGTAAGCAGAGCTGCAACCCTAGCCTCACGGAGCAGACAACGAATGGGCAAAGAGGCACAACGCAATTAAGTGATATAATATACTGATGTCATGTGACTCCAAAAGTTATTAGTGAAGAGAAATAAAGCAAGGTAAAGGGACAGAAAGTGCTGTAGGGAATATTGTACACAGGAGTTTCTGGGAAGAGGTAGTATTTGAGATGAAGGACGAAGAAGGAGAAAGGCAACAATATGAGGAGCCACATTTCAGCAAGGGCAAACATCCGCAGTCTGCTGGGGGCGGGGGGAGACCATGCAAAGATCCATGTGGCTATATGAGAGTATGAGTGGGTGAGGAGAGATGCATGAGATGATGCCACAGAGACAGGGAGGGGCCAAAGTACCTAGATCATAGAAAGAGTCTTGGAATTTATTGTAAGTATAATGAGAAAACATAGACATTAAAAATTTTTATTTAATTCGGGGCTCTTACAGCTCTTATCACAATCCAACCCTATAGCCATTGTGTCAAACACATCTGTACATATGTTGTCATCATCTTTTTCAAAACATTTTCTTTCTACTTGAGCCCTTGGTATCAGCTCATTATTTTCCTCCCTCCCCCATGTCCCCTTGATAATTTATAAATTATTCTTTCTCTCCGTTTTGTTTTTTTCATGTTTAACACTGACTTCTATCTACCTTCACCCACTTTTCTGCTGTCCATCCCGCTGGGAGGGGGACCATAGGTCAATTATTGTGATCGGTTCCCCCTTACTCCCCACCCCACCCCCTTCCCTTATCCTCTTAGTATCACTGCTCCCTTTATTGGTCCTGAGGAGTTTATCTGTCCTGGATTCCCTATGCTGCAAGCTCTTATCTGTACCCATATACATGCTCTGGTCTAGCCAGGTTTGTAAGATAGAATTGGGGTCATGATTGGAGGCGGTGGGGAGCATTAAAGAACTAGAGGAAGGTTGCTCGTCAGTGTTATACTGCACCCTGACTGGTTTGTCTCTTCCTTGCGACTCTCCTGACAGGGGATGTCCAATTGACTGCTGGGGGGCTTTGAGTCTCCCCTCTGCCCTCCCCCTCATTTCCATTGATAGGATCTTTGTTTTGTTTCAAGTCCTTGATGCCTGATACCTGATCTCATCAACACCTCATGATCACACAAACTGGTGTGCTTCTTCCATGTGGGCTTTGTTGCTTCTCAGCTACATTCTCATTTGTTTATCTTCAAGCCTTTAAGACCCAGATGTTATATCTTTTGATAGCCAGGCACCATCAGCTTTCTCCACTACATTTGCTTATGCTCCCATTTTGTCTTCAGCGATTGTGTCGGGAAAGTGAGCATCAGGGAATTCCGAGTTATTAAAACAAAGTGTTCTTGAGTTGAGGGAGAACTAAAGTGAAGGCCCAATGTCCATCTGCTGCCATAATACTTTATAAATAAATATGTGTACATAGATCTATTCGCTTATCAGTATATATAAAAGTATTTGCGTATATACGTGCCTGTATTTAGAATTCTGTAAATGTCCTTTGCCTCCCAGTTCTTTCCTCTATTTCCTTGAACTTTTCTTCTGTCCCACTATCATGTTCAGCCTTCATTCAGGCTTTAGTAATTTCTCTCGGCTACATTGTCCTTGATCATGCTCACCCACCCCCCAACCCCTCCAAGTATCCTATGCCCTCCTCACCATCAATTTTAGATCACTTATTCTTCCCTTGTCCCAGGTTTGTTGACACCCCCAACTCCCTTTCCCCCACTTACCCCTCTCCCATGTCCCCCCAGAACCATCAGTCCCATTGTTATCTCCTCTGGATTGTTTATCCCACCTATCTTGTCGAGATAGACATGCATAGAAAATAATGCATGCAAAAACCAAGCAAAGGAAAACATAAAAAATTAAACAACAACTAAGACAACAAAACTAAATAAATAAATAGCCAACAGCATAAAAAAGAAAATCCCAAAAACAGTTCCAGGTCTGTCCATTGACCTTATGAGTGTTTTCCAGTCAAGTCCGCCAGGGTGCCACAAAGCCCACCTTTGGCATTCTTCGGAGACTTCATTGCTTTGCTCCCCTTGCTGCTCTGCTGTACACCCTTAGTGTTTCACCCCTGTGCGGTGGGGTCGGATCGGGCACATCTCACTCACTGCCATGTCCCCAGTGCTGTCCCACTTAGAGCTATCTGTCAGTGAGGGACACCATTGACAATTTTTAAGAGGTTTGAGACATGATCTGTTTTTGTTGTTTAATATCGTTCTAAATGCTATGTGGAGAATAAAAGTCTAGGAGGTCAATATTGATAATCATATGCTATTGAGTCATCCAGGTAAGAAATAACAATGGTTACAGTGGAATCATACAGTAGACGTAGCAGTTATATTAATTGGAGTTGGCAAAGCACAGAGCATGTCATCAGGATAAGAAGACAATCCAGTAAAAAACTGTGGTGTGCAGATGACACAGTCTTGCGTGACAAAAGCGAAGAGGATTTGAATTCCTTATTGATGAGGTTGAAAAACAACAGCCTTCAGAATGAATTAAACCTCCACAAAAAGACAACAAAAATCCTCATAACGCAACTAATATTCAACATAATGATAAACAAGGAAAATGTTAACGTTATTAAAGATTTCATTTTATTTGGACCCACAATCAAGACCCATGTAAGTGGCAGTCAAGAAACCAAACACCATATTTTATTGGAAAAATATGCTTCAAAAAGTGTCTTTAAAGTGTTAAAGAGCAAAGATGGCACTTTGAAGACTAAAGGGCACTTGAGTTGTGGTTAGGTCCCATTGTGTCCATTCCAACTCATAGTGACCTTATATGTACGACAGTGTAACACAAATGCCCAGTCCTGCACCAGGCTCCCAGTCATTGCTATCATTGAATCCCTTGTAGCCACTGTGTCAAATCGATCTTCTTCTTCACCAACTCTCAGTTGGTCCTACCAGAGTAGCATTAATTTGTTGAAACACTTAAATTTGTATGTCATCCGTTCTTGGTGCTGTCTGGCAAGCATTGGATTGCTAACTACAAGAAGGGCGGTTCAACTCACTGGCACTCTGAGATTTACAGCCTCAGCAACTCCACATAAAGTTCCTATGAGTGGAAATCTATGTGCGCAATGGCAGTGAAGATGGGGGCTCGGTGTTGTTATTTTACAGTAGGTCCTGTGTGCACCTTTGACGTCTGGTTGAAAAAGTTGAAAGTTGACCAATTATCTTTGCTGCGGTGATTCTGTGTATCTTTCCATCTTATTTTGATGCTTCTTATGTTTTTCAACATTTTACCCGCAGAATACTTCTTGATTTTTTTCTTAAATTCTTTTAAGTTTAAGAAGTGCATAAATAAGATAAAAGAAAATGTGGGTATATATGCCCATGTGTATTCCTAGAGTATGTTTAAAAGGATGCACAATCATCTACTTACAGGATCATCCCTGTCATGAGAACTGTGAGATGGAAAAAGAGATGCTTAACAAAAATCTGTATCCTCTTGTTCTTTGTATTTATACACCCTGCCTATGTTGACTATGTAAAACATATTTTAAGGAAGTAGTGTTTCCAGGAGGCCAAGTAAAATAAGAACTGTAAAGTATATGACAAGATGGTCATTATGAACAACAAACAGAAACACTGCCATTGAGTCCATTCTGACTCATAGCGACCCACAGGATTGAACAGTTCCTTAGCATTTCAATCGTTATTGAAGTGAACAGCCCATTTTTCTCCCACAGAGCAGCGGGTGGGTTTGAACTGCCAACCTTGTGATTAGCAGCTCAAAGCACCATTAACTTATCTTGAAAAAGTGAGTTGGCTGGGACTCTAGGGAGATAAATATGGTTGGATATTTAATATTTTAATGATATTTTGAGGTATAAGTGGTTATAATGAATTCAATGAACATCTAGAGTAGAAAGGATATTGGTCTTCATTTCAGCCTCTACTCTAGTCATTCCTTATCCTTTCAATGTGGGGAATCACATAATTTTTGTGAGCCCTATTTATTCATGAAATTCAAGAATAAGATAAACAAAACCATGTTTGTGCTACCTACTTGAAACCATTATTATTGGGCTCAGGTAAGAGGGTGTATTTCAATTTGATAAGCTATAAAACTCTATTAGAGAACAATGCTGGGGACACACATACCAGCAACAGGAGCAAATCCAAACCACAAAAACCACTGAAGAGCCCCCAAAATAGACGTCAGACTAGGAGGAACACACATACATGACTGATGGGGAAATAGTCATAAACGTCAGCAACAAACCTGGAAATATGTATGCTTTTTCGATTTTTTTGCTAGCTTTTTTCCCACTCTTTTTGTTCAATCTTTTGTGTTCTTTTTGTTTTGTCTCCATTACTGTTGGTTTGCCTACCTATGTAAGATAGGCATGGGAAGCAAGCCAGAGAAAGAAAAGGGACCAGTGGTTCTGGAAAGACGAGGAGGTTGGGGAAGGGAGTGATGAACAAACAACACTATAGAGAGGGGAACAACTAGGGAATTAAAAGCAACAATGAAGAGGATTTAGAGATCCTGGGGGTGTTGAAGCAACAGCAATATAGCTGAGAGGAATTACTAAGAGGCAGATGAAAGGCAGGCATGATGGTGGGGAGAAGGAAAGGGCAGGAGGAAGGTAAAGGGCAGAAGAAAAGATCCAGGAAGTGGATCTATGCTAGTAGTAAGCTATGGATAGAGTTCTAAACATAGGTGTGCACTTATTTAAATATATTAATTCATAAAAATAGAGGTATTGGACTATGTACATATATTTATATGGCAATACATTGAGGATGTTGACAAATTTGGGGCCTCTGATCAAGCCTTCCCTCAAAGCAAGAACACTTAATTCTAACAACCTGGCATTCTGTGATGCTCACCATCCCAACACAATCATTGAAGTTAAAATGGGTGCATAAACAAACGTGGTAAAAGAAACTGAGGGTTCCTGGCTATCAAAAGATATAGCATCTGGGGTCTTAAAGACTTGAAGTTAAACAGGGGGTCATCTAGCAGAGAAGCAACAAGCCCACATGGAAGAAGCACACTAGCCTGCACAATCATGAGGTGTTGACGGGATCAGGTAACAGACATCAGAAAAACAAAAACAAATAAACATATTGTTGAGAATAAGGTGAGGGGTCAGAAAAGAGACCCAAATTCCATCTGTGAACAATAGGACATCCCCTCACCGAAGGGTCACAAGGAAGGATGAGTCAACCAGGGTGCAGTAGAGCACTGATGAAACACACAATATTCCTCTGGTTCTTTGAAGCTTCCTCACCCCCCACTATCATGATCCCAGTCCTACCATTCAGTCCTGGCTAAATCAGAGCATGTACACTGGTACAAATAAAACTTCATGACACATGGAATCCAGGGGAACAGAAATGGAAGTAGAGATATCTGGATGGTAGAGGGAAGGTATGGGGAAGAGGGGAGGAAATGGGAACCAATTGCAATGATTGACACATAACTGCCCCCCACCCGGGGAGGGATGAAAATCAGAAATGTGGGTGAAAGAAGACAGTGGTCGGTATAAGATATGAAAATAATAATAATTTATCATTTATTAAGGAGTCCCAAGGGGCGGGGGAGACAAGCTGATACTAAGGGCTCAAACAGAAAGTTAATGTTTACAAAATGATGATGGCAACATACGTAAAAATATACTTGATACAATTGATGTATGGATTGATATAAGAGTTATAAGAGCCCCCAATAAAACTATCTTTTTTTTAAAAAAAAAACCTCTTATCAGATAAGACATCATTTTCTTTATTACTACCCAAGCGCCATTGTACTACATAAGAAATCCTAAAATTTGTTAAAATTCTATTTTGGAAAATTGGAGGTTTAAGATTGCTTTATTGGTCTGTGACAATAATGTAACTGCATTATATTCCAGGAATTGGTGGAATACCAATTGAAATGTTTCAACAAGCTGGATAGCACTGGAAACATTCACTCAGCTGGGCCAAGAAATCTGGACAACAGCTTCCTGGCCAACTGACTGGAAGAGATCCATATTTGTACCCATTCCAAAGAGAGATGACCCAACAGGTTGGCCAAGTTATAGAACAGAATCATTACTATCACATGTAAGTAAAGTTTTACTGAAGAACATCCACCAGTGGTTCCAGCAGTACATGAACAGGGAGCTTCCAGAGGTTCAGGTTGGATTCAAGAAAGAATGTGGAACAAGAGATATCATTGATGTGAAATAGTTTTTTGTTCCAAGCAGAAAATAGCAGAAAGATGTTTCCTTGTGGTTAACTGACTATATGAAGATATTTGAGTGTGTGGTTCAGAACAAATTATAGATAGTGCAGTGAAGGGAAAGTTCTTATTATGGGTCTTCTACCCTAGTCCCTATATAACTCCCATCAAATGATTGGATGGGACAATGTATGTAGCATTAATAGAGAGGGTGGGTCAGTTGTTGTTACTACTCCCTTGGTTTTCAGCATGAGCCATAGCTGAAGCAGTGGTAGAGAAGAGAGAAGCCATGAGGATATTGGAAGACCAATGTCAGAAGTAACAAAGGCCACCAAATCCAGATGTATCTGTCTTGCATAAACTGTGCATAGACTGTGACACAAAGACTCAGAGGAACAGTGCTGAGATTATAGAGTACCCTCTCCCTATCTATGAGACCATCTGGTCAACAGTTAGAAACCACTGACTGTTATTCCGGAGAATGATGGTGCTTTCTACTCCTGTAAAGGATTACCATCTCAGAAACCCTATGGGGTCACTATCAATCGGCATTGACTCCGTGGCAGTTGAGTTTGGCTTTGGTTTACTCCTCATTTGGCCAGAGGTTGTGGAACTGTGGGGCAGAGTGGCACACAGACTGGCTTCCTGGACCATGGAGGCAACAGTCAAGAGACCATGTGGCTGAGAGGCAGAGAGCTGAGAGAGACTTGGCTGCTGGCTAAGGAAACCAATGACTGAATCCTTACTATTTGCTGATCCTAACTTGTGGTAACTTATTAACTTCCCTAATAAACCCCTTTGATTTTGAGTTTTATCTGTGCATTCTGTGTAGCCCTTGTAACAAATTAGCGAACCCACATTAGATGTTGAGTGGCCTGGGAGAAAAAGTCAGTGTCCAAATAGGTAAAGAAGGATGGACCATTGAGGCTTGTCTGACACCTGCCTTGTGGCAATAGGGAAGCCAGAGGAGATTAGAGATGGCCCTCCGTTGCCATTTATTGCAGATAACATTGAGAAGAATGGAAATCCAGAACACTTCATTGTGCTCGGGCAGAACATGCATAAGGAACAAAGAACAGTCTTTCAAGCAGAAGAGAGGCATACTGCATGGTTTGAAATCAGGAAAGGTGTGCATCAGGGTTGTATCCTCTCACCATATTTATTCAATCTGTGTGCTGAGCAAATTATCTGAGAAGCTGGATTAGATAAAGAAGACCATGGCATCAGGACTAGAGCAAGACTTAATAGCATTCTTTGGTATGCAGATGACACAACCCAGCCTACTCAAAGCGAAGAGGGCATGATGTCATTGCTGATGAAGATCAGGGACTGCAGCCTTCGATATGAATCGCAATGCAAAGAAAATCAAAATCCTCACAATTGGTCCAAAAAGCAGCATCATGATAAATGGAGAAAGGGTTGAAATTATCAAGGATTTCATTTCACTTGGATCCATAATGGAAGGTACAGTCAAGAAATCAAATAGCTTATTTCATTGGGCAATTCTGCTTCACAAGACCTCTTTACAGTGTTGTAGAGCAAGTATGTCACTTTGAGAAGTACGGTGCAGCTGGCCAAGCCATGGTCTTTTCGATCACTTCGTATGCATTTGGAAGCTGGACAATGCAAAGACGACCACAGAGGAATTGAGGCATTTGGATTATGGTGTTGGCAACAAACATTGAAAATATCAGCGACTCCCCCACCCCCCCCACCGCACCCCCCCCCCCACACACACACCCAGCCCCGGGTTCCCTCAGCCCCACCCGGTCCAGGCCGGTTCCGGGAGGATGAAGTTCGTGTATAAAGAGGAGCATCCATTCGAGAAGCGCCACTCTGAGGGCGAGAAGATCCGAAAAAAATATCCGGACCAGGTCCCAGTGACAGTAGAAAAGGTGCCCAAAGCTCGGATAGGTGCTCTGGACAAAAAGAAATATCTGGTACCGTCAGATCCCACAGTTGGTCAATTCTACTTCTTGATCCAGAAACGAACTCATCTCCGAGCTGCAGGTGCCTCGTTTTTCTTTGTCAACAATGCCATCCCGCCCACCAGTGCCACAGTGGGCCAGCTATACCAGGAACACCATGAAGACTTCTTTCTATACCTTGCCCACAGTGACCAAAGTGTCTACGGTCTGTGAAGCTGCTGCCCTGGAGCTGGGGTGTTCCGTTCTTAACCCGTCCCTCCTTCAGGCTCAAATACCACCTCCCTTCTGCAGGACCTGCACTACTTAATGTCTGCGGCTTTCTCCCCAGCCCTTCCTAGCAGGCGCAGTAATGGTGGAAATGGCCCCTAGTAGCTCTCTCTCCTTTTCTTTCTTCCTCTTTACCTTTCTCTGCCACCTCTCCCACTCCACTTCAGACTTCTTGGTTGTCAGTCTTATATCCAGGGATTGTTTTCAGTTTCTGTTCCCTTTCTAACTAACCAAGGGGCCCAGAACCCCAACAATGCCTTTCACTGCTTTCTCTCTGGGGGGTAGATGGAAGGGACAAAAATTGTGTGGGGAAATAGGCACATCAATAAAGAGGAAACCACCAAGCTGAAAAAAAAAAAAACAAAGAAAGAAAATACCAGCGACTGCCAGAGAACAAACATCTACCCTGCTTTCCCGAAAATAAGACAGTGTCTTATGTTAATTTTTGCTCCCGAAGGTGTGCTAGGTCTTATTTTCAGGGATGTCTTATTTTTCCATGAAGAAGAATATGGTACACATTTATTGTTGAACCAGAAAAAAGGAAATGTATTACCTGTATACGGTATGGTAGTAGTTGTCCTACAGGATCAAGAATTTCTTGTTACTACCATTATTTCCATGTACAACAATCTATGGTAAACTTACTTGCACTTCCTGTCTGCTCTGCGTGTTTGTGGCCAACAGTGAACTGTGTGGCAGTGCCCGACGCTACAGTCGAGTCCAGAGTTACGGTAGCTTCGGGAGGCCTTATTATCAGGGAGACCTTAGGTTTAGGGAAGTCTTATTTTCGGGGGATGCCTTATGTTTCAGCAAGAGACAAAACTGTAAGTAGGTCTTATTTTCGGGGGATGTCTTACTTTCAGGGAAGCGTGGTATCTTGGAAGAAATCTAGCCAGATTGCTTTTGGCGGGGTGAGGAAATGGATATTGGTATCTCATACTTTGGGCATGTTATCAGAAGAGGAAGTAGAAGGTCATGGGAAAAAGAGAAAGATCCAGAAGGAGCTGGGCTGACATGGTCACCGCAACAATTGGACCAATAGACAACATCATGCTAAACAGAAAAAGACTGAGTTGTCAAGAGTTGATTAGGTTTATGGGCTCAAATGTAGCAATTGTAAGGATAGGATAGTGTTTCATTTTGTTATACATAGTGTCAAAATAGACTCAATGGTAACACACAAATACAGCTGGTATGTGTGTTTATATAATTTTCTGAAATTCTCTTTTTTCCCAATGTAGATACATATTCCAATTAAAAACTCATGGTTTTTCTTTGTTTTAACACAATGGTGATAATAGAGAAATGTGAAATACAATACTCCATTAGTCCCATTTCTAAGTGGTAGTCACTATTCACTTAATATCTCCAAACATTTTCTCTACTGTTTCTTCCTTACATAAAATCAATATACAGTGTACATTTACTTTGGATTTAGATGGATACATGTTGACCCATGTTGACACCTCTGAATCCAAATGTGAAACCTTAGTTATACTAGCTCCCCTAAACCCCCACCAAAGTACAACACTCAAAAGCATGACATCCAGATTGGACTTACTGTGAGAAAAACCAATAGTTGGGTGTTTGTTTTATAAAATTTTAAAAAATACATACGTAAAATTTGTAAACTCTTTGGGTATTAGTTCCTTCCTAAAAGTTCAGGCTTCTGAGTTGAACAGAAGTGTAGCAGTTAATTTTCCCCTGTCAGATATTTTTTATTTCTT
Source organism: Tenrec ecaudatus (assembly GCF_050624435.1). Lineage (NCBI taxonomy): Eukaryota > Metazoa > Chordata > Mammalia > Afrosoricida > Tenrecidae > Tenrec > Tenrec ecaudatus. The sequence continues at coordinate 93,230,100 of NC_134542.1, read as the reverse complement.
TAGAAGCCAGGGCAAGAGCGTGGATGAATGCCCTGCAGAATAAGAAGTGCAAAACTTCCTTTCCACTAAGCCCTTTGACCAAGATAATTAGGAATCACCTAATTTTGTCCTGAGCACTCAGTACTGAATAACATATTCCCACTTGAAAGAGAAATTTTAAGACGTAATAAATATTCTTTTTAATCAAATTAATTTTTGTTTGCATAAGCAGACCCATCTCTAGGGCAGGTCCAAGAATAGAATTTGCACATAAATCATGTAAAACACCTCTATCTACAAATGTGAATTTGGTCCTTGTAGAAATTTAGCATGTATTGTGGGGCTGATGATATTTCTGATTTCCTTCTCACTTACTTCATCCAGGCAATATCAATATGTGTAATAAAGCAAAATCAGGGGGACTGTAGCCTCACTTGTCTATGTAGAGGAAACATTCTCCCTTATTAGTAATCCCTTCTAGGTGACTATGAAGGTACAATGAAAAGGGACACACTGGTTACAGAAAGAATGAAAAACAATGAAATGTGCCCTGGACCCAAAGTCAAGAGACATGAATTGTGCTACAACATTCTAGTCCTTGAGCAAGACATTCAATCTCCCTCAATTCTTCCATTTGTTCAAAAGAAACGGGTTGACTAATAGCCCACCACTAGTGCTCCTATTCCAGGTATTCAAAGCAAAAGGGATTAATTATTCTAAGGCTGGTTAAAATTCATTTCTATCCAGCTGTGAAAAGATGATGGAGTTATAACCTCCCTTTCACTTTCAAAAATTTCCTCTTTTCCAACAAAAACCCAGTCTGAGGGTTTCAGAAATAAGGTTTAGTAGCTATTGGAGAGAGAGTTTTAATGCTGCGAGAGCATGTCGCAGGCACACTGCAAGACCACAGAAGAATAGTAGACAGACACTGGGGGATAATCCAATGGAGAAAGTTGGCATGATTTCAAATTCTTGTTTAATATCCTTTAGTCTCACTTTCATCTCTGAATGTACTCCTTTATACTATGATAATGTTTTTATGACCAAATTTAACACAATTAGTTAGCTATCTTTTCACTTTCATAGTGATATACATTTCAATGGCTTAAGCCTCATTTTGACGGTAAAACTAGGGGTACTCCCCCCAAACGAATTTTTTTCCCCTAAAACTATGAATTAATTTTTTTTTACAAAACAACTTTATCACCGTCAAAGTACTCTCCATTAGGGGGAGAGGAAGAGAGAAAGGGGGACCTGAGCACAATGATCAACACATAACCATAAACCCCTCTCCAGGGGGAAGAACAACAGAAAACATGGGGGAAGGGAGGCAGCAGTTGATGTGAGAGATGAAAATAATAAGAGTGGGATGAGCAATCTGGAGGACAAAATAACGGGACCGACAGTTTCGGGGGACATGGGAGAGGGGGAGGGGGGGAAAGGAAGTGGTGTTAACAAACCCAGGGACAAGGGAACAACAAGTGATCCAATTTGGTGGTGAGGAGGGTGTAGGAGGCCTGGTAGGGCGTGATCAAGGGTAATGTAACCAAGAGGAATTACTGAAGCCCAAATGAAGAATGAGCATGATAGTGGGACAAGAGGAAAGTCAAAGGAAATAGAGGAAAGAGATAGGAGGCAAAGAGCATTTATAGAGGTCTAAATACAGGCATGTATATATGCAAATATATTTTTATATCAGGATGGGGAAATAGATCTATGTGCATATATTTATAGGTTTAGTATTAAGGTAGCAGAAGGACATTGGGCCTCCACTCAAGCACTCCCCCAATGCAAGAATATTTTCTTCTATTAAATTGGCATTCTATGTTGCTCACCTTCCCGACACAACCGCTGAAGAAAAAGTGGGTGAATAAGCAAATGTGGTGAAGAAAACTGATGGTGCCCGACTATCAAAAGATATAGCGTCTGGGGTCTTAAAGGCTTGAAGGTAAACAAGCAGCCATCTAGCTCAGAAGCAACAAAGCCCATATGGAAGAGGCACACCAGCCTATGTGATCACAAGGTGCTGAAGGGATCAGTTATGAGGCATCAAAGAACAAAAAATCCTATCATTGTGTGCTCACCTCCCTGATAACGATCACTGAAGACAAATGGGTGCATAAGCAAATGTGGTGAAGAAAGCTGATGGTGCCTGGCTATCAAAAGTTATAGCGTTTGGGGTCTTAAAGGCTTGAAGGTCAACAAGTGGCCATCTAGCTGAGAAGCAACAAAGCTCACATAGAAGAAGCATACCAGGCTGTGCAATCACAAAGTGTCGAAGGGATCAGGTATCAGGCTTCATCAGAACAAAAAAATCTTATCACAGTGAATGTGGGGGAGGGGGGAATGTGGAGTGGAGACCCAAAGCCCATTTGTAGGTCACTGGACATCCCCTTGCTGAAGGGTCTTGGGAAGGAGACGAGCCAGTCAGGGTGCGATGTAGCAACGATGAAAAATACAACTTTCCTCTAGTTCCTAGATGCTTTCTCGGCGCCCCCCCCCCCCCCGCTCACTATCAGGATCCCAAATCTACCTTACAAATATGGCTAGACCAGAGGATGTACACTGGTACAGATAAGAACCAGAAACACAGGGAATCCAGGACTGATGATCCCTTCAGGACCAGTGGTGTGAGTGGTGGTGATACTGAGAGGGTAGAAGGAGGGTGGATTGGAAAGGGGGAACCAATTACAATGATCTACATGTGATATCCTCCCTGGAGGACGGACAACAGAAAAGTGGGTGAAGGGAGACTCGGACAGAGCAAGATATGACAAAATAATAATTTATAAATTATCAAGGGTTCATGAGGGAGGGGGAGGGTGAAGGGAGAAGAAAAAATGAGGAACTGATGCCAGGGGCTTAAGTGGAGAACAAATATTTTGAGAATGATGAGGGCAATGAATGTACAAATGTGCTTTACACAATTGATGTATGTATGGATTGTGATAAGAGTTGTATGAGCCCCTAATAAAATGTTTAATAAAAACACATTCAAAGTAAAAAAGAAAGAAAGAAAGTAAATGTCTAGAAGAGAATAAGGGCAACATATGTACAACATGTCTGATTCGATTGATGTATGGATTGTGATAAGAGTTGTGCGAGCCCCCAATAAAATGATGTTTTAAAGTACTCTCCATTACACCTAATACATTTGTCAAATCTGTGATTCCATTTTCAAACACATTTTTCAAACTCATCTGCTTGGATGGCCAACAGCAGCACCCTCATTTTTTTCTTCACCTCTTCTAGTCATCGAATCACTGTCCTTTCATGTCCCTCTTCATACACGGAAACAAAAAGAAATTGCACAGAGCAAAGTCAGGTGAGTAAGGTGTGTGGGCCAAGAGAGGCATTCTCATTTTGGACAAAGTGGTGCACTGAGATGGCTGCGTTGTCCTGGTGACAAAGCCAGTTCCCAACTGCCACAATTTAGGCCTTTTTTGTTGTACACTGTTATGCTGTCTATTTAGAACCTCTAAATAGAAAGCTTGATTAACAGTCTGAGCTGGTGGAAGGAACTCCGAATGCACACTAAAAGTCAACATTTTCATCAATCGACATTTCACCTTGTTTGAAATGAAAAAACTATTCATACACTTGAGTTTTTCACATAGTGCAGTCCTTGTAAACTGTGTTCAACGTCAGAACAATTTCTGCAGCATTTTTCCTGAGCAGAAAACAAAATTTCACAGCCACACGCTGTTCTCTGAAATTGGCCCTCACAAAAAACAAGGTTCAAACAAAACTGCTTTCATAACAAAAAAAATCACTGTGACCAAAGAAACCTTCCCAGACAACTCCACTGGGTGTACCACCTCAGAGCGAATTGCTGGATGCTCACCTAGTGGGAAAATGTGTACTATGAAAGCTCCGCCAGCGGAGCCTTTTCAGATTGGGGGGGGGGGGGCACCTCCTCATATATAAAGGTCACAGAACTGTAATAGGACACATTTAAGATACTGTGGAATTTGGATAGTGATTAGGAATTTTTATTAGTGATAAGAAGCAAATGCCTGATTGTGATAAGAGTTGTATGAGCCCTCAATAAAAATGATTAAAAATAAATAATTTTAAAAGAAACAAAGCCCTTATAAATTTTAAGTAAAATAATACAAACTTCACAGTTACCAGTAAGAATTTTTTAAATCATTTCATTGGGAACTCATACAACTCTTATCATACCAGTAAGAATTTAAAAGTGCTGTGGAACTGAAGCAATGATTAACTGCCAAAATTAGGTTAGCCATAGAAAATATTTACAGTGACAACCAAAAAGACATAGAAATTATTTCTACATATAAGGGAATTATTTTTCATGATGAATCCAATCAATAGTTTCTCCCTCATGATAAAAAACTATGACATAGTCAATGTCACAATTACATGTTACAATTGTTACATATATACTTTTATGATATTCAGATACACACATAAAAACTTGCGAATACATATGTCTATTTGCAACCCTCCAATGCAGGACATCGCAAAACTCTCAGAGATTCAAAGGTACAGCAACGCTGCACCAGAATAAGGGCAAAATCTAGGGAAGGCACAGGAATTTGGTGCATTTGATGCAATTACCTGGAGAAATGGCTTTATGAAAACTCTACTTCAAGGCTCTTTCCTATGTAATCAAATATCCTCTTGCAACAGAATCTTGACTTGGGCCATGCTTGAGCTTTCTGAGGCAGGCAGGTGTACGGCACAAAAAGCCTAGAAACCATAGGAGAAACCATGCAAAGGGACCCATACCAAGGTTTCACCAACTACCTCCTGTAAGAGGCCATTTCACTGTCATCATAATGTTCAATATTCATTGTAGCTTATTGAATATATATTCATGTTTAACTTAAAGTGTGATAGCACTCATTTCATAGCATGAATTTAATTATTCTCAATTGTATTAAATTCGTTCAGACCTTATTAAAGAATGTTATCTGGCCTGAGTGTTCTCAAAACCTCTACTAACAACTGTAGTCAAGGCTCAGGAAGCCAAAATGATGGGATGAGGTAAATAGCATGCCTACCAAGTGATGCCTGAACAAGTTTCCTTTACCCAGACAGAAGATATCTAAGTCATGCCCATATGTCCTGGGCACCACCTGAAAGTGAGAGAAGGGCACTGAGCAGCATCTGCTAACTCAATACAACCCAATGTCCTTCGTCAGACATGCATCTAGAGGTGCAGCAAGATAGCAGTATGGGGAGCACTTACTGCTGGGCTCAAGTCCAACGGAGCACCAGACAAGGAGTGAGCGGAATGACAGTTTGCGGCATCATAAATATGAAAGACACCTGACCAAGGTAACTTTCCAGGAGTGGGGATGGTAAGCAAGGCTAACAACTTTGAAATTGTCTCTTGGTGCTCAAAATGGCAGGGATTGGGGGTAAGGGGGGGGTATACTTTAAGACTGCCACAAGCACTTGTTGCCCTCTCTCCACCCCTGTAGCAGAGTCTATACACATTCTCCAGCCTCTAACTAGACACTAGCAGCTTGGTGGCATAATTGGTAATCCATTGGGCCACTAGCAGTAAGGCCAGCAGGTCAAACTCACCAACTGCTCCCTGGGAGAAGCATAAGAATCTGCTCTCGTAAAGATTTACAGCCTCTGTAACCCTAGGGAATGCGGTGGATTGTTTGGGTTTGTCTTTCTAACTAGACACTGAAGAATTAACTACTAAGGTGTACATGGCATTATTGCTGATGTCTACCAAGTTAGATCCTGGTTGTACAGTCAAAACTGATATAAGTACACTCACAATGTAGCTAAAGAGACACTAAGTGTGACACTATGCTAAACAGGATATGAAGATGAATGAGACCTGCATGGTCCTTGACCTCAAAATGATTACAACCCTGTAAAAAGGAGCAAATACAATAATAATAAAGTGATAGGACTTATTGGGCTCACCTAATATTCCTAGGGCTGGATCAAGAGCTTTCAAGCACATACAAGATCTCATCTAATTCTTGTATATACACTATAGGATAGATATTATTATTCCCATTTTACAGATGCAGAATTTAAGCTCACAGGGGTTAAGTGGCCCAAAGTTATAAAACTAGTAAGCTAGCCCCAAAGACAGTTAGCTCCTTTCCATGGTCTCACACTCTTCCATGTGTAAAGATCTCTTACAAGATGCCAAATCACAAGACATGGCATAAAGCAGATCAAAGAACTTTGGGATTTTAGAACTTCTAGTTGCAACAAACTGGGAATGTTTGCTGAGTATTTGGCCTTTCAGCTAACCCTTGAGCATCTTCATATTCTGCTTAGCATATTGCCATTTGACTAAATTTGTTAGTGTATGGGAGGGTACCCCCCAAAATGAACTTTTTTTCAAAGCTATGTATTTAAATTTTTTTTTTTTTTTTACAAAATAACCTATCACCTTCAAAGTATTCTCCATTACACTTAGTACATTTGTCAAATCTACAATTCCATTCTTGGAAACATTTTTCAAACTCATGTATTTGGATGGCTGACAGCACCTCCCTCATTTTTTTCTTCACCTCTTCTAAAGTCATCAAATGGCATCCTCATTCCCCTCTTCATTCACGAAACAAAAATATGTTGCACAGAGTGAGGTCAAGTAAGTAAGGTGTGTGGGGCAAGAGAGGCATGCTGTTTTTTGCTAAAAACTTGTGGACTGACATGGTTCTGTGAGCAGGTGCATTGTTATAGTGGGCAAAACCAGTCCCCCATTTGCCACAAATCAGGCCTTTTTGTCACACACTGTTATGCTATCTTTTCAGAGGCTCTAAACAGAAAGCTTGAGTAACAGTCTGACCTGGTGGAAGGAACTCCAAATGCACTGAGTCGACATTTTCATCCATTCTTGAAATTGATGGACGTCCAGAACAAGATTTGTCATCAATCCATATTTTACCATTTTTGAAACAAGAAAACTACTCGCACACTTGAGTCTTTCCCATAGCACTGGTCCTTGGAAGCTATGTTCAACATCACAACAGTTTCTGCAGCATCTTTACCAGCAGGAAACAAAATTTCACAGCCTCTGTTCTCTTAAATTGGCCTTCACACAAAAACATTTTTTTTTAAAAAAGAGGTTTGAGAACAACTGATTTTACGAAAAAAATTCCCTATGACTAGAGAGAACCTTTCTAGGCAACGCAACTGGTGTTCAATGTTCACCTAGCCCCAAAAATGTGTGATACAAAAACTCCACACAGCAGAGCTTTTTTCCAGTTTTTTGAGGGGATACCCCTCCAGATGTCTATCAATTTTGCCTCTTCAACTAAACTATAAGAGCCAAGATCATTCCAGTAATTAGGAGGCACCTAAGTTCAGAGAGCTGAAGTTTATAAAGGAAAGAAATCGTAACGGTCTGTTTTGGTGACAGCCTAGAAGAAATATCATAGATTAGTAGGGAAAGTTAGACCCAAGTTGGAGTCAAGTCGTAATGAATTTCTGTTTGGATTTAGACTATTTAGTAGGGACTACTGGGGAGAAAGAGAGGCTTTTCTACTCTCATCAGTTGCAGTCTCATTGACTCACAGGGTTGTTCTACCCTCCCCTTCAAGGTCACTATGAATGGGCTCAAATGCAGTGAGTTTGATTTTTGGTGTTGACCTATTGAGAAATCTTGCTGGTATTGTAGATTATGAGCTGGGCTACCATCTCAAGGTCAACAGTTTGAAGCCACCAGTCACTCTGTGGGGGATAAATTAGACTTTCTGCTCGAAACCCAAGAGAATTCCTATTTTGTCTTATAGAGCAGCAATGAGTTGGAATTGATATGATGACATTGTGTTGGCCTTTATTGTTGTTTTCTTGCTTGTTGTTCAGTGACCTACTGGCTATTTTTAAGGAAGAAGAACACAATCAAAGCAGTGCTTTAGGATTACGAAGCAAGGAGAAAACAATTCAATGGTGATATATGACAACTCCTATCTCAATGCACGAGAATATCTCTACTGTAATATGAGGGGAGTTCAAAAAGTTCATTAACAAAATTACATTGTCTCTATTACTTCATGAGCTTTTTGAAGTACTCTGGTATCAGGGCAGAGCTGATACCTTGTTTCAGGTGTGACTAGTCCAATAACTGATGATATCTTAACCAGAATTATCACAGTCTAGACTGGGTCAAGAAAACTTAGACTCCATTCCAACTGTTTTGCCTGCAGCAGTTTGATCATCCAGGGAGAAATGATAGAGGAGCAAGGGAAGCAAAATAATAATTTATAGTAATGCTACACTTTAAAATGGAGCTCATACTATGTGCCAGGTACGCCCCATGCACTTGGCAATAGGAATGAAGTGGCTGCTCTGTGAGCCCAGAGTCCATGAAAAGGAGTTGGGTCATCCTGTGAACTATTCAGATCGGGCTGCGTGAGACCAGAGACTTTGCTCACTGTTCAAGTCAGTGCATTAACACATGAGGTCTACCTCCTCTTGGGCAACCGCAGATGAGCACTGAAAAATATTCACCAACCTTGCCTTTCCTAAACTCCATAAGGACCATTTGTCACTAACAGGCTTCCGCTTCCAAGATTACAGTTTATTTTACGTTTGTTACATCTTGTGGTGCTTGTTTCCCAGCACTTCTGTCTCTTCAGTAAACTCTCTCTTCTCCAAAGCACAGTGTAGGATGGGTTATTTCTAGGAAAAACTCCTGCAAATAAGCTGATTCCACCCACTATGTCTTCCTTCTGGAGTCTTGTTCCTGCATGTTGAAGCACTTCTGGAACCTGAAGCTCAAAATCTATCATTGCCTAAACATTCTCATTGTGGCGCACGGGTGCAAGGAGGTTGAAACAAATAGCAAGGGAAAGGTTTCGCAATCCAGATGAGGTTCCTGAGCACTGGTGGCGCTGTTGGGCAAGAATTATGAGTGTTAACCCTAAGAATGAGGGTTCAAACCTACCAGGCTCCCCATGAGAGAAAGATGAGGCTGCCTGCTCCTATGGAGATTTACAGCCTTGGGGGGGGGGGTGAATCCATTAGAATCAACTCAATAGCAGTGGTTTGGGTTGTTGTTGTTGTTGTTGTTGTTGTGGTGGTGGTGGTGGTGGTGGTGGTGGTGGTGGTGGTGGTGGTGGTGGTGGTGGTGGTGGTAGTGGTGGAGGTGGTGATGGTGGAGGTGGTGGTGGTGGTGGTGGTGGTGGCGGTGGCGGTGGTGCTGCTGGTGGTTTATGACATCCCTACGGCAGTCTGGTGATGCAGTGGAAAAAGCATTTACCAAAGGTCAGCTGTTAAAATACAGAAAGGTAGTCTGCTTTAATAAAGTTTGTGTTCTGGGAAACCCTATGGAACAATTTTATCTGTTCTACAATGTCTCCATGCATGGTAATCAAATCAACAGCACTGTATTCCAAGGGCCCTGGATAGCACAAGATGAAGGAACGAACTAAACAATGGAGGGCCAATTCTACCCAAAGACACCTCAGAAAAAAGACCTGGCAATCTGCTTTCAAAAATCAGCCATTAAAAACCTTATGAAGGGATAGCGGGGCAAGAGGAAAGAACAAGGAAACACAGGAAAGAACATGAAGGCAAAGGACACTTATAGAGTTCTAAATATAGGCATGTACATATATAAACATATTTATATGTAATGATAGGGAAATATATCTATGTACATATATTTGTTATGTATTAAGGCAGCAGGCAGACACTGGGCCTCCACTCAAGTACACCCTCAATGCAAGAACACTTTGTTCTAATAACCCAGCATTCTGTGATGTTAACCTTCCCTGACACAATAGCTGAAGACAAAACAAGTGCATTAGCAAACATGATGAAGAAAGCTGATGGTACCCAGCTCTCAGAAGATATAGATAGTATCAGGAGTCTTAAAGGCTTGAAGATAAACAAGTGGCCATCTAGCTGAGAAGAAACAAAGTCCACATGGAAGAAGCCCACCAGCTTGTGTGCTCATGAGGTGTCGATAAGGTCAGGTATCAGGAATCAGAAGACCCAGAGCAAAAAATCATATCAATGTAAATGAGGGGGAGTGGAGAGTGGAGACCCAAAGTCTATCTGTAGACAATTGGACATTCCCTTACAGAAGGATAACAAGGAAGCGACAAGCCGGTCAGGGTGCAGTATAGCACCGATGAAACATGTAACTTTCCTCTAGCTCTTTAATGCTTCCTTCCCCCAACTATCATGACCAATTCTACCTTATAAATCTGGCTAGACCAGAGCATGTATATGGGTACAGATAAGAGCTAGAAACACAGGGAATCCATGACAGATAAACCCCTCAGGACCAATAATAAAAGTAGCAATACCAGGAGGGTAAGGGAAATGTGAGGGGACAAAGGGGAAACTAATCACAATGATCTACCTATAGCCCCCTCCCTGGGGGGGTGGACAACAGAAAAATGGGTGAAGGGATACAGTGGTCGGTGTAAGACATGAAAAATAATAATAATTTATAAATTATCAAAGGTTCATGGGGAGAGGGGGATGAGCTGATACCAAGAGCTCAAGTAGAAAGAGTTTTGAAAATGATGGTGGCAACAAATACACACATGTGCTTGACATGATGGATGGCTGCGTGGATGGATGCATGGAAGGATGATGGTAAGAGCTGTAAGGGCCCCCAATAAAATGATTTTTAAAAATAATATTTTAAATATTTTTTAAAATTAAAACCTTATGAAGAATAGCACGATTCTGACACAGATGGGGTCACGAGAAGTCAGAATAAGGTCAACAGCAACTGAATTGGTTAGGACTAGCAAAGGGGACTAAAGCTATGCTTTTCTCATAGAAGATTGACTACGAGTAAGCTAGATATGTAAGCCAGCTATGCTGGGATGCATTGTGGAGAGCAAATCACTAATTTGCACTCTTCGATATATTATATGAAATCTCTAATGATTGAAATTACTTCTTGGTGTCTCTGGATTGCCTAACACAGTAAACTGCACACTGTAGACACTGAATAAATATCTGCTGAAAATAAGTGAATTCTTTCTTAACAGACTCTAGATTGGTGGAAAAGAGAGGAAGTAAATTTCAAATAGGAACAATTCACATATTTGAACAGTTTGAGTTAAAATACCTAATACATATTTAAGATAGTGGCTAAATTTGAGCAGAATGGGCTTTTATAGAGATATAATAATCTATTCTTTTACATGACCCATATACTGAATACTTTCAATAAAAGGACCCGATTAGTTAATTCAGCAACTGTTGTTTACCAGAAAAGATCATATATATTTCTCCCTATCCCCATGACCCTGCTTCACATATAGTCTTCTCCATTTCAGTGGATGTCTACACTTCCCTTTCAGTGGCTTGCCAAAACACCTGGCTTCATCCTTGGCTTGCCCTTTCTCTCCCACTACCCATTTCTCTACCAGTTTTATTTGTATGTGTCCACTTCTCACCATTTCGACTGCTCCAATAACCCAAACTGCCATCTTTGATCAGCCCCTTAAGGACTGTCCTATGGCTCCTTAGTCTTTTGGTGAGATATCAGACAGACTAACCCTTTTAATACTCTATCATAATCACGTCAAAATACTGTGAGGACTGTTCATTTTACCCAGAAGAAAATCCAGAATCCCCGTGTTGGCTTACAAAGACCCTCGTCAACTCTTGCCATCACCTCTAACTATTCTCCCTCATCCATGGCATTCTGCTCTGCTCAAGCCATAGACACTATGCACCTCCTCTCCCTCCTCCGCACTCCAGGCATCATCCCCACTCAAAGCCTTTTACTGGCTGTTCCTTCCGACTGGAAAGGCATTTGTTCAAGGTTTCCATCATCACCTACTGGAAGGTTTGCTCAATTTTCACCTTCTTAGAGGTAGAAAAGTTATTGACTAAATAAGTGAGGGGATTTTGGCGATATCTTCTGTAAGTATCAGACATTTATTTTGTAAATAGTTTCCCTGTTGTTGCTCTTTTTAAACATATGACCTAGTCTTAGTATCACATGCATATTTTCTCAAGTTGTGTAGATTTAGATCTCTGTCTAATGTCTCAGATGTTAAGTCTATAAAGACCTAATGACCTTGGATGATTTGGAAATATGAACAGCATCCGTTATTTTCCAAAGTAGCGTGGCATACCTTTTGGAAGTAGCTAGTTTGCATTTGAGACATAAGTAATCTTTTCTTTATGATCAAGAAGATAGTTGTAAAGCTCTTCATTCTTTCCAAAGTTACAAACCACTTTTAGAAGCGTAAATGGTGATTAGTTAATGAATAATGTAAGGAAGCATTTAGAAGAATATAGAAAATTAGCTTCAGAAATGAACAGCCCTATCAAAGAAAACTATTTCTCCAATATGGTCAGGATGGTAGCAGGTATATTATCACTACAGGAAGCAAATTTGTCTGTCAAGTTGATGAAGAATAATTACCATTGTCAGGCAGAGAAATGATGAGATTATGGGAAATTGAGCATTCCAAAATTCTCACAAGACTGTTGACTTCATTTAGCATCTCCACATTCATTTTAATGCTATAGAGCCAAGCCAACTCACTTTTCCAGAAATCCTCGTTGCCAGTTGTCAACTTGCAAATTGTGAGATGCTCTAGTGTGATTTTTATGTGCGTTTGCTTATTTATTTGAAAATTTACCTTTACTTTGATTTCTAGGTCATTGTTTAGAGAGGTAAATTTGGTAGCCTTTTAAATCAACCTTGTGATAAGCCTTTCCTTTGGAAAGACCACTATCCCAAGCATCCAAAATAATTTCATAATGCCCCTTGGATTGAGAGTTTATAGGTTTAAGGCCCACACAATTATTTCCTTGGCTACGATATTAAATTGTTCCCAAGATAAACAGAACTTTCCCAAACCATGCTGACAACAGAATTTTCACATCCTAGTGAGTCAGTTTTCAACGGATCGAGTGTCTTTAGAATAAATGTTAAGCAGATGAAACACTTCTCCTAGGCCTTTGGCGACTACTGCGATATGGTGGGCTGCTTTCTTGCTTTTCTATGTACATGGTTTACAGTAATCATATTAGCACAAAACTCCCTCAGATGTCATATGCTGGAAGGCTCTGGAGGCACTGGCCTAGGATAAGCCCCTGAGAGCTAAACAAGGGTCAGACCTGGTATAATTTGCACAATAGCCTACAGCATTACCAGTTCAGACTGTAATTTTGCCAGAGCTTATAAATTAAGCAGGCTTGGCCCTAGTCATTAGCACGGTGGGTAGCCTCCAGGGTAAACCCAATTGCTGTAGAAACTATCATTAAAACTATTATTGGACATCCATCTGGTGCCAAAAATACATCAAACTCATCATAGGCATTTGGATCTGAAGCAAGACAGTGGCTCTGTTCACAGGGACACATGAACGCCTTGACAATTGTCACCAAGGGAAAGGCTGGAATTGAAAAGCACTGGTCCCCGAGGCATCCGAGCAGCTGCACCTTGCCCCTCTGATTCTGGACCACTTGCAGTCTCGGTCCCCTTCTGCATCCGCTTGGGTAGTCAAAACTCTGAAGGGAGGCCCAGGTGTAGCTCAATCATGTTTGGTCAATTGTATCCTGCAAATACTTCTCAGATCTACCTCCTCTTTCTTCCTGCCAAATACCATTGCTTTAGCTCACCATTTCATAGCCAATGACCTGGATGACACAACAGCTTTCTAACTCTTGTCTATGTACCTCCCCAAACTCACTCCTTACGGATCTTTTTTACACCAAAGCTCCACATTAATAAATACCACAAACCACGTGCATAGCAAAACAAGAAAATAACTCACAGTATACTTCTTCCAAAAAAGAAAAAGGAAGAAAGAAACACACATCTGCTCATGTCACTCCCAAGTTTAAAATTCTTCAATGATTCATTCATTTATTCATTCAATAAATCCTCACTGTTAGAAGACTGTTTACAACAGTAAACAAGACAGATACATTTTTGCTTCTTGAAGTTTATTGCCTGTGGGTAAAATAAGAAAGAAGCAGTAAACAGAGAGAAATGGTCCCTGGTGGCACATCAATTAAGCAAGCACTTGGCTGCTAGCTACAAGGTTGGTGGTTCAATCTTCACCAGGACCTCCTTTCAGGAAATATTTGCAGATTCTGTTCACAGAAACATTACGACCTAGAAAGCTTCATGGGGAAATTCTACTCTGTTTCATGGTGTGGGGTGGGAGTGGGGAGTCACTGTAGGTCAAAAATTACTTGACAGCACCGAAGAAGCACACATATGCACGCACACACACCAGCAACATACACACCCACAAGGGGCCTTCAAAAAGTCCATGGAAAAATAGAACTAAAAGATAATGGGATCTTTCCATGAGCTACTTGAAGTCCCCTTGTATAGGTACAGATATTCATAAAATAGAAAGGAGAGGGAGTGACCTGTGAAGGAGACAGCTCTGTAAAGGGAAGTCAGTCAGTGGAGCCTTTTCTTAGCATAGACCTGACATGAGGGGAGAAAGTGGCCTCAGGTGATCAGGAGGATCCTTTCAAGCCAAGGAAGCAACCAGGGAAAAGCTGAGAGAGAGTCCCTGAGATGCCACTTAGGTTGTAGGACACCCAGGCAGCCTGGAAGGGGGATGATCGGTGAAGCACAGTTTGTAAAGAGTTGGGAGACGAAATCAGATGGTGGGGCAGGGCAAAAGTAAGATAAGGATTTATCTCTCAGGCTGTACTAAGAATGTGAATTTTAAGTGTAAGTCTAAAGAGCCCAGTGTCGGCTTGAGGGTCGGGCAATGGGATTATCAAGTCCATGTTTCAGTGGGGTCATTCTTACTGTGGGGTAGAGGCTCGAGTTGAGAGGGAATCCGAGGAAGCAGGGAGACTGAGCCCCGCTGCAATTGTAGAACTCTTGCTGTGGTCCAGTGGGGTGACGGCAGTCGGACTAACTCAGTGATGGTGAGTACCTGACAATGAGGCCTTCCTGGAGGCTTCACTGGGGGCTCAGAGAGAAATTGAGGAATGAAGGACTCATTGCCTAGAGACTAAGACCTAAGCCGAGAACCTGACCTGTTCCTATGTAACACGTGCTTCCTCACCCAGCCTCATCTCCCACCACTCCACATCAGACACGTCGTTCTTCAGTACTTCTGAATTCTGGATATTTCCCTGTCCACATCCCCATATCCCTGAGATGGTGGTTCCTAGTGCCTAAATTTCTCTTCCAACTTAAACAAGCCCTTGTCAAACTTCAAGAAAATTCAGCTCAGGAGTCATCTCCCAAGGAAATTTTTGTTGGGTCCCAAGTTAGACTGTGTACTTCCCTCAGTGGCCAGCAGCCTTATCTCAGCCTTAATCATGCTCTATGAAAATTCTGATTTTTACCACTAGGCCAGTGGTTCTCAACCTTCCTCATGCCACAACTCTTGAATACATTTCCTCAGGTTTTGGTGACCCTCAACCATAAAATTATTTTTGCTGCTGCTTCATCACTATCATTTTGCTACTGTTATGAATCAGGCGACCCCTGTGAAAGGGTCATTCGACCCCCCAAAGGGTTCGCGACCCACAGGTTGAGAACTTCTGGCTAAAGTGACCCTCCTAGGGGCTCTTCATGATGCCAAGTCAGTCTATCGGATCAGACACCAGAGAATGATCACTTCAAAGAGAAATAGCACAAAGGAAGATGCCAGGAGGAACAAACGAGTGAAAGGCAACAAAGGTTACTACTACTACATACACAAAAATACAGGACATTGAAAGCAATCAGCTATGAGTGGATATGTAGATAAACACACACGTGAACAGGGGTAAGGAGGCAAATGGGACTAATTCCATATATAGAAATATAGATATGTGCATCTCTACATGTTTGACAGAGGACATTTCTATTCCTGTTTACTGAAAATATAAACACAGTAAAGCACACACTTCTTAGCCACAACCTAGCACATTGCGGGAATGAGTCACTGAGCCAGAGGGCCCGGGATCTTAGTGTCTGGGAATACTAAAATCAATGAGCCTGACATAGTCCACAAAGACTACCTTCTACCTTGGAGTGCAGCAACCAGAGTCTTGGAAACTTGTGAGCAATCAATCATCCACCCAAAGCAAAGAAGAGTGAAGGAAACAAGATTCAGGAAACAATTGACCCGAAGGATTAATGACTTAAATAAGCCCTGAGACTAGAAGGACTCAGTGGTGCTGAGATACCAGCACTGATTGCTAATAAAAGCATCACAATAGGAAACCCCTGGACATAGTCGGAGGAAAATGTGCAAGAAAGCTCAAAATCGTAAAAAGAACAAAGTTTACTGGTCAGCTAAATACTGGGAGAACTCCAAGACCGTGACTCTTAGATGCCCTTCAAACCTGGAGCTGAACTTATCCTGTTGGATCAACTTTCAGCCAAACAATAGATAGGCTTATAGTGTGAACAATAGCATCAGGGGGCTATGCACACATTAGAACAATCAACTAAATGAGATTAAAAGAGGAGCATTTGCTCATGGATAAAGCTCCGAAGGGAGGAAGGGATAAGAAAGGACAAAGGAAGTGGTAAGCAGAGGGAGGAAGTAAGAAGAACACATTACATTGCGGAAATGTGCATGAATCGTTGAATGCAAACCCAATTTGCTCTGCCAACTCTTGCCCAAATCACAACCTCTAAGAAAGAAAGAAAGAGAAGTCGAGAGTGAAGTGTTCCTAACTAAATCATATTGAGTAGACAGGGGAGCTGGCTCGAGTCACGTTATGGAAAGTTCAGGGAATAACACTGTTACCTCCTCTCTGTTGCACCTGGGGTAACAGACCTCCAGAACAACTGAACAGCCGGGCACCAGCCTCCTCTAACAGAGAACATTAAGAGAATCGGTCTGGAAGCTGAAGGCACATAGTGGTGTTCAGGAGATCTATAATCATGTTACGTAAAGTAGGGTTTATATAAAGTTGACAGAATGTGCTGATGTGAGCCATTTACAGTTCAATTGTAACAAAGCAGTCTGGCAAGCAGTTAGCTTTATCTGGGAGATGATGTACTTTGGATTCTGCTATCAAGTCAGATTTAGAATAACAATCTGAAGCGAACACAATCCCCCCTTTTCAAAATCCTGACTCTTCTTCCTCAGATGCAGGGAAGCAAAAGAAACTAGAAGAGTCTGTATTATTCCAGCAGAGTTTTCATTAAGTTTAGCAGAAATTAAACACTTCTAAAGATTTTTCCCCCCACAAGAAAACATGCTTTGTATATAAACCTCAATTTCATATAGTAGAGGGGAAATTCACACACATATACACACACTTACACACACCTGCTAAGAAATAGGTTCCTACAAACTTAAAAGTTGGCCAGGTGAGTTAATAAAATCCTTCCATATTTTTTCAGCATAGCTTTAGTAGATACTATAAAACACACAGCCAGTGAAAATTCCATAAAAGGACAAAATTCTTGAATTTAGACATGGATGATAAAAGCTACATGAATAGGGAAGTACTGAAAACAAAGCTCCTCTTTTGTCTTGTCGGTCTGTTTATTGGTACACACCATTCTCAGTTATTGGTTTCAAATATTGTTAACTGTTTTAAGTACTTTCTGGTTTGTTTGCTTTTTAATACTTCCTTTTTCTATGCTGACACTCATTCATTTTTATAGTTAAATGTTTCCATATTTCCCTTGGAGGTCTGTGTGTGTGTGTGTGTGTGTGTGAGAGAGAGAGAGAGAGAGAGAGAGAGAGAGAGAGAGAGAGAGAGAGAGAGAGAGAGAGAGAGAGAGAGAGAGAGAGAGAGAGAGAGAGAGACTAACCTTGGCTTTGGGTTTTTTATTTGTAGCTCGATGGTTTAGTTTTTCATGCTGCCTTAGATGGTAGCTGAAGCCAAAGTTGAGTTGTTTTTTTTCAACCTTCTGAGGTAGTTAGTTTATTGTGCCAACCTGGCCGATAAACACATGTGGGGCTAATTGAAGGGCAGAGGGATTAAATGGCTCAGTAAGCCTCGCCTTTTAAGTTCTCAGGTCTCTTGCTTTGTGATGGTCGGACCAGGGTGCAGCTTCCTTAGCCAGTTCCCTGCTTTAGCAGGTAAGGCTCACTTCCTGCAAAACATCCCCAAGGAGAAGCCACAAGGACCTACCCTAGTGCAGCCCTGGGTGCTGGAGCAGCCATGTAGAGATCCCTGCCAGCGCTGAGATGCTTACACATTCACTGACTCGGCTTTCCTTCTGCAGTCGGCATCATTGCCTCTGTTTTGTGAGATGGTTGGAGGAGGACTTTGTGGATTAGTGTTGGACATATGGGTTAATGTTGGACTTGTGGGCTTGGGCAGCACTGGGTTGGGATGTTTTCTTGATGCGCACTTAACCTTTATCTAAAACTCTCTCTTATACAAGAGTTTCTGTGGATTTGTTTCCCTAAAGTACCCAGATTAACACACCTTCCCGTGACTGACTAGCCAGTTATTATCACACTAAATGATCCACCTTTCGGTTGTCTTCTTGAGTCTCCTGGTGGGCTCGCTCCTGGTGTTCATCGTTCTGTTCGTCCCTGTGCTGGAAGGACCACACTCCCTCACGTGACTAACACCTCAATGCGCGCTGGGGGAACTGACCCTGCATCGCTCTTCTTGTGCAGAATTTCATATCCTTTACATTCATTGGCTCTTAGACTTTTCTGAGCACTGTTGATGATATTTATTATCCAGAACTATCTTAAAAACCATTTGGTCAGGTTCCCTCCCCTGACAGACCCCCCACACCCCCAGCCTCACTTGGGGTTTTGAGTAGCTCTGTCATTCACTCCTGACGGTCTCTGCAGTACTGAGCGTTTGTAGCCAAGAAATGCCACCTTCCCTTTCCTTGTCTTCTGTGTGCCTCTCAGTATATTTGATTATTCTCTGCACCGGCCATATATATGTCATATTATTATTCTTAGCTCTTTTAGAAGTTTGAAATTTAGCAATTCTCATTGTTCCTGGCCCTATATATCAAGATTCAACTAAGATATTCGCCCCAACTTTCAGTTGGCCCACCCAGTTAATGTGTCACTTGGTTTTACTTTTTATCTCTTCCTGCAGTAGATGTGTTCTCACTGAGCTTCGTTTGTCCGGGCCTTTGGACCTTCATCAGCTGTGGCGACCTGATAGCTTTGAAACACACTCTCCCGATTTTGAGAGATTTTTTTTTTTTTTTACAGCCTGGGCACAGTCCTTCCAAAGCAAAATGGTGTATGATACACAGAAAAAAAACCCAAAACCCCATTCTTTGCATCAGCCCTATGTTGCGTCAAGCATGTGACTCATGTAAGAGTCAAAACAAACACCACCACCATGTGGAAGAGAGCAACATAAAACAATGTCACCTGTGTGTAGAAATAGATCTCCCGTCAACATGGTAGTGGAGGTATCTGATTCTTTGAGTGGGTGTGGGCAGCAGGGCTCTGGCAGGTGGCCCTGAGCACTATCAGTAACGGTGGTGGGTATCTTTGCCCTGATAGTCCGACAGCTGCGTGGGGCAGAACTCCAGTCTTGACTGTTCCAAAATGTGGCCCTTTCAAACCTGATCCGTGAGCGACCTGAGATACTCATGTTTAATACTTTTCTCTCTTGAAACTAGCCAGAGTGAATTCTGAAAACCCTGACCAATTCAGACTTTAGAAATAGAAATCTACCTAATATCACATAGATTAAAACAAAAATTTTTTTGCTACAGTGAGTGGGTTGGGTCTGTGCGTGTCCTTCCATCCCCTACGCATGTATTTAATTATGGCCTTTCCGATGCCTCTGGCCAGTGAACACATTTTCTCTTTTAATTCCTCAAGTGCTGGTAAACTTGGCTCCCTGGTGTGAAGAGCAAACATACTTCCATGGCACAGGACTTTGATCCTTCTGTTGTTTAATTAACCACGTGTGATGGAGAAAATGTGTGAATTTGTTTTTTTGAGGGTTTTCTCTTTTCTCTCTCTCTGTGAATGTTCTCCAGAAGTCTAAAGTAGGTATTGGTGTAGATACTCTGACACACACTGATTCATGCATGACTATTCATCCACACAGAACATAAACATGTATTATTGCTAAACAGCATGCTGGTCTCAGCTACAGCCTTCACCCTATTTGTTTTACTGGGCTTCCACAGGCCCCATTAATGACTTGAAAGAAAACCAACGTTTCAGAGTCAAACACACTTGGATTTATTGCCTTCGTTTTGGCGTTTTCCTTAATGAAATCCATTGAAGGTAAGAAAGCTCTGTTTTAGATTGCTAGGTATAAAAGATGTAAGCAAAAAGCTGAAGATTATATTTTATTTCTTCATTTTGTTCCATTTTTCTTCCCTCCGCCTCATATACATGTATTCCCTCCTTCATTTTTCTGATCTTCTTCACGCTCTCCACTAGATGGTAAATAAAGGTTCTGTTCCTTCTCCTCCAAGTTCAAAGACACCAAGGATTGTTCTATTTGTCAAGATTAAGATCACCCCTACACATTCACCTCATAATCTGTTCAAGGCATCTGTTCATCCTTAGAAGATCTATTAACTAAGGATCAATTCCCACAGTTCTCACACTTACCTCGAGTGCCCATCTTACTTATCTAGCTTCAGAGCCTCTAGATGGAAAAAAAAAATACTGTACTGAGAGAGTTTAGCACAGTTCCCAGGACATACTGTATAATCACGGAACACTTCCTAAAGGATGTTTCAATGCTAGATTACTAACCAGTTTGTAGAATGTATGAGAAAATAA
Organism: Tenrec ecaudatus; assembly: GCF_050624435.1. Classification (NCBI taxonomy): domain Eukaryota; kingdom Metazoa; phylum Chordata; class Mammalia; order Afrosoricida; family Tenrecidae; genus Tenrec; species Tenrec ecaudatus. The sequence goes on along the minus strand of NC_134542.1, from coordinate 93,209,515 downwards.
ATTCTAAGGTAGTTTCAAATTTCCAATGTTTTTAGATGGTTTACGATCCAAATAAGGATCCCTCACAGTGTACTGATTAAGCATTCAGAGAATAACCGAAAGGTCAGTGATTCAAATCCCCCAGCCACTCCGTAGGAGACAAAAGCTTGCTCTCATAAAGGCTGGAAGATCAGTAGTTCAATCCCACTAGCCTTGCAAACCCTTTAGGGCAATTCTTTCCTGTTCTATGGGACTACATGCATTGTAAATTACTCAAAGACAACAAGTTTGTTTTGGTTTGGCTTGGTTTGATTATCTAAATATCAAAAATATTTTTAATGAGCTGGGTTTTTTTTCTTTCTGAATTTTACTTTGGAACAAAGAGGATGAGAAGGAAATTTTGTATTTATCTCGAAAGTCCGTAAGAATATGTCCACAAGAATTTCATGGTCCTGCTTTTAAACAAGCAACTATATGCATTTGTTACTCTTAGTTGGCACGGAGTAGATTCTGATTTGTGCTCTAGAAGTAGCTTATTCCCTGTGATGCTGAATCCACAAGAACCATGTAAGGAAGAACTGAAAGGAAACATTTTTTGGCTCCAGTTACCCAATTGTCCTTCTGAAAGAGAAGCCACAGTTCAGGTATTGGTGTCTTATTTTCCCTTTGGGGTGGGACGTGCATTTTTTCTCCGGCTGACCTTCTTTGTTCAGTCATAATTGGACTAACAATCCATAGCAATTGGGAAATCAAGAAGGATTTTTCCCAAGAAACTTGAGAATGTGTGAAAAACTGAAAACTTGAAGGATAGTGACCTTTATAAATAATGCCTTGAAGTCATGTGTTTATTGTCTCAGATAAATCATGTTGCTTGGAATTATTGGCTTGCATATAAGCACAATTAAAAAGCATTTTCGTCTCATATAAAAAACAGATGGGGTAGTTGTTTTCTAATAAAGCAACAATGATGACAGAATGAAAAGGGGGAGAAAGGGACACTCTCCAAATTCTCCTAAACTCTAATTGCTTCTTCCACTTAAAGAATACCAGAGGGTTCCTTTTGTTCCCTCCCATTCTGGGAATTTAGATCCACAATTTGAACCACATTTAGCAGGAATCTTACGACCAAACTTCTGTTCATCACATTTAAGAAGAGAGGACAGAACCATAAATATGTATGTTCATACCTGAGTTTGCTATTTGAGGTCTTTTGAAGGAACATGCAAAAGATCAAGTTCATAGGAGTTCTACTAAGAAAAATTATAACAATAACAACAATTAAAGAGTGGCAGTTACTAATAGTAAGTGGCCACTTAACAGCACAGTGGCTTCTTTCACACATGATGACTCCAGACTGTTGACTTCAGGCTGGGTGACCCAATTCTTGGCTATTTCAAATTTGTGTCAAGTCTAGTGACCTCTTTTCTTTCTGAGCTACTCTTCAGATTAAGGTCACTGATTTTGCATAGAATAATGTGAAGGAAAAAAGAAAGCCCAGAACCCAACTTCAATTTTTTTTAAGTGGCAGTCTACGAATACTGAAATGTAGCTATTCAACAGTCTCTGTGTGCGGAGTGTCCCTGGACGGTGCAAATAGTTAACATGTTCTGTGGCTAAGCAAAAGATCAGAGGTTCGGGTCCAGCTAGAGGCATTTCGGAAGAAAGATCTGCTGATATACTCCCCCAAATCAGCCATTGAGAGCCCAGTGGAGCACAGTTCTACTCTGACAGACGTGGGGTCTGTGAGAGTCAGAATGAACTCAAAGACAACTCCTATGTGTGAAGTGCTGGACTAGATCCCGTAGGAGGAATAGGGAGCAGAAGATAGTAACCATGCCTCTGGAAGAACTCGAAATCCAGCAGAGAAAGAACAAATCTTACCATGAAAAAGTAATGACGTATACCAATAAATGGGAAATAAAATACATATGACCAGCTCGAGTAGGTTAAATGCATGCCCCAAATCCATGATAAATAGGGTATGCCCTCCTGACCTGTGGGGCACAGTTCTCTGCTCTGTCTTTTTGCTGTACAGATGGTTGACCAGAGTCACACACATGCAGCCCACATGTATCAATCTCATACCATGCAGCCATCTCAACAATGCAAATTTTGTTCCAGATGTGTGATCTGAATCACTTGAAACACTTTAAAGCCCAGAAGCATATTCTCGAAAACTCTTTGTTTAAATCTCCATTCTTCTCCCTCTGGTTTAATAAAAAAGCAATTCAAATTAATTCAAAATTTACATTGGACTCTTTAAAAAATGTTAATCTTTCATCTGTGAATCTGGGCCAAACAAGCAGAAGACAATATTAAAAATGAGAGCTGGTTCTGGTTACCCCATGCAGTATCAAAGCGAGCATGGTGTTGCTTCTCCTGTTCATCTTCCCAGGGGGTTGTCCAAACACAGGACAATTTTGGAAAAATCAGGAGACGAGCACAGAGCAGCAACCTGGGGACATTTATCAACCACGCCAGAGTGCGGCTGCTGTGAGCACGTGTCCTCCTTTTCCTACATCCGTTGGCAATGAGAGTCACCAACACATAACATCACATGCGCCCAACTTTGTCAAGCTAAGTTCTCAACTCAGAAATAGTAGATCCCCAGTGGGAGCAGAGTAAGAGGTATGTCGATTCATTTGCAGATAGATGGTAACTACTGTGGATGCCAGCATTTTTGATGGGTTGCTTTTTGTTGCTTTAAAGCGTTCAAAAAAAATGCCATCCATCTGTCCTTAATCTGGAAATGACTCCCCTGTTTAGAAGCCTTTGTTTAAAGCTCACAAGAATGCTACGCATTGACTTGACTGCCTAACGGTGGAACTCGGGCCTTCAATTAGACACCCGAGTGAGAAAATTATGAGAGTCACAGAATTATGTTTTTTAATAACCATTTATTGTCTTCCAGTATATTTAACTTAATATCTTATGTCTTCCTTGACATCTAGTTAAAATGTTAGTCTCATCTAAGTGAAATTGATGAAATCTAACATGTATAATTAATGACCTCCTTTGCAGAAGAGTAGAAAATTAACTTTATTTCTTTTAGAAAAGGTGTTATTCTCATGAATAATCAGATTTCTCTAAGTTGTTGGAAGTAGTTTAGCTTAATAATCTTTTTTTTTAATTGCAGAATTTTTACTCTTCCTTTTGCAGAAGAAATAAAAGCTGCATGCACTGTAACACCAAGGGCCCAAATTAGAAATTGTACGCTGGCTACTTCCCTTTCTAGCCCCCACATTTATCTCTCTGTGCCTCCTGTTCACCCTCTCGTAGTATGCCTGCACTTACCTGTCTCCCCAAAAGGCAGTGCTCTCTGGAAAGCTTAATTCTGAATTGCAGAGTTTGCATCTCCCAATCCAGCAAAGTGTGCATAGTAGGGACTCCAATGTTTATGAGCAGATTTTTCATTCTGTTAAATATACGTGAGACCAAACATTCAGCAATTCAAGCATCTTCATGTGTGCAGTGCAGCGAGGGGATTGCGTTCCTCACGCTGTTCTGCCAGCCCCTTCCCTATGCCCAGATTAGACCATCACCCTCAACAGAAGCTCAGTGTCCTCCGAAGCAGTGCGTTCCTCTCTACCCTGTCCTCCCACCCACTCTTGCTAACCCCTAATAGACAGCGGTCTCTCTGCGCTTGCTTATTTTACATATTTAATAATCAAAGGATTCATACCATATGTGTCCTTGGGTGGCTGACTTGTTCCTTTCAGGTTTTTAAATTTAAGTTAATCCATGTGGCAAGAGACTCTTTCGGTAGAAAAAGTAAGGATTTGTTGACATCATAGCTCTGATGCCATGAAGACTTCCTCATGAGAAGGTAGTGTATGTGCCATCCGTGGCCTGCCTTCACCTCCCTGCGACTTGGTCTGGACCTGCTGTTTGACTCAACCATGTCACATTCCTCCTTACTGCTCTTGATACCAGCATATGGCATGTGCTCCAAGGGTGAGATATTATGCGAGGAGAACTTAACTGTGAGCAGCAGTGCTCTATTCTGAGACAATTGAGGGTCCAGAAAAGGGCCCTCTGGACTGTCCCGGTGTTCTGATCTGTGGGTATCCCCTAGCAGTCTAATATTGCCCAGGCATGACTATGTCCCTGAGAAGATAGTCCCATTGCCCAGCTTTGATTGGACTAAGGGAAGCATTTTTAGATGCTGAAGGTTATTGTAGGGCAGTGCCAAGGGGGTAGCAGTATCAAAAGTGTTTGTCTAAATCTTTATGAGCCAACAATGTTTCTGCAGATCCGGTGCTGTAGCACACTTTGGGCTAAGGTGGCTGGATTCTCAGTGTCTGTGTTAGTCCGAGTAGACTAGAGAAACAAATCCATGGACACTCATATGTGTATAAGAGTCCTATCTATATTAAGGGTAATTGTACATTAAGAAAGCATCCCAAATCAGTCCAGTCCAAGCCCATAAGTTCGACATTAGCCCATATGTCTGAAACCAGTCTATAAAGTCCTCTTTAGACTCACAAAACACATGCAATGATGCCAAATGCAGGATGATCACAGGCCAGTGGGTAGAAAGTCTTTGTATCGAGTGGTGGTGTAAGCATCTCAGCGCTGGCAGGGGTCTCCATGTGGTTCCTCCAGTTCCCAGGGCACGGAGTCTATCAGCATAGTGCCATGTGTGTCAATAGAGCATCTCAAAGAAAGTGAGCAGAGAGTCTCTCCTACCTCCAAGGAGGAAAAACCAGATTTCCCAGAATTCTCAGGAGAAAGGCATGCCCACACAGAGGCCTCCTTGGCTATGACCCGATTGACAGGCTAGACTGCACCCCTTCACTCTTAATCCTCTCAAGTCCCAAATTAATACCAGATTATGTACCAATATGTACCATATTATGTACCAGTGTCCAATCCCAATCCACCCTGACTGAAACCAGAGATTCTCCAGGAGGGAATGAAAAGTCTGGAACAGAAATCCTTTGGGTTCAACGTTCCCATCTCCAAAAGCAGTAGTATCTAGGAGTCAAATGAGCAGGGCTAGCTTGGGGTTCAGAATCCTAGTTCTGGACTAGACAGACCAAGGGGTGGGTCCAATGGAGCAAGCAGAAAACCAGAAGGCATTCTAAACAAAAGGTTTGCAAAGATAGGCAAAAACCTAGGCCATTCATGAGATAATGAAATTCTAGAGAGGAAGTCTTTGATGGAATTTTAGACACAAGCTCACCAACAGTTGAAGAAATATTAAGGACCCTGGCCAGCTTGAACTTGCTCGTTTTATAGTTCCCAAGGATATCCAAAAGCGAGTCAGAGTAGATACAGTCAAGGTGCATGCCCGTCTAGAAATAGTTTTTGGTTTGGACTTATTTGGTTTTCATTTAGTTATTGGTGTGTGTGTGTGTGTGTGTGTGACAAATTTATGTTCCTTTTTCTTTTTGTAATATCCATCTGTGCAAAGGTGTATTCTAAACACCAGTAATAATGTCCATTCCTTCATAGGTGTAAAAATTAGATGGAACTATGCTTGAAATATTTGTTTATTTATTTCATGAAACTCATTATACTTTTGATGGCCTACTACATCTCTATTTCCTTGTATTTGTTACTTCAGTAAACAAACAGGTGGAAAAGGTGCAAAACAACCAGAGGGTGACACGCTGTCATTCATTTTAGCTTTGTGTTATGCCACAAATGCCCACAAAATAGTATAAGTTAATTAGTCAATTCCTAAAAGCGTTCAAAGAGCTAAGAATATTGTCAGCACATTGTTGTAAGCGCACCAGAAGCCAAAAGGAGTTTTTCAAAGAGAGCATAATGTGTTTAGAGAAAAGAAGTCAACTCTTTTCAATCTCCCAAACACAATGACTTTTGTCTAAAATGGCCCACCTCTAAAGGAGCAGGACCGATGCCTACAGGGAAAAGGTAGTTACAGATAAACCACACAGCTGATGAAAAAAATCAAAAATATTGCAAGGGAGGACACCAGTCAAGAAGCAATGTAAAAATATCTTGAATCAGTGTTTTATTGGTTTTTGTCAGGTATTATATAATATTTTTTTCATTAATATTTTAAAACTCTTTCTTATTAACAGTCTAAATCTAGGTTTTGTACCTCTTTTATTGTTCTTATTCACATATAATTGAATGAAAAAATTAACTACTTTTCAGTATATCATTTTTTATACTTAAAATGATCCTCAGGGCAGCCAGCCAATTGTGAGACATTATCTGAATCCCACCACTGGGTAGAGGCTATAACTATGAACAACTGTTGAAAGAAGCTTCCACCAAGGCCATGATGTTTGGCAATTGACTTCTTCAAAGAACACTTGCTATTTGTTTGTTTGATTGTTTACCATTAAACTTCAAGTTATCTTTAAATGAGTATTGGGAGCAATCTAGAAGGATAAAAAAGGAAGCTGTCAGAGAGGGTATGTGTTTCCTGGGAAGCAAAAGTGGCAATAGTTGAGAAGCTGCATTGCCTAGCAACCAGCAGTGGGTCGAGCGTGGAAGCATTGATAGGGAACTCCGGAGCTCTCTGGACCCTTATTTCACCTGCCAGGAGGAAGTCAGTGTTTGCCCTCAGGGTGCAATCAGTCTTCCTCTCTCTATTTCATCCTCAGCTGCTGCTTTCTACCAACACCTTCTCTGTGGGACTGTCTTAGGCCAGGACCTCTGCCTGGGGCTCAGAGAGGATGTGGCAGCTGGGGGAGCATGGGGCCCAGTGGGCTGCCTTTCCTGCTGCCACATTAGCCTTTTCGTTTCCACAAAAACAACACACCAAACTTCACAGACTTAGGCAAATGTCTTTTCTCAAAAATGAATGAAAGTTCAAAAGGGAATCCAGACAGAGACAAAATAAATATTGAAATTTCAGCAACCTCTCCTTCAACTGTCAAATACACCTTACAGATGCATCTCAAAAATTAAACCCTCACAAGGGAAGATCCTTGTGGACCTCTGTCTCCAACTCTTCCCCTAACTCTCTCTCTCTCTCACACACACACACACACACACACACACTCACTGAGGTAGTTTATTGTGCCAAGCTGGGCAATAAAAACATGTGGGGTTAATTGAGGGGCAGAGGGATAAATGGCTCAGTGAGCCCCGCCTTTCTAGTTCTCAGGTCTCTTGCTCTCTGATGGTCGGACCAGGGTGCAGCTGCCCTAGCCAGTTCCCTGCTTCAGGTGGCAAGACTCACTTCCTGAAAAACATCCCCAAGGAGAAGCCACATGGACCTACCCCAATGCAGCCCTGGGTGCTGGAGCAGCCATGTAGAGACCCCTGCCAGCGCTGAGATGCTTACACATTCACTGACTTGGCTTTCCTCCTGCAGTCGGCATCATTGCCTCTGTTTTGTGAGATGGAGGAGGGCTTTGTGGATTGGTGTGGGACTTGTGGGCTTGAGCAGCACTGGGTTGGGGTGTTTTCTTGATATGCACTTAACCTTTATATAAAAGTCTCTCTTATACATGAGTTTCTGTGAATTTGTTTCTCTAAAGGACCCAGAATAACACACACACACTCTCCACCAGGACATCACCATAAGTGCAAGACCGAAAACAATAGGAACCTGTCTCTAGCTTTTCAAACCCACTGCCATTGAGTTGATTCTGACGCAGAACCACCCTACAAAGGGTTCCCCAGACTAGAAATCTTTACCACGCACGGCTCCCTCTTCTCCTGTTGAGACTGGTGTTTAAACTGCTGACCTTGCGGTTAGTAGCTCCATGCCTATCCAGTAATGCAACCAGGCCTCCTTTCTCCAGCTTTTAGTGGCTCTTAAATGTTAACTGCTGGGAGAGGGGAATTCCTCATTCATGGATCTCTTTTTAAATTGTCTGTTTTTCCAGTACTAACTGATCATCTTTTTATTTATCCTTACATTGTGTCTCCAACCTATAACCCATTATTTGGTTTCCAAAAGTCTATGCGGGCTCATTGTTCCCTAAACTAATTATGTTCTTTGCTCAGATATTGGAAAATATCATTTAAAATTCATCTGTGAAATCTCCTCTTTGAACTGACAGTTCGTTGAATAAGGAATGAGAGGCAACAGTATATGAGGAGTTGAATAGCCATTGAATACTCCAAAGTAGAGTGACAGCGAGATGGCTTGGTATTCTCAACATAAGATGCCCGTGGAGAGAAAGAGTTAAATGTATCCCCAGAACACACTGGACCGTGCCACAGCCTGGGAAGGCCACTCCATTTGGCCACTCACAAACATCAAGTGTCATTTTCATTTTAAACATGAAGACTGTCCTAGCTGAGAGTTTCAGGCTCTCGTGTTTCAGCTCAGTCTAATTTGATAAGCACCATCCCTTTTTCTTTGCATGGATTGTTTTCCTGTAAGATTTTTTTAATAAGGTAACATTTTCGTCTAATATTCTCTTTATGCAAATGAATTTTATTTACATATATAAAATTGGTTAAGAAATCAAGATGACATCCAATTGATATTTACAGGCAATTTCATCTGCTTACTTTTCAGTTTCATAGAATTTAAATTTAGCATTTTCTGTCTCGGATTCCGTTAGATTGATACACTTAAGAGTTAAGCTGATTTTCTTTCATTAAAGTTTAGTTTCCATGGTTTAATCAGTGAACATATAATTGCTTCAAGTATTCATTTTATAAGATTTTTCAATAAATTATCAAGGATGTTTAAATCTAAAAACCAGTGCTATTTCTGTACTTGTGGTCATAGATACACAGCACAATCTTTGCAGCTAGTCAGCTTGCTCTACTTTAATCTAATAAACCAGCTGGGGGAAAAATGATTCTGTTTTCTCTCTGCTGGGTTTCTTTTTCCTTTTCCTTCGTTCTTTTTTATATGAATATGTTCTTTTAATACCTTATCTTTCTTTTTTAAAGACCATGAGTTTGTATTTCAGATGACTCCTTGAATAATCAGGAAGAATTAACATACCATATAGAAAGTTCATTATGTGGCAGGCACATAGGAATGGAGTTACTCATTTAATCCTAATAACAACCCTACAAAAGGTTTACTACTATTATCCAAATGGAGAGAAGGGGCCTAATATACAAACAAGTTAACCTTAAGAAATAAAACCTACCATTCCGATATGCTGTATTCTTATTAAATGCAATAGTGCCTATGTAGCACATGTAACTACTGGAGATCTGTCATGTTCTTATTAAATGCAATGACATATGTGAAGTATGTTGCATAATGCCTACATACCTTGAGCAAATTATTTAACAGCTAGTAAGTCACATGACCAAATTATTACCTGGGTGGTTCATGCCTGGAATGCTAATTCTTAATCTGTATGATAAACTGACAGATAAATAATATAATATTGATCCCTCCATCACATCAACACATGTTCCTCTTTCTACCTTACTACATTATGGTGGCACAAAGGCACTCCTCTGTGACCACACTGATTTGAGAATATCATCCAGTGTCAAATCTAGACAGCATGATACGTGCAGACAGAAATACAAACATACATTAAATGGAGACAGTATAGTGCACGCTCTCATAAAATATGAGGAACCCAGATTCAAGATTGGTTAAAATAAGAATATGAGTCATTTAAACTTTGGAGAAAAGGGAATGTGCAAAATCCAAATCCCAAAATACGAGAAGGATGATGAAGCATCTTGTTCATCGCCTTCACCTTGGTTTGCTTAGAGATCGGTACGGAAAGTAGTGCATCACTGCCGTTTATAACCCTTTTAAGATCCAATTTCTCTTTTTGCTTGCTACCAGCTTGCTTTCTGAAACACAAATCTGCTTCCTTCTCTGCCATATTATTTCAGTACTTGCTCCCCACCCACAAGGCTCATGACCTAGTCCTTGTCTCTCCATTCTGCCTCCCACCTTGTGCAGACCACTTGATGTAGTAAAGAAAACTTGGATTTGAAAGCCAAAATTATACAGATTTAATGTTCATGCTCCACTGCTGCAAATGGGCTCATCGAGGAATATTTTTAATCATTTTATTAGGGGCTCCTACAACTCTTATCACAATCCATACATACATCAATTGTGTAAAGCGCATTTGTACATTCATTGCCCTCATCATTCTCAAAACATTTGCTCTCCACTTAAGCCCCTGGCATCAGGTCCTCATTTTTCCTCTTCCTCCCCGCTAACCCCTTCCTCATGCACTCTTAATAATTTATAAATTATTATTTTGTCATATCTTGACCTGTCTGATGTCTCCCTTTACCCACTTTTCTGTTGTTTGTTCCCCAGGGAGGAGGTCACATGTAGATCCTTATAATCGGTTCCCCCTTTCCAACCCACCCTTACTCTACCCTCCCAGTATTGCCACTCACACCATTGGTCCTGAAAGGATCATTCGCCCTGGATTCCCTATGTTTCCAGTTACCATCTGTACCAGTGTACATTCTCTGGTCTAGCCAGACTTGCAAGGGAGAATTCAGATCATGATAGGGGGGGGGGAGGGGGAAGCATTTAGGAACTAGAGAAAAGTTGCATTTTTCATCGTTGCTACATCGTACCCTGACTGACTCGTCTCCTCCCAGAGACCCTTTTGCCAGGGGATCTCCAGTGGCCTACAAATGGGCTTTGGGTCTCCACTCCACACTCCCCCTCATTCACTATGGTAAGATTTTTTGTTCTGATGATGCCTTATACCTGATCCCTTCAACACCTTGTGATCACACAGGCTGGTGTGCTTCTTCCATGTAGGCTTTGTTGCTTCTAAGCTAGATGGCCGCCTGTTTACCTTCAAACCTTTAAGACCCCACACGCTACATCTTTTGATATCTGGGCACCATCAGCTTTCTTCGCCACATATGCTTATGCATCCATTTTTCTTCAGCAATCTTATCATGGAGATGAGCATACTATGATATGATTTTTTGTTCTTTGATGCCTGATAACTGATCCCTTCTGCACCCCATGATCACATAGGCTGGTGTGCTTCTTCCATGTTGGCTTTGTTGCTTCTGAGCTAGATGGCCGCTTGCTTACCTTCAAGCCTTTAAGACCCCACATGCTATATCTTTTGATAGTGGGCACCATCAGCTTTCTTCACCACATCTGCTTATTCAACCACTTTGTCTTCAGCGGTTGTGTTGGGAAGGTGAGCATCAATTCCCATATATTTCTGACCCTTTTATTTCTTAACCTGGTGAGTTAGGTGAGGTTGACTAGAAAAACAAATCTGGTAACACTCATACTTGTATATATGTAAGAGAGAACTTTATAGCGAAAGATAATTATCTATCAAGCAACAACACAGCCCAGTCCAGAACATGTCCATAAGTCTGATACTAGTCCATCAATCCCTCTTCAGACTCACACAGTCACATGCAATGAGGCAGAAGTCAGGACAATCACAGGCTGGTGGGTGCAGAGTTGTGTGGGTCCAATGGCGGTGCCTCTGGAAGATATAAGAGTGACTCAATAATAGGAAGGTTGGGGAGGGGGGAAAGAAAGGAGAAGGAGGTCCCCACGACCTTCATTATAAGAAGGCCACACCCACAAGGCTGCATCATCAGGCTGCAACCTGATTGAGAGGCTAGACTCCACCCTGACACTTTATCAAGTTGACATGAAATTATGGAACGACCACACCTGGGGATGATCATACATATTTTGAAGGCAATAAAATGGGGCTTCAACAAGTTCATGGACAAATGGAATTAAAAGGTAATGGAATTCTTCCATAAACTTTCTGAAACCCTTCTCACGCTATTTGGATTAAATGAAAGAATATGTTTAAAGCCAATAACATGGTAGTTCGCATACCGTACTTGTATGCATTTAATTAGATTTTTCATTGCATATTTTTTCTGTTATAACAAGAATCCTACCATATTCCAAATACTTCCAAATTCCACACTCCTTTAGGCTCCATTTTCACATCTGCAAAATGACCATAAGAGTAAATATTTACCTACTAGAGTTTTCCTAAAGATTAAATAATGAACACAAGCCACTCAATAAATAATAGCTACATTCTTTTCACTTCTGCTACTTGTTGATGATCTACAGCAGCGGTTCTCAACTTTCCAAATGCCGCGACCCTGCAATACAGTTCCTCATGTTGTAGTGATCTCCCAACCATAAAATTATTTTCCTTGCTACTTCATAACTGTAAATTTGCTACTGCTATGCATCAGGCAACCCTTGTGAAAGGGTTGTTCGACTCCCAAAGGGGTCGCGACCCACAGGTTGAGAACCGCTGATCTACAGGCTCCCGCAACAATTCTTATCTTCACCTTACTTTATTACACAGAGGGGTTGCTTACACAGCAGGCTCTCAACAACATTTAAATGTATGAAAAAGGAATTTTATCAGCTCTTCCCTAAGGCATGGAGCTTAAATGGTGTAGTGGTTAAAGCTCTGGCTGCTAGTCAAAAGGTCAGCAGTTCAAATCCACCAACTGCTCTGAGGGAGGCTGATATGGCAGTGTACTTTGCAAAGACTTACAGCCTTGGAAATCCTATGGAGAACTCTGCCCAATAGTCACTATAAGTTGAAATTGACTCCACAGCAATGGTTTTGTTTGGGGGTTTGTTTGGATTTTGTTTTGTTTTTATTACCCTTAAGGGAAAACTTCTTAGGATGCTCCAATTGCAGTGGAATTTTACATCCAGCTCCAACACTAGAGGTTTCAGAACTTCAATTTATTGGTTAAAATCACTAACTCCAGTTGTTTCAGAAGACAACTCCAAAACTTCAATAATATATATTTTTAATAATTTCTTATGGCAAAATATAAAGCATGTTGGATTCTCAATGGTTTGTGATGGGAATAAAATTACCAAAAAATGTGTAAATTCCGATAGAATAGGATCAGTGTTATATATGTATTTATGTGTGTAACTTCTTTAAATACTACCAATCTTTTACCCATAGGAATTAGCTCAGGACCATTACTCCTGTAAAAATTCAGAAGCTCTGTGTTATTTACTAATGGTGGGGTGGGAGGAAGATTACTCCTATAATGATTGACAGTCTCGGAAACCCCCAAAGGCAATTCCGCCCTGTCCCAGGAGGTCACTATGAATAGGAATTGACTCGATAACAGTGAGTGCATCTAACTACACAATAAAGTCAGACTATGATCCAGAGAAGAGCCTTGATGGGGCCATGCATTAGGCAGCTAACCTTACGATTGGCGGTTCAAACCCAACAGCCGCTCTGTGAACAAAAAGATAAGGCTGTTTGCTACCATCAAGACTTCGGGTCTGGGGAAACCTTCAGAGAAATTCTCCTCTACTCTGTCTCATGGGGTTGCTGTGAGTCAGAATCATCTCAAGGACAGTAGGTTTATTTTGGGTTTTTTTTCTGTTCCTTTTATGCAAACATTTTAAGGGGGAAAGTGCCTTATTTTTCAAACCTCTCATTTGGAAAAAAACACTTTTATTTAAAGAAAATTGGATATAAAAGTCTATGTTTTATTTATTTGGTCTCAAAACTCTAAACTAATTGCCAATGATCAACCCCAATTCACAGCAACCCAACAGGACAAGGAAGAATGTAGAGACTATAACTCTACCAGCGTAGAAAGCCCAGTATTTGCTAGCTTTATCTACATTAGTTATCTTCAAAAGAAAGGTGTTTAATCATATCCACATTGGGAAAAATGCTTTGTATACATATCTCTAAGACTTTTACACTAAAGCAAAAATGGTTTTAAACCAGCTTTGTGTATGTCTGACCAAGAATGAACACAGAAGTCTGAATCTTCCCGAGTGCAGCGTCAATGTAGAGACTACGTTGGCGTATAATAAATACTTAGAGAATGCTTTCTATTTGTAAGGCACTGCGCTAAAGGCCTTGCCTGGATGGACTCATTTAATGCATTCAACAAACCACATGATAAAAGTACTATTATTATTCCCGTTAACAGCTGAAAGAACTGAGATGGGGAGAAGCTTAAAAACTTGCCCAAGGACTTCCAGCTGGGGAATGAAGGCGCTGCGATGTAACTTTCAGCTGTCTTTCACAGATTCTGAACTCGTAAACATAGAGACAGAAGAAAACAGTGTATTGTTGGTTTCCAAATAATATCTTGATCTTTACAAAGTAAAAGAGATCGCGTAGAATACCAGGTGGACAGATTATAAACAATCGATGCATAATTGCCTTTTTTATTTTTACTTTTAAAAACACCTGAAGGTTTCATATGGTTCAAATTGACAGTACTTGAGTGAGGAATTTGCTCGGGAACTGCTTCCTTTGGTCCCAGAAAGGCATTCGATTTGCTGTGACAAAATGATACAATCTAGTTTTAAGGATAACATTTGAGCTGAACTCAAGTTTTGTTTTTTAAAAAACAATCTGTAATCTTCAGTTACCAATGGCTGATTTCCAGGTTCTATTTTGAATGTGATAATTAGGCCTAGGACTTTTTTTTGTGCTAATGTTGTTATGTAAATCACACCTTTGGGAGAAAAAAAATTGGACAAAATAATACAATAGCAATAGAAAAACATTTTTCCCCAAAATGATTTTTTTCCCCATCTATTCAATTCGGTAAATATGAAGGCTTTTACCAGGCTCGATGAGTCCTACAGGAATTAAAAACTTACTTCCTGGCTTAAAAGAAGAAGAAATGATCTTTATTTTGGCTACTGCCAGCTCAGATATCAGCTCCAATGCCTCAGGGTCCCATTTTTGACTGGTTGAAGATTCTTATAGATTCGTGTGTGTGTGTGTGTGTGTGAGAGAGAGAGAGAGAGAGAGAGAGAGAGAGAGAGAGAGAGAGAGAGAGAGAGAGAGAGAAAGGAGAGAGAGAGAGGTGGGTGAACGTTTACAGAGTTTTCCTTTCAATAATGCCTACACATTTTGTTTCATGTCATTGATTGCAGTCCCCACAGTGTAACCTTACTTTCACCTTGTATTTCCCATTTCTGTTCCTCCTTCTTTCCTCCCCCTTACTGCCTTCTGAACTTTGTTCTTGGGCAAATGTGACCTTCCAGATCCTGCGTGGTTGATTGTTCTGAGACGGGCATACCCACCTAGTCTTACTGTCCCTCTTGTAGACCTGTCGATCTATTATTTGATTGGAAACTGAGCCACAGGTGAGTTCCAACGCAGTCCTGAGGGTGATTCAAGGTCATTGTCTCAGGGGGTTCCTCGAGTACTTATCAGACCAGGGAGCTTGGTCTTTTCCAAGATGGGGAGTTTTGTTCAACATTTCTCTCTCGCTCTGTCTACGACCTTCTATTAGATTCCTTTCAAGCAGTGGTCACCAACCACCATCTAGTCCTTCTGGTCTCAGGGTCTTGTGGTTCATTAGTCTCATAAGCTTTAGATTAATATAATTTTGAACCCCCAGAAATGTAAAGACTTTCCTCTTTTATATTACTTTTTCATTTTCAACAACTTTTATCTGGAAAAACTGTGAGTTTCCTGTTCATGTTTGCTTTCATTCTGATATCTGCCTTTTTTTATGACTTTGAGACTAAACTACCCAACTTTCAAATACGTTTTTTAGTCAAGACAATCTCCTTTTTCTTTAAACAGTTTTGTTGGCACTTCATCTACAAGTCAAGACAATTTTTAGATACAAATGCTGTTACCTGCATTTCACCGATGGCAGGTGAACGATCCAGGCCAAAGAAAAAGAGAATAACTGTATTGGCTCTTTGGACTGATTCACAGCGGATGCAAAAAGGAAATGATCCTCCCAGCGAACATTGAATGTCCTATTCTGGCTCCTTGAGAAGCAATGTCTGGTTTTGATGGGAAAGTCCAATTTCAATGATAGACTCAAGACATCTGCTGAACTAAATATATCTCTGAGTACAGCACAGCTTAAAAAACAGATCCGATCTGGCTTCAGAACACTGTGCTATTAACCCTTTACAAGATGTAGAATTCCTTGAAACAATTATCAATATAGTTAAAAGGAAAGAAAATCAGTTAGGTCCAAATATTGCCTTGTGATATTCACTTGGTGGTTACATCCTACCTTAAATCACTTGCTGTAGGGCCCCCTGAGGCTTACGCTTGCTGAATCCCAGAACAAAAGAAAAATGATTCTAATTCTGCTATTCATAAGTCAAGGTCCGAATGGAGAGGCTGACTCATCACAGAGTTGTTAGTAAGTCATAGTCCTCATCTTCCATCAGTTTGTTCATGTATTTTTATGAGCGATTCACCTCTTGTTTTTCTTTCTTCATTCAGGCAGAAGCATAAGGCCTAGGCCCGAGAGAATGGAATCCTTCTCCTCTCTCCCAAGTCCCCACTTGACTGGATAGCCAGTCGGCTTACATAGCCAGTCGAACACAAATGCCTTCGCCATTGCCACGTCACCTGCCTTTTCGCTGTCATCCCTTACCCGTGTGGTTTCTGTCTCTTATCTGTTGATGGGGTAAGTTTCCAGAGAGCATATGCTCTCTACATGGCTACATATGACATTTATGATAGTGTCATTTAAATTTAACATATATGATGGTGTTTACCTATGTTGATGGTGCTTCTGACAAAGAGTATTGAAAAGTACCATGACTGCCAAAAGAACAAACAAAGCTATCTTGGAAGAAGCATGGCCAAACTGCCCTTTAGAGGCAAGGATGGCAAGAATTCATCTTGCATAATTTTGACATGTTGTCGTGAAAGACCAGTCCCTGGAGAAGGACTTCATGCTTGGTAAGCAGAGAGGCAGCAAGAAAATAAAAAAGATGAGGGCCTTCGACCAGATTGGTGGACGCAGTGCTTGCACGGATGAGCTCAACCATAGGCACAGTGGCGGCTGCGGCTGCGGTGTTTCCTTCGGTTGTTGTGCACGGGTCGCTGTGAGTCAGAGCTGACCGATGGTACCTAACAACAGCGCATTAATGGAAGTAACTTTCCCTTTTTTCACAATCATCCCATTGAAAAAGACCCTACACGGATAAGGGGACTTTTCATTTTTAAGATCTGAGTTCCAGTGCATCTCAATTTTTGTCTGGGTTCCAGTGCATCTCAAGTTTTGACTCAAAGAAATCTCTTCATTCCTAATTATTTGTCCTTTCTCTGTTCCGTGGCAGTGCCCCTTGAAGAACATCTTTAGGGCCTTATTCTATTCTGTCATGTTCTCAATTTGCCTGTCAGTGGTTTTCAAGTTGGTTTCACATCAGAATCACTTGGGAAAGCTTTATTATTATTATTATTTGGTGTCTGAAACACATGGAAAGCTGTATTGTTTCTAAAGTTTCTTAATTGGGTCTTCCCCTGCCCATGATCATTCTTACTCCCCCACCCCCAAGACAGTTTGCATTGCATAAAATCAACAATGAGAAGGACATAGAGGATCTTTCCGGTGTTGGAGCAACATCAATCTAGCTGAGAGGAATTATAGGCAGAAGAAGGGTGAGTGTGATGTTGGGGCAGGAAGACAGTAAAAGGAAACAGAAGAAAGATTTAAGAAGCAAAACTATGGATAGAGATATAAACATAGGTGTATACATATGCAAATATATTAATTCATAAAAATAGAAGTACTGGCCTATGTACATATATTTATATGGCAATACATTGAGGAAGTGGAAAAATTGGGGGCCTCTGCTCAAATCCTCTCTCAATGCAAGAACACTTAGTTCTAATGACCTGACATTCTGTGATGCTCACCTCCTAGCAAAATCACTGAAGACAAAAATGGGTGCATAAGAAATGTGGTGAAGAAAGCTGATGGTACCCACCTGTTAAAAGATATAATGTCTGGGGTCTTAAAGACATGAAGTTAAACAAGCAGCCATCTAGCAGAGAAGCAACAAACCCACATGGAGGAAGCACACCAGCCTGTGTGATCCAGAGATGTCGACAGGACCAGATAACAGGCATCAGAAGATACAAAACAAAACAAAAAACATTGTTGAGAACAAGGGGGATCAGAGCAGAGACCCAAAACCCCTCTGTAAAGAATGGGACTTCCCCTCACAGAAGGGTCACAGGAAGGAATGAGTCAGCCAGGGTGCAATATAGCACCAATGAAACACCATATTCCTCTGTTTTCTTGAAGCTTCCTCACCCCCCCCCCCACTAACATGACCCTAGTTCTGCCTTTCACTTCAAGCTAGATCGGATCATGTACTCTGGTACAGATAAGATCCCTGACACATGAAATCCAGGGCAGATAAACCCCTCAGAGACAGAAATGCGAGCAGCGATACTTGGAGGCAGGGGCAATGTAGGGAGAGGAGGGGAGGAAGGGGGGACCTATTGCAATGATCAACACTTAACCAGACCCACAACCACACCCAGGGGATGAGCAACAGAAAGTCTGGGTGAAGGGAAGCAGCGGTCGGTGTAAGATATGAAAATAATAATAATTTAAAATTTATCAAGGGGTCACAAGGGTGGGAAGGGGGAGGGAGGGAAAAAAGAGGACCTGATACCAAGGGCTCAAATAGAAAGCAAATATTTAGAAAATGATGGTGGCAGCAGATGTACAAATATGCCTGCTACATTTGATGTATGGATCATTTTAAGAGCGGTGAGAGTTCCAATAAAATGATCTTAAAAAGTTTTAAAAATATCCAGTGGCCATAGCAATGGATTTGAGCTTACCATAATCATACAAATGGTACAGGACCAGTAACATTTTGTTCTGTTATGCCTGGGTCACCCGAGTTAGAGCCAACTTGACAGCAACTAACAATAATATTAGGCACCTGTGGGAGTACTGGCTCAGTTTGAGGAACAAACGGGTAGAGAAAAAATGACTGTGAACACTCGATGCTAAGCCAAAAAATGTGGATGTGTGCTCTCAGTCAGAACATGCTATGGATGCTTCCTAGATAAAAGGAATGTCAGCTACAGCTTTAAAGATATAAATCTGAAAGCATAAAAGGAATAAAATCAATAGGGAAAAGACTAGAGTTCAGTAGACCATTAAGGAGCAAGAAATGAGATGAGGAGGCTGTGAGGTTCTGATTCATGATGGAGGGGAAGGAAGGAACAGATGTATGAGATACCAAGGGAGATGGTCAGGTAGTTGAGTTAGAGGGAAGATGGATGGGTCAGTCCCAAGTTCCATTGCATAAACAGTTGGGTTCTTTTAACTAAAAGAAAGTACAGATTTTGCACGGAAGCTAATGACAGTTGTAAAGTAAGTCAGGTCAGTTCTGACTCATAGTGACCCTGTGTAGAAGAGAATGAAGTGCATCCCAGTTCTGCACTATGCTTCCAATTGTTATGTTTGAGTCCATTGTTACAGCCATTGAGCAGTCAATCCATCTCCTAGATACCTTCCTCTTGCACTGACTCTACTTTTCCAGAAGCATGATGTACTTTCCTAGAAACTGCGCTCTCCTGATAACGTGTCCGAAGTAAGTGAAATGAAGTCTCACCATCTTCATTCACTTCTAAGAAGCAATCTGGCTGTACTTCTTTCGAGACAGCATGTTTGTTTTTCTCGAAGTCCATGATACTTTGAATATTATTTGCCAGTACTATAATTCAAATGTATTTTTTCCTTCTGTGGTTTTACATATTCATTGTCCAGCTTTCACATGCACATTGAGGCAACTGAAAATACCTTGGCTGGGGCCAAACCCATCTTATTCCTCAAAGTGATGTCTTTGCTAGTTAGCATTTTTGAAAGGCAGGATATTTGCCCAATGCAATATCTCATTTGATTGCCATATGGCTGTTTCCATGAGCCTGCATTGTGGGTCCAAGCAAGATGAGATCCTTGACAGCATCTATTTTTTCTCTCTTTATCATGATGTTGCCTACTGGTATAGTTGTGTGGATTTTTGTTTCCTTTACATTGAGTTGTAATCCTAAATCATCAGCAAGTGCTTCAACTCTTCCTTGCTTTCAGCGAGCAAACTTACATCATCTGCATCACAAAGGTTGTTAATAAGCCTTCCTCCTATCCTGATACCAAATTCTTCTCCATAGAGTCCGGTTCCTAAATCATTTGCTCAACATATAGATTGAATGATCATGGTACAAAGATACAGTCCTGACACCTACCGTTCCTGATTTTCGACCCTGCAGTATTCCCTTGTTCTAGACATACAAATGCCTCCCATTCCGTGTTTAGATGCCACAAGAGCACCATGAAGTGTTCTGGAATTCCATTTCTTCTCACTGCTCCCCCAGTTATTTAATGATCCACGCAGTCAAATGCCTTTGCATAGTCAATAAAACACAAATGAAGACCTTTCTGGGTTTTTTTCTGCGTTGAGCCAAAGTCCATCTGATGTCAGCGACGTTCTCCCTCATCCCACGGCCTCTTCTAGATCTGCTTGAATACCTGGCCGTTGATGCACTCTGTTGATGTACATCTTTGTTGATGTACTGTTCCAAACATTGTTGAATTATCTTCAACAAAATTTGACTTCCATATGACATGAATGATGTTGTTCAACAATTTCCATATTCTGATCTGTCCCCTCTCTTTAGACTGGGGACAAATGTGAGTCTCTTCCAGCTGGTTGGCCAAGTTCCTGTCTTCAAAACTTTGTGGCATGGACTACTGGCTGTTTCCATTGCTTCATCAGCTCAGCAAAACATTTCAAGTAATATACTGGCTGCAATGATGAGATTTGTGTTGTCTTTTATCGAACAATTAAACTCAATTTGATTTTGGAAAAATGTAGTATCAAGTTGGAAATTTAGGTCTGAAATTCCAGTTAGATGTATGTTTAAGGTCATCTATATAGGAGTACTAATTAAAATAGTAAATGGCACCATTTCTTTTCAAAAATTAAGGCATTGAAGGAGTGAAGGCATTGGGATCAGCTAGAGACTTAAATTTGAGGATCGATGACTGATTTTAATGTCCATCCATTGAATCTCTCAGCTCAGTAAAGAGACCGCTGAGAGGAATGTGAAAAGGGAAGGCCTGTGAGGAGGAAAGGGACCGTATAGCAGCATCAGTGTGCCCTGGTGGCACTGTGGGTTGAGTGTTGGGCTGCGGACCACAGGTGGATGATTCAAACCCACCAGGCTCTTTACTATGAAGAAATGTGAGTCTACCTATTCTTACAAAGATTTTCAGCCTTGGAAACTCTATATAGGGTGTCTGTGAATTGGAATTGACTCAATGGCTGTGGGGATTTGGGGGGCAGTGGTGGTGCTAATTAAATAAATCATTATTGTCTATGCCAGTGATATGCTAACTGCTATAACAAAAATGTCCAAACCTCAGTGGCTTAGCACAATGAGTTTATTTGTTGTTTATGTCAGAGTGCAATGAGGGTAGGTGGAGGAGGTAGAGAGTTAAGGCATGAGGTCAATGAGGATTTGACTCGGCTCCATGTAGCCATTCGTAAACACTCCTCATCACTGTCAACTGAGCTGTCAAGAGTAGGCTGACATCACCCAACCAGAGGATAGGGAAAGCGGGATTGTGGAAGACTTCACAAAATGTATTCAGAGTTAAGTCCAGAGAAGGTCTACCGCACTTCTACCCACATTCCACTCAATTACATGTTCTACACTTCAAAACTCAGTTACATGATCTACACCTCAAAACTCCATTACATGATCTACACCTAACTGCAGGAGACACTGGAAAATGTAATTTAACTGTGTATGCCCAGGATGAAAGTAAACAGATCTGTTGAACACACGATGATATCTGCTGCATTCTGCCCTCTGGTCACCCTCTGGTCATCTATTTTATACTCCCCATACACAAAAGAAAATCCCTGCCTTCCATTCAGTCAATCACTGTGTCGAGTTCAAAGCCAAGGATTTCTAAGTGATAATCAGACCTTCTATAAAATTGAAGTGGGCTTCTTCAAGCTATTACTATCTCCAATTCTCATATGCAAGTTGAAGCTCTACCTGAAGAAAATTAAAGCAAGTATACAGGAGTCAAAATATGATCTTCAGTACATTCCATCAGAATGTTGAGACTATCTCAAGAACAGATTTGATGCATAAACCTATTATGACTGAAGACCAGAGAGTCCTGGTGCCGTGAGCTTTGAATTGAAAACAACTAACCACAAGGTCAGCAGTTCAAACCTACCAAGCCATTCTGAGGGAGAAAGATAAAACTGCCCCCATGAAGATTTAGTCTTATTTTGTTTTTTTAATTGGGCAAACAACTTCATTCTTTTGTTCATGTGATTACTAATGATTTTTAAAACTTATCGATGATTTATTTTTTGCTTTCCTTTCCCTTACACACACACACACACACACACACGCCAGTAATATGCTGGAAACCCAAAGTTTACTGTAGGGACACTATGTATTAAATCCACTCAATGGAAGTGAGTTTGGTGTGTTTCTTTATTAACAAAAAAGTAATTAAAAGATAGGAATGACAAAAAAAAAAACCAGAAAGGATAGTGGCAAATCTATGACTGATTCTAGAACGTAGAGTTGCTTAAAGCACATAGAAAGTGATGAAATGAAGAGGTGAACAGAAAAGTTTAAGGACAGGATTATAATGAAATATGCAAAGACTCGAAATTAAAAAACCAAAATGGAAGTTCATGCTTACAATGTCTCAAGCAGAAAGAACTAAAGTAAAAAGACTGAAGGTGTGTTAGACCAGGTTGACTAGAGAAACAAATACAGAGACATTCATGTGTGTGTAAAGAGAAATTTATATCTAAGAGAAACTGTAGGGAGGGGAAAAAAGGGGAGCTGATATCAAGGGCTCAAATAGAAAGATGTTTAGAAAATTATATGTACAAATATATTTGATACAATTGATGTAAGGATTGTTTTAAGAGCTGTAAGAGTCCCCCATAAAATGGTCTTTAAAAAAAGAGAGAAAAATTATATATTGAGAATACATTCTAGCCCAGTCCAGATCAAGTCCATAAGTCCAATATTAGCCCATATGTCCGGTACTAGTCTATAAATTCCTCTTCAGAATCACACAGCACATGCAATGATGCTGAATTCAGGAAGATCATAGACCAGTGGGTGGAAAATCTTGTGGATCCACTGGTGATGGAAGCATCTCAGCACTGGCACACATCTCCACATGGCTCCTCGAGCTGCCGGGCTCTGGCTGCCATCAGCATGGCTCCATGTGACTTGTCAACAGGACTGTGAAAGCAGAGGTAGAGTGTGGGCCACCTCCAGGGAAAAAGAGGAAGTTCCCAGAATCCTCATGATTAGGCCATGCCCATAAGGAGGCATCACCAGGCTGTAATCTGACTAAACCGCATCCCATCATTCTTTCATCAAGTTGACCTGAAAGTAAATAACTACCACAGAAGTATTCTATAGGCAAAATATTGAACAATGCAGAAAATATCAAAAGAAGATGGACGGAATATACAGAGTCATTTACCACAATAAATTGATCGATGTTCAACCATTTAGGGAAGTAGCACATGATCAAGAATTGATGATATTGAAGAAAGACATCCATGCGTCTGAAGGCTTTAGTGCAAAATACACCCATTCACCACCACCCCCTGCCATTGAGTTGATTCAACTCACAGAGACCCAAGAGGACAGAGTAGAATTTCTCTGTAGGATTTCTGAGACTAAATCTTTCCAGGAGCAGTTTCATCTTTCACAGAGGAGCTGGTGCATTTGAACTGCCGACCCTGTGACTAGCAGTCACACTTTTAACCACTATATCATCAGGGCTCTCTAGATAGATGATATAAAGGACAGTCATTTAATGATTGCTAATCATCTCATGCCGCTCTTTACTTTCAAATGCAATGCAGTTTCCACAGATTACTCAGGGCAATCAAGAATATTGAAAATTTAAGTGAAGTATACACTATAAAAAAATACTATTATTTTAAATGCCTCTGCAGTTCAAACCCATCCAGCTACTCTGAGGAAGACCTGTCAATCTACTCCCACAAGAAAACCCTCTGGGCAATTCTACTCTGTCACATGAAGTCATTCTGGCATGGAATCCACCCAACACCCAACAATGCTTAGATCACTTATTCTGTGGCAACCCAAGAACGAATGCAAGCTTTTAGCTCCTCAGCTAAGCATTCAGACATCGCCATACTGGCCTTTCCTAGTTGAACTGCCCAACTTAGAGGCTCTGCTCTCCTCACCATCCATTCCTTTTAAAAGTTCTGTGAATAATTACATCTACTTGTGCTTACGTTTTGGAATATCAGCTCTCTTTCGCTCGGTCTATCTAAATCCTACCACTTTTTCCAGTTTCTTACATAACTTCCTATGCAGCGTTCTCGCGGAGTATTCCCACTTCCCTCAATTGCCCATTATCTGAACTTGGGCTCACTACCCATAGACTTACCTGTTTGTTGTTGTTGTTGTTGTTGTTGTTGGGTACCATTGAGTCCAACCGACAGCGACCCTTTACACAACAGACCCAAACCATGCAAGCTCCTGGACCATTCCCACAACTGCTCCTGCACCTGAGTCCACTGATGTAGCCACTGTGCCAGTCCATCTTGTCAAGGGCCTTCTTTGTTGCCACCTCTCCACTTTACCAAACATGATGCCTTTCTCCAGGGACTGGTCTCCCTGACAACACGTTCTTATACTCCTTTTTTATGCCCAGGAGACTTAGAGTGAAAAATGTTTTTAAACTTCTTGGAGTTGGAAATAAAAATATGTTCTCAAGAATTGCATAATCATTTACTTCTTACACCACTGTCAGGACAGCAGGAATTCCAAGATCTCAGAGATTTACCTACAGCCAAGGACATTCAATTTTTTCATCTTTCACCAAAAAAATGTATCCATCTTCTCTGCCACTCCCAATTGTCCAAACTAAATCTGATAACAAATTTATAGTAAGATGCAGGTGCTGAGCATGGCTCCTCTGAGACTGTACTTTCATGATGGTCAGAACTGTTTCTGTAACTGGCAGGCAGGGAGGTAAAACGTAAAATAGGACAGCGAGGTGTGAAGAGCTGTTGATGTCCTTCAGATATACAAGGGCAAATATGGTGGTCCAATGTTGTCCGGTAAAGTACCTCCCTCTGGGGGGGTGGGGTTAAACCTTCCTTAATATTGAGTAATTGAAACATAAGTAATACATAGGAATAATTTTAGCATTGCTCACGGTAAGACCTTTTAGCACTAATGATGTATACCAGTGAGTTTATTTCTGACTGTAGGTGAGAGTAGAGCAGCCCCAGAAGGTTTCTAAGGCCCTGGTGGAATAGTGGGTAAACACTGAACTGCAAACCATAAGATCAGCAATTCAAAACCACCAGCTGTTTCATGGGGGGAAGATGAGGCTTTCTACTTCTGTAAAGAGTTACAGTCTGGAAACCTGGAAACAGGGGCAGCTCTATCCTGCCCTATGGATTCATTATGAGTCAGAATTGACTCAATGGCAGTGAGTTTGGGGTTTAATCTTTTTGCAGGGAAGCCTGGTAGTGTGGTGTGTTGCACATTAGGCTGCTAACCACAAGGTCATCTGTTCAAAGCCACCAGCCATCCAAGGGAGATAGATGAGGCTTTCTACTCAGGTAAAGTTCATAAAAACCTATGGAGATCCTTGAGAAGAATGGGAATTCAATAACACATCATTGTGCTCATTTAGAACTTGTACACAGATCAAGAGACAGTAGTGTGAACAGAACCAGGGAATACTGCATGGTTTAAAATCAGGAACTCTATGTATAAGAGGTTATTTCCTCTTACCACACTTACTCAATCTGTATGCTGAGCGAATCATCAGAATACCCAGATTATATGAAGAAAGGAAGACTTGGAGGAAGACTTACTGACAACCTATGATACGTAGATGGCACAACCATGCTTGTTGAAAAAATTATATTAGCTATGAAGAAGTCACCGATCTTGCAAAATTCCATCATATGATCTTCAGCTTCGTTTCTATTATCCAGTCCATATTTTCCGACTAGTGTTCCTTCCTCTTTGTTCCCAATTGTTGTCTGTCAGTTTGTCATATTGTGGTGACTTGTTGGTTGCTGCGATGCTGGAAGCTATGTCACTGGCATTTCAAATGTCTGCAGGTCCCCCACAGTGCACAGATTTCCACGGAGCTTCCAGACTAAGAACGACAGTGAAGAGGCCCTCAGGTGACCACTGCAGAGGAAGCAGCCACTGAAAACTTCATGTGTAGTTTTGAAACATTGTCAGTTACGGAAGGCCTAATGACTGGAAGCAGAAGAACGTCAGAGACAGTGCTGGAGGCTGTGCCCCTTGGGTCGGAGGACACTGGAAAGGTGACAGAGGAGCTGCTTTCTCAGAGTGGAGTCGAACATGGGGACATGAATTGAGTACAGCCTGAGAGTGTGGAGACTTCAAGATCTGCATTTGCTGATGGGGCAGGACTCAGGCAAAAACAGCTGAAAAATCTGCTATTGACCAGAATTTGGAATGTGCAAAGTATGAATACAGGATGGAAGGCATTAAAAATGCAATGGAATACATAATGATTGATATCCTAGGGATTAGTGAGCTGCCCCCGACTAATAGTGACCATTTTGAATCAGAAAATCATATGATTTACTATGATGGGAATAACATAATTATGGGGAATGGCATTGCAGTCATTGGCAAAAAGGACATTTCAAAATCAATCTTGAAGTACAATGCTGTTTGCGATTGGATTATATCTGCCTTCAAGGAAAGCCAATCAATCCAACTAGTATTCAAATTTATGCACCAACCACAAAAGCTCAACTACAACAACAACAACATCTCAAGTCAAAGCAACCCCCCTTGGGTCACTAGGCTGTAACTGTTTATGGGAGTGGAAAGCCCAGTCATTCTCCTAAGGAGCTGCTGGTGGTTTAGAACCGCCCACCATGTGGATCATAGCCCAACGTTAACCACTAGTGATGAAAAAATTGAAGAATTCTACCAACAACTTCAATCAGCAATTGACCAAACACGCAGTCAAGATGCACTGATAACTAATGGCCATTGGAACGAAAATGTGGGACAGTGCCAGGGACTGCTAAAGGAGCAACCCAATCCGTCTTGGGAGAAGTGCAGCCAGGAAGCTCCTTAGAGGCGAGAGACCTGACCCTGGAGGGCATCATACTTGGTCGAACAGAGGGTCAGGGGAACAAGGAAGGCCCTCGACAAGATACATCGGCAGAGTGATGGCAACAGTGGGCTTAAACCTAAGAACACTGGTGAGGATAGTGCGGGACCGGGCGGTGTTTTCTTCCAGAGCACAGGGTCTCTATGAGTCAGAACCAACTCGATGGCATCTAAGAACAATGACAACACTAAAGATTTACAGTCTTAGAAACCCACAGGGACAAATCTGCTCTGTCCTATTGCGTCGGTATGGAGTTGGAATGCGCTCAGTGGCAGTGCATTTGCATCTTGAAGGAAGCAGATTGCCACCTCTTTCCTGCAATGAGCAGCTAGTGGACTCAAACTGCCGACCTTCCAGTTAGTAGTCAAGCGCCTTACCACTGTGCACCAGGGCTCCTTAACCCTCTTGTAGCTTTCTCTATTATTAGTATCTGATTACAAAACATAATTATATAGAAACTGGCCAGCGACCTAATATAAAGATTATAGTTCTTTTCATTTTTATTTTAAATTTAATTCTTGAGTTAGAGAAAACATGTTTTTTCCTTACACATCATTAACATTTAATAAGAATGAGTTATTAAGAAACAATGCTTTAGAGGACAGCTTTCTGTTAAACTACAAACTGACCTCTTAGGCAAAGGATAAATAAACATCAAGTCATTTGTGCAAATCTGTTGGCCAAAGTACCGTCGTTCAAACCTTCCAGAAGCAGTCCAGTCTTTCTTCTGCGAAAGAAAACTGGGAATGAGCACTGGGGATGTATTTTTAGATGTTGAACCTTGGGTATTTAGAGACCATGCCCTGGCATACCTTTTCATGGGATCATGTAAGTTTTTGACATGCAAGCATAATTCAATATTGATATCAGAAATGCTTCCATCTTTGGTCATGAGCCTGAAGAGCAGAAGAGAAACTGTGCCTCTTAGCTACAGCCATGCCATTCAAGGTCCAGCAGCTTGCTGACCTGAGAACTCTTTCCCCACCCTATCATAAAATAGTGTGTTATGCCAATTACGGGAAACCCATTCAGTGAAATAATTCACAGTGAGAGGGAACGAAGTACCTAGAGAACCAAGGGGAATGTTCGTATAACTGGCCGTGGATGTGAGTGTGATGATATAGATGTCTTTCTCGTTTCAATGACTGCTTATTCCTGAAAATAACAAAATTAGCCATTCATTCCTCTCTCTTAACTACAAATCCAGACACAAATATATGTGAATAGAGGAGTTATATTGAGCACCATTTTTATCCTGAAAATTTTCATTATGGTTGAGGTGAATTCAAAGAAAATTGCAAAAGACAAAAGAGCCAGCGTGTGTGTACGCATATACACACATGTGTGTCTAGTGAATAAAGCTTCATAAGTTTTAATTTAAATTTTAAAACCTTTAGCATATAAGGTATGAACTATTTGTAATATCAAGATAAAAGAAACGTAACTAGCTCTTCATTTACTTAACTGTAGAATGCATCCATTTATAGGTGCTTCCAAGACCATCAAAGGATGTGTCATTAATTACAAAACTGAGGTGACATTCTGATTACCTGCAAAATTTCTTAGCTCTATTATCCCCGATCACACAGAAATGAGGACAATTTCTCTTTCTGTTTTTTATTTCCTTTGTTTTCCTTTTCACCAACTGTACCATCAACGGAATTCATAAGTAACCTGACTGTGAATTTTATAAAGCAAATAGGTAAAACTCTGTAGAGAGAAGTCTTTCTGTTCTCAGACATTCTTCTGTACATCATCTGTGTTGTGTTTATAACAAAAATGATCTTAACTTCTATTTTGAATGACAAACCTAGAAGTTAAAGGGGGAAAAAAATCCCTAACCATTTGTGATGATGCTTTTTCAATTCATTGCAACACCTGACGCACTTTATCTGTCCTATCTCTAATCTCTTCAGCTCAAGGAAAACTCAGAACAGCAAAGAAGAGGATGCTTATACCTGTGAGCAGGGAAAGAATGAAGTCCTGGAGCCTCATCTCTCGGAGGTGCTCTCCTCTGTGCTAACCAGTGGAGATGGCGGGACACGTCGGTGGTAGTAATTTACATGCCCACCCACCTCTGTTCGTGCCTGTGCTAGAGGGGTCTGTTGGAGACCTCATGCCTGTGTTTAAGGACAGAAGAAGGAGAGCATACAAAGAAAGGACTTCTCTAATTCTGGTTATTTCATTGTTTAAAGATGCTATCTATTCATTTTCAAAACTTAGTATACATTACTACAGATCTCTGCTCTCTGCCCCAAAGACAACAGTCAGCCCCTAAGAGTGGTGTTTGCAACACTTCATATAGACAACCTACATCCTTCAAAGGAAAATATCCCCATTTGAGGGGGGCGGTTTTGTTCTGTTTTTTCCTTGTTTATCTAAAAAATGTCTTCTGTGCTTAGAACCAAAACAGTCCTCTAAACAATCTCATGTGGTGGAAAGCACAAGGAACAAAGGATGTTTTAGTAACTGGGTTTTGTTGTGTTAAATAAATGCAGCATGAAGTTTACATATTTGTGTGGGCGTAATGATGTAACCCAATCTCAGAAAACTCATACATTTACAAATTGATGTTGGGATATATGCATTCCTCAGCACCGAGATTAACAATACGTTTATAGAAAGCTACAAAGGCTGATGACAAAGGCAAAATATTGCCACCTTCATAAAAAAGGGTGAAAACAGATCAGTCACTCATATAAAGTGTTTTAATCACTTCTGTTAACTTTCATTTGAATTACGTCGGCTTTCTCCTTCCAGTTTAAGACAGTCCTACACAAGTACTCCCTCAATGCAAGAATACTTTCTTCTATTAAATTGGCACTCTATGATGCTCACCTTCCCAACACAACTGCTAAAGACAAAGCGGGTGCATAAGCAAATGTGGTGAAGAAAGCTGATGGTGCCTGACTATCAAAAGATATAGCATCTGGGGTCTTAAAGGCTTGAAGGTAAACAAGCGGCCATCTAGCTCAGAAGCAACAAAGCCCACATGGAAGAACCACACCAACCTGTGCGATCATGAGGTGTCAAAAGGATCAGGCATCAGGTGTCAAAAGAACAAAAAAAAATGTACCATAGTGAAAGAGGGGGGGAGTGTGGATTGGAGACCCAAAGCCCATTTGTAGGCCACTGAAGATGTCCTGGCAGAAGGGTCTTGGGTAGGTGTCAAGCCAGTCAGGGTGAGATGTAGCAACGATGAAAAATACAACTTTCCTCTAGTTCCTAAGTGCTTCCTCCATCCCCACTATCATGATCCCAATTCTACCTTGCAAGTCTGGCTAGACCAGAAGATGTACACTGATACAGTTAGGAACTGGAAACACAGGGAATCCAGGGTACATGATCCCTTCAGGACCAGTGGTGTGAGTGGCGAGACTGGGAGGCTAGAGGGAGGGTGGGTTGGAAAGGGGGAACCAATTACAAGGATCTACATGTGACCTCCTCCCTGGGGGACGGACAAAAGAAAAGGGAGACGTCGGACAGGTCAATATATGACAAAATAATAATTTATAAATTATCAAGGGCTCATGAGGGAGAGGTTGCGGGGAGGGAGGGGAAAAAATGAGGACCTAATGGCAGGGACTTAAGTGGAGAGCAAATATTTTGAGAAGGATAAGGGCAATGGATGTACAAATGTGCTTTACACAATTGATGTATGTATGGATTATGATAAGAGTTGTATGAGCCCCTTATAAAACCATTTTTTAAAAAGACAGTCCTACAAACCCTTTTCAAGTACTCCTTATCAAGACAATCTTATTTTCTTACCCTATTTTTTTTTCATTTTACACTAAAGTTTCCTCAATTTTTATCCTTTTTTGTTTAAACCAAACAAATTGCCATCAAGTCAACCCTGACTGACTCATGGACATCCCAGATGTTGCAGAGTAGAGCAGTATCCTGTAATGTTTGATGGCTTTGACTACTTGAAAGCAGACCACCAGCCTTTCTTTCATGGTGCCTCTGAGTCTGTTTGAACTGCAAAGCTTTCCGATGGTAGCTGAATGCTCCACCATCTGCACTCTGCCGGGGTTCCTGTTGCGTATGCCCAAATCCAACCCACCGCCATCTCGTCAACTCTCAGGGTTTCGGAGACTGTACATATTTCTGGGAGCAGACAGCTTCCTCTTTCTCCTGAGGAGCAATGTGTGGTCTTGATCCACTCATCTTGTGGTTAAAGTATGACAAATTCTTGTTAACAGTGTGGAAAACATACCCAGTTATACCCCTCTTTCAGTCCTAAGAGCTATGTGGAACTGACTCAACTCCACCTCTGCCAGAGGCTCTGTGTCCAACATTTACCACCCAGCTGCCCACAGTTAGCTTCAAATTGGCTGAGAAGATAGTTTGGGGGAGAAAAAAATGAAAAAGAGAGAAAGGATTAAATACCAAAAGTTACCTGAATGCCCAAATCCCAAAGTGGCATGCTTTACAGTCCCAACACTATTTTGCTTCCTCTTTAGATTCTTATTGTCTCCATAAAATTCTGCGAACAGAATATAGTTAATATTGACTGAGGACTTATTACATATCAGATATTTTATATACGTAATTGTCTTTATCATCTCAATAGCCTTATGACATGGTCTTCAATCTTATTGTCATTTTTCTGATGATTGAAGTAAGGTACAGAGATAGCAAGTAATTGAACAAGGTACAAATCCACATTAATAAGTAGTAGAGCCAGGGTTTGAACCCCAGGTGTGCCCTCCTGGCCACTAAGCAGCACTTCCTCCCACTAAGTACATCAACTCCCACCCTCTCCACCCAATGGACTCCACTTGAGAGTGACCTGTGAGGTCAGAGGACTGCCCCAGAGTATGTTCAAGGCTGTACATTTTTAGGAAAGCAGACAGCCGCATCTTTCTCCTGAGAAGTACGTTGGTGGGTTAGAACCAGCTAGCCTTTTGGATGGCAGCTGAGAACTTTAAGGACCATCCCAGCAGGGCTTCTACTGAGTGTGCCACACATGCTTCGCTTCTGCTTTGTCTTGCTCAATCAATTTTTGAAATGAGAATGAAAGATGATTGCAAGAAACTATCATGAATACATGGGAAGTTAATCGAAAGACCAAGTTAATCGAAAGTCAAGGAAAAAGGAGAGTGTCCTTGATCACACGGATATGCTGTGTCATATCATACACGTGTTTAGACTGTGCTGTGGAAGCTGCCTAGAAATGAGAGCTGTACTAGCTTCCTACGTGGCAGTTAAATCCCCAGTCTCTTCTACGTTCAAATCATGTTCTAAGCCTTCAAATGGATGGTTTCAAGGGTTCCATGAAGACAGGAGGAAGCCTGGTGGCACGATGGATTTCAAGTTGGGTTGCTAGACACAAGGTCAAGGTTAAAAACCACCAGCTGTACCTGATGCAGCTTTCTCATGGGAGAAAGATGAGACTTTCTATTCCCATTAAGATTCGCAGCATGGGAAATCCACGGGCAAGTTCTACCCTGTCCTTTAGAGTTGTTTCAATTAAATCAGGGGCAATGAGTTTGGATATTTTACTCGAGACGGGAAAGTGTCCTGGTGGTGTTAGGGTTAACAGCAAGGGCTAACAGCAAAGTCAGCCGTCCAAACTCTCTGAAGGAGAAAGAGGCTGTGTGCTTCTGTAAAGCTTCTACCTCGCTCAATGGTGCTACTGTGAGTTAGAATTGACAATTGGCAGGGGCTTGAGTTTTTGTTATTTTATATATAAGACTGCAGTTGTGGTGCGGTGGTTAAGTGCCTGGCTACTGACTGAAAGGTCACCAGTTTGAACCCATCAGTCATTTCTTAGGAGAAAGATGTGACAGTATGCTTCCCTAAAGCTTACAACCCTGGAAGCTCTGTGGGGCAGTTCCACTCTGTCCTGTGAGGTGTTTCTGAATTGGAATCAACTTCATGACACAATTTTTGTTTGATGGGTTCTGGGTGGTTTTGTTTTTGTTGTTTTTGTTTATTATACTTGAGATGGGAATAATTTAGTTGAGTATTTGTCTCCCTAAATTAAAGTTCATTGAGATAGGAACTATTATCTTCTATGTCTCTTAAATTGCTTGTCAAGCTTGGTCGCATGGCCTCTCATCTTCAAGGAAACTAAAACCAAAAATTATCTAGTAGATTCTAACTGGTAGTGACCCTATCGGGCAGAGTAGAAATACCCCTTTGTGTTTCCCTCCCACAGAGTGGCTGGTAGTGGTGGTAACTGGTGGGTTTGAACCATTAACCTGGTAGTTAACAGCTCAGTACATAGCCCACTATGCCACCAGGACCCTTTCAAGAAAAGCTCTCATTGTAAATTCAATTATGGCAGACACAGGTTAATATGTAATATTTTATAATGTTATCTCCTTTTGGACCCATTTTAAAGCTGTTTCCATTTTGTTGTTGTTTTTGTTTTTTTAAGTGAACAGGAAATCCATGTGGTTTAAGTCCCTGGTGAAAGCCCTCTGACCATGGACCCCAGAGGTGAAAGCCTTGCGGTCATGGAGAATGCGTCGGAAAGTGAACTGTTGCAGATGCAGTCAGTGTAAAATGATAGCACCCTAGCAATTGTCCTCCCTTGTGAGCCATTTAAACTCGCTATAGTTTTTAATATTTTACACGTTCTTCTCAATTGAGATATTTTACCTGTTTAATTTGTTATTGTTAAAAAACAAAAAGTAATAATTTGTTAGTATTTTATTTGTCTAACAAATGTTTTTTTGTATGTGAAATCCAGGAGAAGTAAATGTATCGAGGCAATAACTGGCTGAATGGTTCCTTGGGGATAGGGCAGGGAGGTTGGGGGGGAACGGGGACCTAATAACAAGGAATGCAAGAAAGAAGAAAATGCCCTGAAACTTGATTGTGGGTGACTGTGCACCTCTTCTGGATGTAATTGAACTATCGAATTGTAATTGAACTATTCGAATTGTATCGAACTGAACTATCGAATTGAACTATCGAATATATGTATAATTGTATTATATGCTAATAAAACTGTTGAAATAGTATTTTTAATTTAGAAAAAGATAATCCTAACAAAAAGAGAAGCTATCACTTACTCACTGGCAACTCACGGCTACCCTATAGAACAGGGCTCTGTGAGTTT
Source organism: Tenrec ecaudatus (assembly GCF_050624435.1). NCBI lineage: Eukaryota > Metazoa > Chordata > Mammalia > Afrosoricida > Tenrecidae > Tenrec > Tenrec ecaudatus. Next base: position 93,175,602 of record NC_134542.1, on the reverse strand, counting down.
CCAAGACAAACTCTTTATGGGATGAGAAAGGCCCATCTTTCTCCAGTAGAGCAACTGGTGGTTTCAAACTGCTGATCTTGTAGTTAACAGTCCAACGAGTAACCATTATACCATTGGGGCTCCTCTAAGAAAAGCTACAGAAGTGAATATATAACTCTTTCTCCCTTGTTCATCAAAGGAAAGAAGAGAGAATGAGTTTGAAATTGCTCTTGGGCTAGCCAACCAACAGACTTCCTTGACCATTTACTTTGTCTCCCTGAGGGCTTGACCTGGGAACCCATCAACATGTGTTCTTTTCCTTATCGGAAGGATGGTGTGATGGTTGGAGGCTGTGACAACGAGACCATCCTGGCTAGGAGTGCAGTTAAGCCTGACACCATCTTGGGAGAGCAGTCTTTTGTATAAGAGCAAGATCAAACAGAGCCAATGCCTTTCTGCCACCAGTTTCCTCTTTGCTGAGGCTTCCCTGGAATTCTGTGTCTGCCACTAGGGGCAGCCCCATGAGGGCTACCCACCCTAAGTGCTGTCAAGGCCCTGCCATGCTTCCAGAGCCCTGCCTTACTTCCTCGGACCTTGGATTCAAATAATTCTGCACTCACTGACTGACCTTTGATCTCCCTGCTCCCCACTTCCCCTTTTGCGATCATCAGCCTGCAGCTACATGAGTCTGAAGAGGACCCCACTAAACCTACGAACTTGAATTGACCTGGGAGTGGGTACCTCCTTGATAGAAAGTAGTTACTTGATAGAAAGTTATTGCTTGTTTGGAGATGATGTCACAGGTTTGTTTCTGCTTTGTATCTCTAGAAAACCCAGCCTTACACAGAGAGATCTAGAACTTAGGGTAAATTCCGAGTGGCAATGTCAACCCTGGGCTCTGCTCCATCATCAGTATCTCTCGCTGCATATGCTACGGCCATTTTCAGCAGGACTAGTCACTGTCCTGTGTGACTTATGACTACTCATACAGAACATTGATCACCACTCCTGGTCCCTGGTCCCACTGACTGTGGCCATCCAAAAGGTCTCCTCTCATTACAAAATGCCCCTCAACAAACCCTAGTTAGCACCTGAGTGCTAAATGAAATTGCAGGACAAAATTCCAGAACCCAGCCGCTAGGTATAGGTAGGGTACTGAATTGGCAAAGAGTGCAGAAAGGACATTTGATGAGGCAGCAGGACTCTCTCAAAAGTTCTGTAAAGTTAGTACCATCCGAAAGGGGTTGGGAAGGGGGAATCCTAAACAGCTTTTCCTCACTAGTTCTTAAGGAAACTGAGATTCTCTGGAGGCCTGGTCTGGTCAGCATGGCGGGATTGCACATCGAGCCATCCAGGCCACAAGGACACTGAGAGCAGGATCCATGTAGTAGGTTTGCTTCTGTTTCTGGAAAAGAAAGGCCAGTGAAGTGAACCCAAATGCACCACCATGGAGTCAACACTGAGTCCTAGGGACCCGATGAGGCAGAGGACAACTGCCCTCCTCCCAGGGAATGTTTGGTAGTTTCGAACTGCTGACTTTGCCGTAAGCGGCCCAAATCATTACTGCTCCATGGCCAAGACTCCTAGAAGGGCCAAAGAGTGCAGATGTTGACACACAAACTCTAAGGTTGGCACCCATTAGTAACAACAGCAGCAACAAGTTCACTGAGATGGTGTTCACATATCACACTGGTCACTCATCTAAGGGTATAATTGCAGTTTATTTGTGTTTGTTTCTGGAGAATTAAAAGTTCGGACTGGGTGATTTCTAAAGGTGTTTACTACTCCGAGAGTCTCCTGCTTGCTGTGTGGTCCCAAGCGGAGGAAGAATGATGGAGAGGGGATTTCCCATATCTGCGATCCGTGCTGCAGGCAAACATTCTTTCCCTGCTTTATCTTTTTTTCATCAAAGACACGGTGCATGAGGTGACACTCAGTGACAGATACCCAACCACACACATGGCTATCGTCGCGTCTGACTCACCATGACCCTTTCAGACAGAGTAGAACTGCCCCTTTGGGTTTCCGAGACGGGAAACCTTCAAGGGACTAGAAAGTCTCATCTTTCTCGCGCACAGCAACTCCTGATTTGAGAACCACCAACCTTGCAGGGAGCGCTGCAAAAAGCGCACTCAGGTCCTCTTTCCTTGTTTTCTTGTCTGTATTTCGTAGGCGACCCTATAGGATAGAGTTCAAAACTGCCTCCTTGGTTGCCAGACTGTGGTGTTTCTTACAGGAATACAAAGCCTTGTCTTCTCTTGCCGAGAGGCTGCTGGTTTGGAACTGCTGCCCTGGCAGGTACCAGCCAAGAGTAACCGTGACTCCACCGGGACTCCTACGTGTGATGATGTTCACTTTATCGTGAAGGATAGTGGGAGACATTGGTTTAAGATGTCTTAGTCACTACCGGCTGTCGTTGAGTCGATTCTGACTCACGGGGAACTTTCAGAGCAGAGCGTCACTAAGCTGCCAAGGGTTCCCCGAGGCTGAAATCCTTACGGCGCAGAAAGCCTCACCTGTGTCGCAGAGCTGGTGGTGGTTCAAACTGCTGACCTTTCAATAGCAGCAGGCTAGTGTGCAACCCACTGAGGCACCACATCACCTGGAATGAGGCACAGCGCCCCTATATATCATTGGGCTCCCTGAGCTGAGAGGGTGAGCGTGCTGCTGTTATGTCTTAAGAGAACAAACGTTCGTGGCAGTTTCTAAGACGTTGAAGAGCAAAAAATTACAGTAAAACGCACTTCTTTTGTTAAATAGGCTCAGTGTGTTCTTTCAAACTTGATCTTTTGTTACTAACAATGAAGATTCGAGGCTTATGCAGCACTTTGATCCACAAAGCACTTCTCAAATGTTAGCTAATTAAACGTCACAAGCACCCTGGGAATGAAGCAGAAAGCAATTATGTTAGAATTCTATGCTTTCTGCAACATGTATATTAAATACTTTATGCTGAGTTCATCAGAATATTACTGACATGGATGAAGAAAATCTCAGTTTTACTAATTACTTGTCTTATGGCAAGGGTTATTGAAAGTATTGATTCGATATTCTGAGATTTTCAGTTAAATGGATTAGTATAGGACTAGACACTTAAGGTTCCCTGGTGGCTGAGTGCTTAAAGTGTTCGGCTCCTACCTAAAGAGTCGGCAGTTGGGCGCCCCAGTCTCTGCACAGGAGGACGCAGAGGTAGTGTGCGTCTATAAAAACTTACCCTCTAAGAAACCCTGTCAGGCTGCGCAACCTTGTCCTAGAGGTCACTCAGGCTGCTAGACCCTGGCCTAGAAGGTCACTCTGGGTTGGAGCCAACTCCATAGCAACAGTGGCTTTCCTTTGGACTCTCCATGGATATCTAGAATGACATACTGAGATTTAAAACAATTTTTTAAAGGAGTGGTTGGTACTAACTGTTGTTTTAAACCAACTGTTGAGAGAGTTTTAAAAACTCAACAATAATAAAGCTGTTAACATTGATTGAGCCTCTTAGCTGACAGCCACTACTCTACGTGGTTTACATTAATCAATTCATTTAATCCTCTTAGCAGTCTTATAAGAAATATATAATTATCCTTATTTCACAGATGAGAAAACTGAGAAATGAAAGGTTAAGTATTCTGCACATGGTCAGATTAACTAATAGGGAGCAAATGCAGGTCCATCGTCTTAAATTTATACGCTGCAAAGGACAAACAAATCCGTCTGGAAGAAACACGGCCAGAGTGCTCCTTAAGGACAAGGATAACAAGACTCCATCTTACATACCTGGGGCATGATATTGGGAGAGACCCTGGAGAAAGGTGGTGTGAGGTGGAGGGGGGCAGGAGCAAAGGAGAGGAAAGCTCTCAAGGCGATGGATTGACAGCATGGCTATGACAGTGGGCAAAGCACAGGAACAATTGTGAGGATGGCCCAGGCCTGGGCACTGTTTCCTTCTGTTGCAAAGGGTCCCTGGGAATCAGAGCTGACAGGAGGGCGCCTGGCAACAACACGACTAGTGTCAGGACAGAGAGAAAGTTGTGTTGTTTTGTTTTAAAGAAGATTGCAACTTAAAGGTCTGAGGATGGTTATTAGAAGATAATGTGTCCAGGTTCCTTAGAAATCTTAACCTGAAAAAAAAGAACTTAAACATAGGTCTTTACACATGGAAAGGGGAAAGGAAATGAGTACCATTTCAGTCTGGGGGAAATAATTATAGATTTCATAATTGCAAGATTGATTTTAATATTTGATCATTATTTTAAGTGCACATAGATTTAAAGCATTCTCTGACACTAAACACAATTATGTTCTGGACCTTCAATTTGTCAATTTGTTCCAAAATAACTAACTGTTCAACTGAACTCTGGGTGAAGAAAACGCCTTATGTAAAATGTCTTTTGTAGTGTGTATTATAATATAAGCAAAGTCCAAGGGTAATCAAACCCTTGTATCAGTAAATAATCAAATATACATAACATTGGTCAACATAGATATCATTTTAAAGACAGCAAGTTCAGTGGATTCTGACTTTATCATTCAATAAGCAGTCCCATGAGTACAACAGCTATTGAATGGTTGCTGTGTATCTTTGGCCAAGAAGGAGAATGTTTGATTTGGATTTTTTTTTAATTATCTAGCATCATCCAGCTTTGCAAAGTGAAAGGGCAGTGAAAAAAGAGGAAATCCCTCCATAAGATGGATTGGCACAGTGGCTGCAACAATGGGTTGAGGGTGGTGCAGCCTGGGCAATATCTCCTTCTGTCGCACACAGGCCAATGGGAGTTGACTCAATGGCACCCCACAAAAACAGCGTCTTATCTGACGACATAAGCACAATGACCTTGGCAGACACAGCAAAACTCATTCACTATGATTACATTATGTGGCAAAGTCCATTGCCCAACAATTTGGTCAAAAGGAAATATCGTCTCATCCTGCAATAAAGAGTCTGATTCTATTGTGGATAAGATTTATACTTCCATCTAATTGTGTCCTTGGGTGTCTCTCTCACTACAATGCAGAAAATGCTAAATGATTGATGGAAATCTCTCTGCCTTCGCTGTTTGAATAGAGGTCCAATTGTCTTGTCCATGTTCAAAAGGATGTCATATCTCTTAGAGAACACTGCAGAATTTTCACATTCTTGTTGACCCAACCAATAACAATTCTCCAAGTCTTTTTTCTGCTTCTCTTCCTGCACTTCTCACCTCCTCCCCTCCCAACCTTCTGTGCACTTTCCCCTGACCCCCCTCTCCAAGGGGCCAAAGCACAGGACCAGGAAACCGTGTACAGACAAAGACATTAGAAAATAACTCAAATTAACAACAACACACTATAGCTATTATATCACATAACTTGTTTTAACTTCCTGTCTCCACCCTGAAACAAGTCCATACTTGTTTGTACTTGAGAGGCATAAATAAATTATTGCATCTGTTTAAAAACAAGATCAAATTAGGCATGGAGATTATAAAACAACCATGTCCTTGATATTTCAAAATTCTTATTAGATTAATTTCAGCTTTATTAAACCTCTGCTTTGAATAACTCATTTCCTTTGCCTTGTCAGAAAGACAACTATTCTAAAGGTATATGTCAAATTAGAAATAACAAATCTTAGTAATGATAACATAGTGCCTAGAAAAAAATCATTACCACATTTTACAATTGTCTTCAAGAATGCAAAGTTCTCAGGGGCCGGCCCCAATCCCAACTACTTAGACAGCCCCCCTCCCCGCAGAAGAACGCACTGCAGAGGACAGCACAAAAGCTATAGCTCAGGGAGAGGGACATGTCTGATCAGAGCACACAGGAGCAAATGAAGGGGGAGGAAGAGAGAGTGGAGCACATTCTGGCCCACCAAGCCCTGAGGACAATATTCCTGCTCAAAGCAGCCAATGCACAAAGAGGACCGTAGGGCTGGCCCCACTACGAGACACGACATCCCTCACTGACCCATAGCACTACAGGAGACAACACTGGAGACACAGTGTGGGAATCGCGCACCCAATCTGACCCCACCACATTAAGGCAAAACACTAAGGGTATGCAACAGAACATGGAAGGGAATAGAGCAATGAAGTCCCCAGGGAATACCAAAAATAGACTTTGGGGTCAAGGTATGGCACCCATCAGACTCAACCAGAAAACAGACTTTGAACTATTTACAGGCTTTTCTTTTGTTGTTGTTAGTGGTGGTAGGTTTTGTTGTTTTGTTTTCTTTTGCTCTGTCTTTTTTTAGTGCATACATATATCTCTGCAGGTCTATCTAAATAAGATAGGCGAGATAAACAAGCTGGAGGAGAAAACACTGGACCGACTGTTCTGGGGAGGGGCGGGGGGTGGGGTGGGGGTGGACATGAGAGATGGGGAGGTGGGGGAAAGGAGGTAGGTGTTAACAAACCCAGGACAAGGGAACAACAAGTGATCCAAAATCAATGGTGAGGAGGGTGTAGGAGGCCTGGTAGGGCTTGATCAAGGGCAATGTAACTGAGAGGAATTACTGAAACCCAAATGAAGACTGAACATGATAGTGGGGCAAGAGGAAAGTAAAAGGAAATAGAGGAAAGAACTAGGAGGCAAAGGGCACTCTAGAGGTCTAAATACAGGCATGTAAATATATATATGTAAATATATTTATATATGACAATGTGGAAATAGATCTATGTGAATATATGTAAAGGTTTAGTATTAAGGTGGCAGATGGACATTGGGCCTCCATTCAAGTACTCTCTCAATGCAAGAACACTTTGTTCTATTAAACTGGCATACCATAGCTCACCTTCCCAAAATGATCACCGAAGACAAAGCAGTTGCATAAGCAAATGTGGTAAAGAAAGTTGATGGTGCCTGGCTATCAAAAGATATAGCATCGGATGTCTTAAAGGCTTGAAGATAAACAAGTGGTCATCTAACTGAGAAGCAACAAAGCCCACTTTGAAGAACCACACCAACCTGTATGATCACAAGGTGTCAACAGGATCAGGTAGCAGGCATCAAGGAACAAAAAATTATATCATTGTGAATAAGGGGATTGCAGAGTAGAGACCCAAAGCCCATCTGCAGGCAACTGGACATCCCCTTACAGAGGGGTGGCAGGAAGGAGAGGAGCCAGTCATGGTGCAGTGTAGCAATGATACAACATTCCTCTAGCTCTCCAATGTTTCCTTCCCCCTCCAAATTCTACTTTACATATTCGACTAGACCAAAGGATGTACACTGGTACAGATAAGAGCTGGAAACACAGAGAATCCAGGACAGATAAATCCCTCAGGACCAATAATGAGAGTAGTGATACCAGGAGAGGAAGGGGAATGTGGGGAGAAAAGGGGAACTGATCACAATGATCTACATATAACCCCCTCCCAGGGGGACAGACAACAGAAAAGTGGGTGAAGGGAGACATTGGACAGTTTAGGACATGAAAAAAAATTATAAATTATCAAGGGTTCGTGAGGGAGGGAGGACTGGGGGAGAGAGAAAAACTGAGGAGTTGATACCAAGGGCTGAAGTAGAAAGAAAATGTTTTGAGAATGATAATGGCAACAAATGTGCAAATGTGCTTGTCACATGGATGTATATATGGATTGTGATAAGTACATGGATGTATGGATTGTGATGAGTTGTACAAGTCCCCAATAAAATGATTTTTTTAAATAATGCAAACTTCTCCCTTCACTTTCTTTTTTGTTTCTTAACTACAAGTTCAGAAAAAGAGTAGTCTTGTACCTAATATATCTGCTATATTAGGGCCCATAGAACCAACTCCACCTGAATGCTCTTATAAATCTTAGCAAAACTCTGTAATTCAAGATATGTGACCTAACTATCCAACAAGTCTTTCAATTTAGGAGTCAATCATTTTGATAAAATCACCAAATTGGTGATGGTAAAAGAAGTTATAGTAAAAAGAATAAAATGTGACAAAACAGCCAGCTACACTATATTCTAACTTGTCTCACTAGGAAATTAATGGGTGTAATGTTTGATCACAACCTAGTTGTTAAGTGAAATGATTATGTGACAAATGAGAAAACATCAGTCTCACAAGGACCATCTAGTTAGTGAGGAGGTGTTTTATACCTAAGAAGTACAACATCCTACGTTAATGTAACGATGAGGTATTGCTGAAACCCAGGTGGGGATGGAGGAAAAGTCAAGGGAAATAGAGGAAAGAGCGGGGAGGCAAAGGGCATTTATAGAAGTCTAGACAAAAACATGTACATATGCAAATATATATGAGGATGGGGAAATAGATCTATGCGCATATATTTATAGGTTTACTATTAAGGTGGCAGAAGGACATTGGGTCTCTACTCAAGTACTCCCTCAATGTAAGAATATTTTCTTCTATAAAATTGACATTCTATGATGCTCACCCTCCTGACACAACCACTGAAGACAAAGCGGGTGCATAAGCAAATGTGGCAAAGAAAGGTGATGGTACCCAGGTGACAAAAGATATAGCGTCTGGGGTCTTAAAGGCTTGAAGGTAAACAAGCGGCCATCTAGCTCAGAAGCAACAAAGCCCACATGGAAGAAGCACGCCAGGCTGTGCAATCACGAGGTGTCGAAGGGATCAGGTACAAGGCATCATCAGAAAAAAAAATCTTACCATAGTGAAGAAGGGGGACGTGCAGAGTAGAGACCCAAAGCTCATTTGTCAGCCACCAGAGATCCCCTTGCAGAGGGGTCTAGGGGAGGAGATGAGTCAGTCAGGGTACAATGTAGCACCGATGAAGAATACAGCTTTCTTCTAGTTCCTAAATGTTCCCCCTCCCCCCCCCCCCACTACCATGATCCAAGTTCTACCTTGCAAGTCTGGATAGAGCAGAGGTTGTACACTGGTGCAGATAGGATCTGGAGGCACAGGGAATACAGGGTAGATGATCCCTTCAGGACCAGGGGTGTGAGTGGCGATACTGGGAGGGTAGAGGGAGAGTGGGTTGGAAAGAGGGAACCAATTACAAGGCTTCATGTGACCTCCTCCCTGGGGGACGGAAAATAGAAAAGGGGGTGAAGGGAGACGTCAGACAGGTCAAGATATGACAAAATCATAATTTATAAATTATCAAGGGCTCATGAGGGAGGGGGGAGCAGGGAGGGAGGGGGAAAAGAAAAGGACCTGATGCCAAGGGCTTAAGTGAAGAGCAAATATTTTGAGAATGATGAGTGCAATGAATGTACAGATGTACTTTACACAATTGATGTATGTATGGATTGTGATTAAGAGTTGTATGAGCCCCTAATAAAACATTTTTAAAAATAGTGCCATAGAAAGGGGCAACATTTTAATGCATTACTTACTCTTTAATATGAAAGTAACACTTCCCTATATATTGCTATATAGTTGTTATTATACTTGATATCTATGTATGTATATGTATATATACATGTATGTACCTCTGTATCTAGCTACATGTATGTAGAGAGAGAGAAAGATCAGTACAATCCAGTGGCCATGAAGTTGATTGCAACTCATAGGATTTCAGTAGCTGATTTGGGGGCAGTAGACTGCCAGGTCTTACTTCTGGAGCACCTCTGTGTGAACTTGAACCATCAACTTTTCAGATAGCAGCCATGAGCATTACTCATTTGCACTACCACCCAGTGACCATCCTGAGAGATAGACATATAAGTGTCTCTGGTATTTGTCTTTTAGTATCACATCCTGCATTATCTTTTCTCAGAGAATGGCTTTCAAGCATCGTTAAGTGTGTCCTATTCTGCTGTACATCCATGTAGATAAGAAGGAAAAATAATAATGAAAATTAGGCAGCCATAGTATACTTAGATAAAACAAACAAAAATCCTCATTGCCATTATTTATGCCTAGACTTCTCACAGGACAAATAGATAAGAATGGTGTTCACATTATGTTTTATGTTGCAGGTGATAATAAACCTTTAAACAATAAAACAAATTAATTAAGCTGAAGGAGGTAAGATCCAGAGGCAATTCTGACTGCAGGTAAGTCTTAAATGAGCAGCTTTATTGCTTTTACCAGCTGTTGCTTTTACCCAATTTGTGTCTATCTCCCCCACTTACCCTTCCTTGCTTTTGATTTTATCCTCAGGCCCAGAAAGTTGCCCCTAATGGACCCACCTCCAGAGGCAGCAAACCCGGCATCCCCAAATTACACCAAAAACAAAAGAAAGATGCCAACAGTGAGATACACATCTTTGGTCCAGGTTGAATCACATACCTAACTCTGAACCAATCACAAGGCCACAGAGATGAGCTATTCATCAACCAATGAGGACCCAATGCAGAGTAAAGAATATGGTCAAATCTACCTACCAAACCATTGACTAAGTGGAGGGTTGGGATGGTGAAATGAATATCATAAGATAAAATAAAATAGTAAAATAGTATGTTGTATACTAGCCTACCACTGTCCTACTGTTGTTGGCTCAGGTCAGCTAGCCTTTAATCCAAAGACTTCACACAATAAAATGAAAATAACGGTGTTGATTCATAGGTGAGTAACAAAGATAATTAAAGATATTTTGATCGTTCATCAATCCACATGAGGTAAGAAAATCCGAAATCTGACCCAAAGGCTCCATAGGAATAATTATAAAGCAATTATAGTCTATCTTGTTTTCCATTTACATAAAACGCAACACTACTGGTCTGCTAGGTTTTCTCCTTAATGAACTCTCTTTTCTATTGAGCTTCCTGTTAGCTTCTAGGTTAGGATGCTCCGTTACTGCAATCGAGGTTAGAAAGACAGAACTGGCCAACGTCTTCCCTCAATGGGCATCAAGAGAGAGGAGAGCCCTGAACGAGATGGAGTGATGCCATGGCGACAGCAGTCGGCTGAAGCAAAGGAACTATCGTGAGGAAAGCACTGAGCAGAGTCTCGTTCTGTTGCGTATAAGATCACTGGGAACAGAAGTGACACGAGGACACCTAAAAACAATTTCCCCAAGTGCATTGTTATTCACAAAAGTAACAACAATGGTCAACTTGCAGTGCTCGTTTACTATGTGTGTAGTTGTTTCCTATATGCCAACCAGTGTGCTAGGAGCATTATACTTGGATCTATGTTTTCACCTAATGTGCAGGGCCCCATTGGGGAGGTAATTTGCATTATTCTCTTTTGAAGATGAAGAAATGAAGTTGAATCTTTCTCCCAAGGTCATTGTAGCACAGAATTCTTCCTATATGTCCAAATGAGAAGAAACACGAGTTTCTACTGGGTCAGTTGAAGAACTCGGAGATGAGACACATTTGAAGTGTAAGAAAGAAAGAGCCTGTGATGTACTTCCGAAAGTCAGCCAAAGAAAACAACATAAATCACAATGATCTGGTCCCCAGTCAATTACAGGGATGATGCAGGACCAGACAGCCTTTCCTTCACTTGTCACCATGACTCAGTGACAGCAAATAACACCAACATCAATTAGGTCTCATGATCTGAGAAACCATGATATAGCAATCGCAGTACTGTGGCTGTAACTGTTGCCTCCAGAATATACTAATTGATGAATTACTATGACTAGAGATGAATTATTATTGTTCAAATCCATTTCTTTAATCTGCAATAGACATATAGACCCAGTAGAGTTTTCAAAATATTTTTACATGCTGAAGCTATACATGTAGGGTCTACCTTTATAATGAAGCCTTTCTGTATCCGTCAGCTATTGTTCCATAACAACCCACCCCAATCCTCAGGTCACGCAACAATAAGCATTGATTCTCAGTCATGTGGCGGGGGGCATCTTGGGTAACTTCCCTTTAAACTCGTTTTTGGTTCCTCTGTTTGAATATTTCATTAACATACCACTGTTAAAATGGCAGTCATTAGCTGCAATGTCTTCTTGTCTTGAAGCAGGCAGAAAAACGAGGGGCCAATCCTACTCCAGCACATTTCCAAATCTTTGCTCTCATCATCTTCTTAAACATCCCACTGGCAGGTCACACAGCCAAGATAAGAAGCAATGGAATAAGGAAATATACTTCTTCCATGAAGGTATGTCAGAGGAAGGGAGTAAATATTTTCTGAACATTAATTTACCTCAACCTATCAAATAAAAGACAGAGATTAACCTGTATTAAATACAAAGAAACACCAAAAATTTCATGGAAAAATACATTCTATTCTCATTCTATTTTGCTATGAGCGTTTTGAAGCCCATTCATTCATTTTACATACCCATGTATTCATCAATGTAGAAATATTATGGAGTCGTTACAATGTAACCATTGTTGAGCTGGGTACTAGGACTGCAGTGGTGAACAGTAGTCTAGTGGGCAAGGCAACTGTTCTTTTCATGTGAATCTTACTAGCACAATAGTAGCAATCAGACTGGTAGATATATTCTTCCTAATTTTACAGTGGAAGACCTAAGGTATCAGAGAGATAACTTAGTCAAAGTCACCCAGGAACAAGTGGCAGAGGTAGAATATGCAGGTTGGTCAGCCTGAAGCTATGAACTCTTTGTATCTCATCCATTCAACTTCTCAATAAAGGATAAATTATCATATGGCCTCAGAAATGAAAAGCAAAGAAGAGATGGCCATGGATATCAGCCAGCATTTGACCAGTCAAGCAGGGCCAATATTGAGAACATTTAATATAAGGATTTATCAGCCCTTAAATGATTGTGGAAATCAGTTGACTCAGTCTGGTGCTGAGCCAGAAAGCCAGTAGTCAGGAAGAGAAGATGGACACAGAGTGGGAGAGACCAAGAATAAATGTGGAACTTAAGAGGGAAACTAGAATTTCCCCTAATCTCACCACTTTCACTATCAATGACTTGGGAGACTTAAGGAATAAACTTGTGATGAAACTCTTTAGCATATATCTGTACATTCTACTGCTCAGGATTCAAAGAATATCCTCCAAATATAATAGATTTAACTTTCTGGTAAAAAGCTTATTTTCTTTCTTTAGTTATTTAATAAATCGTTATATTTGGGGCTCTTTCAGCTCTTATAACAATCGATACATCAATTGTATCAAACACATTTGTACATATGTTGCCATCATTGTTTTCAAGACATTTTCTTTCTGCTTGAGTCCTTGGTATCAGCTCCTCTTTTTTCCTCTCCCTCCCCAACTCTCCTACTCTAGTGAACCCCTGATAAATTATAAATTATTATTACTTTCATATCTTACACTGTCTGCTGTTTCCCTTCACCCACATTTCTGTTGTTTGATCCCCTGGGGGTGGTATATATCAATCACAGTTGGTTCCCTGTTTCTCCCCCTTCTCCTCTCACCTTTGCCCTATCCTTCTGGTATCACTACTCCCATTACTGCTCCTGAGGGGTTTATCTGCCCTGGATTCCATGTGTTAAGCGCTCTTATCTGTACTAGGGTACGTGCTCCAGTCTAGCTTGATTTGAAAGGCTGAGCTGGGGTCATGATAGTTGGGGGAGGAGGAAGCATTAAAGAACTAGAGGAATGTTGTGTGTTCCGTTGGCACTATGCTGCACCCTGGCTGACTCATTTCTTCCTTGTGGCCCTTCTGTGAGGAGATGTTCAAATGTCTACAAATGGGCTTTGGGTCTGTACTCCAACCCCCATCTTTTGCATCGATATAGTCATTTGTTTTGGGTCTTCTGATGCCTGACACCTGATCCTATCAACACCCCATGACCACACAGGCTGGTGTGCTTCTTTCATATGGGCTTTGTTGCTTCCCTGCTAGATGGCTACTTGTTTAACTTCAAATCTTTAAAACCATAGACACTAAATCTTTTAATAACCAGGCACCATCAGCTTTCTTTACTGCTTTTGCTTATGCACCCATTTTAACTTCAGCAACTGTGTAGGAAGGGTGAGCATCACAAAATGCCAGGTTGTTGGAGCAAGGACTTGAGTAGAGGCCCAATGTCCATCTACTACCTTAATACTTAACAATTAAATATATTAATATATTTGTATATATCCATACCTATTATTATACCTCTATAAATGTCTTTTGCCTCCTAGTTCTTTCTTTTACTTCTCTTTACTTTCCTCCTGTTCCATGATCATGTTCAACCTTCATTTGGCTCTGTACGTTCTCTTGGCTATGTTGCACTTGATCAAACCCCACCAGGCAATCTAAGCCCTCCTTACCATCGATGTTAGATCTTATTATTCCCTTGTTCCTGGGTTTGTTGGCTCCCCCTCCCTTTCTCCCCTCTCCTCTCCCATGTTCTCCCAGAGGCATAGCCCCATTATTTTCTCCTTAGGATTGTTTAGCCAGCCTATGGATAGACATGAGAAAAAGAAAAGAAAAGCCTGTAAGGATTTCCAGATTTGTCTGCTGACCCTTATGAATGTTTTCCAATCAGGTCTGGTGAAGTGCCAAGCCCTGCTCACCGATTTCAAAGTCTATTTTTGCGATTCCTCAGGGACTTCAAGTTCCCCGGGGCTGTTGTATCCAAATACCACAGTCTAACTGGTTTAGTAACAAGAATTAATGCTCACGTTGTTCTGGGAGCTAGAAGTGCAAACTGAAGGTGTCAGAAGAGCTATGATCTCCCTGAAGACTCTAAGGCCGCGGTAGGGAAGATTTTTTTCTCCCAAGAGTCATTTGGATACTTGTAACATCATTCATTCAAGAGCCTTATTGGTCAAGCTTTTCATTAACTCATCCCTACCTGAGGACCTCTGGCAGCCGCATCGGGCAGATAACAATAAAGTCAGCAATTTGAAACCATCTGCCGTTCTGCAGGAGCAAGAGAGGACTCTCTACTCCCATGAAGAGTTGACTCTCTACTCCTGTGAAGAGTTACAGCTCCAGACACTCCCAAGGGTGGTTCTAGCCTGTCCCGCGGGGTCCCTGTGAGTGGGCATTGACCCCGATGGCAGGGAGTGAGTATGTGATGACTGAAACGGCTCTGCCTCTCTTTGGTGAAGCCTGAGATATCAGTTGGTATTGATGATTTCTCAGGCCTTCTATAGCCCTCGGCCGATGTTCCCCATCCTGACCTTTTTCTCATCTGATCAAATCATATTGGATTAGGGTTATCCTATTTCAGTGTGATGCCATGTTAACTAATTACATTTCCAAATAAGGTCACATTCACAAGAACTAAGGTTAAGTCTTCACTTTATGTTCTTGGGGACCTAATTCAGCCTATGAGCAAAACCAAAACCAAATTCACTGTCAATTTAATTACAACTCATAGCAGCTCTACATAGGGTTTCCAGGATATTAAATCTTTACAAGAGTGAATAACCTCATTTTTCGCCAGTGGAGTGAATGGTGGGTTTGAACCACTGATATTTCCGTGAGCAGTCTAACAGCAGTGCTCCTTCAGCCTATGATAGAAACAAGTAGGGAAGAAAAAAAAAAGAAGAATACATATCTTTGTAGAAGCATGAATGGATTTTGGATTTGTATTTAATTCTAGCCGTAATCTAAGAAAATATTAGTTCTTATGACATAGCACTAGTTGATGCTTGCCCTCATGAAGAGGTCACTGAAGACATGGGTGCTATAGCAAAGTGTGGTGAAGAAACTAGATGGTGGGCAGTTATCAGAAAGAATAGCATCTGACAATTTTTTTAATGCTTTTAGTGGGGGCTCTTACATCTCTTATCATAATCCATACATTCATCCAGTGTGTCAAGCATATTTGTACATATGCCACCATCATTTTCTTTTCTTTTTTTACATTTTATTAGGGGCTCATACAACTCTTATCACAATCCATACATATACATACATCAATTGTATAAAGCACTTCTGTACATTTTTTTGCCCTAATCATTTTCAAAGCATTTGCTCTCCACTTAAGTCCTTTGCATCAGGTCCTCTTTTTTTCCCCCTCCCTCCCCGCTCCTCCCTCCCTCATGAGCCCTTGATAATTTATAGATTGTTATTTTGTCATATCTTGCCCTATCCAGAGTCTCCCTTTCCCCCCTTCTCTGCCATCCGTCTTCCAGGGAGGAGGTCACATGTAGATCCTTGTAATCGGTTCCCCCTTTCCAACCCACTCACCCTCTACTCTCCAGGTATTGCCCCTCACACCCCTGGTCCTGAAAGTATCATCCACCCTGGATTCCCTGTGTCTCCAGCCCCCATATGCACCAGTGCACACCCTCTGCCCTATCCAGTCCTGCAAGGTGGAATTCGGATCATGGTAGTTGGAGGGAGGAAGCATCCAGGATCTGGGAGAAAGCTGTGTTCTTCATCGGTACTACCTTGCGCCCTGACTGACCCATCTCCTCTCCTAAACCCCTCTGTGAGGGGATCTCCAGTGGCCGACAAATGGGCTTTGGGTCTCCACTCTGCACTTCCCCCTTCATTCACTATGGTATATATATATTGCATGATGCCTTGTACCTGGTCCCTTTGGCACCTCGTGATCGCATAAAGGCTTATTTTTAAACAAGCAGCCATCTAAGTGAGGCATAAACTAAGTCTGCATGGAAGAACACCAGCCTATGTGATCCAAGGATTGTAAATCATGCAATCGAATTCTAAAGGAGGGAATGACATGCGAGCTAAAATTATGAACGCCTGGTTTGCCAAGACTGTGGATGACAGTGCGAGCCCCAAATCCACTTGCAGGGTCCACACGTGGATGAAGCCTCCCGTGAATCTGCTCTGATCACAGTCGAGGGACGTGAATCGGACTGTTATTACAAAATTGGTTGTCGCGCACTCAGTCTCGCCAGCAAGAAGGACGCGCCACAACAGGATTCTTCCACAGGCGTTTAATGCGGGTTCGATTTGCAGATGTGGAAAAAGACCCCGAAGCCCCAAACTACTGCTGCTTATATGCGCTCTATGGGGACGTGCTGTGCATTGATTGGTGCATTTGCCAGAACCCTTATTAGCATACTCCAGGGTGGAGTTATGACTACGTCATCTAAGCAGTGCGCATGCTCTAAGTGGTTGTTTACCACTTAACTGGGCCACCGCCCTGACTGCCCGGCGCCATCTTGTAATGGCGGCGAGAGCTGCGGCTTCCCACAATTGGTCATGAAAGGTAGTTAAATTAAATGCAATGTTTTGTCATTTGACCTCCCTTTTGACCCATTTTAAAGCTGTTTCCTTTTTTTTTTTTAAGTGAATCAGAAATAAACATGGATTGAGTCCCTGGAAAACCCCTCCTCGCAATGCACCAGGGCTGTGAGTAGCATCGCGGTCACGCAGAACGCATTGGGAAGTTGACGGCTGTAGAGATCGTTCGCTTAAATAAAATTGAGCGCCCAATCATTTGTTCGCTCTTATTATCCATTTAAAATTGTTATAGTTTTAAATATTTCTATTTTCTCTTTGCTTGGGGTTTTTAATTGTTTTAATAAATCATTTTATTGGGGGCTCTTACGGCTCTTATAATAATCCATACATCGATTGTATCAAGCACATTTGTACATATGTTGCCATCATCCTTTCCAAAACATTTTCTTTCTACTTGAGCCCTTGGTATCAACTTCTCCCCCCAGGCCCCATGAACCCTTGATAAATTATAAATTATTATTATTTTCATATCTTACACCATCCACTGTCTCCCTTCACCCATATTTTCTGTTCTTCATCACCCTGGGTCGGGGTGGTGTGGTATCATACGTTGATCAAGTAATTTGTTCCCCCTTTTTGCCCCTACCCTCATGGAATCGCTACTGTCATTATTGTTTCTTGGGGGGTTATCTGTCCCGGATCCCCTGTGTCGAGATCTCTTATCTGTGGTAGTGTACATGCTCTGCTAACCAGATTTGTAAGGTAGAACTGGGGTCATGGTGGTTGAGGTTATGCTTTGTTATTGTTGTTAGTTGGTTTTTTTCAGTTAGTGTTTCTATGTATACGAAATCCAGGATAGGTAAATCTATACAGGCAGTAACTGGATGAATGGTTCCTTGTGGGTATGGCAGGGATGTTGGGAGAAAATGAGGCGCTAATCACATGAGCATAAGAATGAAGAAAATGTTCTAAAACTTATTGTGGTAATTATTGTACAATTCTTCTTGAGGTGGCTGAACTATTGAAATGTATGAATTCTATGCCAATAAAACTGTTGGGAAAAAAGAAAAACGCTACAATTTAAGCCATAGGAACTGTTTACAGACTATGTACTTAACTTTGATTTTGCTTACTATAATCCATCTTTCTCTAATCCACTGATTACTGTAAGAACCTAAATTCATGTTGTTTAATTGGCACAAAATAAGATTAGACAGAATCCCTCTTCTGCTGCCACTAGCCTCTGGGAGAATCTCAACATTGAAAATTTCTATTGTATTCTGGAAAACCAGACCTTGCTGATATTAAGGTTTAATATTACAGTAAAATATATTCTAATTATTTGTTCTTCTCTTCAGGCTGAGAATTTTAAAAAATTAAATAATTTTTAAGGGAAATAAAGAGAGAGAGCTATCTTTTTCCTGGAGGAGCGCACAGGAAAAATTCATGGAAACACAGACAGTGCTATAAATCACCTGCACCCAGCTAGCCAGGACAACACAAGAGCACAGACCATTCATTTTGCCAGGGAAGGTTTTAAGACCAGGAGCTGGAAAGAGAAACTTTGGAATCAGAGACCAAGGAAAGGTATTTCAGGAAGCAAAGGTACACCAGCCTTCACTCACCTAGAACTTTGTGGATGAAATGTGTCACTGACAAGACAGGAGACAGTGGGAAGGAATCTGCAGAAAACGAATGGCGGGTGGGGAGACAAGACAGACTGGTACAGACATTCTTTGCAAAAGATTACATAATGGTATCACATGCCAAGGAGTTTAGAAAGATAACTCTGGGAGAAGTAGAAAAGATGAGTGACAAATAGAGGAGACTGACAACACAGACAATACGTGGAGGTTTCGAGATGGCTGCTAAGGAACCTCTGCTAAAACAGTGCAAGTCTGCAGACACTTCTCAAGTTTGGGACGGAATTTACTAGCAATGGATTGAAAGAAAGGCACAGGGAGGAATCAGAATATCACTTCTATATCTAGATCAGAAGACTTGTTGGAAGGAGATAACCATTGAAGACGTTTTTCTTTTAAAAAAGCAGCAGCAGCCTTGAGAGGGGAGAGAAGGACAGGGGTGTATAACAGAGTTATATTTACCTATAATATTAGGTAATCATTTTGTGTTTTAATATCATCATTGTTGGTATTGTTGCTGAGTGCTGTAGAGGTGGTCCCAAGTCATGGGGACTTTAGGACAACAGAAGGAAAGATTGCCAGTCTTGTGCCAACCTCACAATCATGCTACAGGTGAGCCATTGCTTACAGTCGTTGAGTCAAATCCACCTCGTTAAGGGTCCTTTTCTCTCTCTCTCTCTCTCTCTCTCTCTCTCTCTCTCTCTCTCTCTCTCTCTCTCTCTCTCTCTCTCTCTCTCTCTCTCTCTCTCTCTCTCTCTCTCTCTTTACCAAGCATGCTGGGCTTTTCCAGACGTTGACGACTTGGATCTCTCCGACCCACATCATGCGGTTGTTTATCGGACAAGTTGTTTTCCTGATGTTGAGCTGGACTCCTGAGTCTGTCGGCTTTATCTTCATCAGGAAGTGCTTCAAGTCCTCATCGCTTTCAGTGAGCAAAGATTTCATTTTCCTTGGTTTGCAATCAATATCCATGAAGGCAGCAGTCAATAAAATAAGTTACTTATTGGGCAAATGTGCAGTGAAAGACCTCTTTAAAGTGTTAAAAGGCAAATATGTCCCTTTGAGGACGAAGGTGTGCCAGATCCAAGCAATGGTATTTTCAGTCACCTCACGTGCGCAAGAAAGCTGGACAGTGAATAAGGGAGAGCAAAGAAGAACTGACACAGTTCAAGAACTCTGACTGCTCTATGGACTGCTGGAAGAAGGAACAAAGTCATGTTGGAAGATATAGAGCCAAAATGCTCTTTGGAATTGAGAATTGAAACAATTATTTTGATCCAAACAAGGGGAATCAGAGAGGAGACACAAAGCCCTGTAGACAATTGGATAAGCCCTCCAGGAGGATCACAAGGAAGGGACAAGCCAGCCAGGGTGCAGTAAAGCACCAACAAAACATAGCATTCCTCTAGTTCTGAATGCTTCCTCCTTCCCACTATCATGACCTCAGTTCTATCTCACAAAAACTGCTAGACCGGAGTATGTACATTGGTAAAGATAAGAGTTCTCAATGCAGGGAATCCATGTAAGAGAAGTCCCTCAGGACCAGTAGTTAGAGTAGTGATACCATGAGGGTAGGGGGAGGGTGGGGGGGAGAAGGGGGAGAAAGGAAGAACCGATCACAAAGTTGGATATATAAGCAATAATAGAAAGGTGGGTGAAGGGAGGTAATGGACGGTGTAAGATATGAAATAATAATAACCATATATAATTGATCAGGGATTCACGAAGGTGGGAGGGTGGGGGAGGAAGGAGAAAAAAGAGGAGTTGATACCAGGGGCTCGAGTGGAAAGAAAGTGTTTTGGAAATGATGATGGCAACATATGTACAAGTGTGCTTGATACTATGGAATTGTGGATTGTTATGAGATATGGAAGGGCCCCCCAATAAAATGATTTGCAATTTTTAAAAAAAGAATTGGGAATGGCAAAATTTCATCTCATGTACTTCAGACATGTTATAAGGGGACCCAGTTCCGGGAGAAGGACCTCATGCTTGCTAACGTGAGGGTCAATGCAAAGGTGGAAGGCCCTCAGCAAGGGGGGTAGACACGCAATGGCTGCAGCCATGGACTCTGACGTAGCAGGGAATGTGAAGATGGCACAGGATCAGGTGATGGCTTGTTCTGTTTTACATAAGGCTATTGTGAATTGCAACTAACTCCATATGACCTAAGAACAGCAACAACCACCTTTATGTGTAATAGAGTTCCAATGTTTATAGAAAAGGTATCACCTTTAAGGTATGCAAATATACAACAATTTGAGAGGAAAAAAATTCTGACCTCAACTAGTGATCCCTTTATTAAAACTGGAAACTCATATGGTTCAGATTTTTTAGCCTCCATTTTTCACATGGAGTTGTTCGCATCTGGAGAAATACAAAAGATGTTCAATCTTTTCAAATGGTACCTTTTTGATTCATTCACAAAACTAGAGGACTTCAGGGTTTTTTTGGGTTAAGATAAAACTACACTCACTAGAAACAATAATAGCTACATATGTAGCATTTTCAATGGTATTTGGATAAATGTCCTTACTATTGTAAGATAACTTTCACAGCAATCTTATTATATAAGTATGAAAATGTCTTAGGAGAGGTAGCGGAGTATTTTTCTCACTGGATTTCAGGGTGGGGTGTCTAGTCTCATTTAACACTGAGTCTTTTTCATTTACTTCTCTTAATGCATTCAAAAGTTGTTAAGGAGTCTTATATAAAAATATGATTGATTGTTACAGTGACAGTAATTGCATTTTAGCAAAAGTAACCATTATAGTAATTTTCTTCAGGGAAGAGAAATCTAACTAACTAAAGTAGCTAGTTACTTCCTCACACATTAACTTTGAAATTTTTTAACATAAAAAAACTTGATAAGGGAAGTACAGATTGAAGAACATAAAATGGCATGCAATATTTTTAAAAAGACTTCCATTAGGGGGTTCACAATTTTATGTAGCTGTTAATCACAAATTAAGTGAAACAAAATATAGGGGGAAATGGAAATTTCTATACTAGTGGGTCAATTTATCTAAGTCCTCAATTGAAACCTTGTGAAAATGACTCTCGGTAATCTCTCATTTGCATTTATAAACCACAGAAGATAATGCTGGCTTTTTATTTTTGAAAAAAAAAAGATTTATTCCTATCAAGCCTTAGAAGATTGATTCAAATGAATACACGAAGATATTATGATTTCAAAGAAAAACTGCTGTGCATGTGCATAGACATGGTAATACTACATATAATACTGGTGTGTACATGTTAAATCACAAATGAATCAGCATTAGCATTTAATTTCATGTATTTCACTGCACACCTGAATACTAATTAGCAACTAAAATAGGAAATGTGTGGTACTGCATGTATTGATAAAATCTCAGCTCAGTATTCTTCAGACACCAGAAATTTAACATGAATTGCACCCTGGGAAAACCAAGTTCTTTTTTGCTTCTTTGTCTCTCTTTCTCTCTAAGCATTTAAAAAAAATCGTTCTCCTTATTATTGGAAGCAAATATAGTAATTTCAAAATCAATCAAAGGTAGCAAGTGTCGGCTAAATCTGGAATTGCATTTTCTAATATTTATTGTTAACGATGCATAGACAGTAACTGGCTTGACAAGCATAAAGCAGAAGCCTCAAATTCAGCATGCAGCAATCAAAGTAATCTAAATCAACTGCATTAACTCTGAGTTTTCATTTTTAGGGGCCATGGAGAATACTTTATTTGTGTACCTTCTTAACCCTGGTTTTGAAATGGGCCCCACAATTTGAAAAGAACGATCTATTGTTTTTAAGGCTGAGACAGGAAAAAGGGAGTTTATGCTTCATGATTTTTCCTGGTTGCCTCTATTCATCTAGTTACGTCTTCAGTGATATTCTAGTCTCTGCTTAAATTGGCCCTTCCACTGCCATTTTGATGTGTTTTTGGAGTTATTCGTATGGAATGGAATACCATTCACAAAGTCATATCCTTTTTAATGACTAACTTCTTTAATTTTTCTACACTAGACATAGATCGCAGCTTCTCTCCTATTTGTTTGTACCATTTTGCCCATTAATTATACCGATAATGTAAGTTCATTATAATTATGAATGGTACCGAATATAGTAGGGAAAATGTAGAGGAATATGTGTGTGTTTTTCAACTTGACTTATTTTCAAAAGGATTTAGTCTGAAGTTGGCCCCTAGAAGACTTTCAGCAAAGTCCTACTTGCTTGAAGACTGACTGCTATCTTATTTATTTATTAGCCAAGCACAGAGGTAATTACAAAATAATTACACAACTAAACACCAACATAAAATGTTTCAAAGAGAAAGGCCTCACCAATATTTGCTAAGAAAATCACCAGGACTAGATCAGTTAGAAGGACCCCTGATGGAATAATGGTAATGTGTTGGGCTGCTAACCATAAGGTTGGCAGTTTGACCCACTAACTGCTCCTTGGGAGAAAGATGAGTCTTTCTACTCCCATACGGAGTGACAGTCTCAGAAACTCATGTGGGCAATTCTACCCTGCCCTATAGGGTCACCATGAATTGGAATCTGTTCAATAGTAGTGAGTTGAGCGCTATCAGTTAGAACGCTTTTCGTTATGAGCAACAGAAAATGTGCCTCAAACTTGCATGAACAATAAGAAAGGGTGCTGCTCAAGATGCCAAGGACGACGCTCCGCTTGGCTGCAGTTGTGTCAGCTCCTCTCCTCTTTGATGACTGGCACTAGCTTCTTTTCAAGTTGTCAAGTGCCAGGCAGCAGCAGCTACAGCCAACTATGCCACGTCATAGGTCTGTCCTCATTCATGTGCAGGGGTGGATGCCCCAGTAAGCAAGGTCAATGCAGGCTTACTTGTGCTTGCTAACTAATCGGTATAGCTCACCACAGATCAGGGCATAAGCACAAGTAACCCTGTGCTTACCTTGCTTATTGGGTTTTCTCTCTTTCCCAGGGATTCTGCGTTTGAAAAGAGGCTTTGATTCTGTAGGAAATGCTGTGGACTTGGGAGAAAGACAACCAGCTGCAGAAACAAATTTTGATATATAGAAAAATTATGAAATTGTTCACTACAGAGTAGTAAGTAATCACAAGTAAACCCACACTTACCTTGATTATTGGGTAATCTGGGCTGATCCACATGTATAGTTTTTTGCTAGGCAACAATATACTCTGCTAAAATCGGAGTCCTACTACTAAAGAAAAAGAGAACCAATATAAGGGGACAGCTAGGAGTGTTTACCCTGCCGGCATAGTGGATTATGTGTCGGAATGCTGACTGCAAACTCAGCAGTTCAAAACCACCAGTTAAGCCAAGGGAGAAAGACAAGGCTGTCAATCCTGTGAAAATATACAGCCCCAGAAACCCACAAAGGTCATTCTAC
The DNA here is from genome assembly GCF_050624435.1 of Tenrec ecaudatus. Taxonomy (NCBI): domain Eukaryota; kingdom Metazoa; phylum Chordata; class Mammalia; order Afrosoricida; family Tenrecidae; genus Tenrec; species Tenrec ecaudatus. The sequence continues at coordinate 93,151,710 of NC_134542.1, read as the reverse complement.
TCTATCCTTTGGGGTCACTTGAGTCAGTCATCAATGGCAGTGAGCTTAAAGTCTGTTTTGGAAAGTGAATGCCAAAGGCTTTATACACTTGGAAGAAAGCAATGGATGTATCTGCCTGCGGTTTGTAGAGTCCCAATAAACTATGATGTTTGTCCTAGGATAATTTCCAAGATAACATTTCAGATCCTTAATATTATAACTTGGTAAGCTCCCCGCCCCCCACCCTAGTGTCTACCTTATCTTACTCTCTCAACATATACAAAAAAAACAAACTCACTGCCATCAAGGGGGTTCTGATGCATCGTGACCCCCATAAGGCACACTGATGCATTGTGACCCCCATAAGACAGGACACAACTGCTTCTGTAGATGTGTAGGAGAGAAACCATCACCTCTCTCCCTCAATGGATATAATTTGTTTGAGTATTTTCATAAGAGGTGTATAGTGAGAAGACGTTAGAGTCAAAAGAATCGTTACAAAAATTGAGGCTAGCAGGAAAATTTAACAATATGTGGGAGGGACAGAATTACAATTGGGATGGAGGGGGTGACTGCTGCTAGACTAAAACTCTTACCTGCCCTTCTCTGATGATGAGGAGTTTAAGTACATTGAGTTAACAAAAAGTCAAACTAGATTCTCCAACTTCCTGCACAATGGCACAGCCAAAGGAGATTTTGTGTTCCTTGAAAACATGGCGGGCTGTTTAAGAGAAAATTCTTCTCAAGGGGAAAAGGCCTGCCCAGCCTTAAAAATGCTGAACAAAAAAACAAGAGGAAAATTTTGCAACCCAAACAAAAGAAGATGCATCAAACAAACAAAACAATGGTGTTAAAAAGAAAGAAAGAGGGAGTCTTACTTACCTGGTGCTCTTTTAACAAATATCACCACAAGTGAGTGCTTTTAAAGAAGAGGAATCTATTGTCCCAACGTTTTGGAGGTTAGAAGTCTAGCTCAGAGCATCAGCCCTAGGGATGGTGCCTTTCTTGCTGGCAGTCCTGACAGTTCATTGGTGTTCACTGGCCTCCAGTCCCCACCCCCACCCTGTGTATGTCTCTCTGTCTAGACAGCTCTTTTTATAAGATTGAAAACCTATTCTGAAGTGAATAGGTTTAGGACTAGGATGTGTCTTCATTAACATAATAAAAGAAAGCCCCTATTGCCAAATAGAGTCACAAATTCACAAATAGGGCACAGGATTTCGATATAGCTTTTGGGGTTTTCAAGTCAATATATAATACAGATGGGGGAGTAAAAGATTTTAAACATAAACATTGGTGGCTTTGGAGACTATTCAATTCATGGCTGGTCAAAGCTGTTTAAAAATAAAGACCAGTGCAGATCTTACATTAGAGTGCTGGGTGGAGACCCAAAGCCCATGTGTAGGCCACTGGACATCCCCTTACAGAATGGTCTCGGGGAGGAGATGAGCCAGCCAGGGTGCTATGTAGCAACGATAAAAAATATAACTTTCCTCTAATTCCTAAATGCTTCCTCCCCTCCCCACTATCATGATCCCAATTCTGCCTTGCCAGACAAGAGGATGTACACTGCACTGGTACACATAGGAACTGGAAACACAGAGAACCCAGGACAGATGATCCCTTTAGGACCAGTGGAGTGAGTGGTGATACTGGGAGGGAAGAGGGTGGCTGGTTTGGAAAGGGGAACCAATTACAAGGATCTACATGTGACCTCCTCCCTGGGGAACGGACATCAGAAAAGTTTGTGAAGGGAGACGTCGGACAGGGCAAGATATGACAAAATAATAATTTATAAATTATCAAGTGCTTATGAGGGAGGGATTAGCGGGGAGGGAGGGGCAAAAAATGAGGACCTGATGCCAGGGGCTTAAGTGGAGAGCAAATGTTTTGAGAATGATGAGGGCAATGGATGTACAAATGTGCTTTACACAATTGATGTATGTATGGATTTTGATAAGAGTTGTATGAGCCCCTAATAAAATGATTAATAAAAATAATAATAAATGGATTAACAAAAAATATATTAAAAATAAATAAAGGCCAAAGCAGATAGATATTGGGCTCCACTCAAGTCCTCCCTCAACGCAAGAACACTTTGTTCTATTAAACTGGCATTCCATGATGCTCACCTTCCCGACACAATCACTGAAGACAAAGCAGGTGCATAAGCAAAAGAGCTGAAGAAAGTTGATGATGCCTGACTATCAAAAGATATAGCATCTGAGATTTTAAAAACTTGAAGGTAAACAAGCAGCCATCTAACTCAGAAGCAAAAAGCCCACATGGAAGAAGCACAACAGCCTGTGTGACCACAAGGTATTGAGGGGATCAAGTATCAGGCATCAAAGAACAAAAAATCATATCATTGTGAATGAGGGGCAGTGCAGAGGGGGAACCCAAAGCCCATTTGTAGACAATTGGGCATCCTCTTACAGAAGGGTTGTCAGGAGAAGATGAGCCAATCAAGGTGCAGTGTAGCAATGATGAAACATACAAATTTCCTCTAGTTCTTAAATGCTTCCTCCCCTGCCCCCCATCATGATCTCAATTCTACCGTACAAATCCGGCTAGACCAGATGATATACACTGGTACAGATAGGAACTGGAAACACAAGAAATCTAGGACAGATGATCCCTTCAAGACCAGTGCTAAGAGTGGCAATACCAGGAAGGTGGAGGGAGGGTGAGGTAGAAGGGGGAACCAATTACAAGGATCTACATATAACTTCCTCCCTGGGGAGGGACAACAGAGAAGTGAATGAAGGGAGACATCAGACAGTGTAAAACATGACAAATTATAATAATTTATAAATTATCAAGGAATCATGGGAGGCGGACAGGGAGGGAGGGTAAAATGAGCTGAGACCAAGGGCACAATTAGGAAGTAAATGTTTTGAGAATGATGATGGCAACAAATGTACAAATGTGCTTGACACATGGATATATGTATGGATTGTAATAAGAGTTGTACGAGCCCTCCTCCAAAAAAGATAAAGACCAAAAAATGCCATTGAGTCAAAACTAATGATCACCATGTGTGTCAGAGAAGAAGTGTGCTTCATAGGATTTTCAATGGCTGATCTGGGGAAGGAGAGCACCAGGCTTCTCTTCTGAGGTACTGCTGGGTGGAAGCAATTTGCCAACATTTCAGTTAACAATTCAGTGTATTAGCCTTTTGTGATAGGCAGAGACATCTCAAAGCTCTTACTGGTGCTGACGTTATTTAGAATATTACCCCTGCTAATGTTGTGCCTCTTCATAGTCCTCTGATTTTCCCCTGAGCCTTCCTATAGCCCCTATCCATTTTTTAATGGGACGCAAGTGTACTGGAGACTTTAGGTGAGTCCCTCAGATCTACTCTCCATCCTTCCCTACCTTACTTTGTACCTCAGGAGGCTGACCTGTCTGGATGGCACCAGTAGGCTTGCTGACCATCTGGCCTCTTGCTGAATCCAACCAATACGATTGGAGGACAGAGGGTGGGAGGGTTGAGTAGGTGGACTAGGCTGAGGAGATGCTCTTTCAGATCAATTTGGAGGCAGCAGAAGCCTCCCATTGACGAAAGAATTCCAATAGCTAATAACTATCTCGCAGGTAGCATCCATAGAAGATAAAACACCCATGTACATCAAAAGACTTCACCAAGAGAGTAATATTAAGAAGAACCCCTAGCCCACCAAGCCTTGAGGATGATATTCCCACTCAGAGCAGCCAATCCACAGAGAAGGCCATATGGCTGGCCCCATTATGAGACACGACATCCCTCACTGACCCATAGCCCTACAGGGGACAACACTGGAGACACAACATGGGAATTGCACTCAATCTGATGACACCACACCGAGGCAAAACACTAAGGGCTTGTAACAGAACAGCAAGGGGATCAGAGCAACGAAGTCCCCAGGGAATTACAAAAATAGACGTTGGGACCAGGGCTTAGCACCCCATCAGACTTGACTTGAAAACACCCCTAAAGGCCAACAAGTAGTCCTTGAACTAACTACAAGCTTTTCTTTTTGTTGTCGTTATTGTTGTTTTTGTCATTGGCTTGTAGATGATGATGATGCTTTGTTTTCTTTTGTTGCTTGGTTTTGTTCTGTCTTGTTTTTTTGTGTGTGCATGGTGGTATCTCCGCAGGTCTGTCTACATAAGATAGGCTGGATGAACAATATGGAGGAGAAAACAATGGGACCAAAGCTTCCTGGGATGACCTGGGGGAGGGGAGGTGGGGGGAAAGGTAGTGGTGTTAATAAACCCAGGGACAAGGGAAAAACAGGTGATCCAAATCGGTAGTGAGGAGGGTCTAAGAGGCCTGGTAGGGCTTGATCAAGTGTAATGCAACCGAGAAGAATTACTGAAACCCAAAGGAAGGCTGAGCATGATAGTGGGACAAGAGGAAGGTCAAAGGAGATAGAGGAAAGAACTAGGAGGCAAAGGGCATTTATAGAGGTCTAAATAAAGGCATGTACATATGTAAACATATTTATAGATGAGGATGGGGAAATAGATGTATGCATATATTTATAGGTTTAGTATTAAGGTAGCAGAAGGACATTGGGCTTCCACCCAAGTACTCCCTCAATGCAAAAATACTTTGTTCTATTAAACTGACATTCCATGATGTTCACCTTCCTGACATGACCACTGAAGACAAATCAGGTGCATAAGAAAATATGGTGAGGGATCAGTTATCAGGCATCAAAGAACAAAAAATCATATCATTGGCTGCACACCTCCATGATACAATCACCGAGGACAAACGGGTGCATAAGCAAATGTGGCGAAGAAAGCTGATGGTGCCCAGCTATCAAAAGAGAGAGTGTCTGGGGTCTTAAAGGCTTGGAGGTGAATGAACAGCCATCTAGCTCAGAAGCAACAAAGCCCACATGGAAAAAGCACGCCAGCCTGTGCGATCACGAGGTGCCAAAGGGATCAGGTATAAGGCATCATCAATGTGTGTGTGTGTGTGTGTGTGTGTGTGTGTATATATATATATATATATATATACCATAGTGAATGAAGGGGGAAGGGCAGAGTGGAGACCCAAAGCCCATTTGTCGGCCACTGGAGATCCCCTCACAGAGGGGTTTAGGGAAGATGAGTCAGTCAGGGTGCGATGTAGTACCAATGAAGAACACCACTTTCCCCCAGATCCTGGATGCTTCCTCCCCCCAACTACCATGATCCGAATTCTATCTTGTAGGACTGGATAGAGCAGAGGTTGTGCACTGGTGCATATGGGAGCTGGAGGCACAGGGAATCCAGGGTGGATGATACCTTCAGGACCAGGAGTGTGAGGGGTGATGCTGGGAGAGTGGAGGGTGAGTGGGTTGGAGAGGGGGAACCGATTACAGGGATCTGCATGTGACATCCTCCCTGGGAGACGGACAACAGAGAAGGGGGTGAAGGGAGACTCCGGATAGGGCAAGATATGGCAAAATAACAATCTATAAATTATCAAGAGCTCATGAGGGAGGAGGAGCGGGGAGGGAGAGGGGAAACAAAAGAGGACCTGATGCAAAGGGCTTAAGTGGAGAGCAAATGCTTTGAAAAATGATTAGGGCAAAAATGTACAGAAGTGCTTTATACAATTGATGTATGTATATGTATGGATTGTGATAAGAGTTGTATGAGCCCCTAGTAAAATGTAAAAAAAAAGAAAAGAAAAGAAAGAAAATACGGTGAATAAATCTGATGGTGCCCAGCTATCCAGCTATCAAAAGATCTAGCATCTGGGGTCTTGGAGGCTTTAAGGTAAACAAGTGGCTGTCTAGCTCAGAAGCAACAGAGCCCACATGGAAGGAACACACCAGCCTGTGTGATCATGAGGTGTTGAAGGGATCAGGTATCAGGCATCAAAGAACAAAAAATCATGACATTTTGTGCTCATCTTCCAATATGATTGCTGAAGACAAATGGGTGCATAAGTAGAAGTGCTGAAGAAAGCTGATGGTGCCTGGCTATCAAAATATAGAGTGTCTGGGATCATAAAGGCGTGAAGGTAAACAAGAGGCCATCTAGCTCAAAAGCAAAAAAGCCCACATGGAAAAAGCACACCTGTGTGCTACGAGGTGTTGAAGGGATCAGGTATCAGGCATCAAAGAACAAAAAATCAAATCATTGTGAATGAGGGAGAGTGCAAACTGGGGACCCAAGACCCATCTGTAAGCAACTGGACATCCCCTTACAGAAGGGTCACAGGAAGGAGATGAATCAGTCAAGTTACAGTATAGCAACGATGAAACATACAACTTTCCTTTAGTTCTTAAATGCTTCCTCCCCTGGCTCCCATCATGATCTCAATTCTACCTTACAAATCTGGCTAGACCAGAGGATGTACACTGGTACAGATAGGAACTGGAAATACAGGGAATTCAGGACAGATGATCCCTTCAAGACCAGTGGTGTGAGTGGTGATAGCAGAAGGGTGGAGGGAGGGTGGAGTAGAAAGGGGGAACCAGTTACAAGGATCTACATATAACCTTCTCCCTGGGGGATAGACAACAGAAAAATGGGTGAAGGAAGATGTCAGACAGTGTAATACATGTGAAAATAACAATAATTTATAAATTATCAAGGGTTCATGAGGGAGTGGGGAACAGAGAGGGAGGGGAAAATGAGGAGCTGATATCAAGGACTCTAGTATAAAGCAAATGTTTTGAGAATGATGATGGCAACAAATGTACAAATGTGCTTGACATAATGGATGGATGGATTGATTGTGATGAGAGTTGTACAAGCCCCCAATAAAATGATTTTTTTTAAAAGAAGATTCCACAGACTAGGAAAACATCTTTAGCACATCAGATGAAGGCCTTATTATTAAAATCTACAATACTCTGCTATCCTACAATAAGAACAAACAAATAGCCCATTTGTTTTGGGGGCAGAAGACCTCAACAGAAGTTTCACAAGGGCAACAATCTGAATGGTGAACAAACATATGAGAAAATGTTCCCGATCTTTAGCCATAGAGAAATGCAAATTAAAACAACAATGAGATAACACCTAACACCCTCAAAGATAGCCCAATTCAAAAAATCAGAAAGTAGCAAATGTTGGTGGGGCTGTGGTGAGATAGGAACTCTCATCCACTGCGGGTGGACCTGTAGATATGTGCAGTCATTATGGAAATGATTTGGCGATACCTAAAACAGATGGCAACTGAGCTACCATATGACCCAGCAATCCCTTAGTGGGCATATACCAGACCTCTGCACTCCAGTGTTCATCATGGCGCAGTTCACAAACACAAAGAGTTGGATACAACCTAAATTTCCATCAATGGATAAATGGATTAGAAATCTCTGGTATATACATACAATGGAGTACTACGTATCCTTAAAAAGCAGTGATTAACGTATGTAGCACATCGTCTCCTAGGAAGAGTTGGAGGAAATTATGCTAAGCGAACTAAGCTAAGCTGAGTCCACTGAGGTAAACTTAAAATACACAATAGGCATAGGGGAAAGCTTCTAAATGTATAAATTCCTGGGGTGAGGTCCAGGCACTCCTGCAGGACTCAGACCCAACCTAGGGGTACTTATGGCAGTCAACTATAAAGGAGGGGGAAAGAAAAAAAAAGACAAGGGTAGTGGGGGAACAGTGCACTGTACCCACCCAGGGGGAGCTTTTTTTTTATGTCTCCACCAGGAAGGGAGAGAGGGATCAGACCTCATCCCTGTGCACAAGTAGTAAGGGGAACATACTGGCAGGGAACAGTGAACTAACAGAGAGGACTACAGGGCCAGCCCAATCCAAGCTATGTTGCCCCCTCCCTAGAAGAAGTTCCCCACAGAGGACAGCACTAAAGATATATCCCAGAGAGAGTGGGTGGTCTGTCTAGACCACACAGAAGCAAACTAAGAGGGAAAGAGAGAGAGAGAGAGAGAGAGAGAGAGAGAGAGAGAGAGAGAGAGAGAGAGAGAGAGAGAGAGAGAGAGAGAGAGAGAGAGAGAGAACTGCATCCTGGTCCATCTAGTCTCAGGGATGACATTCCCGCTTGAAGCAGCCAATTCACAGAGAGAACCGTAGAGCTGGCCCCATCGTGAGATAAGATGTCTCCTCACTGACCCACAGTGCTACGGGGACAGCACTGCAGACACAGTGTGGAAATTGTGCCTGGTCTGACCCCACCCCGCCCTCTCCACACACACACCTGAGCGAAACATGAAGGGAGCAGAGCAGAGCAGCAAGGGAAGCAAAGCAACGAAATCAGGAGGAACTTCTGACTCAGGGGGCAGGGCTTGGCACCACATCAGACTCAATTGGAAAAACATTCATAAGAGTCAGTCAACAGCATCGTCCCTCACACCCTTGGTCCTGAAGTTATCATCCACCCTGGGGAACTGATTACAAGGATCCACATGTGACCTCTTCCCTGGGAGAGGGACAGCAGAGAAGGGGGGAAGGGAGACTCCGGATAGGGCATGATATGACAAAATAACGATGTATAAATTACCAAGGGCACATGAGGGAGGGGGGAATGGGGAGGGAGGGGGAAAAAAAAGAGGACCTGATGCAAGGGGCTTAAGTGGAGAGCAAATGCCTTGAGAATGATTGGGGCAGGGAATGCATGGATGTGCTTTATACAATTGATGTATGTATATGTATGGATTGTGGTAAGAGTTGTATGAGTCCCTAATAAAATGTAAAAGAAGAAAAGAGAAAAAAATGATTAGGGCAAAGACTGTACAGATGTGCTTTATACAATTGATGTATGTATATGTATGGACGTATGAACTGTGAAAAGAATTGTATGAGCCCCAATAAATTGTTAAAATTAAAAAAAAAAAAGAGTCAGTCAACAGACCTGGAACTATATAAAGGTTTTTGTTGGTTTTTTCCTCCATGTCTATCTATATAGGATAGCCAGGATTGTTTACAATCGCAAGGAGAAAATAATAGGAACTATGGTTCGGGGGGGGGATGGGGGGCAGACATGGGAGAGGAGGAGGTGGGGGAAAGAGAGCACAGAGGCAACAAACCAGGGACGAGGGAACAACAAGAGATCTAAAATAGAATGCCTGAGGCCGAGTTGGGGGTGTGGGGGTGTGGTTGATCAAGTGCAATGTAGCCAAAAGGAATTACTGAAAAATGAATGAAGGTCAAACATGATAGTGGGGCAGGAAGAAAGTTAAAGGAAATAGAGGAAAGAACTAGGAGGCAAAAGACACTTATAAAGGTATAATAATAGGTATGTATATATGTAAATATATTAATATATAACAATAGGGATATAGGTCTATATACATATATTTATGTGTTAAGTATTAAGGTAGAAGACTGACATTGAACCTCTACTTAAGTCCTCCCTCAACAAAAGGACACTTTGTTTTAATAACCTGGCATTCTGTGATGCTCACCTGCCCAACACAATCACTGAACACAAAATGGGTGCATAAGCAAATGTGGTGAAGAAAACTGATGGTGCCTGGCTATTAAAAGATAAAGTCTGAGGTCTTTTCTTGTTTCGTTTCTTTTAGTTTTTAAATTTTTTATTAAATACTTTTATTGGGGTCTCTTACAGCTCTTATCACAATCCATACATTCATACATTGTGTAAAGCACATTTGCACATATGTGGCCATCATTTTCAAAGCATTTTCTTCCTACTTGAGCCCTTGATATCAGCTCCCCATTTCTTCCCCCTCCCTCTCCTGCCCACCATTCCTCATGAACCATTGTTAAGATGTAGATTATTATTTTCATATCTTACATCATCCTCCATCGCCCCTCACCCACTTTTCCATTGTTCATCCCCCTGGGAGGGAGTTATAGATTGATCCTTGTGATTGATTCCCCTTTTCTGTGCCCACCTTCCTCTAATTCTCCTGGTATCTCTATTCTGCTTGTTGGCACTGAGGAGTTTATCTGTCGTGGATTCCCTGTGTTTTGGGCTCTAAACTGTAGCAGTGTGCATGCTCTAGTCTACTCTGATTTATAAGAGTAGAATTGAGGTTATAATAGTGGAGGGAAGGAAACATTAAAGAACTAGAGGTAAGTTGTATGTTTCATCGGTGCTATACTGCACTCTGACTGATTCATCTCTTCCTTGTTACCCTTCTGTGAGGGGATGTCCAATTGTTTGCAGATGGGCATTGGATCTCCACTCCATGTCCTTTCCACCCCCCATTCACATTGGGTATGATTTTATTCTTGGTCTTAGATGCCTGATACCTGGTCCTATCAACACCTCATCATCACACAGACTGGTGTGCTTCTTCCATGTGGGGACTGTTGCTTTTCAGCTAGATGGCAGCTTGTTTAACATCAAGACTTTAAGACTCCAGATATTATATCTTTTGATAGCCGGGTACCATCAGCTTTCTTCACCACATTTACTTATGCACCCATTTTATCTTCAGTGCTCTTGTTGGGAGGGTGAGCATCACAGAATGCCAGGTTTTTAGAACAAAGTGTTCTTGCATTGAGGGAAGACTTGAGTCGAGGCTCAATGTCCATCTGCAAGCTTAATTCTTAACATATAGATATGAGTACATAGTTCTATTTCGCTCTCATTATATATAAATACATTTACATATATACAGGCCTGTATTTAGACCTCTACAAATGTCCTGTTTTCTCCTGGTCTTTTCCTCTATTTCCTTTTACTTTCCTCTTGTCCCTCCATCATGTTCGACCTTCATTCAGTGTTAGTAATTCCTTGTTGCTATATTGCCCTTGATTAAACCCCACTAGGCATCCTACACCCTACTCTCCATTGATTTTAGTTCACTTGTTGTTTGAGGTCCTTTTTGTTTTAATCATTTTACTGGTGTTCTTACAGCTTTTATAACATTTCTTACATTAATTGTATCAACTATATTTGTACATATGTTGCCATCATACTTTCAAAAACATTTTCCTCTTGAGTCCTTGGTATAAGCTCCTCTTTTTGCCCCTCCAACCCTCATCAATCCTTGATCAATTATATATTATTATTATTTCGTATCTTACACTGTCCATTGTCTCCATTCACCCACATTTCTGTTATTTGTTCCCATTGGGTGGTGGTGGGGAGCTATATATCTAACCTTGTGATGGGTTCCCTCTTCTCCCCCCTCCCCATCCCCGACCAACCCCTACACTCCTGCTATTGCTATTCCCACTTCCTGTTCCTGAGAGGTCCTGAATCCATTGTATCAAGAGCTCATATCTGTACCAATATGTGTTCTCCAGTCTAGTCAGATTTGTAAGGTAAAAATTGGGTGATGGCAGTGGGGGCAGGAAGCATTCAGGAACTAGAGGAATGATGTGTGTTTTATCGATGCTATACTGTGCCTTGGTGGAATCATCCCTTCTGGGTTAGTTAAAGTTTATTTTGCCAACCTGGCTAATAAACACATGGGGAGATAATTGAAGGGCAGAGGGATAAATGACTCGGTGAACCTCGCCTTTCTAGTTCTCGGGTCTCTTGCTTTCTGATGGTTGCACCAGGTTGCAGTTGCCTGAGCCAGTTCCCTGCTTCAGCTGGCAAGGCTCACTTCCTGCAAGACATCCCCAAGAAGAAGGCCCATGGATCTACCCTAATGCTGTCCTGGGTGCTGGAGCAGCTGTGTGGAGACCCCTGCCAGCGCTGAGATGCTTACACGTTCACTGATTCGGCTTTCCTCCTGCAGTTGGCATCATAGTGTGTGTTTTGTGAGATGGAGGAGGACTTTGTAGATTGGTGTTGGACATATGGGTTAATGTTCGACTTGTGGGCTTGGGCAGTTTTCTTGATGTGCACTTACCCTTTATATAAAACTCTCTCATATACATATGAGTTTCTGTGGATTTGTTTCTCTAAAGGACACAGACTAATACAACTGGGCTGTGTTACTTTTGTTGTACTTAGGGTCGCTGTGAGTTGGAACTGACTGACAGCACCTAAAAGCAATATAGGATCACGGTCCATCAAAACTGACTCCATGATGAGTGAGGGATTATTCACAATCTTATGTGTTTTCATTGTTTGTCTTAAATATTCATTGGTGCAACTGCCCAGTACATGCGCAGATATATTTCTAAAGGAATGCTGGTGGCATAAGTGGTTTACAACGGGCTGCCAATCCAAAGGCTGATTATTTGAACTTACAGAAGAGTTCCGCGGAATAAAGTGCCGGTGATCTACTTCTGTAAGGATTACAGCCAAGAAAAACCCAGGAAACAATTCTCTTCTGTAACAAATGGGATCTCTGTGAACTGGGAGCCGATTCAACAGCAGCTAACAACATCCTCCCTTTCCCACCCACACCCCCCCCCCCGAAAATGGCACAATTTGTATCTCAACTGATAAAATTCTTTAACACACTAAATTTTAGGTTAGATTGGTTAACTCAGCACTAAGACTTGGGTGACAGCTGGAGCCCTCCAGAAACTAGCACTGAAAGGTGCTAATATCCGGGGAAGCACTTACAGAAGACAAATTGTCTCAGTCTAGTGTAATGTTGAGCACTGTTTATGGAAGAAAAATAAAATGCTGGCAGTAATTCAGCAACCAGAAATGTGTGCCTCTGCCAGAGACAGTTGGACAATTCCTCTAAAAGATAAAAAGATGTAACTCAAAAGTCAAACATTTGCTTCTCCATTTGGTAGGAAAAATTTTATTTGGTCATCCAATCCAATATGTATTATTATTATTTCTTTTTAATGGCATGGGTCTCACTAAGTGGCCGAGATCACCTACGTATCTGAGCTAACATCATCAAAGAAAGCAAGCAAGCTCGGCCCCAATGTCGATCAAAGTCAAAGAAAAGGCCAAACTAAACAGATGAGGCACCATGCCCTGAAAATCAACAAAGGCGATAACTCTTAGATGAAGGAAGAGAATGTAGGAACAGCAGCAACAAGGATTTGCTCTGCCCGTCACGAGCGCCAAACAACTCACTTAAGCTTCTTACACACAAACCCTATGGTAGTGGAATCTTGGTTGTGTACAGTGAGATTTTTCTCTTTACCAGCCTGCATTATAGTGAAGCTCCACGGACCTTCCGTACGTATCCAGGAGACCGTACCAAAATTTTGGCAGCACGGTGGTAGTAATAGCTTTGTGTTAGCTGTTTAAAAAAAATAATGAAGAACAGGTGTTACAAATGGTTAGATGTAATGGCAAGTATGATGGTTTAGGTTTAGATAATACTACATTATTTCTGTCTTAATATTATCACCATCCAGAAAATTCCTCCCACAAGGAACCTATAGCATTTGAACCCCGAATATTCCTAGTCTAGGGTACCAAAGAATCCAAAAATACAATTATATTAAGGTTTGTCAGTGGGAAACTTCTACTTAACTTAACAAACTTCATTCTCTTCCACAGCATCCATTCATATTCCTCTTAGCCATGTATCTTAGCTGTCAAGAGACTCAACGACAAATGATTAAGCAAAGTCATGGGGCACAAAATTAATATGGAGAAGTCAAACAACATCAATATGAATAGACAGTGGAAGAAAGTGTCCTGTTCAAATGCGGGGGGAAGATAGACTACATTGAGTACGAAATGTTGAAACACTACTGGAGCACAAGCAAGACAATCTGACTGAAAGGAAGACGTGCCTCATTGGTCAACGAAACCAACTCTTCTGAGTTATTTTGTCATTTCAATTCAAGTTCAATCATAAGAAAAATAATGACACTGAGTTTTTTAAACTAACAATAAATAACTAATTGGCAGGGAAAAAAACCTGTGAAAGGGGGTAATGGAGAGGATCTAGCTCTATCACCTATTCAAATATATTTATATTATAAAACCTGGTATTTCAAACAGCCTGGTGTTGGTTTGTGAGCATACAAACAAACCAATAAACAATACAGAACATAACTCCAAAAGTATACTGCAATTCAATAGATGGTAAATGTAGCATCTTCAATCAGTCGAGAGGAAAAAAACTAAGAAACAGAACAATTTTTCAGCCAATCATGGTATATCATCCAGGGACAAAGACATTGGATTCAGATCTTGTACCACACTTCGACAAGGAGCCCTGGTGGCGCAGCAATCAAGTGCTCAAATGCTGTTCAAAGAGGCAGCAGTTGGAACCCAACAGCTGCTCTATAGGAGAAAAATGGGGCAGCTTGCCTCCATAAAGGTCCATAGTCTTGTAAACTCTGTAAACTGTATAGGGAGATTCTATTCTGCCCCATAGGTCCAGTTGGAGCTGGACCCTATTAGAGTGTGAACAGGCAAGACTCTAGTGAAACAGGATGGACTTAAAGGCATCAAAGATGTATGTCTAATGAAAGCATGCTAGTCCTTGAAGAGGAACGTGATAGCAAGGCCTTCATATTTCTAAGTCAAAATCCAGAAATTACAAAGGTATACATTCAATAACAGAAATATAAACAAAATCAAAAGATAAATGACTGAAAACCTTACATCGCAAATAAAGATTTATCTCCTTAATACATGAATAGCTATCAGAAATCAGATAAGGCCAACCATAACATTTTTAAGTGACCTGAAATGTATATATTCATGTCATAGTAAGAAAATAAGAATGGCGTGTATATATAAATACGTGGTCAAGTTAACTTATGATAAGAGAAATATGCACTAAAACCACATCGAGGTACCACTTTTCAGAATGACAAACTCTTAATAATACAGTCTATTATTTCTGAGAAAACTAGCCCTCCCTCACCTTAATTTACCAATGTAAATTGGTACAACCCTAAGAAAGGATGTTTTAAGGCCAGATTTGTGAAAATTAAAATTGTATACACTTGCTGACTCCAAAATTCCACCTCTAGGAATTTACTTTCCACCTATGCTTGCCCACGTGTGAAATGTCACTAGGTGGACCGTTTTCTGTGCCAGCACCGCTCAGAATAACAAATTTCTGGAAACACCCAAAAGCCCATCACGACGAGAGAGGTTTCAGTTTTGACACGGTGGAAACTTCAGTTATCTCCAATAAAATGAGGAAGCTCTCTATATATCTAATGTGTTGCTTAATGGGGGGGGGGGGAAGCATGCAATAGGGTGTATTGTATGCTACTTTTTGTCAAAGGAGAAAAGATAGAATTATATACCTGTATTTCCCACAAGTCCCATGGTAGGAATATGGAATATAACGAGGAGGCGTTGCGTGTGCGTGTGTGAGGGAGCGCGTGGAAGGGAGCGTATGTGAGACAGCGGTGTTCATGGTAGCCAGGGAGAAGAGCTGATGTTTAACTGTTCACTTTTTCGACTCAGAAAAGTCTTTGAACAACATGAATAGATGACGTTTGAAGGGCCGAGGAGATGGTACTTGCCAGGAGGAGCTGGCCCTTTACAGCCTCAGTCACAGACAAACCATTTGCTGTTGGGGAGAGTGGGAAGTCAATTACAACTCTCTTCTTCACTGCCAGAAGGGCTCCTTCTGCTTGAAAGTACACCAGTAACGCCATGCTTTGGAATGGGAAATGAGTGATTTACTTTTTTTTTTTTTTTGCTTTATTTCACTGGATTGCCTAAAAGAAAGAATTGTTTTCCCCCAAACTATGTGTCCTCTTAGAAATCGCTCTCTTCTTTTTTGATTCTTTCTCAATATAAAAAGGCATTGGAGTGCCCACGTGGCACACACAGTTAAAGTCTAGAGTCTAGTTTTTATTCGGTGTTGTAAAGTCGATTACCTTGAAGGTAATGGTTAGCTACCTAACAGTTATGCTCCTTTATAGTTTACTGTTGCGCCGCCCCCGCCCCTGGTTAAGCTCAGCACCACCAGCCAAAAGGTTGGCAGTTCTCAGCCACCCCGAAGCATCTCAGAAGACAGGGCTCGTAATCGGCGGAACCTCAAATCACAGCCTTGAAAACCCAACAGAGCATTTTTGCTCTGCACCCACAGTTCTGTGGCTGTCCTTAGGTGCAGTGCAGCTGGTTCCCCCCACCCCCTCCGTAGCGACCGTGTGCACAACAGAATGAAACCCTGCCTGCTCCAGTGCTGGCCTCCCCATTGTTCGGAGGCTGAAGCCCATCGTTTGCAGCCACTGTGTCAATCCAGCTCGGTGAGGGCCTTTCTCATTTTCACTGCCCCTCCCACTTCACCAAGCACAATGTCCTTCTCCAGGGACTGGTCTCTCCTGATAATATGTTTAAAGTAGGCAAGTCGAAGTTCTGCCATCCTTGCCTCTAAGGAGCACTCTGGCTGGACTTCTTCCAAGACAGACTGGTTTGTCCTTTGAGCAGACCATGGAACCTTCGGTATTCTTCTCGAGCACCACAGTTCAAATCCTTCGGTTCTTCTTTGGCCACCATGAAAACGCAATCACTGCTTCCCTGTCAGTGTTAACTCTTAGGGGTCCCCTGCGGGTTTCCAAGACTGTAACTGTTTATAGGAGGAGAAAGCCCAGTCTTTCTCCCGAGCTGCTTCTGGTGGTTTCACACTGTCACTATGCAGATTGCAGCCCAACACATAACCACTGTACCACCGGGTTAGCATGGGTCAGAATAAAATCTGCAGCGAATACCAGCAAAACAGCCCCACGCCTCCTTCGTAACACACTTTCAAGCCTTTTTGTAAACTGATTTTCCCACCCCCTCTACTTTGGCTGATTTTGCCATTCAGTTTGGAATCTTCTGTAATTTGCCTATGAACTTTTGAAATTTCCTGACCCAGAAAGATACCTTGTTTTAGTATAAATCTGTTTACAGATTTTTAAAAATATTTTAGTATAAATCTGTCACATAAAACGTGTAAGGAAAGGTTTGTTCTCAAGCTGAAGTTAGGGGAGTTTCTTTGTACATAGACCTCACTTTGCATTTGCAGTTTAGGATTTCACATCGAGTTTTGAGAATAATATTTTAGCAACATATCAAGTGCATTTCCCTCTCAGCCGTGGACATTAGCATAGCATCTCATTCAGCTTTCCAGTTGTGGAATAACATGCTCTGAATTCCTTCACCCAGGATGCCAATAAGAAGATCAGAAGAAAATTGTCCTCGTGTCAGGTCCCCACTAATTGCTGTTTCATTCATCTCGGTTAGAAATGCAGCCTTTCCTACCTACTTTTGACTGAGATTTTGCCAAAATATTCAAGAACCTACACAAGGTATTAACCAGACCATAGTTATCTGAGAAAATCTTCCCTTTTCTTGAAGCTACTGCAGTTTCCAATACTTCATTATAACTAGATATTCCCAAACTGTAACCCACCTGGATGGAAACTGACACACTGTGAGAGAAATAGGATGTCTCTAGGCTAAGGAAAGAAAAGTGATACAAGGAAATTGGTAGTCTTCTTCTCAGCCACTGTCTCAAAAGAGCTAACACTCGTAGTGGTGCAACTTGCTTTATAGGGTAAAGATAACATGAAAGTGATATCCCAGCAATTAAAGAATGGTTTGATTTGTTTGTTTTTCTCCCCTTGTGCCAACTGCCACCTTACCCTTCTCCCCAGGGTTTTAATTTGGTTTTGGGGTTGATTTGAAATAAAAAGCAGATTAATCTAAAGGGAGAACAATTTGTGAGTAAGCCAAATTAATATGATAGAGTGCCTGAAAAAGATTTCTTTTTAAAAATAAACCTAAGCAGCCTCTGATCATTGTGGATGGTGGATTATGTGTACTTGGGGTTCAATATAATATTCCTCTCCATTTGTATATGCTTTAAAATTTCCACAGCAGATATTAAAATCAAGAAATTTATACACTGTCTGTCTCTTTTGTTGTGGTGAATCTTTTCAGATAGCCTCTAAATCACTCTCCCAAGTCGGTCCTCTGTCCAGAGACAGAATTTAAATGAAATTAAGGTGAATTTTACATCATATTTAATAATATGATGTGAAAAGTAGAGAGATAATAGTAAATTGGCAGTAGTAAAATTCACCTGTAATATACGAAGCCAGGGTCATTTGAACAGGTTGGTGATGTTGTTTGTGAGTTGGGGATGGAGGTAGTACGATAGGGCTTACACAAGACGGCGTCAAGGAGGTAAGGTTTGAAAGAAGCTCAAGATTCAGGTGGTAAGGGTCATTCGTGACTAAAGAAGAGCATGAACAAAACCAGGAGTGACATGAATCCTTAGGAGACTTCTGCATAGTATTACATATCTGAAAATAACATCCCCTCCCCCCCGAAAAAAAAAAAGCTGGTCATGGATTTTCTGTGGGTTCAGTCCTAACAACAAATAGGTAAGTTGAGCTCTCAGGTGCCGACAAGGACGATAGTTTTATCTCAAAGCTTATTCAGGTAAACAGAAGCTCCTGCATCTTCAAGGATATTGTTCAAGAAAGGTTTATCTGCCCTTGGATTGAGGCTGGAAGCAGAATGAATTCGCAAGGAATGACAGTGGCCGAGGGTTCGGGCTTAATGAGAGAAAAGTAAACGTAAAGATTGAGACATTTGCGCGAGCTGGTTTACTGCTTTCAGCCTGTCCTGAGTTAATAAAACAGTATGCAGCAGAAACTCGCTTCAACTCGCTGTGGATTGTTTCTCAACTTGCCCACGAGGATACACACATTGGTTGCAGGACTGAGCAGGTTGTGTGGGTTATATTTAGGCTAAGACCATGGAAAAGGTGTTCTCCGACTCCGAAAAACCAAACTCACTGCCATCAAGTCGATTCTGACTCAAAGAAACGCTATAGGACAGGCTAGAACTGCCCCTTCTGGGTTTCCCAGGCTAAATCTTTACAGGAACAGAAAGCTTCATCTTTCTTTCACAGAAAGACAGGTAGGTTTGAACCACTGCCTTGCAGTTAGCCTCTTAGTATGCAGCGCACTGTGCATCCAGGGCTCCTTGGGTGTGTTCCAGAGAGGGGCGGGGGGGGGGGGCGAGGGCTAGGGGAGGTATGTGCCACGCTAGGTAGACCTACTTGGAAGAGGAATCCCTTCTCACTTGATTCTCTGGATGGTTGAGAAGATCGTGATTTGCTCAAGTCAAGAGGCAGCACATCTGTATATCAATGTTTGTTGCAGCCCTGGCCACCATAATCAGAAGGTGGAGACCATCAACACCTGAATGGATAAACAAAAATATGGTATATACAGACATGGGGTACAACTCAGCCATAGGAGAAATGACGGACGGATGCATGCTAAAACATGGATGGACCTCAAGAATATTGTGCTGAGTGGAAAAAGTCCATCACAAAAGGGACATAGTCTCACCTGTGTGGGATATCTAGACCAGGCATTGAGGGTGAGAGGAAGGGAGTGAAGGGGGAGTCACCGTTTAGGAAGCAGTGTGTCCCTATTTGTTTGGCAACAATGTTGGTGATGACTGTACACCACAATTCCTCTGATTGGCGTCACTAAACCACACACGTGAAAAATGTTGAATTGGCAAATGTTGCATTAAATATATTTTTACAACTACAAAAAAGACATGGTGGGGAGGTTAAGGGTCATGAAAACCTGATCAGAGATGCTTTCTCCATGGGGTCTCATAGTGGTACTTCAACCATTTAGAACTTAATTGCTAGAGCATAAATAAATTTCTTAAGCCCCTTATTCTCTTTATAAATAGCATTTTCTCACATGTGTGCCATTCTCCATTTGCCTGGAAAGCAAATTAAGCCTTTCGAGTAGCTATCCACAAATACATAGCAGCTCTGTGAATCCTATTTTATTTTTCTCACTTATGAGTTCAGCATTGATGCTGAGAATGTACTAATTAAAATGGCCAAAGATGCAGAGTTAGCTCGCAATCCTATTAAGAAAACACAGGATCTACTTCTTCACAATCGTCACAAATTTGAGGACATTTAATAGGGACAAATGCAGACCGAATCACTTCTAGAAAAGACATAGATATTCTAAATTTACATAAGCCGGGCAAAATATTACCTAGCAGCCATGATATTCCAAACCCAAATCAAATTCACTGCCATCAAGTCGAGTGTGGCCCACCATGGCCCTGCAGGGCAAAACTGAACTGCCTTTGTGATTTTCGCAGGGTGACACTCTTTACAGGAGTAGAAAGCCTCACCTTCCCCCGCGGAGAAGCTAGTGGTTGCCCACTGCTGACCTTGTGGTTTGCAGTGCATCTCTTAATCCACTATGCAGCTGAAATGGCCATCCACCACACCACCAGAGCTCCTCATGATATACCAGGGGGTTCAACAGGTTTGTGAATTTTTCCTGTTATCTTTTCATTCCAATTATCCACCAACTTTTTAACGCCCTGTTACAAAAAACAACAAAACCTTTATCCTGTTCACTGACCAGGTCTTACTCGGAGAGTGGTTCCAGGGTAACATCTCATATTTGGGGGATCTGGCAAGACGGGAATCTTTCTAATAGGGAGATTGAGGTAGTGAGTTTATTGAGCCAACCTAGTCGATAAACACATGTGGCGTTAATTGAAGAGTGGAGGGATAAATGGCTTAGTGAGCCTCGCCTTTCTAGTTCTTGGGTCGCTTGCGTTCTCATGGTCGGATCAAGGTGCAACTGCCTTAGCCAGTTCCCTGCTTTAGCTGGCAAGGGTCACTTCCTGCAAGACATCCCCAAGGAGAAGTCACATGGACCTACCAGATTCAGCCCTGGGTGCTGGAGCAGCCCCATGGAGACCCCTGTCAGTGCTGAGATGCTTACATGTTCACTGATTCAGCTTTCCTCTTGCCGTCAGCATCATTGTGTGTGTTTTGTGAGATGGAGGAGGACTTTGTGGATTGGTGTCGGACATATGGGCTAAAATGTTGGACTTTGGGGCTTGGGAAATAAGGTAGTTAGTTTATTGTGCCAACCTGGTCGATAAACACATGTGGGATTAATTGAAGGGTATAGGAATAAATGGTTCAGTGAGCCTAGCCTTTCTAGTTCTTGGGTCTCTTGCTCTCTGATGGTCAGACCAGGGTGCAGCTGCCTTAGCCAGTTCCCTGCTTCAGGTGGCAAGGCTCACTTCCTGCAAGACATCCCCAAGGAGAAGCCACATGGACCTACCCCAATGCAGCCCTGGATGCTGGAGCAGCCATGTAGAGACCCCTGCCAGCGCTGAGATGCTTACACATTCACTGATTCGGCTTTCCTCCTGCAGTCGGCATCACTGTGTGAGTTTTGTGAGATGGAGGAGGACTTTGTGGCTTGGTGTCGGAAATATGGGTTAATGTTGGACTTGTGGGCTTGGGCAGCACTGGGTTGGGATGTTTTCTTGATTTGCACTTACCCTCCATATAAAACTCTCTCTTATACATATGTGTTTCTGTGGACTTGTTTCTCTAATGTACCCAGACTAGCACAGAGATATTCAGAGACATTCAACCAATGTGTGGATGTTTACTAAAAGACAGGAGGAAATCCTGAATTAAGTAGGGTGAGATGATAAAAGAAAAGACAACTAATGTAAAGACAGTCTCTAACATTCCTTCAGTATTTAGAAAAGAATAATAAAGTTTCCTCATTTCAGTAGAGACAGAGATGGGGCAAGTTGCTACAATGGAAATTTAAACAAAATGAATTTTTATTCATAACATCTGTATGATATTGTGATCAGTGAGCACTGAGGGTTTTCATCAAAAGATATATGAAAGAGGGACGGTATTATGGAATTTATTCCCTCCCCATATGTGTTACAAATTCTAATCTTTACAGCTGTTACCACAGTGAGGTAATATTAATATTGTCAGTATTTTAAATCGGTCTCTTTTTAGCTATGAAAGAAGATTAAATAAGGAGGCACACACGGAGAGAAGCTGCAGACCACCTGGTGGACAAAGGACCTAGAAAAAGACGCTGAAAGACACCAGGGAGGAGCTTTCCCCAGAGTGGACAGAGAGTGCCTTCCCATGGAGCCATTCATTCCAATGAGTCTAGACTTGTAACCTTATAAACTGTGAGAACATTAATTTCTTGTCATTAAAACCACCCACAGGTGGCATTTCTATTATAGTAGTACTATTTCTTCTTGTTGTTGTTAGGTGCTGTTGTCATTGCTGACTCATAGCACCTGTATGTACAGCAGCAAGAAGCACCGCCTGGTCCTGCGCGGTCCTCACAATCGCCGAGTCCATTGCGACACCCACTGTGTCTAGCAATCTCCTTGATGGCTTCCTCTTTCTCTCGGACTTCCCACTTTAACAAACTTGATGTCCTCCTCCAGGGACTGTTACCTACTGGCGACATGTCAAAGGCACGTGAGATGCAGTCTCACCATCCTCACTTCTAAGGCCCATTCTGGCTGGACTTCTTCAAAGACAGATCTGTTTCTTCTTCTGGCAGTCCATGGTACTTTCACTGTTCACCGCCAGCACCATCATTCTGCGTTGGCCTTCTTTAATCCTTGTTCCTCTTTCACATGCATAAAAGGCAATGGAAAAGGTCATGGTCTTGGTGAAGCGAACCTTATTCTTCGAAGGGACAGCCTTGTTCATCCACACTTTAAAGGGGTCTTGGAGCTGCAGGTTTGCCCCGTGCAATGCATCATTTGACTACTTCACTGCTGCTTCCACAAACATGGATTGCAGATCCAAGCAAAATCAAGGCCATGACCACTTCAATCTTTTCTCCATTCACCATGACGTTACCTATTGGTCCAGTTGTGAGGAGTTTAGCTTTCTTTCTTTTTTTTTTGCTTTAACATTTTTAATATATCAAAAGGCCTGCTTTTAGTGACCTGCTACTCCCACCAGAAAATACCCCCAAGACACCTGTCGGTAACATGTTTTTAAGTTGACCAGTCAACTTGTATGTCTACACCCGTGTTGTGTGTGTGTGTACATAAGCCCGTGTGTGTCCTATAACTGCCATAAACCATTGCCAGAGGGCCTCCTCAGGTGACTTGCTGCTGGTAACCTTCCACCTGCCGGAGCAGATCTCGCTCCCTTCAGGAGGGTGGGCAGAGAACCCCTCCAGTGCCCTGCCTGCCCTGTTCCTTCTCAAAGGGGGACCTTGACTTCCACCCAGGTGCTGAAACTTAATGATGATCCTTTAAAACAACACACACATACCTATATATATACTTTTTGTTTTTAACATTTAAATATAAAAATACTACTCTGCTTTGTGTTATAAATGGAGGACCAAGCAATAAGAACTTTTCTTCTCTTGAGGTGGGGGGGTCATAGCCACTTTATTCCGAGTGTAATCTTGAGGCCAAGGCTGTTTGCCCTAATCAAGGATGGTGTGACCAAGGGCATTTTCTTTCCTGGCCCCTCCCCTCCCTCTCAGACAAGTCCCCACTTTTAATGTAACGTTGGTTATATTCCTTTTAAGAAATGAGATTTCCCACCAGAAGCAGGAAATCCTGACCTAACCACAGAATGAGTCAGGCCCTATCCCCTATTCCAGCCACCTCAAAGAAAGAAGTCTGTTGGGGGTAGCTAGGCCTACTGGAAAAATACACCTGATTAATGGAAGCAGTGGTTATGGTTTCCCCGCCCCACTAATGCACTAGTCCCCAGTCTTCCAGAAAGCTGGAGACAGACACAGAGAAAGGGAGGTGGTGTGTAGAGAGTAAGAAAGTGACCCCCCACCCTGGGCCCAAAAAAGACAAGTGTTATTAATTGGGCACAAGGAATAAAAAAGACCTTGATATTCTGTCTTCTGAGTTACAGCTAGTAGGAACGAGTGGGAGAGGGGGAAACATGGGTGTGGGGTGAAGAGCTGGGAGGGGCCTGTCGGCTGGAGGTCTAGTCCGCTTAGTTTTTATATTGGAAGGGCTCCTCGCCGGTCTCGTTGAGAAGACACGTGCGGATGAGGGCTTCTGTCACCGCGAAGGGGTCACAGTTGGCAGAGGGGCGGCGGTCTTCAAAGTAACCCTTCTTCTCCTGGCCGGTCATCCGGGGAATGCGGATGCTGGCACCTCGGTTGGCCACGCCGGCTGAAAAGTCGTTGATGTTGGAGGTTTCGTGGAATCCCGTGAGGCGCCGGGCGTTGTCCAGGCCCCCTTTGGGGTCGTAGGCGCGGATGTGGTATTGGTGCCGCTTGCTTAGCCTCTCGATGGACTCCTCAATGTACTTCAGACCATTCTCTTCCCGCATGGCCTTGGTGCTGAAGTTGGTATGACAGCCTGCACCGTTCCAGTTCCCAGGGATGGGCTTAGGATCGAAGGTTGCTATCACTCCAAAGTCTTCACACACACGGTGCAGGATGAAGCGGGCCACCCAGAGATGATCCCCATGTCGATTCCCTCACAGGGTCCTATCTGGAACTCCCACTGGGCAGGCATGACCTCGGCATTCGTCCCTCCAATCTTGATGCCAGCATACAAGAAGGCCCGGTAGTGAGCCTCCACAATGTCCCTGCCGTAGGCTTTGTCTGCCCCCACACCGCAATAATACGGACCTTGGGGTCCAGGAAAGCCATTGGAAGGCCAACCAAAGAGGTGCCCATCTGTCCCCATGAGGGTGTACTCCTGCTCCATTCCAAACCAGGGGTGTTGGCTGGTCACCATGTCCATAATCCGCTTACAGGTGTGCCGTAAATTGGTCTCTGCAGGCTTTCGGTTGTACTTAAAGACTTCACAGAACACCAGCTTGTTGGGGTCCCTGCGGAACGGGTCCCGGAACATGGCAACAGGGATGAGATACATGTCACTGTTGGAGCCTTCAGACTGGAACGTGCTGGAGCCGTCGAAATTCCACTCGGGCAACTCTTCCACACACTTGGGCTCACAGTCCAGGGTTCGGGTTTTACAGCGGAGCCCTTCTCCAGTGCCATCGATCCAGATATACATGGCTTGGACTTTATCGCCCTGAGGCAGAGCCATGTACATCTGCTTGACGCCTTTGTTCAAGTGGGAACTTGTCGAGGTGGCCACGGTGGAAGGTGGCGGCCGCAGGAGGGAGAGCAGGCGGCGAGAGCGAGGTGAGGAGCGGCGAGGCGGCCAGGTGGGCGGCTTACGAGCTCGGCTCCACTCCCATGCTCAGCTCTCGTTTAGCTTTCTTTCCATTGAGTTGTAGTCCAGACTGACGGCTACAATCCTTGATCTTCATCAGCAAGTGCTTCAAGTCCTCACTTTCAGCAAGCACGGTTGTGTCATCTGCACATCGCGAATTGCTAGTAAGCCTTCCTTCGATCCTAATGTTATGTTCTTCTTCATAGAGCCCAGCTTCTTGGATTATTTGCTCAGCATACAGATTGAATTAGTATGATGAAAGTATGCACCACTGACTCACACTTTTGCTAATTTTAAACTACACATACAGAATTCCCTATCGGTGCCTCTTACCATGTACAGGTTCCACGTGAGCACAGTGAAGTGGTCTGGAATTCCCATTCTTCTCAATGTTATCCAGAGTCTGTTATGATCCACGGTCAGAAGATTTTGCATTATAAATAAAACACAAGTAAACATCTCTCTAATATTCTTTGCTTTGATCCATGATCCATTTGCTATCCCTCACTCCATGTCCTTTTCCAAATCCACCTGATTCAGCAGCACTATTAACTAAAGCAAATGACAAACATCCTTCTTTCACAGAGGGATTCAAAGCAGTCAAGTCAAAATTATGTCTATCTCTAGGATCCTGAGATACCTATAGCATGAAAGATGATTATCATTCTTTAGGAATGATTTCTCAGAATTCTAAAACCTCCAACATCCATCCAATGTTTACTAAATTGGTCACTAGCAACACTCTAAAGGAGCTAATACAACAGTAAGTGTGGCAGGAAATAATTATCTGAGGAAGACTCTTAAAAGTTTGAATCCTGACGCTGCTAATTCTGTGACTCTACATACAAGGCGATTCATTTGGAAAATATAACATCTGACCTTTGACTTCAAGAGTTAAAAGGATGATAAGGTAGCATATGTGACAACCATTTGAGACTTGTATAATCATTAGGCAGAGATCCATTTTTTTGTTATGAGTAACCAAACATCAGTTCCAACTCTTGGTGCCCCACGTGTGCAGAGCAGGTTTGTGCTCCACAGGACTTCCGGGGAGGTGGCCTTTCAGAAGCAGGTTGCCAGGTCTTTCTTCTGAGGCTTACACTCAAATTCCCAAGTTTTCCGTTAGAAATGAAGCACTTACACACTTGTATCATAGACAACTCCTTGTATTAGTAGGCCCAACAGTAATAAACATACAATATTTCGATGTCTCAGTGGTATTTCCCAAAAAAGCATTGCTACTAGGGTTTCAGTTTCTACATGCACGGGTTTATTTACAGCAAAATGTTTTTAATTATGTCTCTGCTCTCGAGGGATGGTGGTGGACAAATTCTCTCAGTAATACGTTTGTCTTACTGTTATTAGGTTACCTAAGAAAATCGCCCAATCAAAACAGTGGTTTCTAGTTAAATTAAATGCAGGTCAGCTCCAAAGCTTCTGATGACTACTGTTTCTCAGGATTCCTTAGGGGCAAGATTGCTAGATTTTCTTAAAAGCTAAAGGATGATCGCAGTGACCTGTCAGAAGTTCATTTTAAGAATATTGCATTGGTGAACATCAAGACAGGGAATTCGTGCAAAGGAATTTTTTTTTTTCATCACAACTGTGCACCTACTCCACCTTCTAGGATAGCAAGGGATGGCCAACAAAATGTTCGGTAGGAAACCTCACCCCACCCACCTTACAGCCCAGATCTTACCCCTTCGAGCCATTTGTTGTTCTCCAAGTTGAAAACACGGAAAAAGAACATCATTTGAGCCCTTCCAGGAAGCAAAAACTGCCATTTTGACCTGGTATAAACCAAACAGTGCAGAATTGTTTTTAGGGAAAGGCTAGCGAGATGGAAACGCTATCTTCATGGGTGTATAAAACTAGGTAGCAGATATGTAGAGACAACAACACTTCACATTATGATATTTTTGTTTACTAAGACCTTTTTACCATTTTTATAGTAATTCTTGTTGGTTTAACGTAGGATCCCGTCTGATGAGGCCCACATGTACGAGGCCTTTACGTTGTTGGAAAAGGGCGTTTGAAACGTGGTCTTCCTCTGTTTCCAGTTTTTATATCCCAGTCACCAATAATTGTCCATGCATCTCAGTTGCATGTTTGATCAATTTTAGACTGTAGAAATTGGTGAATGAAGTCTTCCATTTCTTCATATTGGCCAATAGTAGTAGGTATATAAATGTGAATAATCGTCATGTTAACTGGTCTTCTTGGTTGGGATATGAATATTATCTGGCCGCTGCATTGCACTTCAAGGTAGGTCTTGAAGGGTTCTTTGTGAGTGTGACCAGTGCTATTCTTCAACTTCATCATTCTTGGCACAATCGACTAGAGTTGAACACATTTGTCACAGTTAATTTGAAGTCAACTTTTAATAACTTAGATATCCTTTAGTTCCTAAGGAATTCTTGTATTTTCATATAAAATCCTGAAATGTTTGCTTAGCCTATTCTACATTGGTGGTCCCTAAATTCCAAGACCTATCTCCCCAGATCTTTAAGTCTGCCCAAGTCTCTACTCCACTCTTTAAACTCCAAGCCACTCCTTTATACTTCATTTCTCTGAATTTCACCCCTTACAGTTTACAAATCAGCCCAGGCCTTTTAGGGAAATTTCACACATTTTTGAGCTCACACCTGTGTGGTATCCTCAATTCTGGGATCTTAGTCTGTTAGGTCCTTATCACCTTGCCAACATTTGTCTCCTAAGACTGCAATAAATGCAGACTGTCACTGTATTCTTAGCCTCAGTGCTCATGCCATGAATCTGCAAATGTCCTAAGTGGAAAGTTGATGTGCACGAGGGGCTCATTTCAATGCATTTCTCTTTTCTCTGGGATCATGGTTCCTTTTATCCTGGCTTTTTTGGTTCATCTCCAGTGGCTTCAAATAGCTCTTGTGTTTTTAAATAGTTCCCAGCAGGAGAGTTCACGTAAGACAAGCTAGCCTATCATAGCCAGAAGTTAAACTATTTACTTTTAATTTGCAATTTATCTTAATCTCTACTTTCAACACAGTCTTTCTATTGCCTATTTTTCCTTAAACACATTAGTAGTCATAGTTAATTTAAAGTTCCTGTCTAATAACTCAAATATCTGAATCACTGGTTTGAGTTGTAGAGTTAAAATAGAATCAGAAAAGTATGTACCTGGGTGAACTTAAGAGAGATGAGTTAGGAAAACTTTTTCCCAAATGTTCATTTAAGTAAAATTTGAAAAGTTGCTTTCGAAACAATTTCTAAATGATTTGTCTAAAAGAAACCAGAGATAAAAAGATAAATAAATTACCTAGGTTTTTGTCTAATACTCCATTGTCTATCACAGGTTTAGTATCAGTATTGGGAAACAAAATGAAGTACTCTTTTGATTTTGCAAGTATAAATGTTACTGCTACTTTGCAACATGTATTTCATGTTGCTCTTTAAATTCATAACATGTCTTTTCCCTCTAACAACTCAGAAAAGAGAGTTCCACAATGTTCCCTGCCTTAGTGAAAGAAGTAGGTCTCTGTACCATGTTGCATAGGTCTTCTGGATGGGACATGCTCCATTTAGAGCTCCCTTTCCTGCTTAGAGGGACTATTAATATGCTTAGTACTTGAGAAACAGCATGGCTCATTGGACTAAGCTTTGAGTCAGTAGTTTGGAGTTATAATTCCACTTCTGCTACTGATTCAATTTGTGCCCCTGGGCAAGCCACTTACCCTTTGCATTTGTTCACCTGAAAACATGGAATAAAATTATCCATCTATTTGAAAGGGTAACTAGAAATAACTGATTTTAAATATAAAGCAAAGAATACAATATATTTTGACCAATTAAAATGACTACAAATAATACAACATTTCAGCTTTTCCTAAAGGTTCGCTACAGCTTTGATTAAAATTCTTCTGATCCAAGTTAAAATGAAGCACAATAAAGTGCAGTTAAGTGTTTTGTTTAATTTGCATGCTTAAACAGGTGGGAAAATCCAGAGCAGTTAAGCCTGACAAAACAATTAAAAAAATAGAGAGAGAGAGAGGAAAATAATCTCGTTTACCCCACAGGCTTTAAAAAATTGTAAAAGTGCTACATAGCACATGCATGTGTCATTCTCTTTTCCCGAAGTGCAAAATTCATATTCACATATAATACTATCTATTAAATAAACTCACATCTATTATTTTTCTTTTGCTTACTCCTAATTCCTTAGAAAAAAATTTTAAATAACAATTATTTCTAAAATGTTATGATAATTTAATCTCATCATTGGTTTAAAAATGTCCTCTCTCTACGATAATAGGAATCAAATGCTCAGCTGGTTCCTTTAGCCTTACTTTACATGATACAGGCCACTGAAAAAAAGGAAAACTGAACTTTTTATATACCGAGAAATTTAAAATATGCTTGGACTTGTACAGGCTACCATTGAAAGGATGTTTTATGATGGATGCTTTTAAACATTTGGTAAGTAAGACATAAGCTTTCATTTATTTCATAAATTTCATTTTAATTTATTATAGAGGACAACAGCGTGAGCTCCTGTATAACTGCTTTTGTTGTATTTATAGTCTCCCTGAGACTTTTTTCTTTTCCTTACACATAAAATGGTAATAACATTATCCAAGCTGCCTATCTCACAAAGTTATCATGGAAAATAAGTGAGAATGTATATAAAAACACTTTGGAGATAATTTTTCTCTTTAGAGATAGCATTGAGTGAGACCTGCTATCCTTTCATCTCCTCCTGGTAACATCTCCTTATCCTGGAAGTCTTGACGCTTTTACTTGGTGTTTTGACTCACTAGCCTAACGGTTGTCACTATTCTAGGTGCTTTCACCATCCTTGTAAATAGCGCATTCTAATGTCTGGATGCGTTGTCACCCTAATTCGCAGGCGTCCCGTCTCCATTGGCCATTTTCTCTAGCATGCCAATGGTTAATTGCTAGACATTGTGATCACCAGACACAACAGACCATTATTGTCGTTTCTGTTGGTGTTAGGTGCCACCAAATTGGTTCCCACTCATAGCAACCCTGTGTACAACGGAATGAAACTGCCTGGCCCTGTTCCATCCTCACAATTGCCCCTATGTTTGAGCCCATCAATGCAGCCACTGTCTCAAGTAATCTTATCGAAGAGCTTTCATTTTTACCGTGCCCTACACTTTTTAACCAAGCTTTCGCCTTCTCAGCACAGCTTCCATCCTTCCAATTCCCTCCTCGACCTCCATTGCTCCTACCAACTCTCCCTCTACCCACCTATTTATTCCAGGCCATCTCTTCCTCTTATCTAACTCAAATCCTGTCATTCTTCACTATAATAATTCCTATACAATTATTTTACTGGCCTTATACCTTTGAGAGAAAGATGGGGCTTTTTCTCTCCAAAAGAGTTACAATCTTGGAAACACAGAAGTACTTCGATCCTGTCCTATAGGGTCACAATGAGTCAGAATCAACTTGATGGCAGTGAGTTTGAGTCCTCATGTCTTCCTTGCTCAAAATCACTTATCTCACAAATCACCATATGTGCCGATTGCCTTTGCTGTCTTCTTTGGGTGGCCACTACAAATATGTTACAGGAAATGACCATAATTCAGCATTCTCCAGTCTCAATAAACATGTGATTTCCCAACTCAAAGGCACGCAACACTTTCAATCCTATTACAGTGCTTCCCTCTCCATTCTTCGCTCGGATACCTTTTCATCTTGGTCCCTCCACTTTGAGCTGAAAACTCCACTTTGTGTTTTGGAGAAATAAAGAATTCTCGGCCAAGTATTTTCATCCTCCAGTGTCCAGTTTCACAAAATCTTCTGCTTGTGTTTACCTTGCCTTCTTCCATCTGCTTAAAAAAACAAAACCCACATTTCCTCAAAGACCAACCCATCTATCTCAACTTCTGAAGTTCCCTCTTCTTTCCTTAGCAAACACATACATTCAGTTTTCTCTTCCAGTCCATTGTCTGCATTCTTCCCTATTGCCTCACCCCTATCAGTTTGCAAATATAATTTATTCCCATTTAAAGCATAATGAAAAGGAAAATTTAAAAAATTTTTATATTCTCTTCTACTCCTGTTTTAGTTGTTTAGGGCTGCTTTAGCAGAAATGCCACAAGATGATGACTTCAACAAATAATTGATTCTCTCACAGTTTAGGAGGCTCAAAATACAAATTCAAGTCACCAGCTCTAAACGCAGTTTTGTCTGTTGGCTCTGGGATAAGATTCTGGCCCAGCTTCTTTTTTTTTTACTTAATAAAACAAAAGCATCTTTGTTGCAATAAATTAATCCAGTGACATCCACAGATTAGTTGGTTAGTGCAATAAGAGCCTCCACCACATTGCCCATGTGCTCCCGCAAGCTCCGCTCCGCGGCTGCTCTGGAGATCTCCATCTCAGTCATTATCAGCTCCAGATCTTCTTTCTTGATGGTGACTTTTGCCAGTTCCTTCTCCCGCTCCTGTTTGGCTTTCTGTTCCCGGGATCGTCTGTCTCCAATCACGGACATGGCCGTCTCCAGGTTGGAACTCTGGATCTCCTTCTCCTCCGCATAGTCGGTGACTCGCTCCAGGTCCGCTGCGCCCCTATCATGCTTCCGGGGCTTTTCTGGTGGCTGCTCCGGACCACTGGTCTCAGGCTCCAACTCCAGTTCCACGTCCCCCTCGGTAGTCTGGCCCAGCTTCTCTTGGAGATCTCCATCTGTCCTGGCATCAGTCTTCCTCTGGGTCTGGGACATTGGTTCTCAACCTTCCTAATGCTGCCACCCTTTCATATAGCTCCTCATGTTGTGGTGACCCCCAACCATAAAATCATTTTCATTGCTACTTCATAACTGTAATGTTGCACTGTTATGAATCATCATGTAAATGTCTGATAGGCAGGATGTGTTTTCATTGTGACAAATTGAACATCATTAAAGTATAGTGATTCATCACAAAAACAAAATGTGATAATATATTGTGAAATATTTGTTTCTAATGACAAACCAATGAAACTTTGTCTTGAAGTATGGTGCAGCATTGGAAACAGTCTGCATGCTGGGTACTTGTATGTGGTCATATCTGCATGTGGGCAGACCCACCTGGAGACAGAGAGAGGAGCGGTGTCTCTGATCCTAAAACCATCGGAAATATGTGTTTTCTGCAAAGAATGTACAGATGTGCTTTATACAATTGATGTATGTATATGTATGATTGTGATAAGAGTTGTATGAGTCCCTAATAAAATGTTTTTTAAAAATGTGTTTTCTGATGGTCTTAGGCCACCCCTGTAAAAGGGTCATTCGACCCCCAAAGGGGCCGCAACCCACAGGTTGAGAATCACTGGTCTAGGAGCTTCTCCGTTCAGGAACCTGGGTCCAACGTACATGTTTTATTCCCATCTCATCTTTCTTTGTGGTGCTAAAGTTCCTCTACCTGTGCTCATTTGTTAATCTCTCTAATATATATATAGTTTTAAAAAGCAAAACTAAACTAAAAATCTTGCTTGCTGAAAGCAAAGAAGAATTGAATTACTTACTGATTGTATGGACTATGGTAGCCTTCAGAGTAGATTATACCTCAACATGAAGAAAACAAAAGTCCTCATAACTCGACCAATAAACAATATCATGATGAGTAGCGAAAATATTGAAATTGACAAATATTTTCATTTACATGGATCCACAGCCAAGTCCATGAAAGCAACAACCCAGAAAGCAAGCCCTATGTTGCTTTGGGCAAGCTCCCTGTGCAAGACTTCCTTAAAGTGCTAAGAAAGCGCAGAGGATACTTTGAGGGCCAAAGCCACAGTATTTTCAGTCACCTTGTGAAGCAAAGCTATAGAATGGATAAGAAAGGCCAAAGCGGAACTGGTGTCTTTGAATTATGGTGTTGACAAAGAATATTGAATGTACCACGACCTACCAGAAGGATAAGGTGTCTCGATGCCCTATTAGGCTACCTGTTGGGCTACTAACCACAAGACTAGCACGTTAGCAGTTCAAAACCCCCACATGGGGCTTCCTCCTCCTGTAAGGAATTATAGTCTCAGAACCTCACAGGGACAGTTCTACCCTTTCCTGTAAGGCCACTATGAGTTGAAGTTCACCTTGATGGCAGTCAGATCTTTGATCACCAGAAGACTGAACAAATATATCTTGGAAGAAACAGAGTCAAAATTCTCTTTAAAATGAGAATGGCAAGACACTTGGTACATACTTTAATCATGTTGTTAGGAGGGACCTAATGGACTGAGTTAGGTGCTGTCAAGTTGGCCCAGAATCTCACCATCCTAGCTTTGGCAAAACATTTCTAGTTGTACTTCTTCTAAGATAGATTCATTTGTTCTTCTGGCAATCCGTGATATATTTCATATTCTTTTCAGCATCTTAAAATTAATATTCTTTTAAAAAATTAATATTCTTAATCAGCATCGCAAGTCATCAATACTTCTTTGATCTTCTTTATTCATTGTTCAATTTTCACCTGAATACAAGGCTAGGATTTATAATTTATAAGATAATGATATCAGGTTACAAAATTCCGGATAATTTTATTATACAAAAAACCCTGCCTGAAGCAAGTTGACATACATTTTGAGGAACATAATTCAATCTGTAACACTCCCATTTATTTTAGTTTCTCAACCAAATATCTCTAAATAATTGTTTTGATGCTGCCTTGAATTTGCTATTTACCTTTGGTTTTTCCAGTGTGTAAGTCTGGCTTCTTCTGGGACTACTGTCGTGAATAGCTATTCTCTCCAAGATGCCACATCCAGTGCTTACTAATTGTTTTATGGCTAAGTTCACTGGACATCTTAATAGTTTGGAACATTGTCCCTATTATCTTTTTTGTAAAACACTCGCTGTAGCAACTCTCTTTCCTGTCGTTATACGTATATATATATATATATAGTTTTACTTTCATTATTCAGGCTGCAAGTGCTTCATCCCTTCTTCTAGCCTCTAATTCTCCACCTGAGTGTTAAATTTCATCCCTTGCCACACTCTATTTAAATGACTCGATCCATTCCCATAGCTTTTTAAATACCATCCCCGCACTGAAAGCTCCCAAATGTGTATCTCTAGTATTTCTTGTTCTTCCAGACTTCAATCACCTGCATCCAATTACTTGCTTTACATTTCCATGTGGGTGTCTCAAAGGCATCTCAATTCAGCACTTTCAAAACTAAATTTCCACTACTTATCCCTCCAATCTTTCCCCAATAATACAAATCACTCCCCTTAAATCGTCTTCATTTCAATATGTGACATCATAATCCACTTATTTGCTCAAGGAAAAAAACAAAACAAACAAAACTAGACAAAGAAACAAAAACTAGGATTCATCTAACTTATAAGTCCTATTGGTTCCACTTCCAAAAGATGTCTTGAATCCGTCAACTTATTTTCACATTCGTTCACAGAAACACCATCTCTTGTCTGAATTCTTGCAAAACCCTTCTAAACTAGCCTTTTTGATTTTAGTAATCTCTTCCAATTCATTCTCTACACCACAGAGTGAGCTTTTAAAACATAGACCGTTTTATGTAACTCATTTGCTTAACTTTGAATAAAATTCAAGCTTTTTCGATTGATGCAGGATCCCTGGCAGCACACTGGCTCAGCGCTCAACTGCTAGCCTACAGGACAGTGCTCTGAAGCCACCAGGTGCTCCATGTGACAGTCTGTGTCCATACAGTTTACAGACGTGGAAAATCTATGGGGGAAGTTCTACTCTATCCTGTAAGCTTACTGTCAGTCGGAATCTGTTCAATGGCACTCGATTTGGTTACTTTGATCTACAAGATCTTGAATAGTTTGGCCATGGATGTGCAAGTAGACTGGATGATAGGAAAGCAAAACAAAACCCTTCCCAATTAAGCTTGCTATTTTGGTTTTCTACACATTTACTGGAGTTTGAAGGAGGTCATAGTGGAGAGAGAAAGCTCAACCTTACCCTTGGGATGTTACCGAGAGACTAATTGGTTGCTGAGATTCATATTGTTAGTTGGGTTACAATAACCTTTTCCCTCAAAGTGCTGTGTGGTTATTTCCATCAGAGCTCACTTCTCTAAATCCTTCTAACTTACTCTTCGCGCCCTTAAATATTGTGCCTCATGCTTTACCCCTCATTCTTTCTACATTCTTCTTCTTCTCTCTGTGGGTCTTGTTGACCCCACACATGCTGGAAGTAAGTAGAAGGGCGAAGGTGCGATAGAAGGTGGAGGGTAAGCAGCAATAAAAGCTAGGGTGTAGTTGGCTTTCCTCTCTCCCTTGACACTTAGGAGATGAGGATACTTGTGGTACATATGCCGTCTGATGCCTTCCTTTGACTTCCACTATCGAGTTTGCCCCCGTGTATCATGCTTTACACCACTGGCATAAATAAATAAATGTACTACTTGTGCCACCAAAACAAAGTCCATGGCAGTTAAACACACAAACCAAAAAGGACTTTTATATCAATTAGAAAGCAGCAAAAGTGCATCTACCTCGTTTATCTGAAGGAAACTCAACTCTCTTTCATAAGTGACTTGGTCACCTTCCTGAAGATGAAGTAAAATGCAGTTGGCATGTAATGTTTGTGGCTCGTGGTACGTTCAAAGTCAGGGAAATGACATTATATACGGCATATTACCCAATTTCTAAATGCAGTCCCCAATCTACTGCTACGGAGTCAAATCGGACTCATAGCAACCATACAGGACAGGACCAGCTGCCACTTTGGGTTCCTGGGACTTTAAATCTTTAAAAGAAAAACAGCCTCTTTTTTTCTCCTGAGAAACAGGTGGTGGGTTCAAACTGCATTGCTTGATCTCTTGACTGCTGCTTCCATGAGCCTGGACTATGGATCCAAGCAAGACTAAATCCTTCATAACTTCAATTTTTCTCAGCATATCATCATGTTAACTATTGATTCAGTTGTGAAGATGTTGGTCTTCTTTACATTGAGTTGTAATTCATACTGAAGCCTGCAATCCTTGATCAGTAAGTGTGTCAAGTCCTCCTCATTTTCAGCAAGTAAGATTGTATTATCTACACATTGCAGGTTGTTAATAAGCCTTCCTCCGATCCTGATGCCACATTTTTCTTCATATAATCTAGTTTCTGTGATTATTTGCCCAGCATACAGATTGAATAAGCATAAGAGGCTACAACCCTGTCGCACAACTTCATGATTTTAAACAAGGCAGTATTCCCTTGTTCTGTTGGCAAAACTGCCACTTGTACAAGATCCATGTGCAAGTTCTACATGAGCATAATAATGAAGTGTTCTGAAATTCCCTTGCTGCTCAAGGTTATGCCTAGCTTGTTATGATCCACCCAGATTAATGTCTTTGCATAATCAATAAAACACAAGTGAATATATCCTTCTGGCATTCTCTGTTTTGAGCCAAGATCCAGCTAACATTAGTAATGATATCCCTTGTTCCACATCCTCTTCTCAATCCAACCTGAAACTCTGGCAGCTTCCTGACAATGGACAGCTGCAATGGTTGTTGGATGATCTTCAGCAAAATCTTACTTGCTTGTGATATCAATGATACTGTTTTATAACTTGAGTTGGATCACCTTTCTTTGGGGTGGGTACCAATATGGATATCTTCCAGTCAGTTGCCCAAGTAGCTGTATTTCAAATTTCTTGGCAGAAAGGAGTGTTTCCAGTGCTCCATCAGCTTATTGAAGTATTTCCACTGATATTCCATGAATTTTGGGAGTTTCGTTTTTGGCTAATGCTTCTAGTGCAGTTTGAACTTCTTCCTTCACTATTGTTGGTTCTTGCTCATGTTATGCCCCCTTAAATGGTCCAATGCTGATTTGTCCTTTTTTTATGCAGTGACTCTGTATTCTTTCCATCTTTTTCCTGATGCCATAACATCCTTCAACATTGAAGGTGAGGCTTGAATTGTTGTTGAATTCTTTCTGTTTAAGATGTGTTGAGAAGTGGGGAAATCGCGCCTGATCTGATCCTGCCACACTGAGGCAAACACTAAAGGGGTGCAACAGAATAGCAAGGGAACAGAGTGGCGAGGTCCCCAGGGAATGCCAAAGGTAGACTTTGGGGCCAGGGCTTGGTGCCCCAACGGACTGAACTGGAAAACACTCCTAAATGCTAACAAACAGTCCTTGAACTAACTACAAGCTTTTCTTTCTTGTTGTGTTGTGTTTTGTTTTTTGGTTTGTTGCTGTTTTTTTGTGTATTGTTGCTTGGTTTTGCTCTGTCTGTCTAAATAAAATAGGCAGGTTCAACAAGCTGGAGGAGAAAGCAACAGGACTGACAGTTTGGAGGGACATTGGAGAGGGAGGAGGTGGGGGGGAAAGGAAGTGGTGTTAACAAACCCAGGGATAAGGGAACAACAAGTGATCCAAATCGGTGGTGAGGAGGGTGTAGGAAGCCTGGTAGGGTGTGATCAAGGGTAATGTAACCAAGAGGAATTACTGAAGCCCAAATGAAGAATGAGCATGATAGTGGGACAAGAGGAAAGTCAAAGGAAATAGAGGAAAGAGATAGGAGGCAAAGAGCATTTATAGAGGTCTAGATAAAGGCATGTACATATGTAGATATATTTATATGTGAGGATGGGGAAATAAATCTAATGTGAATGAGGTGGGGGAGTGTGGAATGGAGACCCAAAACCCATTTGGACATCCCCTGACAGAAGGGTGGCAGGGAGGAAGCGAGCCAGTCAGGGTGCTATATAGTAACGATGAAACACACAACTTTCCTCTAGTTCCTAAATGCTTCCTCCACCCCCATGCCCAACCCCCACTATCATGATCCCAATTCTACCTTACAAATCTGGCTAGACCAGAGGATGTTCACTGGTACAGATAGGAACTGGATACACAGGGAAACCAGGGCTGATGATCCCTTCAGGACCAGTGGTGAGTGGCAATACTGGGAGGGTGGAGGGAGGGTGGGTTGGAAAGGGGAACCTATTACAAGGATCTACATATAACCTCCTCCCTGGAGGATGGACAACAGAAAAGTGGGTGAAGGGAGACATTGGACAGGGCAAGATATGACAAAATAATAATTTATAAATTATCGAGGGTTCATGAGAGGGGCTAGAATGGGAAGGGAGGGGAAAAATGAGGAGTTAATGTCAAGGGCTTAGGTGGAGAGCAAATGTTTTGAGAATGATGAGGGCAATGAATATTAAAATGTGCTTTACACAATTGATGTATGTATGAATTGTGATAAGAGTCGTATGAGCTCCTAATAAAATGATATATAAAAAAAGAAATATACAATCAAACATTAAAAAAAAAGATGTGTTAAGAGTGTTCTTCCTTTTTGCTTCTAATGCTAGGTCTTTGCGGGAGCTGTAGGGTTAATTACAGCGATCTCCGTGTGCTTTTCTTGCTTTGGAACTGTGTTTGTCAGGGTAAACTAGAGAAAAAATTCATAGAGACACATTATGTGTATAAGAAAGAGGTTTATATACAACAGCATCACAGCCCAGTCCAGATCAAGTCCATAAATCTGATATTCTGATACCAATCTATAAAGTCTTCTTCAGACTCATGAAACACATGCAATGATGCCAAATGCAGGAAGATCACAGGCCCATGGGTGCAAAGTCTTGTGGATCCAGTGGCAAGAGAAGCATCTCAGTGCTGGCATGGGGCTCCACCTGGTTCCTCCAGTTCCCAGGGCACGGGGTCTATCAGTGTAATGCCATCTGTCTTGTCAGTAGAGAGTCTCCAAGGGAGTGAGCAGAGAGAGAGTGTGTGTCTCCCACCTCCAGGGAGGAAGTACCAGAGGTTCCAGAATCCTCAGGAGAAAGCCATTGCCCACACAGTGGCCTCATTGACTATCACCTGATTGACAGACTAGACTCCATCCTGTCACTCTTAATCCTCTCAAAGCCCAAATTGACACCAGATTATGTAACTACCACAGGAACTCCCATGGAATTAGTCACATACTCCTCAATCTTATTGGGTTAAAATAGTTTTGAAACTGTACCAATGTTGGGGTAGGGGTGGGGTGAACTCATATGTGAATTTTTTCTTTTAACAAACTGCTGTTACAACCAAACGCACTGCCATTGAGTCGATTTCAACTCATAGCAACCCTATAGGACAGAATAGAGCTACCCCATAGGGTTTCCAAGACTGTAAATCTTGGTGGAAGCAAACTGCCACCTTTCTGCTGTGGAGCAGCTGATGGGTTTGAATCCTTAAAAATTAGGCTAATGGCTTTAATCACTGCATCATCAGGGCCATATGAGTGTTGTTATTAGATGTTAATAACTTCCAGTGGGGTTATTTAACTATTTAAAGATTAATTTAGAGAAGACGGACTTGTAGCTCCTCTTTGATACTATCTCACTGCCATCCTGTCCATTCCGACTCAAACGACCCTGTAGAACTGGGTGGAACTGAAATTGCAATTGTTTCTGAAATTGCAATTGTTTGTGAGAGTAGAAAGTCTCCTTATGGTAGTTATGTAATCTGGTACCAATTTGAGACTATTAAGAGTGAAGGGGTGGAGTTTGGCCTGTGAATCAGGTCACAGCTTGATGACCTCATTTGGGGGCACCATGGAGATAAATAGCTCGCTGGAGGTAGGACACACTCTCTCCCTGGGAGACATTCCTGTTGACAAGTCACATGGAGCTAAGCTGATGTTATTCAGAGCCCTGGAGCTGGAGGAGCCACATGGAGACCCATGCTAGTCAGAGATACTTCCACTGTCACTGGATCCCCAAGACTTTCTACCCACAGACCTGTGATCTTCCTGAATTTGGCATTATTGCATGGCTGTGTGAGTCTGAAGAAGAATTTATAGACTGGTGTCAGACATATGGGCTAATATTGGCCTTATAGACTTGATCTGTACTGAGCTGGGATGTTTTCTTAATATGTAATGACTCTTTGAAATAAAGCTCTTTATTATACACATGAGTCTCCCTGGATTTGCTTCTCTAATCTACCCCCTAACACATTATGGTACCTTGGGAGTGGGGCACTAGAGAAACAAATCATGAAGATGGAGAGTGGATGCTTGTGTGACTTCTGCCTCATAGTAGTTTTTCTTCTTTGGCTAACCAGAGGTCAGGTGTGGTCCTGCAGTTTACTGTGTTGTTTTCTGGCAAGAATATGGGAAGTTAAAGTTTTGATTCTTTTCTTTCATTGTTGTCTTTGGTTATTCCTGTTTGCAATGGCATAAATGAATGTTGTTAATATATGTTTTGAGCTCAGGGATAGAAATTGTCCTTGAATTTCTCAGAGACCATGCAGCTTAGTGAAAATGGATGACAGAAAGCCTGGACCAGGTTCGATGAAGTCAGAGGCCTAATCCCATATTTTGTATTAATAGAACACTTTAGATGAGGATTTAGATAAGATAGATAAGGATTGAACTTGATTGCTTTAAGAACTGAGTTTAGGATCTGGCTGTACGAGGTTTATACTGTTTTCTTTTGACTATTGTTATTATATAATGGTTCATAGAATTGACTATTGGGAAGTATGAAAATAGAGAGCTTATAAGCCCACTTGTCTTCAGCCATTAAATTTGGATTGTTAAATGGGGTTAGGAAATGCCTACAATGGAGGCTCTGAAAAGATAAGCCCCACCCAGTGTCTTGAATGCTCAGGACATTCGCCTAGGGGGCACATTTTTTAATGTATGCATTTTTGTTTTATCCTCTTAGGTACATATATGACTTTATAATTGTTTTGTTTAAAAACTTGTGCAAAAAATTGTGTAAGGCTATGTAAGAATTGTGTAAAAGTGTCAAGTTGACAAGGGGTGGTCTGTGGTAGTTATATAATCTGATGCCAACTTGAGACTATTAAGAGTGAAGAGGTGGAATTTCCCCATACCAGCTACATGGACAACTGTCCCTGAACCCAGAAGAATTTACTTGAGAGGATGACACTGAAGCTGCAACTAGGGGAGAGGGGCCTGTCTGATCAGAGCAAATGGGAGCAAATGAGGGGGGGGGGAGGAATAGAGAGTGGAGCACATCCTGACCCATCAGGCCTAGAGGACGATAGCTCCGCTCTGAACAGCCAATGGACAGAGTAGACAATATGGCTGATCCTACTACGAGACACGCCGTCCCTTCATGGCCCAGGACCCTGAGGGGGACGACACTGT
This sequence comes from Tenrec ecaudatus, assembly GCF_050624435.1. Taxonomy (NCBI): domain Eukaryota; kingdom Metazoa; phylum Chordata; class Mammalia; order Afrosoricida; family Tenrecidae; genus Tenrec; species Tenrec ecaudatus. Next base: position 93,110,902 of record NC_134542.1, on the reverse strand, counting down.
AGACTCAGTGTAGGGACTGGACCAGACTGACCCTGTGACACCGAGGCAAACCACTAAAAGTGTGCGGCAGAGCAACCGTGGTAGCAGAGTAGGGAGCCCCTGAGGGAATACAAAGGACAGACTCTGGGGCCAAAGCAGGGTACCCCATTGGACCGTACAGAAGGACATGCCTAGAGATAAAAATTCAGACCTTGATCTATTTACAGGGTTTTCTTTCTTCTTAATTTTTTTCTTTTAATTAATTTATTCTTCTATGGGTAATTGGTTTCATTTTTTGTTGTCATTGCTGTGTTCTCACCCATTGCCTGTCTTGTTATGGCTTGATTTTTGGAGCATATTATTATCTCTACAGATCGATCTAGATAAGATAGACTGGATGAATAGTCTGGAGGAGAAAACAATGGGACCAATGGTTCGGGGGGGACACGGGAGATGAGGAGGAGGGGGTAAGGAGGTGGTGGTGACCAACCCAGGGACAGGGGAACAACAAGTGATCCAAAATCAGTGGTAATGAGGGTGTGAGAGGCCTGGTATGGATTCAGCAAGGGCAAGATAACCGAGAGAAATTACTGAAACTCAAATGAAGGCTGAGCATGATGATAGTGGAACAAGAGGAAAATGTAAGGAAATAGAGAAAAGAACTAGGTGACAAAGAGTATTTACAGGGGTCTAAAGACTGGAATGCACATATGTAAATATATTTATATAAAAGTGTGGGGAAACAGATCTATGTGCATTTATTTATAGGTTTAGTATTAAGGCAGCAGATGGACATTAGGCCTCCACTCAAGCACTTACTCAATGTAAGAACATGTTGTTCTATTAAATTGGCATTCCAGGGTGCACACCTTCCCGACATGATTGCTGAAGAAAAATATGTGCATAAGCAACTGTGGTGCAGAAAGCTGATGGTGTCTGGCTATCAAAAGATATAGCATGTGGGGTCTTAAAGGCTTGAAGATAAACAAGAGGCCATCTAGCTGAGGATAAAAGCCCACATGGAAGAAGCACACCAGCCTGTCTGACCACGAGGTGTAGAAGGGACCAGTTATCAGACATCAAAGAACTAAAAATCATATCAGTGGGTGCCCACCTTCCTGATATTATCAATGAAGACAAACATGTACATGAGCAAATGTGAAGAAAGCTGATGGTTCCCGGCTATCAAAAGATATAGCGTCTGGGGTCTTGGAGGCTTGAAGATAAACAAGTGGCTATCTAGTTCAGAAGCAACAAAACCCACATGGATGAAACACACCAGCCTGTGTGACCATGAGCTGTCGAAGGGACCAGGTATCAAGCATCAAGGAATAAAAAATCATATCATTGTAAATGGGTGAGTGCAGAGTGGAGACTCAAAGCCCATTGGCAGCCAACTGGACACCCCCTTACTGAAGGGTTGTGGGGAGGAGATGGGCCAGCCAGGGTGCAGGGTAGCAACAAAGAAACATATAACTTTCCTCTAGTTTTTAAATACTCCCCCCTACACCCCCACTATCATGATCCCACTTCTACCTTACAAATCTGGCTAGACCAGAGGATGTACATTGGTACAGATAGCAACAGGAAACACAGGGAATCCAGGACAGATGACTCCTCCAGGACCAGTGGTGAGAGTGGCGATGCCTGGAGGGTGCAGGGAATGTGGGGTAGAAAGGGGGAACTGATTACAAGAATCTACGTATAGCCTCCTCCCTGGGGATGGACAGCAGAGAAGAGGGCAGGGGGAGACATCAGACAGTGTAACATATGACAAAATAATAACAATTTATGAATTATGAAGGGTTCATGAGGTAGGGGGGAGTGGGGAGGGAGGGGGAAAATGAGCAGCAGATACTAAGGGCTCAAGTGGAAGGCAAATGTTTTGAGAACGATGATGGCAATAAATGTACATATGTGCTTGACACAATGGACGGATGTATGGATAGTGATAAGAATTGCAGGAGCCCCCAATAAAATTATTTTTTAAAAAGAGTGGAATTTAGCCTGTCAATCAGGTCGCATCTTGATGTCTTCATTTGGAGGTGCTATGGAGATAAATAGCTTGCTGGAGGCAGGACACACTCTCTCCCATGGAGAAATTCCTGTTGACAAGCCACATGGACCTAAACTGATGGTACCCAGAGCCCTGGAGCTGGAGGAGCCACTGGAGCTGCTTCCACCGCCACTGGATCCACAGGACTTCCTACATTTGGCATTACTGCATGGCTGTGTAAGTCTGAAGAATTTATAGACTGGCATCATACATATGGGCTAATGTCCGACTTAGTGATTTGATCTGTACTGGGCTGGAATGTTTTAATATACAATTATTCTTTGATATAAAGTTATTTCTTATATATATTTGCGTGCCTCTGGATTTATTTCTCTAGTCAAGCCAGACTGACACACTCCTCTTCCTCTGGCTTTAATACTATTGTTGTTGATGCTCTGCAATCAGTTCCAAACTATGTACAACAAAGGATAACACTGCCTGATTCTGCACCATCCTCACAGTGACTTTATGGTTGAGCTCAGTGATGTAGCCATTGAATCAATCCATCTTATCAAGGGCCTTTTTCTTTGTTGTTGTTGTTGTTCCTCTACTTTACCAAGCATGGTATCTTTCTCCAGGGACTGGTCTCGCCCAACAACATATCCAAATAACATGAGACAAAGTCTCGCCATCTTTGCCTTTAAGGAGCATTCTAACTGTATTATAGAATTTTATTTTTACATTCTCCTACTGGAAAAGTTGGGTGGTAAGATAAGGAATTTATTTTTAAGTTTTAATCTTACTACTTGTTATTCTACTTTCTCTAGCTTCGCAATTCAAGAAATATTATTAAAATGATGCAGAGATGACAGTGGGCCCTGATCCAGGGTAAAGCTGATGGGTTCCTGAATGAGCTGACTCACTGCTGTTGACTCTTTCTCATAGCAACCCAGTGGATAGAATAGAACAAGTGCTCCTTCAGGTTTCGGCGACTAAATCTTTATGGGAGCAGGCAACCTCCTCTTTCCCCGGGAGAAGCTAGGTGGTGGGTTTGAACTGTTGACAAATGGCAGCCCAGTGCTTAACCCACTGTGCCATTAGTGTCCCTGAATAAAATTAATGTGGCTCTAAACTACATTCACTCTACCACTGCAGAAAGATAGTAGCAACTCTTGATTCAGAGAATGGAAGGTTTATATTTATTCCTCTGATCAGCTCATAAAGTTAAGAGAACTCCAAACTATGAGATCATCCAGACTCTAGCTTGGGACTTCTCTGAACTATTATGCAATATCAGTCAAATTCTGTGCTCCACAACTTGAGAACTGGAAATCTTGGAGAGAGTTTAAAGAGCCATGGTGATTATTAATAACCTTGACAAGTTGCAGAAAAGGGCAGATAATTACAGGATGGACTTAATAGACAGAAATACAGAGCCATTTTGAGCAAGAGAGAAAGAATACTACAAATACAATGGAGGCTTGGCTTTGTGGGGAAGATGTAGGAATCAATAAACCACAAGACATGAATTCGGCACATAGTATGGGTTATTTTTATTTAAAAAACACAACAATTTGTAGCATATCTGTAGAATATTACATTAAGGAAAAAAGAAACGCGTCATCTAGTCATTTTATATATGCCCTTATAAAGCACCTCTCTTACGCTAGACTCTTGTGAGTGCCGTAAAAAGAAATGGAGTAGACAGACTCCCTACCTGTATGGAGCTCAGTACAGTGTAATAACTGACAGTTTCTTTCTGTAACCAACATCAAAGCAACCAGTACTGAGACCCTTGAGGTAGCAGTGGCATTGGAGGAGCATGGGGTCAGGGATTCAGACTGCATCAGGCGGCAATGTCAGTGAGGTGACACCAAAATGACAATCTGGAAAAATCTGTGTGCAGAATTTGAACAGAAAGCAATTAATTCTTTATTAGAATATTCCTGTTGCTAAGAGCAAGAAAAATAATTTTTTTTGGAAAGCCTAGCTTTGTGTTGTTTCTCAACATGCTTATGAGGCTAAAACTCTGCTAGTTTACTTTTTTAGTCCTCTAATGCACTCCCAGCCTTGGCATTGTCAGTGGCCTCATAGGTATGTGAAAATTGAGTATGGGAGGCCACAGAGGAATCGATGCATTTGAATCGTGGTACAGACTACAGAATACACCAGGGCCTGCCAGAATGAACAAACCTGTCTCGGAGGTACTGCAGCTCGAATGCTCCTTAGCAGAAAGGAGGATGAGGATGGCGAGACTGCCTTATATACTGTGGACAGGTTACCAGGAAGTCATAGAAAAAGATGACAACTCTCATGGATTAAATCATTGATAGCAGTAATGACATAGCAACAATCCTAAGGATGGTCTAGAACCAGCCAGGTTTCATCCGGCTGGACACAGTTGCTATGGATCCAATCTACTGCATGTCACCTAACAGCAGTCACAAATGCCCTGGCCGGAGCTGGTATAATGACCCAACTATAATGATGTTTGCCATCAATGATTTCATCCGCACTGGTGACAACAATCCTAGTGCTGCCACTGTGAGGTAGGTAGGGATTTTATTTTCACATTTTACACCTCAATCTGGAATAGTTGCTGCACGCTGTAAACTATCAATATGGATTAAAAGGAAAACGAGCTCTAAAATGGCCCCAAACTAAAACAAAACAAAAAAACCCGAAAACACCAGACCATCAAATAGGAGGGCGCTTCAAACACTTCCTGGAAAAATGCCAATATCTTAGAATTCCATTTTTTCCACGAACTTTTTGAAGTCCTACACACAACGCACAGATGGGAAGGATGAGAATCTGAAGTCTTCCCTTCAGCGGGAAACAAACACGGTTTCGAACCTATTGTGTGCTTCAGAGTTCTCCACACCGCGCTTTGTGTAGAAGAGCGATTGGTGGGAATGTATTCAAATTACGCAGCATGATAATTGGTGTGGACATCCTGACTGGGTGGATAAGCCCATTCTCCGTTGATTCCTTCCCCCCTCCTCCACGCCTTTTAGCCGAAAGACAAAACGCTTAGCAGAAGCCACAGGGGTGGGACGCAACGCTCGGTGTGCAGACACCTGCTCGTGTGCAAAACGCACGCGGGTGGGCAGCTCGGCAGGCGCCGTGGACGGGCTCCCAGCCTCGGCTTGCACTCGCTCGCCGCCGCCCGGAGCCTCGGAGCGGGCAAGGCGTCCCCCCAGAGGAAAGACAGGGTGCCGCACGCGCCCCTCGGAGGCGTACGCGAACCCCCTTCACGCCTTGGTCTCCGGCTCCGTTTGGGCTTCACCGAACCACTCGGACTCAGGAGAGGCCAGGGCGCTCGCCTGGAAACCAGAAGGCTAAACCTCCGGCCCCACCGCCAGGGCCCCACCGCCCAGAGACGGCTCCGGGGCTTTGAGGCACCCGCGCCCCTTTCTCGCGGGATCTCTGGCCAAAGAAGGCCGGACGCCCAGGCCTCGCGGTATTGAGCCTCCGTCCGCCCCGCCCCCTCGCCCTCCAGCAGGCCCCGCCCCAGCGCTCTCGCCCCTCCCCCGCTCCCGCCTCTTTTCCCCGACAATCTCCTCGCACTCGCAGCCCGGCACGCGCGCTGCGCTCGGTCGTCGCCACCGCCGCCGCCGCCGCCGCCGCCACCGCCGCCGCCACCGTCGCCACAGCCGCCGCCGCCGCCGCCGCGCGTTCCACCGCCGCGCCAGGCTTCAGCTTTGGGCCGGAACCGGAAGTTTGGGGGGCGGGGCCCGGCAGAGGCCGAGCTTGGAGCCCGGAGCCGGAGCCAGCGCCTGGACCAGAACTTGGCCGCCTTCTGCTCCACTGCCGCCGCCCGCCGCTCCTTCCCCCGCCGCTACCGCCGCCGCCTCGGCCGCCGCCGCCGCGGGCTCGGCCGCCAGTAGTCCGCGGACTTTGGGTGTCCGGGTTGAAGGTCGGTCCGGACGTCGGACCCAGCTTGGTTCCCGGACTGTCCGGGCGGCAGCGGGCGCCGCCGCCGCCGCCGCCTCGTCGCCTCGTCGCCTCAGCCTGGCGTTTTGTTCCCAGAGACCCGAGAGGCGAGCGGAGCTGACAGTGATTTTGACAGTGATTTAACCCCGCTTTTGTTGTTGTTGGCTTTTCGTTGTTTGGTTCTGAGTGCTGTGCGTATGTGTGGCGGTTTTCCCCGTGGTGCAATTTAAAAAAATATTTTTTTTATTGTTGTGCCTTTTTTTTCCCTCCCCCCTTAAGCCTCCTTTTTAAACCCCGTGAACGGTTTTTGTTTTTTTTTTTTTCCTGGACTGGGGTTTCCGAGTATGTTTTATGACGGTTGATTTTATACCAGGAGGTTTGTCTCCGAGGAAGACCCAGGGAACTGGATATCTAACGAGAACTTCCTCCGGCTTCCCCGGCGCCTGGGGAAAATGGGAGCTGCAGCGAAGTTGGCGTTTGCAGTCTTTCTTATCTCTTGTTCTTCAGGTAGGTGCAGGGAGCGCGGCGCGGCGGGGCTGCTGCTGCCATCACCACCTCTGGCGGCGGCGGCTGTTGTTTGGCCGTGGAGCCTGGGGAGGCTCTCCCCCCTCCCCCGAGATTGTGATTGTGATCTGCAAACCTCCATGAATTTCTCTCGGTTTGAGTCAGGTTGACCACCGAGGCGTGTGACTGTGGTTGTGGAAGTGAGAAAGTCACGGTTTGTGGCCATCACACTGGATGACAGCGCTTCTTGGGCTCAATTAACCCACAAATACCACAAGTGACAATTTATGCAAAGGTAGAGACCCGAAAGGCGTGTACAAAAAATGCCACTTCGCGTGGACTCCTCGAGAAATCAGGATGGGTGTGTGTGTGTGTGTGTGTGTGTGTTAATTAGCGTCTCAGAGGTGACTATTACGACACAGATCAGGTCAGTTGCTACTTAATTTTGACCGTGAGAAACAGTGTATCGTATCAGCATTTTCATCTGGGTCTCCTCTCACGTTTTCTTCAACTTCAGTGTCCAGCAATGTTAAAAATAGTTGTAGTTGGAGTATTAACTATATGACCCAGTGCAGAAAAGCCATGCCACTTGCGTGTCGGTAATTTGCTGGCTTTTAACCACCATTTATGAGCCCTTTTCGGGTATAGATTTTGGCTTAACCATTTAATTTCAACGCTTTGTTTTCTGGTTAGAATGGCTCAGAGGCAATTGCCCTTACTGCTAAATACCTGTAATTGCAAAAGAAGTTTTGGCCTAAAGTTGGGAGAATAATCTGGCTATTTTTTATCTGAAATTTGGGTTTATGAGAACATTCTGAGGTTGCAACCAGTGGTTGGGCAAAAAAACCCGAAACCCCAAATTAGTCTTTTGTATTTGAAAATCAGCAAATGAATGTAGCATCTAGCCCAAAGGTGTACCAATGTGCATAACAGGAGAGTGGGTCTGGGAGGTGAAACAATTTTAAAGTCATGGTGGATCCGTTTATCATAAATTTCCGTACACAGTCACTAGATTGTGAGAAAGAATTAGGGGTGGAGTGGGGTGGGGGGAGGCACAGAAAACACCGAATTGACAGGTTTCATGGCCATGTCTTTCTCTCATTTGCCACAGGAAATTAGAGGGTGGTAGTCTTTTCTTTGTGTACCTCAGTAGTGTGTGTTTGTGTGTCTGTCCATCTTCTCCCTCCCCCTAATTTAATAGAATCGTTTGTAATGTATAGAATTTTGCTGAATGGTACATTTCCTTGTGGTTAATAAATGGATAAAGTCTAGTCTTGTGTCTGTAGTGGTATTGATCAGTTCCGGGTGGGCTGAATGTGTTGTGAAATGGCGATCATTGCCAGAGATTAACCAAAAGAATCATGTCTGTTTAAATGGAAGAAGGAACATGCTTAAGGCAGGCTGACAGTCTTTTGTGCATGGATTGGGAAAGAAGACGAACAATGGTGTGTCTAAAATGAATGAAGACCTTGACGGCATTAAACCTCCTGTTTTTGTGCCTTGGCTTACTTACCCAGGTGGTTCTTGTTTTCTCCCTAGTACTCTTTTTGCCTCTGCCTCTGTATTCTCTGGTCAGTGAACTCCCCTTGGTCAAATCCCGTTTCACATCTGCCCTTGAGAAGGAGGGGCGTCTTTGCCCCTGGAAGGAATTGTGGCCTTTATTCCCTCCCAAATCTACCAGAATCGTACTAATTGGTGAATGAGGTTATTCTTGTGCAGTATTCCTTCTTTAAAGCAGGCGATTGCTTCCGATCTTAAAGCTTCTTCCTCTATGTGGTTTGGAAGTGAAAAGAACTGAGCATCAGTTTCTTGAAGGGCTGTAAACAGTGGGCCTGGAGGTTAATGACCACAATTTTGAAATAAAGTCATTTTGGCGACATAGAGCATATGGGTATTCCACCTGAGATGGAACCAATATTAAATGTTTTTGCATAGTTGTTGTTGTTGTTGTTAAATGAACGTTCCCAGTTGAACTAGAATATGTGATTCCATTGAAGGTAATTGAAATAATCAGAAGGACCTTATTTCATATTTATACCTGAATATGTTTAGTACTTGAAATGTTTGATTTTTTTTTTAAAAGAAGTTTTGTTGGGAGTCAAATACACTGTGAAGGGACTCATTGTGTTTTTCCTCTCAGTAGATTTTTGTATAGAATGTATAACCTAGCATGCTGGAAACGTGGATGGCAATTTTTATGAGAATTGAAAAATTTCTAAACTTGTTAGATGTTTCTGGTTGTTTTTTCCTTTTTTAAAAATGGGGGCAGTAGTGAAGAGCAGTTTTATTACAAGTATTTAGGATGAATGCTTATGATTTCTTTTAGCATTTTGTAGACTTTCATATTTCAGTTTCCATGATAAGGCATGTATTTCATAGAACAACTTTGCAGATTATTCTTTTAGGCTCTCAGTACCAAAAAGGCCATTGGATATGACTGTGGTCCTACAGCAGATAGTGAAACTGCCTCCTAGGCTTCCAAGGCTGTGACCCTTACTGAAGTAGAGTGCCACATCTTTTCCTGTAAGAGGGCCTGGTGTGCTTAAACTGAGAACATTTTGGTTCCAGCCAAGTACTTAACCACTGTGCCGCAGGACACTTTTTCCTGTAGGATATGCCAGTGTGTAAGTTTTTCTCTCTCTCGACACAGATCTTTGTTCTCACCTGAGAATGCTTCAGATTTTACTTAATTTTGAATATTTGTTCTGCTTCTTTATATTCTCTGATCCTGCTTCAAAATATGTCAGCTTCATAAAACTATATATGTATATGTATATGTATATGTGTATATATATATATATATATATATATAGCTAAGCACTGTACAGGCAGCCTCAGGTTAAGAACCAGTTCTCATCTTTAAAGTCTGTTTACATAGAATTTATATCTAAGTCAGAACATTTAGTTACGATTCATTAGTCGAATGTCTTAATATTTAGTGTGCTTTTCTATAAACATTAAGAAATACACTAAAATTTTTAGCATGGGAATACAGTAGTAATAATACAGTATATCAAAGTAATGTCCATTTGTTATGAACCACTCTTTGAAACTTGAATTTTTAATGTAGTACGCTAGATGGGTCTTAACTACAGGGAAACTGTAGGTTGTATGTAAATTGGAGGATCATAATTTGGAGAATGCCTCTAGTTAATCTGTATCTTTCTTCACAATTTGTTAAAGTGTAAGGAGGAGATTAATGCTTGCTTGCTCGCTCTTATATTTGTTATCATTCCTAGAGTGATGCACCTTTTATGATCTTTGAGTTCCATTGAAGTAAGCTGAGCATTTATTTAGATTCTATGGGAGCTGGTACAGCCTATTCAATATACTTGATGAAATAAAGTAATTAAGTGCATTTTCTTTAGTTCAGTTAGGCAGGCAGTTGTGTGTGTGTGTGTGTGTGTGTGTATGTTTGCTTGCATTCAGGATTGACTGTGAGTGGAAGGAGAGTTGACAGATTCTCAGATCTAAACTTTGGCAAACAAGTGGTAGATATTAAATACTTTGTTTTCTTAAAGTCTGACTCTCTTAAATGAGATCTGTGATCGAATTCAAATATAATATAATGAAATATCCAGACCAGAATAAAAACAAAACATTTCCCTAATTGATTGTGAATTTGCTTTTACTTAGGATCTAAGTAGAACTTAACCAGCGTTCTCAGCCGTGGTTGATGATTGTCCCCCAGGAGACACTTGGAACACTTTTGGTTATCATTACTAGAAGGAAGGTGCTACTGGCATCTAGTGGATAGAGGACAAGGGATGCGGCTAATTATCCTACGACAAAGATTTTGTCCCGCTCACAATGTCTGTAGTCTAGGTTTGAGAAATCCTAGTCTAGGTTTGCAGTTTGGAACAGCATTGAAATATTAGTGAAAGGGTTCTAGTACCCCCCCTCCCCACTACCCCAAATATAGTCTTCTAAATTGTAGAAATGCATGATGTTGAGAGCTTCAGGTGACCTTGTATTGAAAGTTTTCACCATCTTTTAAAATTAGAACATGATTAACAGAAGCAGGCTATAGGTATAAATAATAGTTCATTCTATTATGCTTTAATAAAAAATAATTAGACTATTTATGAACTCTCCAATCACTTGTTATGATAGAGTCCTCATGAAGGTGGTATTAGCCTGGATAATGAGTAATTGGTTAAGATATCAGGCTTAATTATACTTTCTGTTGATTAATCCATTAGTCTTTTCATATTCATATTTAAGAATATTTTTATCCTTATTGAAATTTGACATAGTGGTATGGTTTTTGTGTGTGTGTGTGTGTGTGTGTGTGTGTGTGTTCGTGTCTGTGCACCTGAAAAATAGTGCCTGAAAGTTTTATATGTTTCATATATAAAGAATTATTTGCATGCACACACAAAAGAATTATTCACTATTGCATGTCCCTTGAATGATTGTAGTATATACATTCATTTTTATAAAAGGATATTTCTTTTGTCTGGATAATTTTAATTTCAAGAATCTTTAAAGTGACTTGTGTAATTTTCTTGAAAGTAATTCAATTTGGGTTACTAGTAGGCTAATTTATAAATTGATAATATATGTAATAGTCTATGACATGCTTTTTAATGTTAAGTCTCGATCATAATTAATAAGTGCTTACCTTGGTTTGAACTCCAGTGTAAGGGTGCTTATTCTCCTAACCAGGATAGACTTAAAGAAAAAAAAAGCCACTGGCCATCCCCATCAAGGGTAAAGTTCTGAGGTCAGTCCCACCAAAGAGTCACATTCTGTCTCTATAATGCATCTTCCCATACTGATCTCTGGTACTGCTGACATTTCACCCCTGGGCGCCCCAAACCCACTCATGAAACATGAAGCATAACTAAACCAAATGAGACTTTAGTAGTTAATAAATTATCTTTCGATTCTAAAATTTTCTTTTGTTGCTATTTACTTTTGCCATCAGGGTTACTGGTTCTCCTTTACTCACTATGTTTGGTAACTTACCATCTTTTCCTTTCCTTTTCATTCAAGTTTTTCCCTTTGCTTTTTTTGCTCCCTCATCTACCTCCCCATCTCCCCTTTTCTGTACGTCTCTTCACTGTAGGCTTATTGCTAGTAGAACCTAACACCTGCTTAGCCTCATGGGTGACACAAGAAGGATCCTGCTGGGCTTAAGTGTGATTGAGTTGGATTTAGAATGCAGGCATACCTTATTTCATTGCACTTTGTTCCTGTATTGTGCTTCACAGATACTGGTTTTGTTTGTTTGTCTTTATGTTTTTCACAAATCGAAGACTTGTGGCAATCATATGTGGACAAGCCTTTCAGTGCCGTTTTCCCAACAGCATGCGCTCACTTTATGTCTTTGTCACATTTTGGTAATCCTGAGAATATTTTAAACTTTCTCATAATGCTTGTGCACTTTTAACATTACAGTACAGTGTAAGCTTAACTTTTATATGCTCTGGGAAGAAAAAAACAATCTCAAGTTATGTGGCTCACTTTATTGCAGGGATCTGTAATGGAACCTGCAATAACTCTGAGGTTTGCTTGTACCTGAGAATTGCCCAGATAGTGTATGTACACACACACACACACTCACTCACTCACTCACTCACTCACTCACACTCACTCTCTCTGTTGGGGGTAGTGTTACTTTCTTGGGATCAAATGACTTGAACTTTAGATTGCTCTTATTTCCTTTTTAATATTCAGGTTTTCTTTAACTCTTTGTTGCTTTCAAAAAGCTTTTCTCTGGTTATTCATTCATCCATTTTGTTTAAGCCAAATTTGACTAGACCAGAGAGTATATTTATTGCCACTGCTGGGACCACATTAGCCTTCCTCTGTGGTAGATTTAATTCTGTTAGGTTATAACAGTCATGTCTAGACAGAACATTGATTTCAAATTGACTATTGAACATGAATGTTCCAGGAATAGTGTATAGAGGAAGGAGGAGAAATCAAAGTAAGAAAAGGACTGTAGGTAGTAATTGACCTCCCTCCATTCTCCAACCAGCTTTGTATTAATTATTTTCATGTACCTGGTACATCTAGTGGTCAGATTTTATATAATTAATGGACCTAAAAGGTAATGTGTCATTTTCTCTGAGGTTGAAGTTTTTGAGCTTTTGGAATAGTGGGTTTAAGGGGCAAAATTAAGTTTTTTTGATCTGGAGCAAATGTGTGGTTGTAGTGGTCAGTAGACTTGGATTCTAGGTGACTGCCCTGCCACTGTTTAGCTCATCTATCATTTCTCTTAACTGAAGTATTATAGTACCTTTCTAGACAAGACTAGCTAGTTGCTGCCTCTTTTCAGTCCATCCATATAACTGCCAAGGTGACCTCATTAAATAATAAATCTGAATTTGTCACTTCACTTTTAATATGTTTCAGTAAATGTGAGTCACCTTTTGCATAAAATCTAAAGTCTTAGAATGGCATACTAAGTCTTTATTGTTTGGCTCCTTCCTATTTTCTATAACCTGTGAAGTGGAGTAGATAACTGCATAGGTGCTGAGGTTAGACTTGTTGACTTAAGTGTTGGTCTGATTCACAACTTCGCAATGGGCAAGTCACTTAACCTTGCTTTGAGTCTCAGTTTTCTCATCTATAAAATGGGCACATTGATGCGGTGTTTCTTAGAGGGTAGTCGGGATATTAAATGGCACATAAATGCTAGGCATTCTGCTGCTCTACTCTGTTTCCTGACTGCCATCCTTTACTGTATTGGGTGCCTTTCTTCGTGTTTTTTCTTCCCCTTCTTCCTCGCTAATCTCTTTCCCACTTTTATTGGACAGTCTCTGTCATCCAACTCAGATTGGGTTAAAGTGCTCTCTGTTCTTCTAATACTTGAAGAAAGTGACCTTGATCTCAGTAATTATTACAAATGTCTATTTGCTTATTGCTATTCTAGACTGTAAACTCTTCAAAGGTATCTTTTCTTTATCCTGACTCATTCTTAGAACCTGGCACATGGTCAACCAAAAAAAACCACACACAATAAACAAAACACTGCCATTGAATTGATGCTAACTCATAGTTATATAGAATTTTGAGACTGGAAATCTTTATAGGAAGCAGTCCCCCCATCTTTAGATCTCTCTCAAAGGTGCTCAGGGAATATTTATTGAGTTAGTCTAGTGAAATAATTTTACTTCTTTGGGCCTGTGCTTTCCCCTTATCTATTAAGTGATGGTGTAGAAAGATCAGGCTTTCTAGTTCCATAAAGAGTTGTAATCTTTGAAACCCACGGTGGCAATCCCATTACCTGTCCCAAAGGGTTGCTATGAGTTGGAATTGCATTGGCAGTGAATTTGGGTGGGGTTTTTTTGGTTTATTTTTGTGGGAGAGGAGTTAAGTGATGACTTTGTATTAGATATTTTCTGAGTTGTTTTCTCCCTAAAATCTTTATGATTTTACAATTATAAGATTAACATCAGTAGTTACATTTAATTAAGTGATTTTTGTATCCTTAAATTTGTTTGTTTTTTAAAATGCTGTATTTCTGATCTTAGATTAAACCTCCTGGCATAATTGAATCATATAGGCTTAGATGCTTATATAGGCTTCATGTTTAGTGACATTCAAACCTTTATGACAAAATACACAATTATATATATATGTACCTGGCAGGGGAGATACCATGATCACGAAGGTGGTTTTCCCAGGGCGAGGCTTATCCATTGCACTCCGGATGTGCTGACCCCTGCGATTTCCCCAAATGTGGGAAACTCGACTGCATAATTTGTGGTAGTGGGGGACTGCGTTCGCGCTCTCCCCTGAAAAAAAAATATATATGTTTCATGCACCATTCATTCTGTGTGGGATACTTTGTTTTCTATTTGAAATAGTGATTGTGACCCATTAATTGAATTAGTAACAAACTAATGGGTTGTAAACTCTGAAAAACAAAAACACTGACCTCATATTATTACACTGGGCACAGAAGGAAACTGTATTAAGTAAATGAATTCAGGAAACTGCATTAAAATATGAAATATATATATATATATTTATAGTTGTGGTGGGAGAGCCAAAAAAACTCACTGTACTACATGAAAGGAAGTCCAAATGCGTTGCTACTAGAGGTCGGTTTCACATGTGCACAGGCTAAGCAAAAGGAGCCCTCGCAGCACCGTGGTTTGCTAACCACAAGGTGGACAGCTTGAAATCACCAGCTCCTTTGAGGGAGGAGGCTTTCTACTTCTGTAAAGTTAAACCGTTCAGAAACTCGCAGTTCGGCCCTATTTTATAGAGTTCTGTGAGTCTGAATCAACTTGATGGCACTGAGTTTTTAGTTTTTTCCAAACAAAAATATGTTTAAGTATGTCTTAGAGATTAGCAAATGGCTGTAGACAAGGTCTTTCAGTAATACCGTTAGCTTAGGTTCCTTGGGGTGCCTTCAGATTTTGAAAAAGGTACTACGTATGCCATGGAATAAAATGATTTTGAGGCCAGGGCTAATACCACATTTTAAACAAAACTCACATGGGCATCTTCCTAAATCATTGAAGCGTTGCAGCTATGAGAATACTGCTCCACATAAAACAACAGTTTGTAGATGGAGTCAAGCAATGTTGGGAAGACCTAAATGATGAGCCAAGAGAGGAAAGACTGTCAACCTGAACGAATGAACACTTACTCTTTCCGTCCAGAAGCTGGTAGAAAATCGTAGATTTACCTTGGATGCAATAGCTACTGAAGTTGAGTTCTCACAGGTTTTTTCATTTTAAGTTTTACGTGAACATATTAGTCTCAGCAAGCTTTAGCTCCATGAAAGTCAAAAGCATTGAATGAGGATCAGCAAGCTGATCTTTTCATCAGTGTTTGTTGATCAAAGCTAGTGAAAGCTAGTTTATGGAGCAAATTGTAACCGAGGATAAGTCTTGGGTTTACCATATAATTCAAAGAGCAGGCTCATTTAAAAGAGTGTCTTCCCAGGGGATATGCTGGCCC
The DNA here is from genome assembly GCF_050624435.1 of Tenrec ecaudatus. Lineage (NCBI taxonomy): Eukaryota > Metazoa > Chordata > Mammalia > Afrosoricida > Tenrecidae > Tenrec > Tenrec ecaudatus. The sequence continues at coordinate 93,095,562 of NC_134542.1, read as the reverse complement.
AGTTAAATTGACGGCAGAGAGAGGTCAGCTCAGACTGTTTTTAGGAATTCCAAGGATACAGGATGATCACTAGAGCTTATTAAGAAGTTGTACGAAAACTGAAAGCTGTGTCAGTGAAGGCTAGGGAAATTGTTCTAAGGAATTTACTTCCATCATGGTACTGTGTACCTGCTTATTCAAGAATAGTGACAAATACAGGTTATAAGTTCAGGTGGTGACAAGTACAGTTACATTAAAAAGAAAAAAAAAGTAGCAGGAGCTGTTCTATGAGAATTTTATTGATGAGAATTTTGTTGGTAAACCTTATTCCATTCACCCTCCAGCCTTGATCTTGCCCTTTCAGACATCTTTTTGTTCCTCAAATGCAAAGAACATTGAAAAGGAACAAAATTTGAACCTTTTGAGGATGCCAAAACTGCCATTGTGTAAATTGAAGAATTCAGACTTCTTGGCGGAAGGGCTAGAGAGATGGAAACATTGCCTTTAGAAGTATGTAGACCTAGATAGAAGATGTGTTTTATATATATATATTTTAAAAAACCAAAAACAAAATAATAGCTTCATATTTTACAATTTTATTTAAAGTTTTGTTGATCATGCAGCCATAACTGTTGACTTACCTTTAGATGATCATTTAATCTCTAAAAAGGCTGTATGGTGAAGTATGTAATGTAGGCATACATGGCTCAGAGAGGAATATAAAACTACATTGACTGAGCTCTTCTCTCTTCTGGACTAGCTGGATGAGTTAATCACATGCACAGGTTAACTTTAAATGGTAATTTTGCATGTTTTTCATTTAAGAAAGTCCTGTAGGAGAGTATACAAACAGGGAGAAATATCTTAGCAAAAGTCTAAGAAGACGGTTCAGTTCAGTATGAAGGAAAAGGCACAGAATAGGATTAGGACCACAGAGGTAATAAACTGGACTCCAGAAAACAAGATGGGATCAAGGTATTTTGACTAAATCTGAAGAAGAGATTTGTGCGATAAAAGATGTTCATACTTGCTTGATGTAGAATAACAGTTTCAACTGAAGAGATTAAATCTAGATAAAAAGTAATTAAAATCAAAAGGAAGTAGGAGTAGATGATAAATGTAAATGAAGAAACAAGAAGACATCCTATACATATATATATATACATAAAATTACAGGACCAAAAAGCACCTTGAAGAGGAAGTTAGGTTATCAGTACTAAATAAAATTAGTAAAGAAATAACAAGCCAGAATAACATAAGAACTTTATCAATTAAAATTCTCCAGACACATATGGTCTTAAGTAATAAGGATGAGTGAAAATGTAATAATAGGTGTGGAGAAATAATAAGCATGATAGCATGTGATAGCCTCTTAAGAGGCAGATATTATGTAATGAATATGTCTTACTTGTCTGTCTAGTTGAATTTTAAGCATTAGTGGCTCAACGTATTTGTGTTTAAATAATGGTCAAATTGCAGTAATTCATGTAATTCATTGTGCTGATTACTCAGATTATATTCTTTAAAATGTAGGTGAGGCATTTTCTTCAGAGTAAATTATACTGTTCTACAGAAGTAGACTTAGAAACTTTTACATATATACTGTATATACGTGTATAAGCCAGGTTTTCCAACATATTTTTATGTAGTTTTTGTGGTAAAATTAGGTACCTCTGTTGATATTTGGATTGGCTTATACTTGCGTATATACGATATGTAAAATCCTAAAACTTTTCCAGTAATCATTGTTTTGGATTACATAAAAACAATGATTTTTTTAAGTTGGTTATCTTCTTAGTGTCTGTGATTCCATTGGGAATCACTTTATTCTCTAATGTTGCTGAAGAAAATGTTACTGTAAAGCATGAAGTTAATTATTAGAGAAATAAGTTGTATATACAGAGTGAGATTTCCTTTTAAAATATATATTTTTAAATTCTGAGATTCTATGCTGCCTCTAACTTGTGAACCAAGATATTGTAAACATTAAGTCAAAATCATATGCTTCATGATTTAGTAGCCTGTTCATAAGTTTTACATATTAGTTTTCAACCTATCTCTGAAGTTTCAACTAAAAACGTGTGTAAGACATTTTAAAATATAGACTTAGGTGAATTACTGTATATACTCGAGTATAAGCCAACCTGAATATCAGCCGAGGCACCTAATTTTACCACAAAAGCTGCATAAAAATGTGCTGAACACATCTTGGCCCACCAAGCCTTGAGGACGATATCCCTGCTCAGAGCAGCCAATGCACAGACCATATGGCTGGCCCCACTACAAGACACGACATCTCTCGCTGACCCATAGCCCTGCGGGGGAACAACACTGGAGACATAGTGCGGGAATTGCACCTGATCTGACCCCAACACACTGAGGCAAAATACTAAGGACATGCAACAGAAGAGCAAGGGGAGCAGAGCAAGGAAATCCTGAGGGAGCACCAAAAATAGACTTGGGCTAGGGTGTGGCACCCCATCAGATTCCACAGGAAAACACTCCTAAAGGTCAACAAACAGGCCTTGAGCTATTTACAGGCTTTTCTTTTTTTTGTCATTTGTTGTTTTGTTTTCTTTCGTTGCTTTGTTTTGCTCCCTCTTATTTTTTATGTATATGATTATCTCTGCAGGTCTTTCTAGATGAGATAAACGGGATAAATGATCTGGAGGAGGAAACAAAGGACTGATCTTTGGGGTTGGGGAGGGGACATGGGAGAGAGGGAGGTGGCGAGGGCCAGCTGGGGGTGGGGGTGGGTGGGAAGGAAATTGGTGTTACAAATGGGTGTTAACAAACCCAGGACAAGGGAACAACAAGTGATCCAAAATCTATGGTGAAGAGGGTGTAGGAGGCCTGCTGGGCTTGATCAAGGGCAATGTAACTGAGAGGAATTACTTAAACTCAAATGAAGGCTGAGCATGATAGTGGGACAAGAGGAAAGTAAAAGGAAATAGAGGAAAGAACTAAGAGGCAAAGGGCATTTATTGAGGTCTAAATACAGGCATGTATATATGTAAATATATTTATATGAAGGTGGAGAAATAGATCTATATACATATATGTATAGGTTGGCAGATGGACATTGGGCCTCTACTCAAGTACTCCCTCAATGCAAGAACACTTTGTTCTATTAACTTGGCATTCCATGATGCTCACCTTCCTGACAAAGATCACTGAAGACAAAGTAGGTGCATAAGCAACTGTGGTGAAGATAGCTGATGGTGCCTGGCTGTCAAAAAGATATAGCATCTGGAGTCTTAAAGGCTTAAACAAGCGGCCATCTAGCTGAGACGCATCAAAGCCCACATGGAAGAAGCACACCAGCCTTGTGATCATGATATGTTGATGGGATCAGTTATCAAGCATCAAAGAACAAAAAAAATATCATTCATTGTCAATGAGGGTGAGTGTGGAGTGGAGACCCAAAGCCCATCTGTAGGAAATTGGACATCCCCTTAGAGAAGGGTCACGGGGAGGAGATGAGCCAGTCAGGGTACAGTATAACCCTGATGAAACATGCAATTTCCTCTAGTTCTTTAATGCTTCCTCCCCTCCACTATCATGATCCCAATTGTACCTTACAAGTCTGGCTAGACCAGAGGATGTACACTGGTACAGATAGGAACTGGAAACTCAGGGAATCCAGATAAACCCCTCAGGACCAATAATGAGAGTAGCGATACCAGAAGGGTAAAGGGGAAAGTGGAGTGGAAAGGGGGACCCGATCACATATAATCCTCTCCCTGGGGGACAGACAACAGAAAAGTGGGTGGAGAGGGACTTCAGACAGTGTAAGACATGGAAAAATAATTTATAAATTATCAAGGGTTGGGAGGAAGGGAAAAAAATGACCTGATACCAAGGGCTCAAGTAGAAAGAAAATGTTTTGAAAAAGATGATGGCAACAAATGTAGAAATGTGCTTGACACAGTGGATGTATATGTATGGATTGTGAAGAGTTGGAAGAGCCCCCGATAAAATGATTTTTTTTTAAAGTGCTGTAAAACTCGGCTTATACTCGAGTAGGTATGGCACTTATCTGTTCATGGGAGTGATTTTCTGACTAAATGATTCAGGGAAAGAGGTCAATAAAATTAGAAGTTTTAGGAACTAGCTAGAACATTCAGAAATCGTGGTTTGTTTGGAAAGTTTTTTAAGGGCTGTCGCATTGCTCTCAACCTACTAAACTCACTTTCTTCAGGTCAATTTCAACTTATAGCGACTCTGGATGATCAGGGTACAACTGCCAGGGTGGGTTTCCAATACTAGTCTAACTCATTATGGGACTTGAAAGCCTTGTCATTCTTCTTCAAAGCCGCAGGTGGTTTCAAACAGCAGACCTTGTGGTTAGTAAACTAACTGGTAACGTCTATACCACCAGGGCTCCTCTTGTTTCTGTAATGTTCATTAAAAAGAAAATATATCACTGTCACCATTTATTTGTTGGAACTTAAAATATTTCTCTTCAGGAACTTCATTTATCTTGTGCTTTAAAATGTCTTATATGAAATTAAGTCATGAAAGAGTCACAGACCCTTTTTAGATACCAGCTGGTTAAGCTTTTAGTTAAATATTTTGAGTGTGGTATAATATTTTAGACTGAACTTGTACTCAAATTCTCTTTAGTGTAGAAAACCACTAAGGCCTTACTGGTTTCTAAATTAAAGAGCCTGAAGCAGATGTTTATTCATTAAACAAATATTGAGCTTCACTGAGGCACTATAAGGCACTGAGTGCCTGGGATGGAGTAGTAAACAAGACAGGCATGCTTAAAACTTTATGGAGCTTACTGTCATAGAAAGTTGTCAAGTGAGTAAATAATTACAAGTGATCATATGTGATTTGATGGAAACGGGTACTGAGAGAGAAGCGTTTTCTATTTCATTCACATCACATGTCAGAATCTCTAATTATTAGGTTTATTTATTTACCTATATATGTTCATATGAGTTGGAATTGATGGAAGTGAATCTTTTTGTTTTGAAAGTAGACCATCTAATGAGAAAGAATATTTGACTTGTGCTTCACAATATGTCCAGAATGTTTTACAGTTTGCACATAGTAGAAGCTTAATACTTGGCACACTGACCAGTTGTCTGTAGCAATGAATGCAAGGAGACGGGAGAGTGATGAATCATAGAGGGGAGGCTATAGAATAAAATTTCAAGGGTAGTGCAAACCGTTCTAAAGAGGAGCTGCATCTGGGTTATGTATTAATAGGTCACTCGAGAAGCTTGTCTGGAGAGGATGATAGGTGCAAAGGTATAAAGAGGTGAAACCAGGTAGGAAGATGTCAAATCAGTCTAAGCCCAAGCGATTTTCCAAGATCCCTTTTACCTTTGGGCATGTCTAATTGTATTCTATCACTTGCCTACACTTAACCAATCTTCCTCTGAGATTGTATTAGTCGTCTGTTTTTCCTTATACTACATGTTGGGCTACCAGCCATAAGATCAGGAGTTCAAAACCACCAGCTGCTCCAGGAAGAAAGACAAGGCCTTTTACTTCTGTAAAGAGTTGCAGTCTAAAACAGTACATTGGAGAGATGACTATTGGAGATAAAAATGATAAATCTGACTTGAACAGTTAAAACTTTGTCAGTTGATTTCCCACCCCACCTTGGACCTGATCTGGTTTTCAACATTTAACCTTTTCTCTCTGTGTGTATATTCCTTCAATTTGGGGTTTAACTCTGATTATTTACACACACACACACACACACACACACACACACACACGTCATTGGGGGCAGCCCTCTTGAGTTTTTGTTAAATGTTTTTCCTGGTTTTTGGTCTATGAACCCTAGGACTGCTGAACCTCTAGAGACAGCCCGTAGAATAAGGGCTCCTGGGGGGTGCAGTGGGGGAGGGGAGGGGGGAGTAAAGGGAGCTGACATCGAGGAGGTCAAGAAGAAAGAGAATGTTTGGAAACTGATGGTGCTAGCATTTGTACAGCTCTGCTTGGTGTGATTCAGCTGTGGAATATGATGTGATATGATCTACATTAACTCCCAATAAAAGATTTTTGAAAAAAACAAAGAATTACATTGTAGGAAACCCATGGGGGGGGGGGGAGAGGTAATTCTACCCTGTCTTACAGGGTTGCTATCAATTGGAATTGACTCATTGACAGTGAGTTTGTTGTTTTTGGTTTTTACTGTTACTTAAAACAAAAACAATAACAAGGTTGTTAGATTCTTGTCCATGTGGCACAAAAGTAGGTAAAGTGTAGACTAGGTGCTGTGGAATTTCTTGTAGTAAATTCCTCTCTCTGGAACATTGGGTTTACTCTGTCAAAATGCATGTTTTGTTTTTTTTAGATAAGGTCACCTTTACATTTTGTCAAAGATGCAGTATACTGTTATCAATGTGGTTAGAGATTCAGAAGTATATATCAGAGTATTTTGTATGAGTTCTTAAGATTTTAATGTCTTTGTAGATTTTGGAGGTCTTTTGTTTGTTTTTTAATTTTTTATTATGGAGGTCTTATAATAAAAGTTGAAATAATTAGTACTAATGCTGTTAATTTTATTCAGAGCCATGCATACTATCTTTAGGTAGTCAGCTTGAATATTTTAATCCCAGAAAGATTTTGTACGGTTCATTTGGATTCTTTCATTTCAGAAGCAGAGAACTCTATTCATCTTTTATAAAGACATGTAATTTCACCTGGTAAATGTTACAGGCATTTTCATTTGTTTTTACCCCAAATAAAGTAGTTGTAGAAAAAACTGGCTTTAAAGTGTTACCTGGTTAATGGAGTTTCAGACTGTAGAATTAGTGAGTAAAACACATTAATTATTTTTATTGAAGTTAGGACTTCAAATTAATGTACACAGTACACTTTAAAATTATTTGGACAGAAATGAAAATCGAAAGTCTTAAGAGGGAATGATGATATAAAATGAATGAGGCCAGATGCAAGATACTAATTTATATGTGATTGGGTGTGGTCATAGAGCAATTTGATTAGTAGGCCTTCAAAAGTAGATTGCCGCCTTTCTTTATGACCAGGAAAAATGACTGAATAGCCTTTGTACCACCCTTCATTCTGTGTAAGTGTTATATAACAAAATTTACCAGATAATCTTTTAAATTCTCTTCTTAGTTCTTTAGACAAACATAAATCTGGTTAGGGTGTTGAATTAGGAAATTAACTGCTAATTATGTTGTTTGTTAAAATGTACATGGAAATTGCTTATTAGCTGAGAAGATTAGAAATAATAGAAGCAATTGAATTAGGAAGTTTTGACTGTTGAGAAGGGTAACCATCAGGTAATATTTTTTCCAGTAGAATGATTTTTATGAAGAGTAAACTGCTTAAACTGATCGTCACTTACAAAAGGTAAACCAAAAGTAAAAGGCTAGCTGTTAGAGTCAGAAAAATACAGTTTAGGCTTTTTCCCCTCTTAGAATCAGTGAAGGGTGGGTTTTGATGGTTACATACAGATTAATCTTTCATCACTGTTGACAAATCTCCATACCAAGAATTGTAGTTTATAGTGTCTAGTCAGCCTGTTGTGTGCCATTGAGTCAACTCTGATTTACAGAAATCCTGTAGCACAGAGGAGAACTGTCATATAGGATTCTCTTGGTTGTAATCTTTAGGAAAGCAACAGATCTCTAGGCCTTTTATTTCTGTGGAGTGACAGCTTGAACTTCAGACCTTTTCCGTTGCAGCCAAGGGCTTTTAACCATTGTGCCATCAAGGTTTCTTAACAGCACATAGGACCCAAAACCAAACTCATATTTACTGAGTTAGTTCCTACTCATAGCAACCCTATAGGACAGGGTAGGATTGCCCCTGTGGGATTCTGAGACTGTAACTCTTTCTGAGTAAAAAGCCTCATCTTTCTACCATGTAGTGGAGTGACTCATGGTTTCCAACAGTGGTTAGCAGCACAAGCTTAGTGCAGGTAACCCCAGTGGATGGCAGTAGGGCTCCTTAACAGCACGGATGAGGGGACTTCAAATAGTTTGGGGGAGGGGGATCCATGATCTTTTCATTCCTTTTCCCTTAACATTTTGAAACCCCTTCCTACCAGTGGCCACACTGGAAGCCATTTTTTATCATTATTGACCAGGCTTGTGTCATTGGTATATATAGGAAATCAGCTCACTAAACTAACAGCTGCTTTGTATCCCCAGAGAGCAGAAGAGTAGTTGAGCAAAGTCTGGTACCGGTTACAGAATTTTGTGCCATTTGAACAACAGGTAAAGGATGAGGAACCCTGGTGGTGCAGTGGCTAAAGTGATGGCTGCTAACTCTGATATTCCTCAAAGTGAGAACAGCAGGAAGTAATTCCTAAATCTTTAAATTCAAGGGAAGCTATTAGTTACATTCTTTTTCAGTTGGTATAGTAGGAAGAACAAATATTCCTTAGGGAAAAAAGGTGGGCGTTGATCTGGGGTGTGATATGCCTTGTGAGCTTGGGAGACTTGCAAAACCTTAGTTTCTTCACCTGGAAAGTGGTGTTTATAATTCCTTTCTCACAAGATGATAATATCTCTCCACTCTCCCAATGCTGTGAGCTATTTCCTGCTTCCCTAATCTCTCATCCCTACCTCTACGTATTTTATGAAGCAGGCATTTCAAAGCTTCTAGGGGCTCCTGTAGGAGTGGTTTGGTGACAAGATTTAAAACAATTTTATGTATATGAGGCAATTGACCCTACTCATTCCAACCCTAAATATACTAAATCAGCACCAATATTTTAACAAGATTTCCAGGTGATTGTATGTGCACATAATCAACTGAGAATCTGTAAGAATTGCCCAGGGACCTTTTGAAAATGTTGTGTGTGATTTTGTGTATCTGGGATGGAAATGCTAATTCTCAGCAGGTGGCTGAACTGGAAAGAACCGGTTTGAAGCCTTTGTGTCTGGTTAGGGAGGAGGGTTAGGAAGAGAGAAGAGGGGTGGGTGGAGGTGGGGAGGGAGTGAGAAAAGGGTGCCAAGGAAGTTTCTTTTTAAACTATAGGTCACCACCCAGTGGAGAGTTGTGAAATCAACTAAGTAGGTAACCACTAGCAAAACAAGGAAAGTAGAGCGTATCTGACTGCATCTCATGTGGCGAAGTTGTTATTTTTGTGAAACCTCAGGTATGCGAGTGGTTATGTATATGGATGTGTGGGCTAGGTCACAGTGAGACATGTATTCTTGTGGTTTGTAAGTTTGAAAGACCTTTCTATAAAAGCTTGGGATACTGATCATATGTAAGAGCTAAATGAAAAATACAAAGGAAATCTCTTGATGCCTACTATCAGGTACTTTTCATACCATGTTACCCTATGAGGTAGTGTTCTAGGAGAAAAGAGACCTCAATTCAAATGTTTTATAGACACCCCTTTATAAGTCTAAATCAGGATGAGGAAGACAATCAGTATGAGGGCATAATGGTATCCAAGGAATTCACAGCCACCTGACTGCTTAAATAGGACACATAACAAAGGAAATTGTCCTAAATTCATGATGGGCAGAGAGTTCATCACAGTTGCAGACAGGACCCCACTATCAGAACGGAACTTTGATTGGGAAACACACCGCATTGCCCATTAAGAAAGCTTCCTGGATTAGTTCTGAGGTCCTCTGGCCATCTTGTCTAAGATATGACTACTCAACCCTAGTACTCCAATTTCTTTCAAGGACACACCCCTGTTAAGTTCTGAGGTTGAGCTTGCCCTCCTTGGGCTGGCTAGGGGAGTCTGAGCAAAGAGCAGAACTCTGCCTGGAAGTAAAACTTTTGGCATTGCCAGTGGTCAGAAAAAATTCAATGAAGGATGAATAATATGTGGAGATTCAAAATGGATTTGGGGTGCCTATTGTCAATCCTATTCTTCTGTAGGCCCCCTGCTGCCATTGAGTCCATTCTGACCCATAGTGAACCTAACCTGGTGTTTCTCAGGCAGTAAGCTTCCTCCTGCTCCTGCAAACCTAGTGCTCAGACTAAGACAGTTGTTATCTATGTGCAGATGTGTAATTAGGTTCATACAGCTAATAAACAAAGGCTCACCCTGTCTTAGAAGATGTGCCTCATCTCTTAGACCATGTTATATTCTCTGAAAGGAAAGAAGCCATTTTTGACACTAGTTAGTCTTAGAGGGGAGCAAAATCTTACTTGGTAGCAGCTCATGTAACTTTTTTAAACCAAGGCTCTGGCTTTGATTTGGCCACTGGAAAGGAATGAAGGTTTATGATTAGGAATTTGAAGAATGACAGTTGGTAAGATAGGAGACAACTCGACATTTTGCCTATAAAGTTTTCCTCCATTACCTTCTGTACTGCTGACCCTCCTACTTCAGGCCTCCCTACCAGTGTAGGCTGCTCTTCACTTCAGTTAGGAAGAGTAAAGGATGGAGGGTGAGACTTAAGGGGAAAGGAATGTAATTGTGTCTTTAGCTAAAAGGGAAAGGGAAACCCTAGTAGCAGGGGTACCTAGCCATCCGGATAAGTTAGCTGTGCCCAGGTGGCAATTCACTCATTGTTATAAAGTGTAAACCAAAGGAGCCTTGGTGACATTATAGATTCGTTTTTTTGACTGTTAACTATAAGTGTACAAGAGTCTTGGTGGCGTCAAGGTTACTTGGTGGGTGGCTAACACAATGTCAGCATTTCAAAGTGGCCAACTGCTCCCAGGAGGATTTCCATAAAGAGTAACAGTCTTGGAAACCCACAGGGGCAGTTCTACCCCATCCAGTGAGTTGTCTGTGAGTCAGAATTGACTCGATGGCAGTGAGTGAGTTTGAGCTGCTCTATGGGCAAAGATGAGACTAGCTCTTCCCATAGAGATTTATAGTCTCTGAAACTATACATAGAGTCTCTGAGTCAGAAATGACCCTTTGGCAGTGAATTTAGTTTTGCTTTTTTTATAGATAAAAAGAAAACAGAAGGTTTGGTGATACAGTGATTAAGCCATAGTTTCCTCAGCTGAAAAATGGAGATAAAACTGGTGCTTATTTTATAGAGTTATTATAAGGTGAGTTAATATATGTAAATGATGCTTGGCATGTAGCAAGTACTAAACTCAATAAATTAAATGCTGATGCTGCTTGTTGCAATTGCCTAGCATAATGTTTAGCTTGAAGCAATTTATTCAATATGACTAGCAAACAGTAGTGAATCTAAAACTGAGAGCAAGCAGTTCAGGATATTTAATGAGAAACTGTGCTTTTGCAGGTGGCATACTGTTCTATTCAGGAATGACTTTTTTAAGACGGACCATAGTGATGTGTAATGGTTGTACCTTGTGCTGTGAGCCTCAAAGTCCACAGTTCGAAACCAACTGTCCCTCTGAAGGAGAAAGACAGAGCTTTCTACTCCTGTAGACAGTCTTGGGAACTCAACAGAGGCAGTTCTACCTTGTCTTACAGGGGTGTTATGAGTAAGCATTGACTCAATGGCAGTGAGTTTGTTGTAAAATATTAATTTTATTTATTTTTTGACTCTGGGTTAATGTTAGCACATCAGTTAATTTTCAGGGTAGAGTACTGGAGTTTCAGTTATATAATTTGGTGGTATTGTTTTATATAGAGATTTGAGGGGAGTTAAAAATTTATTTTTAAGAAAACTGAGAAGTACTATGTGGAGAGTAGAACAATATCTATTCAGTCAGGGTTCCCTCCCCTTCCCCTTTCTTCCAGATGAGAACACCTCAAAACCTCTCCAAAATAAGAGTAACATGAAGGAAGGTAGTAATGTTAGTAGATTACCCCAAAATTCCTAGAGTTTATCTTGTGGTTTTATTTTCTCAGTATCTTATTAATATTGACTTTTCTGGAAAGTGCCTTTGGTGTCTATGATGCTTTATAGCTTTCTAAGTGAGTTCATGTGCCCTCTGATTTGAGCCTCACAGCATGACATAGTTTGTCTTCTATCCTTCCCCACTGTTAATGGGGTAGTTGCTTTATAGATACTCCCTGTCTCATGTTTTGAGAAACCTGTCTAGAGCCTGGGGTACCTGGAGTAGCAATACAGCACTGGCAGGAAATAGGAACCACCAAGGTAAGTGCTGATTCTAAGGCAGATGTTGTTTTGAACTTTTGTAGTTTAGCTTACATCATGCTTTCATACATCTTTGTGTATTGTTACTTCAAGGATATTTGTTTGTAAATCCAACCCGGAGTTGTTGGAGAAGTGCTTCTATCACTTTAGTTTTTAATGAAGAATGATGAAAGTGGACTTCCTACACAGATAATTTTCACTACACGTATACTTTTTTTTATATTACTACATTTGGGGGGGGGATCAAAATTGAAACTGGCACAGCACAGCCATCATCTAGAACAGTAATATTAATGATTGCAATTTGTTGAAATTGCCATTATTAACAACTACTACTTGTCGCAGGGTTTGAGTGAAAGTACTTTTACATTTTAGTGATTGTGTGACTCATTTTAAAAAATAAATAGTGTCCCCATTTTGTAGATGAGGAAATTGCGACTCAAGTAACTTGTGCAAGGCTATTTAGCTAAGTAAGTATTAAAAGTTGGAGTAATTAATTCATGTCCACAGGGTTTATATCTAATCTTTCTGTTGAAGAACATACACTAAACTTGTAGTTGCCAGTTCCAGAGTAGTGTGATTTTCTTTGAACCTGATCTGTCAGGGTTCCCTCTCCTTCCCCAACTCCCAATAGCATGGCTGTTTCTAGCAGCTTTGGAAACCTGTGTTGTAGTAAAAAATGCTGAATTATCAAATCGAAATGTGTTTTGATGGTCTGCTATAATTTTTTTAAAACATTTTATTAGGGGCTCATACAACTCTTATCACAATCCATACATACATCAATTGTGTAAAGCACGTCTGTACATTCATTGGCCTCATCATTTTCAAAGCATTTGCTCTCCACTTAAGCCCTTTGCATCAGGTCCTCTTTTTTTCCCCTCCCACCCTGCTCCCTCATGAGCCCTTGATAATTTATAAATTATTATTTTGTCATATCTTGCCCTGTCTGACATCTCCCTTCATCCTCTTTTCCGTTGTCCATCCCCCAGGGAGGAGGTCACATGTAGATCCTTGTAATTGGTTCCCTCTTTCCAACCCACTCTCCCTCTACCCTCCCAGTATCGCCACTCACACCCCTGGTCCTGAAGGGATCATCCGCCCTGGATTCCCTGTGCCTCCAGCTCCTATCTGCACCAGTGTACAACCTCTGCTCTATCCAGACTTGCAAGGTAGAATTCAGATCATAGGGGTGGGGGGTGGGGTTAGCATTTAGGAACCTAGAGGAAAGCTGTATTCTTCATCGGTGCTACATCGTACCCTGACTGACTCATCTCCTCCTCTAGACAAGAAGCCAACATAATTTGTTCATTATAAAAAGGTAAATGCAAGTGGGCATATAGCAGAGTTTTCTTCACTTCTAAAATGAAAATTATTGTTTGTCCACAGCTGATTAAAGACTGAGACACAGATATTAGCCCTCTTTGTTGTACAATGAACCAGAATCAAAACTAGGTCAGAATTCATTTGCTCTGTTCACCACTTGAGTAATTAGTGAATCAATTGATCAAAATAAATGCATTAAATTATTATACCTTGATTCAGAGAAGTTGAATTAATTGAAATTTACTAATGTAGAAGACAACGAATCCAGGTTCTTCCTCACTCATATTTGGAAAATCATGTATCGATAGTGGTGGTTAATTGCTCACTCGGTGTCTGTAACCTATGCTATGTGGTGAGGAAGAACATATTTGATGAGTGTGAATGTCTCTGGCATTTGGATTTGTGGTTCTATTGTCTACATTTGCCTCAAAGCAACCCTATAGGACAGAATAGAAGCGCTGCTACGAACCCCTGAGACTAAATCTCTATGGGTGTGAATCAGAATGGACTCAATGGCAGTGAGTTTGGGTTTGGGGTTTGTCCACATTCATATTAAGACATCAATTAAAAAAATATACATATATATATAAAACATTGTTTTTCTAAATCCAGAGACTTCAGTTTTTCATTACTACAGCTTTGCAGTATCAGTTTGCTAGCAGACAACTGAAAGATGGTGAAGAGACCAGGAAGAAGAAATCCTTCTTTCTGTATTTTTCAGGCCAGGGTGCGTGAATAAAAGGTGGTCAATTAATAGTGGAAGTAAGTAATAAATCCACTGGGATTTGATTTGAATTTAGGGCACCGAACATAAAGGAAAACAAATATTAAATCATATCCGTAATCAGTTTAGCTATAAAGTTAGCTAACACCTAAGAGTTGTCTACTCTAAGGCTGCTCATACTATGGAGGTATGAAATCTTTGAGTGTTTAAGAAACTAGTTCACACACTAAGCAAACATACTAAATTTTAATATCTAATATGAAATCAGTTATAATGATTATTAACATTAAGGTCACTATGAGTTAGATGACTCAGTGGCAGGAGTGGGTGAGAGAAGCATGAAGAGATGTATTTTTAAGATGGGATGTTTGGTTCACTAGGTAGAGCAGCAGATTCTCCGTGGTCTGGTAGCTAGCTCAGCTGTATCTAACTGGGCCTGTTTTCTTTCTGAAATTGTTGCTGATTAGATAAAAGCACTATGAGAATAGGGTGGTGATTGCCATGTTTACCTCTGCATTCCTAGTACCCAGTTCCTTCAGTGTTGTGGTGCTCAATAAATATTTGTTGAGTAAATAAATTACTATGAAAGAGATTCCTTTTTATTCCCTCTGCCCTTCCTCAAAGGTTTCCATATTTTGGTGCCTCCACATCTGTACCATTTGTTCTCTCTCTAGCTCACTGTTATGCTGAAGTAGGTTAAATGATTCCCATAATGATTAATGGTTTTCTAATCATCTAACCTAAAGGATTATATTAATTGGTACCTAGTTACTACTCCCTCTTCACTCTTCTCCAACTTTTTTCTTGTCTACTTGTCCTTTCTTGAGCTTCCTTTCTCCCTTTACTCTCCCCATTCATCTCCACTTGCCTTACTTATCCTTGCAGTGCTGCTGTTTCTCAGAGTTCCCTCCTTACAGCATTCTTGTTTTCTGGACCCTCCCCTTAAAAAGCTCTGGTGGCACATTGGATGTGTTCAGCTGCTGAAAGAACAGTCAGCTGAGAGAAAGATGTAGTTTGCTTCCCTAACGATTACAGCTTTGGAAACCCTGTGGGGCATTTCTACTCGATTTTCCTGTGAAACAGATTTAACCTGATGGTTTTTGTTTTTACTACTTTAACCTTTTTGAAGCAATCCCATCATTCCTCTTCAGTTTTTACCTAAATGTCCAACGGTATCTCTCTGACTTTGACCTCCCTCTTGAACTACAGATTTTTTTTTATTATCTAGTAAACATTAAGTATATGTGAGGACTAGGGATAGGGAGATTGATAGTCATCATACGGCGGTTCTCAACCTGTGGGTTGTGATCCATTTGGGGGTGTGTTGAACAACCAACCCTTTCACAGGGGTCGCCTGATTCATAACAGTAGCAAAATTACAGTTATGAAGTATAGTATAGGCAAGTGATACACTGCCCTTCGTCCAGTCCTTTCTGACTGAGAGAAACTCCGTAGGGTAGAACAGATTTGAACTGCCCTTTTGTGCTTCTGAATCTTTACACAACAGACAGCCACACCTTTCTCCCTTGGAGTAGCTTGTGGGTTTGAACAGCTGGCTGACCTATGCTTAGCAGCTCAATCAATGTGTATTGCAGTAGTGGCTGTGATACCCCAAAGCAGTACTTCTCAGGCATTGCTATGCTGATGAGTCACTTGAGGAGTCTTGTTAAAAAGCAGGTTTTGATGTCCAGTGGGTCCTCAAACTCGCATCCAGTTGATGGCGTCTCATAGTGATCCTGTAGGACAGGATAGAACTGCCTATGTGAATTTCTGAGACTGGAACTGTTTACAGGAATTGAAAGCCCTGTCTTCTCTAAGAAGTAGCTGGTGTTTTCGAACTGCTGACCTTGTGATTAGCAGCCCAACTCATAACCACTACCCCACTAGGGCTCCTGGACTGCATCCTAGGGTTCTCAATTTCTAACAAGCTCTTACTAATTCAACTGCCATTGACCACAAAATTATTGCTCGTATAGAGGAGTAAGGAGCCAATAATTGCTGGACATAGGCAGAGGCAACAACTTATTTGGGTACATGAATGGTTGTTGCATGTTTAGGGAATTTTTTCAGCAGTTCTGAATCATAAGGGGCACATATGAGGCATGGCATCGTCAAAGGGAGGTGAGTCTGCAGATAAGTAGGCAGCAGAGTTCAGACTGAGAAGGACTTAATTTGCTCTGCAGCACTAACTTCCTGCTAAGAACTGTGAAAGGGCCATTTTGAGCAGGAAGAGTTACTTTTGCATTTAAGTAGAGTTTGAAAAATTTGTGGTTCATCCTGGTAGGGATGTTAAATAAGTAGTTGTTGATACATAAATCTGAGTTGCAAAAATAGGTTTACAAGTTCAGCCAATAGATGTTCAATTGTAAAAGTCTAGGCAAAATGAAGAATAAGAAGAGAATCACAGATCAAACTCTGTGGAATATTAACATTTTCAGAGCAGTAACAGAATAAGGATGAACTTTTGGAAGAGACCAAGATGGGTTCAGATAGGAAGAAGGAAAACAAGTATAATTGTAAAAAAATATAGTTGGAGGGAATATTTAACAGTGCCAGAGAGAGAAAATAGCGAGCTTAAAAGGTTGCTACTATATTCGTTAATTACAAGACTGTTTGGAACTTTAACAAGAGGATCCTCAGAGTAGTGGAGACCCGCTACAGAGTATGAGGGCTCAGCTGTGATCACTTACTTCGTTAAAGAAGTATTGGCTGAGAGGGATGTAGAGATGGGAAGAAAGCTAACTAAGCTCTAGATCAGTGGTTCTCAAACTTCTAATGCTGTGACCCTTTAATACAGTTCCTCATGTGGTGACCCCCCCCAAACCATAAAATTATTTTCGTTGCTACTTCATCACTGTCATTTTGTTACTGTGATGAATTGGGCGACCCCTGTTGAAATGGTCTCAACTCCCAAAGGGGTTGTGACCCATAGGCTGAGAACCACTGCTCTAGAACTTTTTGTGCTTGAGCGATAGGTTTATAAAGGAATTGTAGAAAGGAAAAAATTTAATTGAAGCCATTTGGAGACAAACTTGGTGCTGTTGTCAACACTTCTTTTTGCTCTTCTATATTTGAGCAATTACTTTAAACTTCTAGTTACCGTCTGAACATGCCTTGAATTTATTCCCGTTTCTTCATTGCTGCCACTGTTAGTTTGGGCTTTACCACCCTTTTCCTGCATTTTTTTTGTGAACTGTCCCCTCCCTACTCCCTAAATAAAGCAAACAAGTACACTTTACACTATAAACCATGGAGATCTCTCAGAAACCAAGTGTGTGTGTGTGTGTGTGTGTGTGAATCTGGCCTGGGCATTTCTACATGCAGTGCTGGTTTACAAATGAGATTGCTTCTGTTTTTAAGAATTGGTAGGCCAGACCAGGTACATATGGCTCTTAATATAAACCTACCTTTAGTGGTTACCTGTTGGGGTGCTAAATGCAAGGACAGTGGCCTCCATGGGAGAAAGGTGGGGTTTTCTACTGCTGTAAATAGTTTAAATCTAAAACTCAGGGAGGCATTTCTACCCTATCCTTACAGGGTTTCTATGAGTCAGTGTCAACTTGATGTCAGTGAGTTTTTTTAAAAATTTGAGTTAGTTGCCCTAAGATCCCTGGGTAAGCCTTGATCATAAAATCAGCAGTTCAAATCTACTAGCCACTCCATAGGAAGAAAAGTGAGGCTTTCTGCCCTGTGAAGATTTGCAGCCTTAGAAACCATATATAAGATTGCTATGGGTCAGACTGGACTCAGTAGCAGTGATTTAGACTACCACGGGCTTTTCCTTTCAAACTTAATTTATTGCCATACACTTTCTTCTTCCACATCTTTGATGCTTTCTCCCACACTTCATTTATCCTGGCCTCAATGCTTCTTTCTGTGTTCTCATAACACTTTATACCTTTACTGCATTTCTTTCCTCTAATTTTTAGAGGTTTTATCTAACTCATCTTTGTTTTCTGAGTGCCTGGCTCAGTGTTGGTAGAGTTGATGTCACATGTGGAGGCATTTGAACTGGACCCGGGGAATCATGGTAGGATTTCACTAAGTGGCCTCCATGGGCCATATTTCTATGCAGAGTAGCTAGTACACGCAAGAATAGTGAAGCAGTAAATAAGATAATATTTATAAATATGCTGATCACTTCTTTTGGACAGAAAAGAAGTAGAAAATGTAATGGGAGCTAGGTTAGAAAAAGAAGTTGGGTACAAATGAAATAGAACCTTGACTTCTGGGCTTTCCCATTAGTGGGAAACCCCTGGGTTATTTAACTGGATGGAACACCAACTCTTTAGTGTTGAGGACATGCTCTATTTAATCTTGAAGTGCTGAAGGTGTGTGTACCTTTTTTTTTTCTTTATGTAAGGTTTTAGTAGTTCTTGGAGCTCTCTTCTTAAAGATTATTGTAATATGTTACCCTTTTGGGATATATTATTACTTCCTTCATTTTTTTTTACCACTTTTAAAGAGCAGTCCTTCGTCACCCACATATTTTCCCCCTTAGAACTGTAATGAACTTGTATTTTTTTTAAATGGTTGAATATTAGAATATTTTATATTTTTATGCCGATTGCAGAACTTTCTGAAAGTGTTCCATTTTAATTTGATGACTTGCTACCCATACTGGCTTATTGAAACCTGTAGGTCTGGGGGTTTTGTTGTACACATGATTTTCCATTATTGGTGAAAACGTTAAAATTGATTTTGTATCATTCATTATTTTTAAAAGATTTTATTGGGGGCTCTTACAACTCTTGTTATAATCCATACATCAATTGTATTAGACCTATTTGTACATATAGTGCCATTGTTCTTTTCTGGACATTTACTTACTTTCTATTGAGTCCTTGGGATCAGCTCCTCTTTTTTCCACCCCACCCACCCACCTTGTGGCCCCTTGATAGATTATAGATTGTTATTATTTTAGTATCTTACACCAACCTCTGTCTCCCTTACCCTTTGTTTTCTGTTGTTCTTCTCCCTGGAGGGGGTGGGGTGCCATTCATTGCGAATGGTACCCACTGATTTTGCATCACTCTTAAGGGAGACAATATCCGTTTTTGCCCTTTTGTTTATCCTCTTAAGTCAACATACAATTGATAACTGCAAAACCTCAGTTGTGTGTGGGTGTATTTAAATTAAATCTAAATGTGATACTGCAAAATCGTGGAAGGCAATCCAGAGATTGAATGTATTTGGAGAATTTTTAGACAAGATTAGGTCAAAGAGGAGGATAGCATTTAAGGAAACAGCTATTTAACAGGATGTGCTTGCTTTATGGGTATCATTAAAGAGAAAAAAACAGAATGAGGTGGCCTATGGTTAGGTTCTATTTGAAGAACAAATTCTACATATCAATCAACAGAGTTATAGTACATATTTAAATGCTAAGTTACAGCTGAATACCAGGTAAGTAACTGAGAAATCCAGGACAATGAAATTTCAAGAGACAAAGTAGCATGTAAAGCTTCATTATAAAGGAAATGGGACATAAGTGAGCTTTGAAAGACCAATTAAAATTTAGATAGGTGGAAAGAGGTGTATGGGTGGTTAGAGGTAGGGGAAGAAGATTGAGCTTAGCGGCTTTCACATGAGGGACAATGAGGATGGCATGTTTACACTAGATTTTGTAGAACTAGTGTGGCCATAAGTCAGGAAGGTAAATTATTACCAGGTTACTTGGGTAGGGCCTTGAATTTCAGAGTAAGGAGTTGGTAAGGAGGGTGTGGGTATGAATATGCGTGTGCATGTGGGGGTGTATGAGATGGTGCTTTTGAGTGATGTGAGAATGTGAGAGGGTACCTGTGGGGAATGTGGGGCATGTGAAGTTGCGGGAGAGTGAGTGTATTCTCTCCAAAGCAATAACATTTACAGTAGAGTGAAAAAAGTCTGAACTGTAAGAAAACCATTAAGACTCAGAAATGCCTATTAGTCTTTGTGGTGTGCTTTTGTAACATAACATCAAATGAAATGCCGGCATATTTTTTCCTCCCCTTAATATTCCACTTGGTCATCTTTATTTGTTATTTCTTTAATAAAATAGGTGACTTTTAACCTCAGGTGACTATACCTTTCTTTTGGATTCGTCTTGAGTGAACTATTGCTTGCCAGAATGCTGAATTTAACATGCCCCTCCAAGTTTTTTATTGTTATGGTGTTTGCTTTTTGAGAGCAGGCGTCCCGTTTTGTATAATTCTTCAGCCTGTCTAGTACCCTGCAGGTTGCCTAAGATGGAGTTGGCACTAAATGTTGGAGATTTAGGCCTTACTCCTTCGACCTCTGGCCTGCTAGACTGTAAAATCACTAAGTGGTGTCTCTGAAAGCCTTAGGTAATAATACAAGGTTTGTACTTGCAAGGACTGTTTAATCTTAATTTCTGTTTCCATTTCCTTCTCCTGTCTAGCTACTTCACTGACTGCTGAGGATAAGACCACCCTTTCCTTCTTACTTTTTAATAGATCTCCCTTTTTGTTTTCAGCACAAGCGACTTTTTGCGTGTGCGCTATTCCTTTCTCTGAAGATTCTCTGCCTTCTTTTGGCACTCAAAAAGTGAGAATCTTTTTCATGTACTTCTCTCACGCCTAATCCAGCGATTGTTTTTATATTTTTAATCTTTATTCACATTTTTAATATACTTTGTATATAAGCATACAAAATATAAACAATCTTAAACTTTTTGTTATGTTTGGTATTCAAAATGGATAGTAGACTCTCCTAGGGAGAAAACAATTTTTTGTTGTTGTATAGTCATACAGTGTTTTGCACACTTTGAGTTCCCAGATATGGCTATTGACTGACGCCTGGTACTCTTGTTCAGTACCTAGAGCTTATCATATATAGAAAGGTGTTTCCCTCGCTACTTCTCTAATCCTATGTTTCTAATGCTTGCTGATTTTTTATGATATTAGTTTATTAAGAAGACATTTTTCCTTCTTTTTGATCATTGCTGAGTAAATGTTGAATTTATATATTAATGCTAGTTAAATCCATTGTTCAGTAAGATGTCTTCTACACTTATCTTATGTTAATCACTTTTTTTTTTTGCATTTTAGTAGCTGTTTCTTTTTCTTTCTTTAGTACCTGATTTCTAAGGAGCTGAATGACATCAAGGACAATTTAATTTGGTCTGTTTCTTAAATTGGGCTTTCTAGAGGAGCTCAACTAGAGATAATGCATACATATAAATATATATAAACCAAACCAAAATAGCACCAACTCCCCCTCCCCCATGTTCACGGAATTCACCTGGATTCAGACATAGTGGCCAGAGTAGAATTATCCCCTACATTTTCTGATTGTAGATCATTACACAAGCGAACAGCCTCATTTTTTTCACACAGATAAGCTGGTGATTCCATTGACTATTATTGTGGTTAGCAGTCCAGTGTATCACACACTATACCCCAGGGCGTATTTCTGTGAATGTATACATACATACATGTGTGTATTTGTATAGAAACATATACATATAACAATATAAATAAAAGTGGGTGTTTATTTTTCGCTTGAAAGAAATGACTCTTACAGATGTGGAGGCTTACAAGTCTCAAATTAATGGGCCAGGCATCAGGCTGGAGGCTTCTCTGGACTCATGCGGTTGCAGGGACTGGTGAACTTAAAACCAGTAGGTTAGACAGCAGCCTACTGGTTCCCATCTCCCAAATTGAAGGTCAGATGTGAAGAGTGGGATACAGGATCCAGAGTGTAAGTGAGCCTTGCTGGTACATTTATTTATACACAAGAAGCAGTTTATACTCCCAGTGTATCTCCCCTTTAAACTAATTGGCTACTTGTATTGTCATATAGATCATAGGTTCCCAAACCTATTTGGTCGTCCACCTCCCTTTCAGGAAAACAATTACTCAGTGCCCCCTGGCAATTAATAACTTTAGACTATAGCCCATATCCAGGAAAAAGCTTAAGTATCTGCTTTTGTAGTCCCCTCCGTCCACATTCCCAAACATTCAAATGCATCCCCAGGTAGTGGTAGCACCCACTTTGAGAAACACTGATATAGTTGATTATATCATAACACATTTCATCGTACAGATGATTACATTATGTTATAGAAGAGCAATCAATCTAATGTTTGCCAAATTAATAAGAACACAACCTAGCCAAGTTGTTATATCACAGTAACTATGACAGCCTATCTTGTCAAGTGAGTACCTGTATACATCTCATTAGGCCATATATAATCTCTGAATAAAAGAACTTTGAACCCATACTTATGTATAACACAATGCAACTAACATCCATACAACTGAAAACGCACTAACTTGTCGACATCTTATATTTTATAAGTAATAGAATAACTAAAATCAAACCAAGCTCACTGCTATGGAGTTGGTTCACCCCATTCGTAGTGACCCTTTTGGACACAGTAGAACGGTTAAGAGTTTTCGAAGGTATGAGTCTTTGTGGGAGGCAGACATGCCTCATCTTTACTCCACAGAATAACTGGTTTGAACTTGCAGTTAGCAGCCAGGTCTTGGAACAAAACTATTGTGATTGCCTAACTCATTTTAAAGGAGATTTAACCATGGGGATGAGGGACAAAGAATGCTTTAAAATTGATGTGGTAATGATTGTACAATTTTCCTTGATACGATTGAACGATTGATTGACTTGTATGATATGTAAACTGCATGTGAATAGACTGTTGGGGAAAAAAAAACAACTTTGATAAAATACTGTGTGTTTGTATTTACATACACATAGGATGGTGTCTTTAGAAGGTCATTCCATCATTCTATCAAGCCAGGGATAGGGATGGACGATAGGGAAATAAGACCAGTGAATTCCACTAGCCTGAGCCCACTGCCACACATTATTTGATGTAAAATGAGTCCCTTCATTTGGGGCAATTCTGTGTGTGATACCATGATGGTGTTAGGTATTCTCTTAGGTCTACAGATGGTAATTTTGCCAGATGCATCTCATGTAGGAAAGGCAGGTCCATATCTGGAGTAACTATCCTTTCCATGATAGAAATGTTCCATTGCAATTAACCTGTTACCAGGTTAATTGTTGACTGATCTAGGAATGGTGCCATGTCATTGACTCAGTGTTAGTCTCTGCTGCTGACAGGACACTCAGCAATGGTTCTACCCATGTTGGGTTTGGTGATAGAAGTCCATGTTTTGAGCCTGTGCCGAACAACTTCATCCATGCTGTCTTAGCTCCTTTTTTTCATGAGCCTTTTGGACCATGCATGACAGGAGGAGCTGGGGAAAGAGGTCAGGGAATTCCCACAGAATGCATCCTATCCACTTTTTAAAAATCTTGCTCTACTTTTGGTGAGCATTCCCAGGAAGCACTATATCTTCACTTCTTTAACTCATTCAGAGAGATCTAGTCTCACATTTCTTCCCTATACCTTTTAATCACCAGTTTCCCAGTCTGTTCATGTCCCCGACCATCCTGTCAAACCAATGGCTACAGCCTGTAAATCAGTATGCAACCACACATTTGGCCATTTCTTTTCTGAATGAATTGAAGTCAGTGCACTGCTTGAAGTTTTGCCCTTTGGAAGGCACACATTTTTGATGCCTCTTTATGCCTCGTGTATATATATTTGTGTGTGTGTGTGTGTGTGTGTGTGTGTGTTTGAGAGAGAGACAGAGAGAGAGACAGACAGACAGAGAGAGAGAGAGAGAGAGAGAGAGAGAGAGAGAGAGAGAGAGAGAGATTCAAGAAAATACCTCAGCAGTTGTTGAGTCTGGCAAGTCTCAAATCCTTGGTGGACAGGTGTTAGGCTATAGGCTTCTTCTGATTCACATGGTTGCAGGGACTCTTGCATAGATTGGCTTATTAGATGGTAGGCTGCTGGCTTGTGGGGCTGCAAAGAACTGGTGCATGCCAAATCTGCAACTCAGGCAGCAGGCTATTGACTCAAAGTCTCAAAAATGGAAGGTCAAATGAGGAAGAATGTAGGATGCAGGATCCAGAGTTACAGTATGAGCTTTTCTGGGACATCCATTTATATCCTGGTGGTAGGTCACACGCACAAGGAAACTGTTCTCTTAATTGATTGACTACATACAGCAGATTTCATTATGGAATTGATTACAGTATATTTATATGGAAAAACAATCAGTCAAGTATCTGCTAAACTAATGAGAATCATGGCCTTAGCCATGTTGACACATACCACGAACAATCACAGTCTGCTTTTTTAAGTTTTGGTTTTATTTAAATGGAAACTTTTGTATCTCATCTTTCATAAAAAGATTGGAAGAGGAGACCTGGGTAATGACATGGAGATAAAGTTCCCTACCTAGAACCCCCTTTGCCTGGCCCAGAGATGGACAGTATATGAAACCCAAGACTGATGAACCTATAGGAGCTGCAAGTAGAATAAGGGTTTCTGGGAGTACAGTGGTGGTGGGGAAAGCATATAAAAGTGAGCTGATGATGTCAAGGAGTTCAAAAAGGAAAAGAATGTTTTGAAACCGATTGTGGTAGCAATTGTACAGTACTGTTTGATGTGAATGAACTATGGATGGATATATCTATATTAACTTCCAATAAAATGGTTAAAAAAAAGATTTGAAGAATATTGAGGCTGAGTGCTTGTATACTAGGTATTTATGATGTAGTTAATATTAAATTAATTCTTACAGCAAATTTACCAATATTTTATGAAGTAAAAATAAGTAGGTAATGAAGTAAAATGAGCATGCTATCTGCTGAATGTAACTCAAAGTATAAGATATCTTCTGTTGAGCTATCTACTGAGTTTTCTTTCTTTTTTTTTATAAATCATTTTATTGGGGGATCTTACAGCTCTTAAAACAATCCATACATCAGTTGTGTCAAGCACATTTGTACATGTGTTATCATCATCATTTTCAAAACATTTTCTTTCTCCTTGAGCACTTGTAATTTCAGTGGAATTGAGCAGATCTATATTGAAAGCACATTACATAACTATTGTGAGGACTAAGTCCCCTCCTAAGCCCTCTGTTAGGTTTCATTTTAAAGACAAATTTCCTCCTGCTTTTTTTTTAAAAAAAACATTTTATTAGGGGCTCATACAACTCTTATCCTCCTGCTTTTTGGTGTCATATTGAATGTTCATACAGTTGCCATCTTCTTGTTCTTCAAGTTGTTATCTTATTACCTTTACTACTAATTTTGTGTCTTTCTACCGTTTTTTAATGGCTTGATTTTATTTGGCCATTGGTCTTTGACATGTGGGTGGCAAATAATTTTCTGTATTGTTTCTATACAGAACGAACCTATAGGGACAGCAAGTAGAAGTGGTGTGCCTTCAAGTGGATTCCATCTCAAAACCACCCTATGTGTCAGTAGAGATTTCCCATCAGGTTTTCTAGGCTGTAATCTTTATGGGAGTAGATCACTCGATCTTTTTTCCCCCATGAAACTGCTGGTGAATTTAACTACTAACCTTTTGGTAAGCAGGTAAATGCTTAACCATTGTGCTGCCAGGGCTCCTGGTGACAAATTTTGTGACAGTTACTTGCTTTTCACAATTAGCAAATATAACCAAATGCCATTTTAGCTGAATTAACACCGCAAACATGGCAGTGTGGTACTGGTATGCATGTGTTCTACCTAGGTAAAATTTATGGTTCATAACTAACTTCTGAAATATGTCCCACCTATCAGTTTAACATCCATTGAAGAGTCCTATATTATTTTGTCACATTGAACTTTATGTAAAATTAAAAAGTAAATATGCCTTCTTACTACGTTAATGGTAAGTTAGATTCTTTGGATATCTGAGAAAGTTGTCATGGCTACATTTCTCATCTCATGCAATTAAAGCATTCTTGATTTGACCTCTTTGACAGAAAAGCTACTAGATGACCATGGTATGGGTCCAAGCCACCCAACACTGTCACAGGGTTATCTGGTGGAAGAAGGATTGTGGCAGATACTGTTTAATGCATGCTTTTTGAAAGTTTTAATGAGTTGTTTTTCTTAGCATGTATGCTAACTCCCAAAATCTTATACTAGAGGAATTGAACGACTGTTGAAAAATGGAATGGAAAGGTCATAGAATTTTTCTATGAGCTTTTTGAAGCCCCTGTTATGCTTTTGATTTTACATATATAATTTATCAATCCAAGTGGTACTTTTTTTATAGTTACTCAACTTTTCTTTTGTTAGAGATAATTTCATTATATTATCTCATTAAAGGTGCCTTTTAAGGACACAGTGGGGGACAGATGAGACTGTCCACTCCTGTAAAGATTTAAAGTCTTGGATACACGAGGGAGCACATCTAAGCTCTGCTTTGTCCTATTGGGTCTCTCTGAGCCAGAATTGACCCATTGACCATGGGGTTGTAAGTTTATAGGATAGAAAGCAATGAGAAAAGTTTCACACATCGATTTCCAAGTATAGTATAAGACTGTCTCTAGAATAAGCAGGGTGGTTTATGTGCTTTTGAATAGTCCTTTAGTTTGACACCTAATTTGTACTTCCATTTTGAGACACATATTTTCAGATGCTGTTCAGATGCTTACTTATGTTTGTGGCTTAGGATCTCCATGATACAGTCTATGAAACAGAGCATTATGAGCTTTGGATGTTGTGCAAACACTATATCATATACAGCCAATTCCCATTCATTACTTAGTAAAATCCCCATAAAATCTATTTTTTAAAATTATTTTATTTTATTAGGGGCTCATACAACTCTTATCACAATCCATGCATATATATATACATCAATTATATAAAGCACATCTGTACATTCTTTGCCCTAATCATTTTCGAAGCATTTGCTCTCTACTTAAACCCTTTGCATCAGGTCCTCTTTTTTCCCTTCCCTCCCTGCTCCCCCCTCCCTCATGAGCCCTTGATAATTTATAAATTATTATTTTGTCATATCTTGCCCTATCCGGAGTCTCCCTTCACCCTCTTTTCTGTTGTCCGTCCCCCAGGGAGGAGGTCACATGTAGATCTTTGTAATCGGTTCCCCCTTTCCAACCCACTCACCCTCTACTCTCCCAGTATTGCCCCTCACACCCCTGGTCCTGAAGGTATCATCCACCCTGGATTCCCTGTGCGTCCAGCTCCTATATGCATCACTGTACAACCTCTGCTCTATCCAGACTTGCAAGGTACAATTCGGATCATGGTAGCATTTAGGAACTGGAGAAAGCTGTATTTTTCATCGGTGCTACGTCGCACCCTGACTGACTCATCTCCTCCCCTAGACCCCTCTTTGAGGGGATCTCCAGTGGCTGACAAATGGGCTTTGGGTCTCCACTCTGCACTTCCCCCTTCATTCACTATGGTAAGATATTTATTTCTGATGATGCCTTATACCTGATCCCTTCGACACCTCGTGGTCACACAGGCTGGTGTGCTTCTTCCATGTGGGCTTTGTGGCTTCTGAGCTAGATGGCCGCTTGTTCACCTTCAAGCCTTTAAGACCTCGGACACTATCTCTTTTGATAGCCGGGCACCATCAGCGTTCTTCGCCACATTTGGTTATGCACCCATTTGTCCTCAGCGATCGTATCATGGAGGTGTGCAGCCAATGAATCTATTCTTTTAAAACCTTATGGGAGCCTGCTAGACAAAGCCTGAAAGCTGCACTCACTGGATACAGGAGGATGGCCTTGCTGAATGTACAGTTAGGCCCAGTGGACTGCATTGGCAGCCAGATTGGGAATTTGCATGTCAGAGGAGTGGACAGGGATACATGGGACAAGAAGAGGTGGCTTCAGGGACAGCATGTGCAGGTGCTGAGAGTGCTGCCACAGCCCTACTGGTGTGGCTGGTTTCTGATCATTTGCAGCTCCTGTTGCCCACAGCCAGGAGCCTACATGCAATGTAGGTCCAACTGGAGGAGACTCAGCTGGCACAGAGGCGACACAGCGAGTTCTTAGTGTAAACAGCATGGAGGTGGACATATCTTACCTTCTCTTGATGTCCTTTGAGGCTAGGGTCAGACAAACCTTGGTCCATCCTTCTTTACCTATTTTCTGACACCAAGTGTTCCTTCCATGCCACTCTACATCTATGCTGGGTTCAATAATTCATTGCAATGGCCACACACAGCTCACAGGCAATGCTCACTAATAAGGGGCTTCATTAGGGAAGTCAGTAGATTGACGCTAGTCAGGATCAGCACATAGTAAGGATCCAGTCATTGTTCTCCTCAGCCAGCAGCCAAGTCTCTCTGGTTCTCAGCCCCTGAGCTACGTGGGAGCCAAGTCTCTTTTTGGTAGCCCTTTTGCCTTTTTCCTCCACGGACTATCTGGTAGTTACATAATCTGGTGTCAACTTTTGAAGGAGTGGAGTCTAGCCTGTCAGTCGGATTGCAACTTGACCTCATTGGGAGGCACCACAGAGATAAATGGCTTGCTCACTGGAGGGCCAGATACACTCACTCCCTGTGAGACCTTACTGACAAAGCTTGATGGATCTACGCTGATGCAGCCAGTACCTTGAAGCCGGAGGAGCCATGTGGAGACCCATGCCACCACTGAGATGGTTCTACCACCACTGGAACTACAAGACTTTTCCACATACTGGCCTGTGATCTTCCTGCATCCGATGCCATTGCAAGTGTTTCGTGGGTCTGAAGAGGAATTTATAGATTGGTATTGGACATATGGGCTAATATCGGACTTAAAGACTTGATCTGGACTGGGCTGATGTTTTCTCAATATTCATTTGCTCTGGTATATAAGGCTCTTTCTTATACACATATGAGTGCCTCTAGGTTTGCTTCTCTAGTCAACCCAGGCTAAAACAGACCCCCAAACCAGTTCATTTGTTGTTCTGTCCCACAGTTCCACAGGCTTGGGCCAGATAAGAAAGTACCCCATAGTCTCAGCACTGCTCTTCTGAGTCTTTGTGCAAAAGTCTGTGATGCATCTGGTCTCAGTAGCCTTGGCCACTTCAGACAGAGATCTTGAACTTGCTCTTCTAAGGTCCTCTGGGTTTCTTTCTCTGGTGCTGCTTAAAAAGCTAGCTTGTGCTTTTAGCCAGTGGTGTGGTAACAAAAAGTGACCAATCCTCTCTAATATTCCCTACTTGCATAGTTCCACGCAATCATCTAGTGGAGGTTACAGAGACTTGGGTAGAAGAGCCATCTTAAAGAAATTTCTGCCCTGTGATCAGAATGGGAGACAAAGGAGTAAGCCTTGCTGTAGGGATTTGGAGGCACTTTGGAGTCCTGGTGGTGAAATGGTTACTCCGACTGTCAGCGGTTCAAAACCATAAGCCACTCTGGGAGAAAGACAAGCCTTTCTATACTTGTAAAGAGTTACAGTCTAGGAAACTCACAGAGCCAGTTCTAATTTGCATCATAGGGTCGCTGAGTTGGAATTGACTCTGCAGTGAGTTTGGTTTCAGTTTGGAGTCCCAAAGCTCTTTCACTCTTGGGAGTCTGGGCTCTTAAAACATTAGGAGGAAATAATAATCAAAAGGAGAGTTGCTTTCCCTCAACAAACAAGTAGACATTAACACCTATGGGACCTTGAGGGATGTGTCATCGAACACTGGCCTAAACGGATGTTAAGTGACATGTACATGGTTGTGTGCCTTGTGATGAAACATTATTTGGGATTTTAAAAAATTGGATTAACTGATACTGTCTTGAGGAACTGGTTGAAAAGATGGCATATGGCAAGTCTCAGGCAGCAGGTGATAGGATAAAGGCATTGGGTCATTCAAGTTCAGAATGATGGAGTATCTAGAACATAGCTGTCCAGAAGAAATGTTAGGCCAGCCGTAAATGTGATCTGCAAATGCAATTTTAGATTTTCTAGTAGCTACATAAAACAAAGTCTAGATGAAAAATTTTATTTCACTCGGTATGTTAAAAGTGTTCTTTCAACATGTAATCAATATGATTATTAAAATGATCATTTTCTTTTTCTGTACTAAGTCTTTTAAATCTGGGATATATTTTATGTTTAACACATTTCAATTCAGAGTAGCCACATATTATTAGACAGCTCTGGTTTAGAGTCTTTGGTGAACTGGTGTGAAAGAACATTGGTAACGATGGGAAACCATCCAGGAGGATGAGGATGGCAAAGATTCCGATGAAGATGAAAATAAGAAACAGTGGAGCTTGACAAATGCAAGTATTCTATAAGACCAATGTAGTAATTCATTATCCTTTTGAAGAAAACATTTTTTTCCCAATCAAGGCCTTTTGGCCTAGGCTGCACATAGTTTGGAAAGGAGCGAGATTATTCATAATAACATCCGAGAGAAACCATTGGTCTCAGTAAATGAAATTGAAGAGTAATAATGTGGGTGTTAGGGAAGCAGGGAAGGACAATTTTCACTAAAATAGTAGAGAGGAAGGGTCTGAAGTAAATGATTGGTTTTTATGAAGTAAGACCTGGACAAAGTTCATGAAAGATTATCCAGAACACCATCTCAGAGCCTTGTCGTAGGCAGGGGTTATGAGGTCCCAGTGAGAGAGACATTCGTCACAGTGCTGAGTGTTGTTAGGAGCTCCCATCCAAAGTTACTTAGTGTTGGCCTGGCCATTTTATTTTGTATTCTTTTGCAGCTTAAAATCATCAGTCCTATTTTTTTCATCAGGGCAGAAGTTAGGACAGAAAAGGTATTTACTATATAGGAGTATATGGATTCAGTGTATTCTTAAGCATGTTATGACTTTCACCTACATGACACACATCGTATTATTTTTCTCTTGGCTCATCCAAAGAAGGAAACAGTTACTATTGTGTTGTCTTCAAATAAATGTTCACACCACATATTTTTAAACTGTTATTCTTTAAAGTAACTTTTCAGAGTTCCATTCGATGAGAACTCTTAATCAGTAGTTGATGAAAGTTAATTTATACTTAATCCCTAGTAGGTGAAGGAAGAACAGCTTTTAAAATTTCATTTTGTATGTGGCGTTGCGTAGTGAAAATGAGCATAAAATTGTGAGCCCTGACGTCTTGGATTGAGTCACATAAGAGTTTTATCGCTTCATCTCTCAATAGGACACAGTTGGCATTGAATTGATGAATGATTCTCCTACTGTGGCTTGCGAACCTTCCAGTATCCAGGATTTCTGTGGGTAATATGTAAAGATGCAGATTCTTAGACTCTATCGTAAACCTTCTGAGTCAATCTGTGAGGGTAAAGTTAAAGATGTTTTATTTAGTACTCATTTGTTGCTCTTATGCATACATCATGTCTATTGTGTTGAGAGTCTAGAATAGTTCAGTAGGACTAAAGATAACCTTTTCTGTTTATCCTTTATAATTACTTTGATGATTAAATAATAAGTTTTTAAGGTTGTAAAAATAGATACGAATAAAAAAATTATATTTTGAGCTCCTATTTGGTTTAAAGACCAATCCCACAAAACTGATTGCTGTCAATTGATTCTGACTCATACGAGACCCTGAAAAACATTTCTCATCAAGTTTTATTTGATGCTAGATCTCCTAGCTATAAAATAATGAGTTTATTTTGACTTCCTCCACCTTCATTTAAATTTTGCTTTTATTAGTTGCGTAGAGGCTAAACAGGTATTTAGACTTTAAAACCAATAAGTACATAATTTAAAAAACCCTAAAAACAACAAAGATTAAGGATTGAATTATGTTCTACCCAAATATAGGGTAGATCTTAACCCATTTATCTTGTAGATCTTAACCCATGTATCTGTGTGTAAGAAGCCTTGTTGATGCTGTAGGTTAGACATTGAGCCACAATTCAAAGTCATCATCTCCTTGGGAGGAAGATGAAGCTGTCCACCCTCAAAGAGATTTACAGTCTTAAAGACTCTGAAACTCTAATTTAGGGGCCTCACCTTTGACTACGTGACAGTGGGTTTATTTATTTAGTTTTTAAATACCTGTAGCTGTAAATTGGAGAGCTCTGGTGGCATAGTCGTTATATGTTGGCCTGCTAACTGCAAAGTCAGTTGTTTGAAACCACCAGCCACTCCACAGGAGAAAAATGCAGCTTTCTACTCCAGTAGAGAGTTACAGCCTCAGAAACCCATAGAGGCAGTTCTACTTTGACTTAACGGGTTGCTGTGAGTTTGGAATTGACTGGATGGCAGTGAGTTTGCTTGTTTGTTTGTGGCTCCATGGCAGTGAGTTTTTGGTTTTAATGTTATAGTAGTTAGGAGTTGGGCTGCCACATTTCCATTTGGGGTTGTGGTCTTCTTTGCTATGTTAATCCAAACATATCAGTGCTGGGTGTGTCTTAGACTCAATCACCTTTCAGATACAAAAAGAACAGATTAAGAACATAAAAATAAGGAGCCTAGGTGGGGAAAAGAGCCTCCCCCTCACCCCCTAGGGAGATGAGCAACAGAAACCATGCGTGAAGGAGGACAGCAGTTAATGTAATATATGAAATAATAATTTTTAATTTATCGAGTCACAAAGGTGGACAGGTGGGGGAGGGAGGAAAAAAGGAGCTGATACCAAGGGCTCAAATAGAAAATAATGTTTATAAAATAATTATGACAACATGTACAAATATGCTTGATACAGTTGATATATAGATTGTTATAAGAGCTGTAAGAGCCTCCAATAAAATGATCTTTGAAAAGAGAACAAAGACAAGGAAAGCAACAGAAGTTGAGAAGAGAAAAGGTTAAGGACCTCTCCCAGAGTTGGCAAAACTTAGAGCCTTTCCATAGAGCGTGAATTTGGACTTCTAGCGTCCTGACCTGAAAGAAAGTACATTTCTATTTGTTAAAGCTGCCCACTGTGGCATTTCTGTTATAGCTGCACTAGATAGCCAAGACAACCAGTATCTGTTCACATTTTTAAGTTTAGAGTGTATTACTGTTATGAATACCCTCTGCCCATCTCTGTGACTCTAGGTGCTTCCTCATCTTATTGCTGTCTAGTTGATACCAACTCATAGGGACCCTATAGGACAGGGTAGAACTGCCCCTGTAGGTTTCTGAGACTGTAGAAAGCCTCATCTTTCTCCTTCAGAATGGCTCGTGGGTTTCAACTGCTGACCGTGTGGTTAGCAGCCCAACGTAAAACCTTTATACCACCAGGGCTCTTGTTCTCTTTCAGGATTATTAATAATCTTTCAACACTTTTTCTTTCCCGAAGTTAACTCCTGCCCTTAAAAAATAAACAAACTGAAAACTAACCCAGAACAAAAAGCCACCCTACTATTAGGGTGTTTTGGGGGATGAAATATAATCTCACTTCCTCCATTTCCAAATAGGGCAAACCACTATGAGGTTACTTACAATATTTAAGGCTTTAGCACATGTTTATTTAATACCTATAGGTAACTTCCTGCTGGTTATTATAGAGTGCAAAAAGAGCCACTTTGGGTGTTTATTGAAAATGCAGCATCTCATACCAGTTATAAGCCTTGCTAGAATCTGATCTAGTGTTTTTGGAGTGGTGCCCCCAAGTCAGCTTTTTAATGATTTTGATTAAGGCTGTGCAGGACTCAGGCTTTGGGAAATATTACTGGTTCTTGTTGACAGCAGATGCATAAATTGAAGGCACTTTCACTAAAGCATAAATTGGAATAGTATACTCCCAGCTTGGAAATGAGCTGTTAGCATTTGTATAATCACTTGTTGCATACCTGTGTGTGTGTGTACGCGCCTGCCCGCGTGTGCACGCATGCCTTGTGATTTCACACACTAAAAGGATGCTAAGGATGGTGGGAAGAATGTATTAAAGCCTGAAAGTCTGTGTTCCAAGAAGCAATTAATTTGTCAATTGTGAGTTGAGACTGAATCACATTGTGGAAGACTTTATAGGATTTAATAAAGATTTTGATTTTTGGTCAAGGGTAGTGGAAAGCTATTGAATGGGCTTTAAGTTAGAGGTGTGACTTGATTTTGTTTGCTTTGATCTGATTTTGTGTGTTCTTGGGTTTCATTCATCTGTAAATTTTTAATTGACGAGCTAGATAACATAATTTGTTGTATTGATGAGGGTGTAGTATTATTGTGTCTTTATGGAGAACAGCCTCTTAGATTTACTAGCTAATAAAACTTTTTTTTAAAAAACTAATAGTCTAGTAGTTTTAAATTTGTAAGGTATCCTCCTTTTTGTTGTATACCTTTGAATCAGTTCCAAGTCAAGTCAGAGTTATGCTGCAGAACGGAGTAGGACAGCCTCTCAGGGTTGCCTAGGCCAAAATCTCTATGGAAGGAGTTCGCCAGGACTTTTCTTCCATGAAGTGGCTGATAGGTTTGCTCTGGTGACCTTTAAGTTAGCATTGCACCACCAGGGTTCCCTAAAATGTAGTGTGTGTGCCTCGAAGGCGGTGGTGCATGGCTGCTCAGTAGGATGAAGTAGAGATGACTAGTGAACACTTTTGTATTCTAACTTTGTTTTACTCAATTTGTGTATTTCCGTAATAAATTTTTTACATTATAAATTCAGTTCCAAGGCAAATAGCTACTTTTTAAAGCCTCTAATATGATTTTTCTTTTTAAAAAAGTTGATTAATACAGAGAAATTGAAGCACTTCAAATTTTTTAATCTTTGTAATCTCCTGTCATTCCTACTTTTATACTTCCTTACAGGAGAGAGTAGGATAGGGATTGATTGAGGCTCAGAATGTGTTTCTTCCTTACTTTAAGCACCTAACTTAAAATCAAACCTCTCATTTTATCTTTCTTCCCAGGTTGGTGTCAAAAATTCCTCAAGCATAGATATTCTTTTCTTTTTCATTTTTCCTGATTGATATGTGTCACAGGACCTGACTTACAGTTATATATTTGTTGAATGCCAAGGTGGAAGACATAGTGTTGTCACCAACATAGATTTTACACAGTGTGACTGCTGGGCATGCAGGGGAAGGAGGTAGAATTTCCTCATTGTGAAGTGGAAAGTGTGCTCTTTTTCCCCCCCTTTGCTTAACAGTCATTTCTCCCCCTGAAGGTCATAAGAAGCCTGTTTAATGCTGCTCAGGATTAGAAGAAAGCCCCTGGTCTTTTCTTAAAACATTACCCCTCAGCTCCTTTGAATGATTAAAAAGAAACAGGGAGACTAAGGTCTGGAAATTTGCAAAGTTTTCATGAGATATCCCAGAATGGCAATCTTAAAGTGGTCCCAGCTGCCATGGAATTGAATGAGAAATCTGGAGTTTTATGATTTACTTTTTCAAGTAAACTAATAAATTAACAAATGTTAAGGAGCTCCCTTACCCCCAGTGGTCCTGCTCGTTCCTTTTATAGAAAAGGAAATTCTGTCATCCAAATTTGCTGTACTTTCAGGGGTTCTAAGACTTTCTGTGGAGGCTTTTAAGAAAATGTACTTGAAAAATTGAGACATCAAATCATGGAGCGAACAATGTTTGTGTTTTTCCTTTACTCCTTATTATGTTTTCAGTTTATTTATATTACTTGAGCTAGATGTATGGAATCTTGCAATATTTTGTCATTCCAATAGTCAGTGTGGAATATAACAGGCAAGGCAAATAAAAAGACCCAAAAAACTCACTCTGGGAAGAATGCCAAAAACTGTTTGTGTTTTCCTTTAGAAGCGATTGTTTGGTGGTGGGAAGGTGCTTAGTTTAGAAAAAAAATAATATCCAGATTGACAGGGCCTAAAATGTTTGTATTACAACACAGAAATTATATTTGAAAACTTACTCTCCTTCCTCATATTTCTAACTTGTAAATCAGATGTCCTTTGGGACATTTTGGACTTTAGGGAAAGGTTAGTGCAATTTCTCTTCTTAATGCTTAAAAACAGCTCAGAACAGCCAGAAGTTGGGAGGTAACTCGACTTCTGTGATGACACCAAAACGAAACCCCTCTGCTGTCAGGTTGATTGAAACCCACAGGGGTTCCAAGGCTGTACTTCTTTATGAAAGTAGACTGCCTCCCATGTTTCCTGTGGAGCAGCTGGTTGGTGGGTTCGAACTACTGGCCTTGTGGTTAGCAGCTCAGTGCTTAACCCTTTGTGCCAATATAGAAAAAAATAGGAACCCAGAAAATCTAAGGAGCATTCAAAAGTTCCTGAAAAGTTCCATTATCTTTCATTCCATTTTCCCATGAATTTTTTGAAGCCTCATATATTTATAGCACAGAAACAAATTTCTTAAGCTGTACAAAGTTGTAAATAATTACATTCCAAAAAGTAATCGAGATTTTCAGAGTAAAAAATACTAGGAATCTACCTCCTTTCAAGATGAAGTAACAAAGTTGACAGTTATTAAAGACTGTGAGTGATTAAAAAATGTTAGAGATCTCTTTGTTTATTTAATGTGAGTAAACAGTATTTTTTCCCCTTTAATAGCTCATTTCTATATAGAGCTACCCTAATAAATATTCTGAATTTTCTTTAATGACTGATTTTAAACCTACTTCTTTTATAAAAACTTATATGTTACATTTTTATTTTTAAAGTTTATTTCTCTTGACATTGCTGATTCTGTAAGGGTAATATTTGCAAATTACTCTCATAGCAGCTGATGTGATTTATTTGTATTTTGCCTGAGTTTGATTATTTATTAAAAGAAAGTCTACATTTTCTCAAGTTATTAAAGCAATGAAGATCTTTCTTAGTCTAAATAGTATCTTACCAGTATACAGTTACTCTTGGACAATATAGTTGAAAATCAAAATATGATTTACAACTGATCTTTGAACAACACAGGTTTGAGTTGTTTGGCGTGCCGCCCCCATTCCCCCCAACTTGTAGAGATGGTTAG
Organism: Tenrec ecaudatus; assembly: GCF_050624435.1. NCBI lineage: Eukaryota > Metazoa > Chordata > Mammalia > Afrosoricida > Tenrecidae > Tenrec > Tenrec ecaudatus. The sequence continues at coordinate 93,058,905 of NC_134542.1, read as the reverse complement.
CATCACATTACATTTTAAGCAGATACATGTAACACTTTAGCTCACCAGGTAGCAGTGGGGCTAGGGGAAGGGGTGTTTGCTTGTAAACTGGTAATTTTTCATAGGAAGTGGTAGTGCTGTGAGTTAGGTGTTACACCACTAGACCACTAACTGCAGAGTCAGAGTCCAAACCCATCACTAGCTCCAAAGGGGAGAGAGTATGTGCTCTCATAAAGACTTAGTGTTGAAACCCTGAGGAGCAACCAAAGTTTACCTGTGGTTACCATGGGTCCAGAGGAAGAGTTTTTGCTTCGGAGGAATTGAGTTTATTTTAATGTTGGTGGAACCATTTGGAGAGGGATTATCAATGGTTGTACAACACAACGAATATAACCACTGAAAGGTCGAAGTTGTTGAATTGGAGACTGTTTGTTGTGTATATTTTTTGCCACATTGAAAAAATAATATGAATAACAATGAGTAAAATGAGGGGAAAAATGTAAAATTGATTGTGGTAAAGATTGTAAAACTCTTTGTGATGTGATTGAAATCTTGAATTATATGATAGGTGGATGAAGTGCTAACAAAACTTTAAAAATGAATTTTCTCTAATTTTCAGACTTTAACTTTGTTCTTTGTGGTAACAAAATATTGGTCAATTCAGTGTTTTTTACCTGTTCAGTTCTGTGATATTTGTTATGGTCTTCAAGCTGTTGTATTTTCACCACAGTCTCTTACCAGTTTATTCTACCACATTAACAGAAACTCAGCACCCTCTGAGCCAAGACTCTCTCCCCTTTTCTTCCACTCCTAGAAATAAATTTTGTTCTGCTTATTTTATGTAAATAGGTTCCTACAACACTTTTTTCTTTTTCACAATTGTAGCATATTTTATATATTCATCTGTTGATGGACATGCAGGAAATTTTCACTTTGGGGCTGTTGTGAAGAGTGTTGTGGTCAATTTGGTGTTCAAGTTTCTTGTTTGTGGCTCTGTGTTCATTGCTGGTTATAGTTCTAGGTGTAACTTGCTGAGGAGACCTTGCACTTTCTGCAGCAGCCATTCCACTTTGTGTTCCCACTAGCAGTGGGTAAAGGTTCCATTTCTCCATATCCATGTCAATACAGGTATACCTTGAAGATACTGCCATTTTACTTCCAGACCACATCAATAAGGCAAATAAATCACAGTAAAGCGAGTCACTTGAAGTTTCTTGTTTCTAAGTGGATATAAAAGCAATGTTTACATTTTACTGTAGCTTGTTAAGCATGCAAATAGCATTATAAAGAATGTTTGCAATATTGTGAGAATTATCAACATGTAGCACGGAGGCATGAAGTGAGCACGTGCTGCCGGGCAAAGTGGCATCACTAGATGTACTTGAGCAGAGTTGCCACAAACCTTCAGTTTATAAAAAACGCAGTATCTATGAAGCACAATAAAGCAGTGTAATAAGACAGTATATGTCTGTACTTGCTCTTTTCCCTTTTTTTGTTTGTTTTTGGTTTTTAACACTTTCAGTGGGGATGAAGTGGCATCTCATTGTGGTTTTTATTTGCATATTGAGTCACCATGAGTTGATTTTACTTGAAGGCAACTTTTTCTCTTAATGACTAATGATGAGACATTGGTGTTTCATTGGAAGGATTCTCGTGTTCTACGTAGGAAACCCAGGTTTGATTCCCTGTCAACTGACAGTGAAGGCTTGCACATTATAGGTTGCTCACTGGAGTTCTGGAGTAAAGCAGACTAGGAGGAAAGATCTGTCAATCTACTCTTTAAAATCAGCCAATAGAAACTTTATGTATCACAATAGTCTGATCCCCATTGAGTCATGTTGTAGTAAGGATAGTATGGATCAGAGGCAATTTGACAGCAACTGACAATAATGACTGATGCAGAGTGTCTGTTCATGTGCTTGTTGGCCTCATCTTTTACTCTTGGTCTAAGTGCATGCTCACATTTGACATATGTACCATTTTAATAGCTTATTAATTCTGATGTGAATATTGGCTAGCTAGAGTCACAATGGTACGATGAACATATAAAGTCAGAAATCAGTTTTGCACAGTCTAGGTAATACTTGTATGTACTTGTTCCTGTTTTGATTGAGTGCCATAGAACTATTTTAAATCTGAAATCTGGGCATTTATAAATACCCCATTTGCACTGTGGCTATAGGCTATTTTCTGTTGTGCTCTATCTTTGAAGAAAGTTGTTTATTCCCAACGATATCTCTCTCTCTCTCTCTCTTTCTCTCTCTCTCATGAAAGTGACTGAATATCAGGAAGATAGCAACAAAGGGAAACTGAGGATAGACAGGATGTATGCAAGCAAGCATTGTTAGGCCAGGTGATATAAGACCAGATGAAATAATCAGCCAGTCAACACATTAAACTTTATCTCTTCCTTTCTTAAGGGAAGAGAGACGAAATAAGTAACTCATGTATAAGAGCTTGCTCTCTTAACTCTCTAACTTGCCATTTCTTTTGATAACTATAACCATCCAATCAGCCAGGATATTAGCCTTTGACTTTTATTTTGTAGCTTACTGTGTTTCTTCCCATGCCAATACAATTTACTCCTTATTTTGAGAATAATCCTAAAAATGTCACTTCTTCTGTACACTGCCCAGCTTTCACCTGCATATGGGACAGTTAAAAATACCATGACTTGGTTTAAGCACATCGTAGTCCTCAGGTGACATACCATATATTCTCCTGTGTAAGCTGAGTTTTTCTGCACATTACTGGGATTTGACTTACACACGTGTCAGTGGTACCCCAGTGAGGTAACATCTGTGAGTAACATCTCACAGGTGATTGCTGTTCCTCCTCTGTTCATTCAAAGCCCCGCTGACACTCCAGGGCTTTGAATGTTTGTTTACTCACATCTAACCAATCAGAGCCGTCCTATGACGTGGACGGCTACAATTCGCAGAAGCACCCGTAGTGATTCACTTACGCTGGCAGCTGAACTGGTAAGGATGTGTCTGTGGCTGTGCTCCTACTCTCCCCTCTGGTCTCTGTGTTAATTCACATCCTGCATTTTCCACCCTAGGCTTATACTTGAGTCAATCAGTTTTTCTGGTTTCCCAGGTAATAATTAGGTATCTCGGCTTATACTCGGGTCGGCTTATATTCGAGTATATACAGTATTTGCTTTTTAACACTTTAAAGGTCTTTTGCAGCACATTTGCCATTTCTTTGCTACTGCTTCCATAGATATTGGTCGTGGATCCAAGTAAAATAAAATATTTGACAATTGCTATATATTTATATAAACTTTAAAAAAAAATTCTTGATGCTTCTGAATCTGCCCTAGTACCATCTAATACTAAGTCATTTGGGACACAGTCAGAGTTGTTTGTTTTGTTAAACACTCTGAAGATTCCCAACCTTGTTTATTTGGTCACGATCTTCCCTGTCTTCGTGTTAGTTCTTTCTCTCCTTAGAAGCCTGAGCCCCAGTTTAGGCCCATTTCCTCCAGGAAGGCTTCTCTTCCTGTTGTTGCAGGAGATGCAGACTGATTTAGTGCACATTTATTGAGTTTCTCTATTGTACCAAGCACTGATGATACAGAAGTGTGATAAGGGCTTGTTTTAGGAGCTCATAGTCTCTTGTAGGTCCTAGATTGTCATCTTCAAATTCCTACTGCACTATCTACAGTCTAAATCTTGGTGTTTTTAATTACAGCACAATCTTATGTGTATGACCATTATACAGCAATTTTTTTCTATAAAAATTCCTCAAATAATTAGTCATCTTATAATTTATAAGGCTGTTTATATTTTTAGGGTCTGGTTTGCATAGCATTGTAATGTTTGGAGAAGATAGATGAGTTTGAAAGGATTCCAATCACTGCTAGTTTTGATGCTTATGTAGAGATTTCCTGGTATATTACATAAAGGGGGTGGGCAGAGTTTTAACAATTGATAATGGGGGGAGTTAAATTTTTATGATTTGTTGTAAAAGCGTCTTTAAAGGCTCATTTTTTAAAGTTGTATTGTAAGTAGTAACTTTAAGAGATCATGGTATGCGGACCTGTTGTACAGTGAGAGAAGCCAACTGTCTTTAGTTCTATGTGACTACATATCTGTGACAGTATTTTATAGACCTTCAAAGAGTTGCTTCGTAAACAACTTAAATGGAAATGAAGGTTATTGGCTTTAGGATACTTTTTAATGACTCAAAAAGGAATATAGTGAGATGACACTGCTTAAGAATGTTTTTGATATTTGAATACATTGTTTTGAGTAAAATTTGTGTGCCTTCTGATTTTAAGACCTCTCTAAAGCTGAACTAATGAATAAAAATAAGCACTGTTTTATGTAACACATTCTTCACTATTTTATATAGTAAAAGGTTTATATATGTCAACCCCCCTGCCACTGAGCCTATTCTAGCTCATAGTAACCTTATATAGGGTTCTGAGACTGTCAATCTTGATGGGAAAGGGCAGCTTCCCCTCTTTCTGGCAGAGCAGCTAGTGAGTTTCAGCCACTGGACTTGTGGTTAGCTGCCCGGTGTCTACCCCACAGCACCATCAGACCCCTTTATATATCTTTAGTTGGTCAACATTTTTAAAAGGTCCCATTTTGGAAAATTGGAAATCTCTATTGATGCAACTTGCAGGTTTTGGGAGAGTTGCAAGACTACCTAGCATAATGAGAAACTGTTAGATCATTTTGGTTTAAAGAATTGTCTTTACGAGGGTAAGTAGAAAAGTATTACTATTAGGGTTCCAGTTAATAAGAACATGAGTTCATTCCAAACAAAATGTGCTTTATAATGTGCTTACCATCAGTGGTTGGCTGCAGACAAGTTCTATTGGTAATACATTTGCCTTTGTCTCTTCAAACAAGCAAACATTTTTTATGCCATGGAGGGAAATTTGAGGTCAGGCTAATACAAAGTTTTTCATGGAATTCAAATCTTCCAACTCATTGGAGGTTTGCAGCAAATTTGTGAGAATGCTGCCCTACATAAAACAACAGTGTTAATATAGATCAAGCATTTTAAGCTAGGTCAGGAAGATCTCAAAGATGAGCCAAAAGAGGGAAGACTGTCCACCTTAACGAATGAAGGAATTGTGGCAGAAGTTCAGAAATTGGTTGCAGAAGACCATAAAAATACCATTGATATGATGATAGCTACCGAGGGGAAACTCACATATTTGGCATGTTCAAAATTAAGGGAGCCTCTTGGCCTCAGCAAGTTTTCAGCTGGATAGGTGACAAAGCTTTAAATCAACAGTTCTCAACGTGTGGATTGCAATCCCTTTGGGGGTTGAACGACCCTTTCACAGGGATCATCCGATTCATAACAGCAAAATGACAGGAAGTATCAACGAAAATAATTTTATGGTTGGGGGGCCGGGTGTCACCACAACATGGGGAACTGTATTAAAGGGTCACAGCATTAGGAAGGTTGAGACCCACTGCTTTAGATTGAGACCATCCAGCCCTTAGATCTGATCTTTCCACCTGTCTTTTAAACAAGCTCCAACCCAGTGAAAGTGATTTTAAGGAATGAACCATTTTAAGGTTTCTAAGGGAGAAAGATGGACCTTTCTACTCCCACAAAGAGTTGCAATCTCAGAAACCCACCAGGGCAGTTCTACCCTGTCGTAGAGGGTCACTATCTGTCAGCATTTCCTCAAAGGCAGTGTTTTGTTGGGTTTTATTTTATTTTTGCTATGAAAAATTGTACTATTCCAAAATTTCACCATTTCTTTTATTAAATAATTCTTTTGTAAAATGTTTTCTTATGCTTCCCCCACTCCCATCTAAAATTTGTGCTCTAAGATGCTTTGGATTAAGAATATTCAGTTTGATCTGCCTTCTCTAGCTGCTGCTTTTTGAATTTGTGGTCTACCCTTAGGGTGGCAGGATCAGTGGTCTGTGACAGGGAAACAGGAATAGGATTTATTACATTGAAACTCGGTTAACCCTTCCTGTAGGATTGTGTTGCTTTTGAGAAGCACACTTTTAGAGAAGTCATTTGTTTGCATGCCTGTTTTATACTGTACTCTTAGTGGTTTGTAGAAAATTTCAGACTCTGAGGATATTTTCTAGAAGTGAGGCTCAGATTTGTAAGTTGCCTAAGAAATATTTTTAACAATTCTGTGTAATGTTGACAGCATGCATTTTATTATATTTCATTAATTATTTTACTGGGGGGGTGTCCTAAAAGTCTTATAACAATCCATTATTTAATTGTATTAAGCACACATTACATATGTTACTATCAACATTTCCAAAACATTTTTCCACTTAAGCCCTAAGTATCAGCTCCTCTTTTCCCCGCTTTCCCCCACACTCTCTCACCTTCGTGAATCCTTGGCCAATTATATATTATTGTTGTTATTTTGTGTCTTACACTGTGTCTTTACCCACATTCGTCCCACTGTGGGTCGGATAATATATATCTCTTCAATCTTATGAGCACTCCCCTCCCCCTCTCCGCTGCATGTTTTTTTTTAATTGAGGTGGAGAGGAAAGGCTGATCATAGGGCCAGCCATGAAAGGCATTGCCATCTTAGAAAAAATGTTTGAAACACTTCTTAATTGTTAAACGATACTTCAGTCTGCCCATTAGGAGAGGAACAAGTAAAGCTGTAGTGGTTAGTTTCTTTCTCACCAATGCAGTTTTCACGTTTTCTTTAAATTTCTTAAAAATTACAATGCACATTCTTTTATTATTCATTAAGTATCTGCTTATTTTTTTGGAGGGCAAGTAAGATGGATAGTTTTAGACCCATTGGCATTCTGATATTTAAAAAGACACATTATAGACAACTGATTAAAAGCAATGGATACATTTAAAATAAAACACTTCATTTGATTCCAAGTACTGTATATTTTGAAGCTAGGAGGAGTCCTGATTGAAGGACTGTAAGTGCTTTGTTTTGCCTACTTTGAGAAAACTTGAAGATGGATGCAAATGTCAGATTTAGCCTGCGAAGGTTTTTTTTTTGAAAGAGGTAGGCTTTCAAGAGCTGACAGTAGGGTGGGTGGGCATTTAAGGTGTACTTTGACACTATGTCCAGTTGCTCCAGCAATATGTATTGAAAATACTCTCCCTCCACCACTGACTTGCTTTTTCTTCTTTGTCAAAAACTCATTTAGGCATATTTGTGTGGACCTGTTTCTGGTCTTCTGTTCTGTTTCTTTGTCTTCCTCTCCCAGGACCACAGTTGGCTTGATTACTGCAGCTGTATAGTAAATCTCAACATCATGAAGTGTGACTCTTCCACGTTATTTTTCTTTAAATATACGTACATATTTTAAAGTATAGATGTGTATATAATTTCAACATTTTAAAATGTGTGTTTCAGATATTTTCTGATATTTTGATATGAATTACATTAAGTATGTGCATCAATTATGGGCGACTTGACATCTTCAGTGTTGACTTGTGACACATGAACGCAGTCTCTCTGCTTAGGGTTTCTTTCATTAGCGTTCAGTAATTGTTATTCTGATCCTTTACTTGTTTTATAAGATTTGTATCTAAGTTTTATTTTCTTTGGAGCAATTGTAACTGGTATTGGTGTTTAAATTTATGCTTCAACTTGTTTGTGCCAGCATTTATTGATTTTATGAATTGACATTGTATCCTATGACCTTACTGAACTCACTTATTAAGTTACAGGAGTTTGGGCTTTTTGTTTTGTATATAGATAATCATTTTATTCCTTTCCAATCAGTATATTGTTAATTACATTTTATTACTTTATTGAAGTGCGTAGAATTTCTAGTACCATATTACACAAGAGTGATTTTTTTGCCTTGTTCTTGATTGTAAAGGGCAAACACTCAATTTTTCACCATTAAATTCGATATGAACTATAGGTTTTTATTATAGAAGCGCTTTATGAAATTAGGAAGTTCCCTTCTATTCTTAATATACTGAGGTTTTATTATTGTAGGACTGTTAAATTTCATTTTATGCCCCTTTTTCCATCAATTCATATGAGCATAAGATTTTTCTTAGGCGGGCACACACATATACATACAACCTAAGAACACACAGACATTTTTGAATGTTGAATCAGCTTTACATGTTGGTGTGAAAACAACTCATTTGGTTATAATGTATTACATTAAAATATTAATACATTGTTAGATTTTGTTTGCTAAAATTTAAGTGAGGACTTAACATAAGCTATAGCTCATTTACGTATGTTGTATTTGACTTTTTTAAAAATCTTTTTCTGGTTGGGGCAACAAAGTAATTTTGGCTTCATATAAAATTAGTTGGGAATAGTTTCTTGTGTAAAATTGGTATTGATATATTAATTGCAAGGAGCCCTGTTGGTACAGTAGTTACTCAGTTAACTGGGAGAATACTCACTAGAAAATTGGATAGTTTGAAACTACTAACCACTTTGAGGGATTGGAAACCCAAATGGGGCAGTTCATTGTTCCATAGGGGTGTCTTAAGTGGGAACCTACTTGTCAGTACACAACAACATGCTACTTTAATATTGTATGTTTTGGTTTTTTTTTTTAGATAGGATTAGATGCAGTTTCTGTAGGTGACACTTATTTATAAAGAATATCTTAGACTTGAGCATGATTTTTGCATGGATATTTTGTGGCCAAATGCCCTACCAAATGTCAGGTCAGGTGTATGTCTGTTTATTTTTTCTGATGGTAGACAAAGGAAACATTATTAGTCATTAATATGTAAGTAGTGCTTTTGAGTATAAGGACATAAAACTTTCTGATACTGGATTATGTGACTAGATCTATTGATACTCAATTTCTTGAAGAGTTTGGCTTAATGTGAATTATATATAGTTCTGGAAATGAATTTGGAATTTAAAGCTATCTGTTTAATTTTGTAGATCTGTAAACCAAAGCAGTGGAAAGTTTGGTAACTTGTTCAGGGTCACAGTTTATGATGTAGACTCCAAATTCAAATCACGGTCTCCGAAGCCAGTTGTTGTTCACTAGAGAGCAGCACTGTTTCACCCTGGGACTTTGACAAGCAAAGCACCAAATATACACAACACATGTACAGATAAATGGTTCTGAATGGGCCTGTTTAACCCCATATACATCCAAGGTCTCATAGTTTTCTTGCTTATTTTTTAAGGAAAACCAGTTCTTCTCTTGTGCATTATGTCCCCCTAGTTGTTTTGCTAACCACAAAGTCAATAGTTCAAAATCACCAGCTACTCAGAGGGAGAAAGATGAGGTTTTCTACTTCCATACAGTGTTCCAGCCTTGTAAACCCACAGGGACAGTGTTAACCTGTGGGTAAAACCTAGTCCTGTAGGGTTGCTGAGTCAGCATCGACTTGATAGTAGTCCGATTTGAGTGATTTAAAAGGTCCTCATACCCCGACTCTTGCAGCACCAGATGGGATACTGACAAGTGAATGCAGATGATAGAGTTCTGGGTGTGGACTCCCTGACTCTGTCCAGCATGCAGGCAGTGGTAGCAACAGTGGCTTTAGGGCCAGGCTGCTCCTGCTGCCCAAATGGGTGTAACAGCAGGTGTGACTGAGCATACTTTGTTCCCTCCCACCTAGCTTCCTCTGGATCCACTTCCATCAACAGCTGGTCACTCCCTGCTCTTCAGCTGCTGCCATTGCCTCTGCCGCTGCCAGCGATGCTGACCAGGCCAACTGGAAGTGAGCTCCTATAGAGAGTGCTTGCACAGCGTGCCGATCACATGGCGCCCAATTTCACAGACTGCATTGTGACTAAACTACACAAACCTATATTTTCTATATGTAGATTTCAGCTACCCATTGCAAGATTTATCAAATGGAACTCAAACATGGGGATTTGAGAAAACAAATTTTGATATACATCATGGGTTAAAAACCACTGTATTAAACCCTGTAGAGAAAACTTTTATGCTTATTATTTAACAAAAATAGCTGGTGAATTCCTTACAGAGTTACTTTGGTGGAATTAGCCCTATGGGTAGAGATTTAGTTTCAGAAATTTTTTAATTGGGAGATGCTTTTGAAAATAAATGCATAAAATGATTTCTGTTCTTTTTTAAAGAAGTATATTTTTATAGTCACAATGTGAGCTTGACATAAAAGTGTTTATAATTTGATCTGCTATATCTAGTTGTATCTAGTGTTAGGGATCATGTTATATATAGTGTGTACTTAGACATCCAGGGAATAGAGACCAAATAAAGAACCAGCCTTAGGAAGAATAGGGAACCTGCCACAGTTTTCCTTTAGTATCAAATGGTAGTCTAGATCTAGAAAATCCAGAAATCTTAATTTATCATTAAAAAAGACATAATAGAAGTATTTTTTAAAATAATAAGGTTATTCCAGGCAGTCCTCGGATTACATTCTTAATTCTATCTTTAAGTCAAATTAGTATGTAAATTGAAAGGGTCAGGGATAACGCATATCTCATACCAGTCAAATGTATGCAATATAAAATTTATATTAAAAAAAACAAGACAAAAACACTTCTAGGTACACTGAAACACCTTGAACTAATTGGTTATGTTTTTGTTCCAAATCACAGCCACTCTATATACAACAGAATAAAGCACTGACTGGTTCTGGGCCATTCTCATAGTTCTTTGTTTGTATGTTTGTATGCCCATTATTGCAGTCACAGTGCTAGTCTATCTATCTTGTTGAGGGTCTTCCTCTTCTTACTTGTCTCTCTACCAAACATGATGCTCTTTTCCAGGGACTGAGCTTTACTGATAACATGTGCAAAATACCCAGAGACAACCGGTACTTTATTTTTTCTTGACTTGATTGCTGTGTGTCATGAGCTGTTTTCAGCTCTAAAGAACCTTGGTAGTATAGTGGGTTATACTTGGGGCTACTAACCAAAGAAAGGTCAATAATTCAGACACTCCACAGAAGAGTGATACTTGGCTCATAGGGATTTACTGTCTGGGGAATCCAAGCAGGCAGTTTTACTCTGTTGTGTAGCGTTGTCATGAACCAGAATTGATTTGATGGCCTTGGGTAGGTGGTCATTGTATAGGACAAAGTAGAAATGCCTCACAGGATTTCCTAGCCTGTACTGTAATCTATACAAAAAGAAGATTGTTGGGTCCTTTTTCACATCATCAACCTCTTGGTTAGCAGCTCAGTGCTTAATCATCAAGCCACTAGGTTCCTCTTTTTCTAGACTCAGTCCAAACTAAACTCACTTCCATTGAATCCAGTTCAACTCATAACACCATATAGGACAAAGTGGAACCCCCCTGTGGGTTTCAGAAACTAAATCTTTACAGGCGTAGAGAGCTTCATTTTTATCCTGTGGAGCAACTGTTGGGCTTGAACCATTGGCATTGTGGTAAGCAACCCAAAGCATAACCCACTCTGCCACCAGAAGATTGACAAATCCAACCCCTCCTTTTCTAGGCGAGGGTCAGCAAATACAAAGCACTTGTTTTGTTTCCCCTCCATTCCTTTTAATTTTAAGACCCTAATTCAATAGAATACTAAAAGTAGCTATTATTAATTGATTGGAATGAAACTCACAGGTGAAACCTTTTTGGCATTTCTGCTCAAGACAGTGTTCTCTTTTTTGTTAATTTTGTTTAAGTAGTATTCCCGTTCTTCAATGGACTGCTGGCTATATAGGGATTTTTTTTAAATGTGCCCTAGGCATGAAACAGCTCTGGCCACAATCCAGGCATCAAGCTAGGATGAACAAAGGACTTCAAGTTGGCTCTGTCCCTGACTGATATAAGAGCACCACTACCAATCAATTGTCTCTTCGTATATAGGGATTTTAACATAAATTAAATATTTCCCTCCCTGTCCCATCCTTACCCCTACCCGCAATTCTTAAATTCTTAACACTATGAAACACACACACACACACACACACACACACACACACACACACACACACACACACCAGGTTAACTAGACTTTGGAATGAGGAGATTGTTTTAAGACAAGTGCTTGCACTGTCCAAGTCCAACCCCAGCAGGCTGGTTATGCATAGTCCATGAGCTATTTATTAATGTTTTTCACTTTGTTTAATTGAAAAATTTCGAATTAAGATTTTATATGTTCAAAATAGATGAAATTCAGTTTTTAGTGTCTGCAAATAAAGTTTTATTGGACCATAACTGTGCTTTTTCATTTGTTGCCTAAGGCTGATTTGTTCTACAATGTTAAGTTTAATATTTGCAACTGAGACTGTGGATGGCCTGCAAAGCCATAGTTACTTGTCTGGTCACCATAGAAGAAAGCTTGCCAATTGTGTATCATAATAAACATGTGGACAGTAATTGATTGCTGCTAGATTATTTGATAAAGGAGGAAGATTATTCTGTTAGTATTTTCATTGTTTTAAAAAAGAAATAATTTAGAAAATGGCTACTTTTGGTTTACACACATAAATAGTAATAGTAGTAGCCTTTTGTTTATAAAATGTAGTTGACATAGATTCACCAAGCACGGTTTACAATGTCAACTCATGCTATTATTTCTTCCTAGTGGAAAGGAAGTCCCTGAGATGCATACTAGTGGCTTATCATTGCATCTCGTTGTATACTCTAGAATAATAGTTCTCCTTGTTTGTACCAAGACCCCTTTAGATTCTTAAAAGTTCAAAACCCAAAGAGCTTCTGTTTATATGGATCTTATCTTTAGTGTTTACCCTCTTAGGAGTTAAAACAGCAAAATTTGATATACTAATTTATCTGAAAATAATCATACCAAATTACATATTAACAAAAGAACAGATTTTTATAAAACTCAGTTATTTCCTAAAACATAACATTTAGTAAATCTGTTTGGTAGACTACAGTTGGATTCTCATGTCTATTTCTCCATTCAATCTGTTGTGATATGTGTTGATTGGTTTATACAAAGGAAGTCTGGCCACACACAAATGCATAGTTAGAAAATAGAGGCATATTTAATCATTATCAGATAATCTTGGATTATCAGACTTATTGAAGTATCATGTACACAGAGTACAATGTATCTTTAGATGTGAAATTTAGCCATATAAAATGTGGTTAGCCGGTATAGTCTTATGACCTCCAATCCAGTTAAAGTATAGAGAAAGTTTCTTCATATACTCGTGTCATCACTCACCTCACCGTATCTCTAGCTCCTGATTATCTCTGATTCAATTTTTCCACCTATCTTTTCTTTTCCAGAGTGCCTTACAAATTGAACCCCACGACATACTAGACTCTGGCTTCTTAAACATTTGGCGTAGTATGCCTTAAGTTCATACCCGTGGTTGCAGCTTCTACCTGCTGTGGCGTTCATTTTTATTGGAAGGATGCTTGTTCGTTTGCTAGCAACGAACATTGGGCACTTTTTAGTTTTTAACAATTAAAAATGAAACCACTGGGAACACTTGTTTTTGTGTTGCCACCTTTCCTTCTTGCTGAGCAGAATAGGAAGAGCATGCTTGACTATAAGTAGCGCCAACTAATTCTGAAGAGGCTGGGTCATTCTGCGTTTCTTCAACCAGCAGTGTCTACGTACAAACTCAATTTTAAAAAAATCTGTTTTAATAAGTGTGTAGTGGCATTTGTCATGGTTTTTATTTGTATGTCTCTAAGGATGTTGGGTATCTTTTCATATGGAATTTGCCATTCACCCCTGAATCTACAAAGTTATTGTTAGAATATTTTTTCCATTAAAAAGAATGCATAGTTTATTTTTTTATTATTGAATTCTGAGCATTCATTGAATCTCAGTTCTTTATCAGAGAAGCATTTTGCAACAATATTCCCTCATGTATATTTTTAATTTTTGGTCAGATCTAACTAGCTCTTTCCCTTATAGCTCAGAGGCTTTTTGTTCTCTCTGAAAATTAGTTTATTACTGGTCACAATGATTTTTATATATGTTTTCTAAGGGAAGGCTAACAGTTTTAGGTCTTTTGAATTGAGGTTTTAAATTAATTTCTGTGTAATGCATGAGAAATGGATAGAAGTTCTTTTAGCGGGGAGGAGTTGAAAACACGTTTATTGTATACCTGTTGACCATATATGTGTTGGTCTATTTCTGTGTTGGTCTATTTCTGGATTCTGTATTGTTTCACTGACATTTCTGTCAGTGATCAGTGTCTTGATCGTGGTAGCTTTATATAAGTCAGAAAATCAGGTAGTATAAAGTTTCCCTTGTGCCTTTTTATTTTAAAATGGTTTTAATCCCAGTGTCTTATTTTTCCATGAGATAAGAGATTGCTTCTAAAAAGTTCGTTGTACTGTGGGATTTGGGACATGAACATGAACTTTTTGTCCTTTAATAAATAATATTGCTTGGTTTTGCATGCTGAATGGACTTTTTTAAACAAAAAAAACCCTGAATGCTTTTGTTATATCACATGCTATTCATTTGGAAAATACTGGTTCTTTGGGCTCTGCAGGCCATCTACAGTCATTTAAAAATCATGGTTTTTTATATCACCCTTTGAGAAGGTGTCACTAGCAGTGATATGTACAAGTTTCTTGAAACTCTATTTTTCACTTGAAAGTTCAACTTGTATCATTGGCAATATAAACTTTCAGTTGTTTTTCTTCAATGGATGCTCATCTAGGAGACTTTCTGAGACCAGGGCTGCCAGATGCCCAAGTATTAATAATCATAGTTTGTTTATGACTCAATCATACAAGGTTTTCTTCTTGAGGCAACCATCATACTTGAGTATACAGGAGAAGTGCTTTTGCTTACTTTCCAGTTTGTCACAGAGAAGATTGAAAAGAAATTTACTCAAGGGTTGATATTTCATCAAGAACATGCTTAAGTGAATCTGGCCTTTTACAGAGAAATCTTCTGATAAAATATTATAATTTGAAACCTAAACCAAATGTTTTAACACAGGGAAGACAAGTGAATAGTGTTTACATTAGCAACACTGGAAGTTGGTATATTGGGACAACCTCTTTTAAGAGCTAATAGCCATTAATATCAAATTGTTGTTTTCTTATTTTCTAGGTGCTATACTTGGCAGATCAGAAACTCAGGAATGCATTTTCTATAATGCTAATTGGGAAAGAGATAGAACCAATCGAACTGGTGTTGAACCCTGTTATGGTGACAAAGATAAACGACGGCATTGTTTTGCTACTTGGAAGAATATTTCTGGCTCCATTGAAATAGTGAAGCAAGGTTGTTGGCTGGATGATATCAACTGTTATGACAGGTAAGAGTGCTTTTAGTATTTTTGTAAATAGGGCTTAGTATTTTTATTTACTAAGTGAAATGATGATCAATGCATGGATTTTCACTTAAATGTCTCTTACTGTTAAAAGATGGGAATATGCTCTTATGATAGAATAAAGGTTTCAAGTAAAATACTAAACATGGAATATTTATGTTTTTTATCTTGGATTTTTTTTGAGTAATCTACCAACTTGTGAGAATACTAGATACAAACCATTCCTGTACTGATGCTTTTAGGATTATACACCTGCGTGCGCACGCACATGCACCAATTTTAAGAGAAAGCAAGATTAAAAGTTTGTGTAAAAAGGTAGCATATTTGCTGTAGGAGCTGTTCTTACGGAGAATACAACTTAATCATAGTATTTTGTTTCCTCCTTTATATATCTTGGAGGAATTGATCTTGCTGTACACCCTGCCTCTTCTTTTTTTTTCTTGCAAAGTTAACTGTTCTTGACCTCGAGAGGTAATTTACTTCAGAACTCAGTCCTTAGAAAGCTACATTAAGAAAAGAAAATAGCTCAAATTGTTCTGTTTGTACTGGAAATGAGATGTGCATACAGTGATCATTTTGTTGATTACTTGTGTTCTTTCCTTAAGAGGCAAAGGTGGGCCGATCACTGGACTACCTCTAGATGGCCGGCAGGGATATTTGGAGGCTAAAGTCCTATACACCCCCTGAGTACTAGATAGCTCTTAGTCCCTTTGCAGGAGCCTCAGTTGGTTACTGGGAGTTGGGTCTGTTTTCCGTGTGTGATAATATCACAATATAGTAAAGAAGTACATGAAAGCAAAATTTACTCCACTTTTCATGAGAAATTATAGCACAGTAATTCAGTATTTAATTTTTATTGTGTGCCTGCAGATCTGCTAATTATCCAGGAATTATTTCTATATTATGTATCTTAAGTGGACTTCTGCTTATGGAGGAGTCCTGGTAGTGCTGTGAATTATTCATTGGGATGGTAACTGCAAGGTCAGCAGTTCGAAACCACCAGTTGCTCTGCAGGAGAAAGATGAGGCTTTCTACTCCTGTAAAGACTTACAGTCTGGGAAAATCATGGGAGCAGTTATATTTTGCCCTGGAGGGTTGCTATGAGTTGGAACTGACTCGATGGCCTGAGATTTAGATTCTGTTTATTGAAGTGTGAGCATCAAGTGATAATTGGTATTTTGAAAGGTAAGTAGGAAGCTGGGGCCTTGGTAGTTCAGTGGTTAAAATACTTGGCTACAGACGGAAAGGTCCTGCGATTTGAACCCACCAGGGGCTCTACAAGGGAAAGATGTAGTACTCTGCTTCCATAGAGATTCACAGCCTTGGAAACCCCAGGGACAATTTTATTCTGTCCTTATGTAGTTCCTGTGAGTTGGCATCAACTTGACAGCAATGGATTTGGTTTAAATTGGGAAGAAATTGAAGAGGAATGGTAGTGGTGGTATGGAATAGGGTTTGGGGATCATCTTGATCCCAAACTCTTTTGTTAGTTGAAATCAGCATTCCTTATTCTTCATGTGGCAAAACTTTCCTATGCCTCTTGCCTACAACCAGTTTTTCAGTTGCTTGAGACTCAGGCAGTGTAGCCATTTTTGCTGGAGATAGAACTTTGCTATACACATAATAATTACCTATTTATTTGTGGAGTAATATTACTGTACCATTTTTATTTCTAGCTCATTTATGTGAATGTAAAAATAAGTGAGTTTCTGTTTTTATTTAAATTCTATGGGAAAACAGGAAAAGAAGAGAAAGGAAGAGTTGAGATAGCACTGTGACTCTACTACTCAACTACTCAGTGTCATCGGTCAATACCGACTCAGTGACCCTATAGGACAGAGTCCAGCTGCCTCTTGAATTTCTAAAACTACAACTCTTTATGGAAGTAGAAAGCCCGTCTTTTTCCCATGGAGTAGTTGAAGGTTGTGAACTGTTGACCTTGCAGTCACAGCCCCATGTGTAACCACTATGCGGGTTAGTACAGGAAACCCCAAACCAACAATTGTTGAATCAGTTCTGACTCATCACGACTCTATAAAATAGAGTAGAATTATAATTTATAAATTATCAAGGGTTCATGAAGGAGGGGGGAACGGGGAGGGTGGGAAAAAAATGACCTTATGCCAGGGGCTTAAGTGGTGAGCAAATGTACATAATTGTATGTATAGATTGTGATAAGAGTTGTATGAGCCCCTAATAAAACGATTAAAATAAACAGATAAAAAAAAAAAGAGTTGTATGAGCCCCCAATAAAATGATAAAAAAAAGAAATATCCTAATGATCATAAACAAACAACTTTAAAACAAGCAGCTGATACCATGAGGCACAGAGCAAGATGACATGGCAGCTGCTCTAATTGTTGGACTCTGTTTCTTATCTACTGGTAATGAAAATTGTTGCCCACTGCTTAATACTTATGGTCTTTAAAATAAAATTTATTAAAAAAATAGAGTAGAATTGCCCCATGGGATTTCCATTGCTGTAAATTTTTTTGGAAACTGACTCCTTCCATAAAAATTTATTTCTGCTGTAGAGTGACGGATGGGTTTGAACAGCCAACCTCACACTTAGAAGCCAAACTGTTTAGCTCCTGTACTTCCAAGATTCATTTTATTATATCTGAAAATTCACTACCATCAAGCCAATTCTGACTCAGTTGACCCTATAGGACAGGGTAGAACCTTTTCTCTGGGTTTTGGAGACTGTAACTCTTTATGGGAATTGAAAGCCTCATCTTTCTTCTGAGCAAGTGGCGGTTTCCAACTGCTGACCTTGTGGTAAGCAGCCTAACTGGAAACTCATGATATTAGATGGGGATAAGTAATTTTCTTGGATTATCTTGAATTACTAGGTATTTGATCACATTGATGATCTCTTGTATTCTGAAGCATATTTAGAAGTGTAACATTTGTTTTTAAATTTTAACATTTCTTTTACAAATTGCTAAAATAGCGTTCATTTGTCTTTTTAATGGTTTACTGAATAAATATTAGGAGGCTTTAAAAAAAGTTCATGGAAAAATTTTAATATCTTGTAATTCCATGAGCTTTTGAAACCCCTTTGTATTAAAAATAAAGCTTTTATTTCAAAGTATGCTTTGTTAAAACTGCCTCTCTTTTAAAGTTCTTTTTAGAGTTGAAGTTGAACCTTAATATTCTAATAACCATCACAAAAATTTATTGTTTATATGTAATAAATGTCTTTAAATTCACCTGGTGTTTATTAATCATATTTTAAAATGTGATTTGTATTGTATGTTTCTTTTATAGATATGGCTGTTTCTTAGTGGTTGAGTAGGAGAACAAATCCATAGCATTTTGTCCACTTTGCTCTGTATAAAGGCTACCTATCTTCCACTCCGCTTTTAAATTAAGTGATCCAATGCTAATCGTTCTTAGCATTCTTTAGTCCTGTTGTTTGCTATTTGCAGTATTGCTGTTATTTATAGCTTATCTAAATTCTGTTCATTATGCTGTAAAAAATGGCATCAGTCATTCCCATGCCTCGTTTGGTTGTCTGATTTTGTAATATGTTCTCATTAGATATGAGCTTGTATCAATTTTTATTTTCTACTTGTTTATATCTTTTCTGTATCAGTGAAATTGGAAAACTATTTCCTGTGAGCAAAAGTATTCATTGGCCAAACTTTCTCATTGGCTTTGTTTGTCTTAGAGCTTTTTAATAAAGTACAAAAAATATGATCATCCGAGTGGTCCCAAAGGGATCAGTTACCAGGCATCAAAGAACAAAAAATCATATCATTGACTGCACACCTCCATGATAGGATCGCTGAAGACAAATGGGTGCACAAGCAAATGTGGTGAAGAAAGCTGATGGTGCCCGGCTATCAAAAGAGATAGTGTCTGGGGTCTTAAAGGCTTGAAGGTGAACAAGCGGCCATCTCGCTCAGAAGCAAATAAGCCCACATGGAAGAAGCACACCGGCCAGTGCGATCACGAGGTGCCCAAGGGACCAGATATAAGGCATCATGCAAAAAAAAAAAAGATATAAGTGTGTGTATGTATGTGTATATATGTGTATATGTATGTATGTATGTGTATATATATATTATATTAAATGAAGGGGGAAGTGCAGAGTGGAGACCCAAGGCCCAAGTGTCGGCCAATGGAGATCCCCTCATAGAGGGGCTTAGGAGAGGAGATGGGTTAATTAGGGTGTGAGGTAGTATCGATGAAGAACACAGCTTTCCCCCAGATCCTGGATGCTTCCTCCCCCCAACTACCATGATCCGAATTCTACCTTGCAGGGCTGGATAGGACAGAGGCTGTACACTGGTACATATGAGGGCTGGAGGTACAGGGAATCCAGGGTGGATGATACCTTCAGGACCAAGGGCGTGAGGGACGATGCTGGGAGAGTGGAGGGTGAGTGGGTTGGAAAGAGGGAACTGATTACAAGGAGCCACATGTGACCTCTTCCCTGGGAGAGGGACAGCAGAGAAGGGGGGAAGGGAGACCCCGGATAGGGCAAGATATGACAAAATAACGAGGTATAAATTACCAAGGGCATATGAGGGAGGGGGGAAAGGGGAGGGAGGGGGAGGAAAAAAAAAAAAGAGGACCTGATGCAAGGGGCTTAAGTGGAGAGCAAATGCCTTGAGAATGATTGGGGCAGGGAATGTATGGATGTGCTTTATACAATTGATGTATGTATATGTATGGATTGTGGTAAGAGTT
Organism: Tenrec ecaudatus; assembly: GCF_050624435.1. Lineage (NCBI taxonomy): Eukaryota > Metazoa > Chordata > Mammalia > Afrosoricida > Tenrecidae > Tenrec > Tenrec ecaudatus. The sequence goes on along the minus strand of NC_134542.1, from coordinate 93,039,077 downwards.
GTTTGAGTCCCTAATAAAATGTAAAAGAAGAAAAGAGAAAAAAAATGATTAGGGCAAAGACTGTACAGATGTGCTTTATACAATTGATGTATGTATATGTATGAACTGTGAAAAGAATTGTATCAGCCCCAATAAATTGTTAAAAAAATATGATCACCATAGATTAGTCATTATGAAATGAAGTGATAGTTTCAAAAAACAAGTATGATTGTTACAGTGAATTTAAAAAATTGGACATTTTGACCCTTAAGAATTGATCATTGGATATTGAAAATCCTGAAAGTGAATATAAACAATTTATTTTTATTTTATTTTCCTGTCTTTTAAAAAAATCATTTTATTAGGGGCTCATACAACTCTTATCACAATCCATATATACATCATTGTGTAAAGCAAATTTGTACATTCATTGCCCTCATCATTCTCAAAACATTTGCTCTTCACTTAAGCCCCTGGCATCAAGTACTCATTTTTCCCCTCACTCCCCGCTCCCTCCTTCCTCATGAGCCCTTGGTAATTTATAAATTATTACTTTGTCATATCTTTCCCTGTCTGACGTCTCCTTCACCCACTTTTCTGTTGTCCATCCCCCAGGGAGAAGGTCACATGTAGGTCCTTGTAATCGGTTTCCTCTTTCCAACCCACTCTCCCTCTATCCTCCCAGTATCACTACTCACACCACTGGTCCTGAAGTTATCATCCACCCTTGATTCCCTGTGTTTTTCCAGTTCCTATCTGTACCAGTGTCCATCCTTTGCTCTATACAGACTTGCAAGGTAGAATTCAGATCATGATGGGAGTGTGTGTGTGTGGGGGGGGAAAGAAGCATTTAGGAACTAGAGGAAAGTAGTATTGTTCATGCTACATCACACCTTGAATGGCTTGACTCCTCCCCTAGACCCCTCTGCAAGGGGATCTCCAGTGGCTGACAGATGGGTTTAGGATTTCCACTCTGAACAACCCTCCCTTATTCACTATGGTAACATTTTTTTGGTCTGATGATGCCTTTATACCTGATCCCTTCGACACCTCGTGATCGCACAGGTTGGTGTTCTTCTTCCATGTGGGCTTTGTTGATTCTGAGCTAGATGGCTGCTTGTTTACCTTCAAGCCTTTAAGACCCCAGACACTATATCTTGATAGCCGGGCACCATCAGCTTTCTTCCCCACATTTGCTTATGCACCCATTTGTCCTCAGCGATCGTATCATGGAGGTGTGCACCCAATGATATGATTATTTTGTTCTTTGATGCCTGATAACTGATCCCTTCGGCACCTTGTCATCACACAGGCTGGTGTGTTCTTCCATGTGGGCTTTGTTGCTTCTGAGCTAGATGGCCGCCTGTGTACCCTCAAGGTTTTAAAACCCCAGACACTATATATTTTGATAGCCGGGCACCATCAGCTTTCTTTACCACATTTACTTTTTCACCCACTTTGTCTTCAGCGGTTGTGTCGGGAAGGTTAGCATCATAGAATGTAATAGTAGAAAGTATTAGTAGAAATTTAATAGTAGAAAGTATTCTTGCATTGAGGTAGTACTTGAGTGGAGACCCAATGTCCTTCTGCTACCTTAATAATAAACCTATAAATTTAGGCACATAGATCTGTTTCCCCATCATTATATATAAATATATTGAGGCCTGGTAGGGCATGATCAAGGGTAAAATATATAACCAAGAAGAATTGCTGAAACCCAGGTGGGGACTGAGCATGATAGTGAGACAGGAGGAAGAAAGTCAAGGGAAATAGAGGAAAGAGCTGGGAGGCAAAGGACATTTATATAGGTCTAGATAAAGACATGTAAATAATTTATTTTTGAGCAGAATTTTAGGAAAATACCTATTGTACGTTTAGTATAATATTCGTTTTAATTTTCTCCCTTTGTTTATAGGACGGATTGTATAGAAAAGAAAGACAGCCCTGAAGTATATTTTTGTTGCTGTGAGGGCAATATGTGTAATGAAAGGTTTTCTTATTTTCCGGAGATGGAAGTCACACAGCGTAAGTTCACAAGAAAATGCATAGTACATTTAACTATTTAACTAGTAAATTGAAAATAAAGTGTACTTGAGTTGGATATAGTGATTTATTTCTACCTTTCTAATTAAAAATGAATTACTATTTTTATTTCTACTTCATCTATTTTTCTTAAACTTTGATAAAAAGAATAAAATACTTAAAAAAATTTAATGAGTTGATTTTTTTCCCCCTTCCCCTTTCTATAGCTACTTCAAATCCAGTTACACCTAAGCCACCCTATTACAACATCTTGCTTTATTCCTTGGTGCCATTAATGTTAATTGCGGGAATTGTCATTTGTGCATTTTGGGTGTATAGACATCACAAGATGGCATACCCTCCTGTACTTGTGCCAACACAGGTATGTTAATTGCCTCATTTTGTGTTGTTTGCAATGATGTATATTGGAAGAAAAATTATTTTAGGGTTTTAAAATATGTGGGGATAATTTTACTCCCCTTATTCTAATTGGGAAAAATGCCTTTAGTGATACCTATTATAAAGTTGAAAATAATTTTCTTTTGGAGTTAAATTCTGAATAGTTATTTTCAGATTGTTAATTCTGTGACATTAATTTTCTTTGCCCTAAATTGTTTCTCATTCAAGGGAGTAGGTAGAATAGAATGGAGGGTCATTTCTCTTGTTCTTCTTTGGAGATTTTTACTTTCACCCAGTATGTTTTGTTTCTAGGTAAGCATTCATGATAGAGTAGAAGTGATACCACTATTCTTCCTTTCCCTTCTTTCATCTATTCCTAAGTTTTGTGTCTTTCAAGCCAACTTCCCAACGCATGGGAAGGGGCCCAAGAGCGTGAGGCAGAGAGTGTCACCTGAAAGACAGTCTTTAGCTAGAGCCATACACATTGTTTGTATGTGAGCAGCATTTCTCATTTTGTGTTGTTGATAGTTACAAGTATATACTGTAAACATATGTGTACACACATATTTGTTTATAGCATATCAAGGGTGTACTGAAGCTTAAAATTTATTTTTATTGCCTTTAATTCTTATCCCCTCCCAAAACATTTCTGAAAATATAGGTGTGGTGGGTAAAGATTAAATTCATTAAAATTTCCTCATTCTCGACCATGTAGACATGTAGACAGTTGGCGCTGGTCCAGTATTTTGTAAGAACTGTTTAGTAGGAGTTAATATTCAACAAGTCTAGGAAAACTGATAATTTTTTTATATACTTGCTTGAGACATATCTAACTCCTGCTTTTAGGATTTCATTTAACTCCTTGGATCAGATTACCTTGGCCTTCTGGATATCTTGGTTTATTATAGGTTTTCTAGTACTTGTGAGAGTGATTGTCAAAACTTGGTAGGAGAAAATGGTAAAGTCCTATAACTTAGTGACCAAAGTAACTCCTTTCCTTATATATTTGTATAACACTTCTTTCTCAGTTGTTGCAGTGATTTGTTAGCAACAGATCACTGATCCCTACAATCTCTGTAAGATGTTTATGTGGAGATGTAAACCAATGAAAGCAGTCTTGTTCATGAGTTTGGTAAACATACTCTCATGTGCAGCCCAAATATTTTAGCTTTAAGGTGCTAGTAACTAATTTATGTGTTTACTAAAAATCATACATAAAAAGTGCCTTAAAAGATAACTTTTAGTATCCAGGATATGTGTAGTTTAGTTCAAATGGCCTTAGGACACATTTTCTTAAATTTTTTTTGGGGGGGTGGTGGTAACCAGTTCTTATTTGCTTTAGTATATACTTTTTTGAGGGGTTACCACACACACAAATGGATTTTTTTTTCAGTGCTATGTATTTAAATTTATTTATTTTTTTTACCAAACAGCCTTATCACTTTCAAAGTGATACACTCAATTCAATTGTCAAATCTGTGATTCCATTCTTGGAAACATTTTTCAAACTCGTCTGTTTGAATGGCTGACAACACCTTCCTCGTGTTTTTTTCCCCACCCCTTCAACGTGGTCAAATCGTTATCCTTGCATGGAGTAAGGTCAGGTGAGTCAGGTGCATGGGACAAGAGAGACATACTGTTTTTTACCAAAAACTTGAGCACTGAGATGGCTGCATGAGGAGGTGCATTGTTGTGGTGGCAAACTCAGTCCCCCATCTGCCACATATCAGGCCTTTATTTGTCGCACACTATTATACAATCTTTTCAGATCCTCTAAATCAGTGGTCCTCAAACTTTTTAAATGGGACAGTTCACTGTCCCTCAGACCCGTTGATGGGCCAGACTATAGTTTACAAAAAGAACTATGAACAAATTCCTATGCACACTGCACATATCTTACTTTGAAGTAAAAAAAAACGGGGCAAAACCACCAGGTGGGCTGGATAAATGTCCTCAGTGGACTGCACGTGGCCCCTGGGCTGTAGTTTGAGGATGCCTGCTCTAAATAGAAAGACTGATGAACAGTCTGAGCCAGTGGAGTGAACTCCAAATGCACTGCTCCCCTCAATCAAAAACCAAATGAGCGTGGTCTTCATCTTTGATTTCACTTGCGCTTTTTTTTTTTTTTTTGAGCGAGGTGACAATGGTTTGACTGATGTTTGCTTTGGGGGTCTTAAGAAAAACACCATGTCTTGTCACCAGTCATGGGAACAAAGTCTGGGTCATTTGAAGCTGTCTGTCAAAGCACGGCATGTTTTCACTTGACATTCTTTTTGCTGGTCAGCCACAACCCGAGGCACAAATTTCACAGCCATCCTCTCATTCCCAAATTTTCTGTTAAAATTTGCTGAACCTAGCTCTAAGATGGTCCAGATAACTTCCCCATCTTTTGGTGACAGTTTTGTCCATTTGGGAAGTTTCCAGATGTACGGAATGACGTTTGTCATCAGTTGACGTTTCACCTTTTTTGAAAGGAGAAAACCACTCGAACACGAGTTTTTCCTATAGCGTTGCCCTTGTAAGCTGCGTTGAACAGCACAACAGTTTCTGTGGTATTTATCCTGAGCAAGAAGCAAAATTTCACAGCCACACGCTTTTCTTTTAAATTTTGTGATGACAAAAAAGTGAGGTTCGCGTGAAACTGTTTTTATAATAATATTCACTGTCACCGGAGAGAACCTTCCCAGACAGTGCTACTGGGTGCACTGACTCAGAGCATGTTCCTTGATGCTCGCTCACCCAGAAGGAAAATGTGTGCTATGAAAGCTCCGCCTAAGTGTTGCTTTTTTCCATTTTGGGGGTACCCCCGTGTAGAAGAGACGAATCCACAGTTCTATGATGAAAGAAAACAAGTTAGAGACTATACTTAAAAATAAACTCAATAAAGTTTTCAAAAGATAGGACTTTTAAAATCATGCTGTCGTTTTATTGTCAATATTGGCTTATGAAAACATTTCTACAAATGTTTAAGGCATTTTTTAAGGTCTCTATATTCTTCATAGGGACTGTTTTATTTAGACCGTGTTTATTTCAACGGTCTAGCCTTTTAAAAGGGAAAATGCTTCATGAGTTTCTATTTCTGTAGGCTTTAGTAGATATTCTTGATAGCCGTGATTGATGTGACTATATGCATCTTATGTGGAACCGGGATTGCCCCTGTGGTGAGTGCACATGAAGATATGAATTGCTGAAAGATAAAGGAACACATTTTATGGTTTTTTGCTGGAATGACTTAGAGCGATGAAGCTTTGTTAGGGAACATAAAAGAGATCTCTGACTTTATACTTTTTTTTTCCTCTTGTAAACTACGGTGGAAGAGAGTTTTATCAGCAATGTGGACCTTTCTGGCATCTCTCATGTCTCTAAGACAGAAAGAGTATGCTGTCATGCTTTGCATCTCATTTGTGATAGCTGTTTATACAAACTAGTTCATAGGATTACTTAGTAGGGTACTTCTTAGTTTAGTTTTTCTTGTTATAGAAAGCTAAATTTTATTTCCTAGTTTAAAATAATGATTGAAAGCCACAGTTTGCGTATGTTGACCATCCATTGTACTAGGTGATGTTAAGTTAAATTCTTATGTATGAATGTGTGGAAATATACAAGCTCAAGTTCGAAAGTATATTGCTATTAGGATTCAAATTCATAAATGCTTGTTCACATATGCACTTGTTTCATCTGTAGACTTTTCCAGGTATTCCAGTTCATATGTTTAATTCCAAACAAGGCTTGCTTAAACATGTCTCTGATCAGTGATGCATGACAGCAGACAAGCTCTCTCAGTAATGGACTTGACTTAGTTTTATTAGGGCGCCTTCAGAAAAACAGTCTAATTAGGACCGTCGCTTCCAAGGGCGTCTGCTGGCTCAGTTACATTTATGGAAGAGACGTTTGACCTGGAGGTTATGGCAGTTCGTTTTTTTTATTCTAAAGGGGGTTTATTGGACAGGGTTCTCTAGAGAGACAAACCAGATTGCTAGTAATTATATATAAATATATTTATAAAGATAGATATATAATTCAAGAAATAAACCGTTAAATAATATACAGATAGATAATACAAGAAATTAACATTTAAGTTATAAAGCAGTGAGACACTAGCAGTCCTTCAAGTTTTTGAGAGCTGCCAGTTACTAGTCCCCTTCTGTATAGACTATATATACCCAGGCAGCAAACTGCAAGGCAGGTCCCCAACTGTCATCAACTATCAGTCCCCAGCTCCAGAGATGAACATTCCAATCGTGTGGGCTTAAAGGGATCTCAACTTACAGCAACACAGTCCACAGGCTTGGCGTCCCACAGGTAGTGTACCCCTTTAAACTGAGGCACAGAACAACCAAGGTGAGGCTCACCGAGCCATTTATCCCTCTGCCCTTCAGTTAATCCTACTTGTGTTTATCGGCCAGGCTGGCACAATAAACTATAGCAGGGGGTAATTATTATATATTTTCTTGAGACATAGAATGATCATGGGATTTTATTAGGAAGAAGTTTTAAGAAAATTGAAAACTGTGTTGTTGAGAAGAAGACCAGAAAAGTTACAGTGGGGCGTTTGTTTTCATTATGACAAAGCACTTGCTCGTTCTTCCAGGGTCGCAGGAGCTGTCCTGTAAGAATCTCATCAGGAAAACTTGCTTGATCCGCTCTACATCTCTCATTTTGTCCTTTCAGACGTCTTTTTGTTGCCAAACTTAACTTGAACAACATTGACAAAAACAAAACAAAACAGTATGGGTGCCTAGAGGATGCCCAAACTGCTTTTTTTGACATGGTGTAAATGGAAAAGTGGAGAGTTCTTTGGGAAAGGGTGAGAGAGATGGAAACACCATCTGCAGAAAGATAGAGACCAACATTTCCCTTGGCCAGTGAGCAATACTGCCTCCTGGGTATGCTGGGAAAACCCAGGGGAGCCTACACTTTATCCTGGATTATAAGTTATAGTACAAAAGTTTTTAATTGCCTTGGAAGGCACTGAGCAAATATTTTCCCCCCTAAAAAGTGGATGATAAGGCAAAAATTTTGGAAGCCTATGGTATGTGTAGACCAGTAGTTCTCAACCTGTGAGTTGTGCCCCCTTTGGGGGTTGAACGGCCTTTTCACAAGGGTCACCCTATTCATACCAGTAGCAAAATTAGTTATGAAGTAGCAATGAAAATAATTTTATGGTTGGTCACCACAACTTGAGGAACTGTATTAAATGGTTGCAGTATTAGGAAGGTTGAGAACCACTGGTATAGACTGAGATGGCGGGAGGCTATGTTGAAACACAATTTTATGTTTTGGGAAATTTTGTTTAATCAGGTTTCTATTATTTTGTAGCTATAATTTTCGACTCACCTTCCTATAAGCAATATGCATACTATTGTCAGGTTGCTTCTAGCTCACTGCAATCCAGTATGAGAGTAGATTTAACTACATAGGGTTTCCAAGGGTGTAAGTATTTACAGAAGCAACTCCGCCTCATCTCTCTTCTTCGGAGTGCTTAGTGGATTTGAATTGCTGACCTTTGACCTCAGGTACATCTGTGTCTCCCTCCCAGCCTGGTTAAAGTGCTCAACTCCTACCAAAAGGTCAGCGGTTTGAACCTACCAGCTGCTCAGCAAGAGAAAGGTGTTCCAGTCTGGTTGTGTAAACATTGCAGCCTGGGAAACTTTATGGAACAATTCTACTCTGCCCTATAGGCGTGCTGTGAATTTGTGGAAAAATGGAATGAAAAGATAATGGAATTCTTCCACAAACTTTTTGAAATTCTATGTGTGTGTGTGTGTTGTTAGTACTGTTGTTGTTGTTAGTACTGTTGAATCGGCCCAGACTCAGTGACCCTGTATACAACAGAGTGAAACACTGCCAGGTCACGTGCCATCTTTACAATTGTTGTTATGTGTGAACCCATTGTTGGTAGTCACTGTGTCAATCCTTCTACTTGATCTTCTTGTTCATCGACCCTGTACTTTACCAAGCATGTTGTCATTCTGTAAGACTGGTCTCCTTGTAACATTTCCAAGTATGTAAAATGACATTTCACCATATTACCTTCTTTTTAAAAAAATTAAATTATCATTTTATTAGGGCTCTTATAGCTCTTACAACAATCTGTACATTAATTGTATCAAGCATATTTTTACATAGGTAGCCATCATTATTTTCTTTTTTTTCTCTTTTTTACATTTTATTAGGGGCTCATACAACTCTTATCACAATCCATACATATACATACATCAATTGTATAAAGCACATTTGCACATTCCCTGCCCCAATCATTTTCAAAGCATTTGCTCTCCACTTAAGCCCTTTGCATCAGGTCCTCTTTTTTTTTAACCCCTCGCTCCCCGCTCCCCCTTCCCTCATGTGCCCTTGGTAATTTATACATCGTTATTTTGTCTTATCTTGCCCTATCTGGAGTCTCCCTTTCCCCCCTTCTCTGCCGTCCATCTCCTAGGGAGGAGGTCACATGTGGATCCTTGTAATCAGTTCCCTCTTTCCAACCCACTCACCCTCCATTCTCCCAGCATCGCCCCTCACACACTTGGTCCTGAAGGTATCATCCACCCTGGATTCCCTGTGCCTCCAGCCCCCATATGCACCAGTGTACAACCTCTGCCCTATCTAGCCCTGCAAGGTAGAATTCGGATCATGGTAGTTGGGGGAGGAAGCATCCAGGATCTGGGGGAAAGCTGTGTTCTTCATCGGTACTACCTCGCACTCTGACCCATCTCCTCTCCTAAACGCCTCTTTCAGGGGATCTCCATTGGCCGACACTTGGGCCTTGGGTCTCCACTCTGCACTTCTCCCTTCATTCAATATGGTATATATATATATATACACACACACATACACACACATATATATCTATTTTTTTATTTTGCATGATGCCTTATACCTGGCCCCTTTGGCACCTTGTGATTGCACTGGCTGGTATGCTTCTTCCATGTGGGCTTATTTGCTTCTGAGCTAGATGGCCGCTTGTTCACCTTCAAGCCTTTAAGACCCCAGACACTATCTCTTTTGATAGCCGGGTATCATCAGCTTTCTTCACCACATTTGCTTACACACCCATTTGTCTTCAGCGATCATATCATGGAGGTGTGCAGCCAATGATACGATTTTTTGTTCTTTGATGCCTGATAACTGATCCTTTCAGGACCACTCGATCACACAGGCTGGTCATATTACCTTCTAAGGAAGATTCTGTCTGTTTGCTTCTTCCAAGATAGATTTGTTTGTTCTCCTGGAAGTGGGCAGTGTTTTCAATATTCTTCATCAGCACCATAATCCACATGTGTCCATTTTCCCAAAGTCTTCCTCATTCATTATTTCATGTTCACCTAAAATTTTTCAGCAATTTCCAAATTCTGACTTGGATGTAAGGATGATCTTTGGAATTTGTTAAAAGTATATAAATTCCTGGACTATGTACTTGAAAATATAGAAAGTGTAACCTGGGATATTATGTTTTTAATTAGCTTCTCATGTGATTTTTCTGAAAAGCCAGGTGTGGAAAGCACTGATTTTATTTACTTCACAGGGTTGTTTGTGTAGCTTAATCTTTATTTTATAGAAAGAGAAAGTGAGACATAGCAAAGCCCACAAACACCAGAGCTAGAATCTGAAACAAGGAGTCTTCTGATACGAAAGCTTTGCTTTTAATGCTTATGCTGTTTTTCCTCTTTCTCAGGGAAGCAGATGTTTCAGATGATGCAGTAAGCAGCTCTGCCATCTTAAAATCATTCCATAGGCTACTTTGTTTCGTGCTTTTGAATATTAAGTAATTTATATGACTACTAGAATGAGTAACAGGATCACCTCACATTAACGTCTCACATAGGACAGAAGGAAATATAAACAAGTCATAGATGTATATGCATATGGAGGCTTCAAAAAGTTCTTGGTAAAATGGAATTAAATGATAAATGGAATTTTATCACACTTGTTTGGAAACTACATGGTGTGGTTGTTAGGTGCCATCAGGCTGCTTTGACACATAAAAGCCCCGTGTAACAGATAAATTGTGAGGCTGTGTATTTTTGGCATTAAGCACATTGAATTATTACATTCTAAGAGAATGACATTAAGTTCTTTGTTCAGACACACATCAAATCATACCCAGGTCACTTTTGTTTTTTCGCCTCTGCTGAAACTGCCTTTGCACATGGAGGAAGATGCTATGCAGTGAATAAACTGAATGCAAACTGGTTTTTCTAGTGCCGGTGAGGCATGAATATGAGGAAATTGATGCATTGACTCTATCATTAAGGAGTCTCTTTTTGTGGTTTGAGTTAATGTAGTTTCAGTAAAACTGCGCGTCTTCATAACCATATGTGAGCTTAAATTTCCTGCTTGTGAGATCTATATTTATATTGATAAAAATACTATTTGACTTCACAGTGACTGTTAGGGTCAAGAAATGACTTGTCTTTTGCCCAAGCTATTAAGCTAGCTTCTTACTCATTTTAAAAAATTTCTCTGAATAGCAGCATGTTAGTATTATAATAGAAATATTTTTTCTCAATGCCACTTTGCTCTTCAGTCCCTATGTCATTAAAAGTCATGCATGGTCTTTTGTCTAGGCTTTGGTCTGAGAGGGACCAAAGGCTTTCAAGATGTTCAGGATACCTGAGTTGGGCATACAAAATAATCCCCCTGACTTTAATAGTAAAGTAATAATAGGTTGTCCTTTTGTGCTGTGTCAAATTGCTATCCAGTGAGAAACCCAGCCACTTATGAAAATAATTTATAGGTTTTTCCTATTGAATATGAGTCTATATATCTACCCATTTAAAATTAATAGGACACTGAAAGGGTGGCATAACCTCATTCAGCCAAGTTAGTTTAGGAAAGGATGGTACTACTTTATTTGTAGAAAACGTAGGGGAGACTCATTTTTATTGAGTATTCAATCTCTTGCTAATCTTGAAATAGGTTGGCCCCATATAGTCAGACTTTTAAACACAGCTCTCTCTATTTTTAAAAAACATTCCCCTACTTAGAAAATTAATTATAAGTACAAGGGGATTTCAAAAGGAATTAAAGATAATAGATTTTCCCCCATCTTGAATCCCTTCTTTTTTACATGCTTGTTTTAACAAGACAGATTGTGTAGTTTTTTTTTTTTTAACAAAAGCACCAAAGAAGGTGTGTTGGTAATGCAATGGATTATGCATCGGACTGTTTAACTCTAGGACCAGTGCTTCTTCAGACCTATAGCAGTGCTGCAGAAGGAAAATGAGATAGGTTGTTCCTGTGAAGCTTTATAGTCTCAGAAGCTTCAGGTGCCATCCTGTACTGCCTTGTGGGGTCACTGAGTGGGAATCAGTGTGATGGATGTGAATTTGGTTTACCTTTAAAACAGAGGGGAGAATGAGATCATTACTCCTTCTTTTCCCTTTATCACTTTTCTAAAATGACCAATGTAGTAGATTGGTGTATATCCCTTGACACATTTCTCTAATTTCATGTTTGAATAATGTTTGAGTACATATTTTTCTTTCTATAAACTATAAAAAATTTTTCCACTGTACACTTCTTTAACATTATATTGAGGGCTGTTTTCTGCTTACTTTTTTAGGGTTACTTATATTTAATGATGTGCTTAAAAGTATGAGCTAAGTGTATACTCACAGAATACCAAAATTTGGTATGGTTTATTAACCTGAAGTTTGTGTTGGTTTCTGCTAACACAGGAACTTATATTTAACAAAAATCTTCTCTAGTGTCATGTTTAAAGTGCTATAGATATAAGATTATTGTGTTACTCTTTAGCATCTTTTCCTCCCAGTGTCTGTATGTGTGTGTGTGTATTAGCACAGGAATATTCCAGATGTCTATCTTTTTGGTGCTCCGCCTTTATAACCACCTAGATTAGACCATACTTTTATATATACCTGTAAACAGAGTGAAGGGGTTCTGGTAGTGCAGTGGGTTAAGCATTGGACTGATAACTGAGTGGTGATTGCTTCAAATTCGCTGTCCACTCTGAGTTGGAATTGACTCAGTGGTAGTGACTGGTTAAACAAATTGTAGGGAGAAGTGTCATATTTTATATATACCTATGGAATTTGACACAAAGTTAACAGAAAGTACAGACAGATCCTTAGAGGGTGATTAGCTGAAATACCATATCCTATAGCAAGGTTGGCAGTTCAAAACCTCCAACATTTCCTTGGGAGAAAGACTGGGCTTTCTATTCCTGTAAACAGTTTAAGTCTTGGAATCCACAGTGGTCACTATGAGCCATCATTGACTCGATGGCAGTGAGTGAGGGATAGCAGAAAAGGGAGAAGAAAAGAGAAAAATTGAAATATTTTGCAAAAGCTTATAACAAGTTTTAATGTAGCATGTTAAAATAAATAATTGAAGCCCCTGATTTCTAAACATGACTCATTGTTGATTATTTGAAAATCTTGAGATCAGTTTTCCTTTTGCCTTGGACCAGGGCTCCATCTGCTGATTTACAAATGGGGCTGATACACGTAGATGCAAATACATGATTTTTCCCATCTGGCCAGAAGGTGGTACTTGGTACATAAGAGGAAGTGCGTTTGCTTTTCCCTCTATTCATTTCCTGTGTTTCATCATAGACCCAGGTCTTCATTCCTAGCTGCGTCATCACTATCAAATCATTGTTACTTTAAAATAATGGAAATGAAACAAACGTCAAATTGTTAATGAAAGCTGCTTTGTCAAAGGGACTGGGAAGTACTCAGGAGCGCAGGGTATTTTTTAAAACCCCCCTTGACCATTCACAGTAGGCTAAGCATTGAGCTGATCTGGGTGAGGAACCTGAAGCCATCAGTTCTTGTAAAGATTTACATAGGGTCTCTCTGAGTCAGAATCGGCACAGTGGCAGTAGGTTGGCTCCTGGTATGCTCCTCGGTCCCCTAACTCATGGATGCTGACAGTGTGCAGGTGGCATGATGTGGAGGCAGCCCTTGCTTGCTTGCCCTTCTGTGCCAACAGTTGCTATGTAGATGAACTCAAAACAGACCATGGGTTTGTTTTACTTGGGAGTTGGGCGATGAAGGGCAAAAGAGGGTAAGAAGGGACTTGCTTCAGCACTCTTTAGGCAAGTGATGGAGGGAATGAGGAGCTACTGTCTGGTTCCTGGGGAGAATTGCTACATCTGGCTTTTGTTGTGCTTGGCTAATGTTAAATGCTCATTACATATTAGCTGTTTTTGCCCACACGGGAATCACTTCAAAATTATACTCAGAAGAGATCATTTTTATTGAAATGATTCTGCTATAGGTCAGATTCAGTGTTTAGATTTAGCGTGGCTGAATATTTCATTTTAAAGTACTGTATCAAACACTATACTGAGTACACATATTTAATCTTTCAACATCATACCCATAGGTTCTCTTATCAAATGTATTTTGTAGATAAGAATATTGAGGCACAAATGTGGAGTGACTTGCCTGGGGTCACCCCCATCAAATGGCAAAGTGTTTGTTCATAAGATTATTGTCCATTGAGTTAATTTTAATAAAATGGCTTATTTTAATAAACCAGTAGTTGGGATTTGTTTTTATAGTGAGTGTGTATGTTTAGTGATCCTGGTGGCTCCATCATTCAATGCTTGGCTGCTAACCGAAAGGTGAGTGGTTTGACAGCACTAAAAACTCTGTGAGAGAAAGACCTGGCAGTTTGCTCTGGTAAAAATCACTGTCTGTAAACCCTGTGGGCAGTTCAGTCTAGTCATATGGGTCCCCTGCTCTCCGTTAGAATGGACTCAGCCACACCCACACCATCACAAGTTACTCATCTACGCCTGTTCGGATGTTCACGTGCACAATGCCAATGCAAAAATAGTAAAAATAAAGTTCCTTCTGTACCTAGTCATAAACCTAACAGTAAAAAAAAAGTAGAGTCACACCTATATCTCCTTTAGATTTTTAAACCACAGTGCAGGCTAGCCTGAGTCGTAACTACTGCGTAGGGAACATATGCAGACTCTTCCTTTTAGTCACCCTGGCCCTTTGCCTTGCTTTCAGGAGGAGTAGATGAGAGAACTGTAGGAAGTAGGGTTGATATAGCCCAAAGGCATTTTAAAGATCTAATTGCATAAAATTAATGCCTGTGGCTAGATAATATCTTACTTTTCCAAGCTCAGAAGCATTTAATCTCTCTCCCTCTTTCACACAAGCATACACATAATGTTATATCTTTAAATGTTCCATTTCTCATTTGCCAGCCTTCTTTTGAAATTGTAAAATTTCTTTGAATGTAACTAGATGACTAAAAGGAAACAAATTTAGAATTTGTTCTTAATAATTCAAAGAGGTTGTTGCGTTAGGTATTCAAATTTTAAAAAAAAGCAAAGAAAATCTTGGAATGATTCAAATAGTAAATAAATTAAAAACTGTCTAGCGCTTGTTTTCTGTGCATATATGAGTGTATATTTTCAGTTCAATTGGTTCTGAATCATGACAAGTGACATTATATGTAACAAAACATTGTTGGTCCTACACCATAGTTTATATGTTGGCATGTTTGATTCTATGTTGTGGCTATTAGGTTGAGATCTCTCTCTCTCTCTCACACATTCTCACACATACACACATACATGCACACACGCTTCAAAAAGTTTTTGGAAAAATGGAATTGAAAGATAATAAAAATTTTCCACAAATGTTTTGAAGCTCGTGTGTGTGTGTGTGATCAAAACCCTTGTTTCAAGAAATATTTCTCTAAATTCCAGCTCTGCATATTTAACTGCTACTACTTACCCTCAGATGAGTATTTTCTCCCCCAAACCTGGAACTGGGTTCTCAGTAAAGGTGACTACAAGCTAGAAATCTTGAAGGTGACCCAATATCTTTTCTTTTTAAAGAAATACTATCTTCCCTCTCAGTTTTCAGGGTTCCTTCCTCAGGTAAATCTTCTCTTATTTAACCGGACAGTATGTTAACTCACATTTCTCTTTATAAATATCCATGGTACTGAATTTCTTTTCCTTAATTTATATGTATGCACTTCTTAGTGTGATTGGTTAATACTCTGTCCCCTACACTGCTGTAAGCCCCATGAAAGCTTGGCCAGTCGGTTCCTGACGCAAACAGGGCCCTCAAAAAAGATTTGCTGAATGAATGAATGAATGGAGACAGTCTTTCCTAAAGTTTGGTTTTAGTTATTTCTTTCTCCTCTAAAGAAACCTGCTTCTCATTCAGCAACTGAATTGCTCGATATCGATGTGCTGTTATTACACTGTATGATATTAAGGTTACATGTTATATATTGTGGATCCAAATGGTTTCTGAGAAATATAAATTCATCTACTTAAGTAAATTTATTTCTTTGGGTTCTGTTTTAACCTTTCTTATTTAGTCACATACTATAGACATAGAAGCCTGTTCTTGGAGTCTCATAATTTCCTTGGGCCATATTATAGTTTATTCTAATGTTCATTTATTTAACTGTGTTTTGAGCAAAAGTGCACTTTCTGGTAAGATATATGACCTCACTTCTCAGTGTTAGTTCAGTGATACCTTTTTCTTTCAAAGAATACCTCATGGAAACAAAGACTGAAGGGATTTTTGAGCCCCTGTCTGCAGGTCTTTGGGAAGCTCTCGTGTAACACGTTTTTCAGTTGGCATGCATTTCTTCCAAGGGATGCAATTTTCTCTGGAGTACTGATTAGATGTTTTGATAGTAGGATTAGCTAACCTTCTTGAATTAATTATAAACAGTACTAAGTCATTATCATAGGAATAAAATCAGGAAGGAAAACTAGTTAAGCAAATGAATAGTCAAAATTCTTGATCACAAGTACGCTATTGTTCTCTGTAAAAATATTGTGAACAGGAATGTAGTCAGGGATTGGTTCAATTCACAACCTCTCTTTGTGACACTGTTTCTTTAAAAGTTCTTACTTTATCTACCAGGGGAACTCATAAAGTGGTTAGCACAAAGAGCTGCTCTTTCCATTGTCTTTGGTGGGCGTCATCAAGATAGAAGGTAGTGAAGGTGATTTTACTGGACAAATTGCAATCAGGAACAAATCTTGGATTTACCAATATGCCCAGTGACCAGTGTCCAGGACAGACAGTGACTTCCGAAGGTGTCTACTGGGTTCATGAAACTCCAGTCAGAGGTCAGCCCTGAAGGTTATGGTGACTGTTTTGGTTGGGTTATCAAAGGAGTAATCTTGCTAGATATTCCCATGGTCATTGGACAATTTGGAGGGCTCACTAAGCAGAAGTTATTTTTAAAAGGTGAGGAAAAGGTCTGGAAAATTGCTCCAAGAAATATTTCCCATTGTGTCAGTGCACCAATTCATTCTTCAAGAGGCCTAAGGGCTGTCCTGGGAGCATTTCTCTGGGAAACCTTACCCTTCTACGCCACTTGCCCCTTCATTCTTGTAATTGCTTTTGTTTCCCAAATACAAAGAACAGTTATAAGGAACATAGTTTGATTTCTTTGAGGGTGCCCAAACTGCTGTTGTGACGTGGCCTAAGTTGAAGAGTGCAGAGTTTTTTGAGGGAAGAGTAGAGAGAAGGAACCACTACCTTCAGAAGTGTAAGGATCTGTGGCGCTTGCTTGAGGTGAGAAACAATAGCTTCTTCACACAGTGTTGCTGTTTCTGTTTCCTTAAGGTTTGATCTCAGTTCTCTGTGACTTTCCATCCTTTGTATTTGAGGAAAGGAACCATGGTGGTGCAGTGTGTCAGCCCCCCAGCTGGTAACCCCCAAGTCAGCACTTGGACCCCACCGAGGCCTTTAGAGGAGAAAAGACTTGACAATCCGCTCCTGTACAGATTTCAGCCTAGGAAACGCTATCAGGCCGTTTACTCTTACCCTGTGTGGGCTCTTTGAGTAGAAATTGACTCCATGGTCCATCACAGTAACACCAACTTACTGTCGAATGACTGGACAGACGTAACTCTGGCTGTGCCTCACACTGCGAGGAGTATGGATCGGCATTCTGCCTGAGGCTGCCACTCCTTTAGCTTCTTCATGGTCGACGTGGCCGGGAAGGTCCATGAGCAAGCATGCCTGGTCTGTTGCGGTGTTCCCCTTCACTCCCATGGTCTTGCTCTTTCCCTGTCTATTACTGATATCCCAGTGCATCACTTGTTTTCCACACCCTCAAACATCAGACACATGTTTTTGTTTGCCCTTATGAACCAATGTCTTAACACTAAAGGGGAATGAAGCAGTTCAGGGAGTAGGAGATTCTAGAGATTCTTAAACCAACACTCCAAAAATATGGTCTTAGAGAAACCTTAGCTAGCTCTGAATAAATTGCTCTATTTCTGCTGGCAACAGTTCTTGATAAAGGCAATACTGCCCTCTGGTGTCCAGAAGCCAATCTCAATTCATATCCACAGTTTAATAGTAGATTGTTTTATTGTTATAAATTAGAATCTGTTAGAACAATAGCCATTATTTAAGACTTGGCTTACTTTATTTGCTGGCTTAAAGCCCATGGATCAGGTAATTTGGGTTATATTAGAGTTAAGAATTCGTGTACTGCCCCTCATCTGCTAGGTAATACCAAGAGTCTTTGTTTCTTCATTACTTTCCTGTGGTTTATAAGGAAAGTGTTCTCAATATCCTTATTTAATTAAACAAACAAACAAACAAACAAACAAAATACATTGGATCACTGCCAACTTTTAAAAGCTAAATCATTATTCTTCTTTCTTCACTTTTGTAACTGATGTGTCATTTTTCATTCCATTCTGGATATCAATCGTAATTTCTTTTGCCTGTGTTTTTTCTTCACAAGCACGCCTTTCATATAATGATAGAGGTAAGATGCATTGCTGTTTGTTTTATGGTTGTGGAACTTTTTTGTGGATAAATAAGCATTTTGTTCTTACATTTTTTTTTGTTGCTTTATTGTGCATCCTTAATGTATACATTTACGTTGTAGCAGTTTTTTTACCCATTTTAGTATTAAAAACATAAATTATTTGCCATAGTAATAGTTTTTATTATAAAAGTTATTAAAATTATTTATACTTATTTAAGGTAGAATGGCAAAACTATTTTACCTGATGAGTATTAAGAGAAAAAGTGAAAATACAGAAGTCAACACCTAATGAATAGATTCTAGTCTTAACAACCTTGTATGGTTAATTGTTTTTATTTTCTGTATGGTTAATTCTTGTAGTGTTCTGTTAGCTTAAATTTCAACATATACGAATTTTCAATATGGGTGTTTTGGTCCAGGCCATTATTTTTTAATGTGGAATCTGTAATTTTAGATAGTCAGCATGAACATTATTATCAAATGGACTGAATAGAAAAACATAATCTTGATGGTCTTTACTCTTGATGTTCAGAAGGTTAGGCTATGTTTAATTTAGAACTCACCCTTAAGACAGAGAACTAGAATAAGTAACATGATTACAGACTGATTGACCCCTCCCCTAGTTTATTCCAGTATTGGTTATAATATTGGTTAAAGTAGGCATGGGGAGCTCTTTCTGATTATTGTCTTTGGTTTCTTCCAAATATAATTATGGTGCCATAATTTTTGCACAGGAATGGGTAAAGCAGAGATGTAATCAGAGCCATGTTCTAATGTCTGTATTGTCTAGGCTTCCAGAGTATCATGAATATTGTAAGAGAACTGCAGCTTTAGATAAACTTTTCTGGAATTCTCTACTTCTTATGGTTGCCCAGAAATGTGGTTATTTTATTTAAAATATTTTATTTTTATGTAGCCTGGCAGAGCCATGTTTTATGTATAACATCAGAATGTTGCTCTAGGTAATGAAGTCTAAATTTGTCCCCTGAGCACATGTGAATATTTTAAGGTATAAACTTTTACTCATTGGATCCAGTGTTGAGGGTGTGTGTGTGTGTGTGTGTGTGTGTGTGTGTGTGCGCGTGCATGTGCGCGGGTGTGTGTGTAAGTCAGTGTAATCATGGTAATAAGCTAAAAATCATTTCTAGTAATCTTAGATTATAGGCTGAGTAAAATTTAGATTTTAGATATGTTTTCAGAGCTTTTTATAAATGTAATGATGAGTTAAAGACTGATACAAAAGAAAAATCTAGTGATTTTTCATTTAAAAGCCAAAAGGTACCTATTAGTGTTACAGTAATGATATTGAATAATTTGTCATCTTTATCATATACTTTTTTGTTTTAAAGTAAGCATTAAATCTTATAAGATACAATTTAAAATTACATTTAAATCACTTCTAAATTACATTAAATTACATTAAAAATCAGTTCTAGAAAATTTTGACATTATTCAGGAAAGTGCCTTCTCAAATTTCTTATCAATGAAAATAAACCAGAATTTTCCTTCATTTAACTTTCATACTTACATATAACTTTGAAAGGTGTGTTTTCTGACAATTATTATCTAATATTGAGTAATTCAGAGGAAGATAGAAGATTTCTTTCTGAAGGTATAGTAGTGTAGTTACTTGTCTACAGAGGCCTGGAAATTTGGGGAACTTTGACATGATCGATGCATTTGGACAACATTTAATGATACTTTGCTCCCCCTAAACATACACATTAAAAATTATTGGGTGTTTCCTAAAATTAAGGTTAATTTTATACCATAATTGTATTTTGGATGCATATTCAGATTGAGGTACAAATGAAATCATCTGAATCCTGTTGTATTGAAGAAATCATAGTCATGTGGTTGGCACCCTTAGAACAGACCTTGGGTAATGTGTTTTCTTTCTTTCGTTCTTTCCCTCCCTCCCTCCCTCCCTCCCTCCCTCCCTCCCTCCCTCCCTCCCTCCCTTCCTTCCTTCCTTCATTCTTTTCTTGTGTTTGTTTTCTAGAGAGCCATTATCAGCCTCTGGCTGAATAGTGTGTGGCATAGTTTGTTTTGAAATTCTTCCTTCTAAAAAGTTTAGCTTAATTGTGTTCTTTTTGAAGTTGTACAAGAATTCTTGTACCTTGAAGACTGAATGGTTTTCTTTGCCATTAGAAGATAATTTCTAGCCCCCTGGCCCCTTTCTTTCTGTCTGCATATTTATGTGTATAACACATTCCTTTTGGTAGAGTCTCCCATGACATATGGAGCCGTCAGTGTAGGAGTTGGGGAGAAAGGTGTAGGATTAAAGAAACCTCTCTAGAAATTCTCGGATCCTGCCCCAGTGAGCATCCTAACTCTAGAGAGGAAACTTAGGAGATTTAGACCTGATCTCTTTGACGGGTCATGCCGTTATCCTAACAGGCATATTTTGAGTACAAGAAAGATGTGCAACTTTTGTAGACATTTAAGAAATAAGTATCTTAGATGGAAACAAGTAATAGGTAATCTTCTAGTTAATCTTCCAGCTTTAAAATGGGAATTCTAAACTCCTTTTAAAGATCATCTGCTTTAGGTTAAGACAAGAAAGTGCATATTTGTACTAGTTATACTTCACAATGTTTCTATTTTGAGGGCCATCTAATGCCGGTGCCTCTTTGATTAGTACCAGTACAATGAGACAGTAGAAGTCTAGAGGCCTTAGAAGAAGAGATAGGGGAAGAGAGGTAGAGATAGAGTATTGACACACAGGGACCCAAGATTTATAGGTGTCTTACGTGGCACCTGGAGCCCTGGTGACATAGTGTTTATAAGTTGAGCTGCTAACCACAAGGTCAGCAGTTTGCAACTTCCAGCCCCTCTGATGGAGAAAGTTGAGATTTTCTATTCCCGTAGGGTTTATAGTTTTGGAAATTCACTGGGGCTGTTTTACCCTTTCCATGAATCCGAATTGACTTGAAGGCAGTTGTATGGTTTTGTTTTTGTTAGGTGTCACTTATATAATAGTGCCTATTATTGCCACAGAAATGTTAGTTAGTCTTCATAATACTCATGCAGCCCCTGACACATTTTTACTGCATTTCTTGAATTCTACAGTATGTGCTGCTTTAGTTACAGATATTGTACTGATAAGCATGCTTTCAATGAAGTGCTGCCACTTTATATACTTTGTATAGGGAGGATTCCCTTGTGATTTTAAAATGCTTTATTATTTATAGATTATTGTTGCTTTGCTTTATCCACTATAGTACTATACCTTTTAGTTTACCATACTTTGTTTTCTACTATCATGATAATATATTTTCTGGATTATTCTTCTTTTCTTGCCAGTCAGTCCTAGGGCACAATTTTTTTTAGGGGGGTTGTTTTGTTAAAATCTCAGATCAGTTTGGGGAAGTAATTGTAAGCACAGGTATAACTTGTTAATATGCTTGAAAATTAGAATGAGCCAAACAGTTTGGCTGTAGTCATATTAGCGTTTATAGTTCTTTTATGTGCACTGTATTTGATATACCTATCTGAAATGTACTTTAAAATGTCTATGGTTGTTTCTGAGAGTAATGAAGAAAAGATTTACAGTTGGGGAAGGTAGAAAATTTTGAAGAGAAATTTAGTTTGAAAAATAGTTTCCTGTTTCTGGAACTTTTCAAATCTTGTAAGGAGTGCAAAATGAGTGAAACAATGAAATACCAATAGTATCCTAAAATTTACAGAGAATCTTAATTGGGAAAAATAATAAAACTGGATGAAAAGATGATAGGTGGTTTCCGCTTCTCTACATATATAGAGGAACTCTGTTGGTGCTGTTGGGTGTTTGCTAACCACAAGGTCAGCAGTTCAAACCTACCAGTTCCTCCTTTGGAGAAAGATGCAGCTTTCTGCTCAGTAAAGATGTGTGTCATTGCAAACCCTATGGGTTATACATATATAGCAATAGTGTGGAATATGATATGAAAATTGTTCATCCAAGTTGCCTGCCTTGTGATTTCTATGGCTGATTAGTAATGCTTGAGAACTTAATTATGGCAAGATTCAAACTTTTCACTTGTACTTGTTTATGGCTTCTGTCAATTCTTCCACATGCTCACCTGTTCTATCATTTTCAAATGGATATGTATCATGTGCAGCTTATTTACAATATTACTATTGTTTATCTATAGGATCCAGGACCTCCCCCACCTTCTCCATTACTAGGGTTGAAGCCACTGCAATTGCTAGAAGTGAAAGCAAGGGGAAGATTTGGGTGTGTCTGGAAAGCCCAGTTGCTCAATGAATATGTGGCTGTCAAAATATTTCCAATACAGGTATGTTTATTGCAGTTTTAAAGTCTGTATACAGTTTTGGAAGATGTAACTGGGTAGGCCGTTGTAACTCAGAAGCATTTTGAAAGCTGTGTGTTTCAAAGTGGTTCTGGTGAAACTAAGAAAAGCCATTATCCCTTTTATGTGTGCTTCTTCATCTGAGAAATGGGATTATTAGAATACCAATCATTATTTTTGCTTGCAATGGTGTGATTACAAGAAATTATTTTATAGGGGATATTTACCAATAAAAATTCTACAGAAATGCTAACATTAAAATTTCAATAAGTGAAACTTTTCATCAGAATGCTAAATTTTAATGTCCCACTAAACTAGCTAAAAACAGGAAATCAAGGAGTGAAGAGAGTATTGTGCCTAGTTTTAGAAATAGCTATTTTTGAGGTATATGCCAGGCTTGAATTCATTTTTTCTCTTATTTTGAGTGTTTGTAGAATCACTCCAGTTTTTATTTGGTGAATTTCCAAAAGCATTGAATCAAACCCCCAAATAATTGGTTACTGTTGAATTGGTTTTCTTTCAAAGGGGCTTGGCCCGCCCATAAACTCTGGTCTGTATTGGTCCCTCTGGCCTGCTCTTTTGGTTTACTTTGTTGGATTGGTAGGATAGCTCTGTGATGACCATGACAGCTACAGTGCTGAGAGCTCTTCCTGGAGAGGCTCTTTCTTAGAAAGAGTGGGGAAAAGTGGATTGACTTTGGTTGTTGATATTAGCAATGCTCACTCAAAAACTCATGCGTGTCAATTCTGACTCAGTTACCCTGTAGGCGCCCTCATGGTGTAGTGGATTACACATTGGGATGTTGTGCGAAAGGTCAGCAGTTGAAGAAGCTGCTCTGTGAGGGAAAGATAGGGTTTCCTATTCTCCTAAAGAGTTAGAGTTTCCAAAACCCACAGACGCATTCCTGCCCAGTCCTGTAGGATTTCTTTTTATATATTAATCAATGCAGACAGTATATGCCAGTGCTTCCCAAATAGGTGATAACTGTGTCCCGTGTGTGTGTGTGTGTGTGTGTGTTTGTGTGTGTGTGTGTGTGTGTGTGTGTCTGTCTGTCTCCAGGGCGCTGCAAAAGCAGACACCTACAAATTACCCTGGATTAATCATGGGTAATTGTCAGAGGGACAGTGAGTAATTTTCCCCCTGAAAAGGGGTGATATGCCAAATAAGTTTGGGAACTGCTGTTGTAAACACTAGTATTCAGAGGAAGAGCCTATTCTATTGTTCCAAGATCCATAGATAGTAAAATCAGGGAGGAAAATGCATTGTATGAAAAAGATTAAATTAGGGAAAGGTGTTCGGGTTATACTGATTTAAGAGGAGCTGTAATAACTGTAGCTAAACTTAACATGTTGATAAATCCTTTTGTGGGTTTGTCAGGTAATGGTGCTTTACAAATAATAATCAGAAATAGTATATGTGTATGTATTACATTGGTACATATGTAATGCAACATCTGATATATAACATAGGATCCAGTGGTCAGACCTGTGAGGCAGGCAGTAGTGCTCTTGGGGAGACTTGAGTGATCATGCCATTTGCCAAAGGTGAGTGGGAGACTCAGCTTTCAGACTTAGGTAGTTTGGATCCATTGTGCTAGTGTGCCTCTCATTTTCACTATGCTTTTCATAGTGAAAACAAATGAGCAATTTTTTTATAAGTGGATGTGTTAGGCCTAGATCATGGCAAACACAACTGAATATGTGGCGTGCTTCAATAATTGCATTACATATTTATGTCCCAGTTCTCTCGTGTTGAACTTTCTGAGGAATGTTTGATAATACATCACGCATTGAAAAAAATAAATTTATTTAAATGAAGAGATTCTATCTGAATTTGATCTTCGGACATATTATTTTAAGTAGGACAATGAGTTGTTCACATCATGATAAAATTACACTGAAGTACTAACTTGTAAGCAGAATATGTTCTCACTGTAAGATAAAGAAACACAACCGTTCTAGTTAATCCTACCTGTGCGTGCAAACGAGAAATACAGAAATGCTTATTTTGAGGGGATGAGCATTTTGGTATGGAACTATTAGCTATTTTCAGAGTTGGTTTTTTTAACCCAAGAGAAAGCAAAAGAAAGTTATGATGCTTTATTTTTTGCCTTACAGCATTATTTGAATAATTTCTTAGACATGGTTTATTAATCTGTGTTCTTTGTGTTCTTACCATCCCCTCCACCCAAACTCTAGGACAAACAATCATGGCAAAATGAGTATGAAGTCTATAGCTTGCCTGGTATGAAGCATGAGAATATATTGCAATTTATTGGTGCAGAAAAGCGAGGCACCAATGTCGATGTGGATCTTTGGCTAATCACAGCGTTTCATGAAAAGGTCAAGCGCTTTTCCACTTAAATTTCATTTTGTAAAACCAGGTTGACCTCCCTACTTAATATTGGCTACCGCTCCCTCAGGCATATTTTTTCTGGAGATCATAGGTTGTTTGGGCTGACTGTTATATAACTGAAAATTAAAATCCCTCTTAAATCTATGTTACAAATTAATTTATTTTAATAAAGAGCAAGGATGGCAGCTTTTTACCCAACCCTCTATTCATAACCACAGTCTTACCTGTTGCCCCTTTTCCTGTGCTGCAGTTATCTCTCTCAGCAATACAGATACTTTTTATAAGTAAGATACTACAAATAAGAATTAGTATAGCCAATTTTTAGTAATTTTCATTCATCATTTAAATATATTTTGTGTGAAGTTTTTATGTGGGTTTTGCATCTTAAAACTCCTTAATCAACCTAGTCGAGTGACAAATCAGAGTTATGAACTTTATCTGAGAGGAGATTTGTCATAGACTTTCAGATAGTTATCACTAAAGCAGACTTGTTATTTTGCCTCAAATTTTTCTACTCTCCGAGTTGCTATGACGGCAATGCTTATGAAGTAGGGGATTATATTCTCTTCGGTAATAGTTTTGATAATTGTCAGGTGTAAGAGACTCTTGCTTTATTGCTTGTGGACTTTATTCTTTACCAAAAGAAAGGCAATGATCTCGAGAAAAATATTCTTTATATTTATCTGTAGGTCTTCATTTGTATTCTTAGTGCGGTAAGATGCCTTTGTGGTCAGTACATGTTAATTTTAAAAACATGCTCTGGAACTCTGGATTTTCAGCTTTTTATTTTACACTTTTAAATAGAGAGGACTTGCCTAACTGTCTTTTTATAAACCCTTTAAGATTAGTGCCATTCTTCTCTGGAAAAATGTTTATTGTAGGTGAATTGGAGGGAGGAAACCTTGAATCGTTTCAGAAAGACTGCTTTTTTGGGTAGTATCAGTCACTGAAATGGAAGCTGTGTTATCTTCTAATCATCTTTGTTTGTTTCTCCCTTAGGGTTCACTCTCGGACTTTCTTAAGGCTAATGTGGTCTCTTGGCATGAATTGTGCCACATTGCAGAAACCATGGCTAGAGGATTAGCCTATTTACATGAGGATATACCTGGCCTAAAAGATGGCCACAAACCTGCCATATCTCACAGGTAGATTTAAATTTATGCTGTCTCTCTAATAACTCAGTATTTGTGTATTATTAAAACTTTAACCCCCCCACCCAGACAAAATTGTTTCTCCTCCCTAGATATGTAACTGTGTTGTCAGAGGCAGTAGATTTCCTTTCTTTCTATAAAAAAAAATCCACTGTGATACTGACACACAATGGATAATGCACATATTAGCATCATCAACAAAGTTTAACAATTATTTTACTGTGTAAATTAGCTCATTTCTGAAAGCAAGATTAAGAATGAACACATATTTTCTCACTTTCAAATACGAGAGGAGTCTGTTTTACCCTGACATGATTATAACGAGTTGTTGTGTCATTAGGTGCCAGGGAGTTGATTCTGACCCACAGTGATCCTATGCACACACGATGAAACAATGCGCGGTCTTGCTCCATACCCCGATTGCTCTTATACTTGAGCTCGCTGTGGGGTCTCCTGTGCCACCGCATGAAAGCCTTCCTTTTTTGCTGCCCCTCTGCTTTACCCAGCATGACGGCCTTCTCTGGGGACTGGGGACTAAGGAGCGACTGTGTCACTGTTTGCCTGAGTTCTATAGACTGTGCAAATGTGTGGATCATAATAATCTATGCATAATATTGCCAAGAATGGGAATTCTAGAGCATTTACTTGGGTTCATGAGGAACAGTGCTAGTTTAAGAGGCAGTTGAGCTAACAAAAGAAGGGGAAACTGTGATTTAAGAGCAGGAAAAATGCTTCGTGATTATATCTGTATGAAGAAGTATATGACATTAGAATTAGAGGAAAGACATTAATCTACAACATGCAGATAACACAGCCTTGCTTGCTGCGAGCTGAAGGGACTTTGGAAATAACTGATGAAGATTTTTAAAAATTATAACCTTCAGTATGTAGATTGTAGCTCAACGTTAAAAACATACAAATAGAAACCTTGCAACTGAACCAATAGGTAATATCCTGATAAACAGAAAAGATTGAAATTGTTAAGAATTTCATTTTACTTGCATCTACAAACACCTATGGAAGCAGCATTCAAGAAATCAAATGACGTTCTTCATTGGTTAAATATGCAAAATATCTCTTTAAAGTGTTAAAAAGTGAAGGTGTCACGTTAAGGTCTAAGGTGGTCTAAGGTGGGCTTGACTAAGGGGTGTTCAGTTGCTTTATATGCATAAGAAAGTTTGTGGGAGAGTAGAGGGTGAGTGGGTTGGAAAGAGGGATCCGATTACAAGGATCTACATGTGACTTCCTCCCTGGGGGACGGACAACAGAAAAATGGGTGAAGGGAGACGACGGACAGGGCAAGATATGACAAAATAATAATTTGTAAATTATCAAGGGTTCATGAGAGAGAGGGGAGCAGGGAGGGAGGGGATAAAATGACCTGAGGCCAACGACTTAAGTGGAGAGCAAATGTTTTGAAAATGATGAGGGCAATGAATGTACAGATGTGCTTGGCACAAATGATGTATGTATGGATTGTGACAAGAGTTGTATGAGCCCCTTAAAAAACGATTTAAAACAAAAAAGAAAAGTAATTCTGGGACTGGTAGATGAAGTAATGTAGGTAACATGCAGTGAGTTGCCAGCTAGTCAGTTACAACACATAGGCTAACATGTAGCATGAACGGTTTGCGACCGAGAATTCTTTATAAAGGTAATTAGTGGACAGGATTCCTTGTTATATTGTCTATGTTATGAAAAGGAGTTTGTCATTTTACTCTTGTCAGAAGCATATGGGAATTTTGCATAACTGTCCTTTGTCTCTGTTTCTTTGAGCTTTGTACCTTCAAATACTATTCTGTTACCGCACACAAACTTATTCTTTCCCACTTTCAAAAAATGTTTTAATAAGATAATATGTTTAAACTTACTTTAAATACTCCCATTTTTTAATTTGCAAGGGACATCAAGAGTAAGAATGTGCTGTTGAAAAACAATCTGACAGCGTGCATTGCTGACTTTGGTTTGGCATTAAAGTTTGAAGCTGGCAAGTCAGCAGGGGACACCCATGGACAGGTAAGAAAGAGAATTTCAGAATGTAAGAAAAAAATAAGCATGTTCCATGTTTTCTTAGGATGATACGTCAGGATTGAAAGTAAAATTGTTGTAGTTATTCAATCAGCATCTAATAAAATTACTTTCTTAAGCACTGCATATTGCATTTTCTTAGGATGACGTTTCCATATGGTGGTAGCGTTAGGACCCTCAGGTGATTTTGTTCAAACAGTTGGATAGATGACATGGGATTGTCTACTTATAAAACTAATCAAAGAAGAATCTGGCCCCTGTGAATAGTCTTCAGGCTTGTAAATTTTTGTATCTAACCTATTACTCAGTAGTTTTCATTTGCTAATTCTCTCCCCATTCTAAGAGGAATGGAAGAACAATCATCAATCACTAACCTTCCTGTAGTGCACTAAGTTCCCTTGCTTATTTTCCCAGACAATTATTGTAGTTTCTTGATTCTTGTTCTTTATTATTTCATTAATCCTTTAACCGGCTTCATGGCTTTCTTTGAGTTCCCTTGTAAAGCCTCGGTTGGGTGTGCAACTTTTGTGAAGGAATGGGTCACCTTTAGGAAGGCCAAAGGAGGAAAGAACATCATCCATATTTTTATTCTCAGAAACACTGAAGCTAGGGAAGATGTTCCTACTCCTACTGGATCATCTTGTAATCACGAAAACCAGTTTTTCTGGTCACGCAGTCAAATGATCCAGATTTGGGCTGTATCATTTCTTCATCTTTCAGATGGTGTTAATTATTTGGTCAGCTTATTCCCAGCTTCTTTTTTGCAATATATCCTGTTGATCCCAAAGAACACAGTAAACAGATGTTGGCAATATTGACTAACAATTTCAAAGTGTAATTTAGAGTAATGGTCAACAGGCAGCGAGCTATAGAAAAGTTGACACCACACATCTGGAAGTGAAGGTGGTTTTGTGGAATCTGTTACTGAGATGGATAAGGTTGTTTGGGAAGCCTAGAGACAGACTTCTGAGCTGATTGGTATAATACAGGACTAATTGTTGGCAGCACTTGCATCGTCTGTTCCTCATACTCCTGTTAGGTAAAAAAGATTCAGTAGTACTGTCTTTCAACTCCCTCATGGGCTTACTCCATGAGAGGAAATACCTCATTTTATAGTAACTCTTTAGATTTTGAGGACAAGAACATTTCAGACCTACTTAAAGGGGCTTGCATGCTGTCACATACATTTTATATTGCAAGGAATGACCACTAGGGAAAAAATTACAGATTTTATCTACTAACATTTTCAGTGTACAGAAGAGTACATTTTATACAAAGAGACAGATAAACCATCTCACAATAAAAGAAATACTTTACTGGAATAAATTGGTAGGCTTTTGGGAAATATTCTTATACTGCAGTTAAAATAGTTATTAAAAAATGTAAAGTCATTTTCCCCTCCCCTTCAAAGTATTTTCTGTATTAAATGAATTAAATACGTGTACCTTAGGGTCTTGGTGATTTATTTTTTCCTGTTACATAAATATAAGAAGTCTTGTAAAAGCTCGTGGAGATTGGAATTGACCGATAATGGACATTTCCATGAATTTTTGAAGCCCCTCGTGTTTGTTGGTAATAGTCCAGCTTCTCGTCTAGCATCTGTGCACAGTCATCAGGGAACCACCCCCTCAGGGCTGCCCCTGAATCGACTAAAAAAGTTGATTTGGGTCTACCCAGCCATCTCAGCACCATGCCCTCAGCCTTTATAGATGAATGCTGTCCAGCACCAACCAAAGCCTGTGACATCATAGTTACTGTCTTCAGAAATACTAGGTTACTAGGGAGTGATATTTGTTAAGGACTCTTTAAGGTAGAAGGAAAAACTCATGAATAAATAAATGTACACAGTAACTTTGTCATTTATTTATTTTGCTAATACTTTTTAAAAGTTTAATGATATTGATTAGTTTTTCTAATACAGAGGAAAAAACCCTTACCAAAATTTTTTTCGCTGGACACAGTGGATGTATGTATGGATTATGATAAGAGTTGTATGAGCCCCTAATAAAATTATTTTAAAAAATTTTTAAGATACATTTTAGACATATATGTGAAAAATATGTTCAACTTCTCTATCCCATCTTTTTCCACACAGCAAACCACTGTTCAGTTTCTCAGGATTTCTTCCAGGAAAAGGGAAAATAATTCTAAGACTTGTACCAGTATATATACACAAGGGAGCTTAAAAAATGTGTAATAAAATTTCATTGTCTTTTAATATAGTTTTTCTATGAACTTTTTGAAGCTCCCTTTATGGCTATCCGTGTGTATATTTTAAAGAATCCTCTAAAAGGTTCTCACTACTCATACAGCTTTGTTTCTTGTTTTGCTCTTTGTTAACTCAACAGTAGTTTTAGTTTTTAATGTCATCAACATGTGAAGAGCTAGCTGATGTGTTTAAGGAAAGCCCTTACTTGTGGGTATTTTGGGTTGTTTATAGTGGTCTGGCTGTGGCACTCCCTGGTGTAGAATTGATGTCTGCTTGACCCCACAATGTGATCTTCATAATTCAGTTACTGTTACCTACCTGGTATCAGAACTCATTTCATTTTCTTTGATTCTTTGCACAAAGTTGTAAGATGTTAGTTCATGAAGTTAATGAATGAGTGCTGTTTACTTTCAACATCTTTTTCAGGTTGGTACCCGGAGGTATATGGCTCCAGAGGTATTAGAGGGTGCTATAAACTTCCAAAGGGATGCATTTTTGAGGATAGATATGTACGCCATGGGATTAGTCTTGTGGGAACTGGCTTCTCGCTGCACTGCTGCAGATGGTAAGGGAAATAACATTTTTTTAAAAGATATATGCCTACTACACATGTCTGAAAAAGGATGATTATGCTGAAAATAAATGTAATAACTTAAAGTATACTTTTTTTTACATAAATGGTAGGATGCTGTAGCCTACAGAAGCTTTGAGAGGCAAAGGAGCGTAGTGTGGGTCAGGATAGGTCCTTCCTTTCTAGTTACCAGATACTGTGTTGGGCATATCACATGCCTTTAGCTTCTTTTCTAAAGCAGCTTTGGAAATTTAATTGCTCGTTTTACAGAGGAGGAAATTGAAGACTCTGTGATTAAGAAAGTAATGTGTCTAAAATTATATAGCCAGAAGCTGGTCAATGGTGAAAGCAAGATGTGAAAGCTCTGATTCATATGCAGGATAGGACTTCTGTTTGGCCAAGTCACATGACACCCCCCCCCCACCCCTCAGTCAAAAGTCAGCACTTGTGGTGAGAGGAGATGCCTGTTGAGTGGGGGGTGGGGGTGGGGAGGTTGGATTGCTTCTAAAGATACTCAGGCATTGCTGCTTCAGTACTTAAAGGATGCCAACAGAAATCCCAGGAACCAGGCTGAACAGTCTGCCCTTTGCGACAGACCCCCGAGACCCATTTGGGTAGTTGGAGACAGGTTAAATGTTGTCGCCTTGAAGTAGGATTCCTGCGGGTGCAGTGGGTTCCTTTAGGGCTACTAACCAGAAGACCGGCAGTTTGAAACTCATCAGGTGCTCTTTGGGAGAAAGAGATTTCCCTACAGCCTAGGAAACCCCGTGGAACACTTCTCCACTGTCCTGCGAGGTTGCTTTGATGGACTCTGTCGAAGTGTATTTGGTTTCTAAAAAAGCTTTGAAGGTTTGATCTAGTGCAGACACTGTTGTCCACATTAGTCACATTCCTTAGTACAGAACCTCATATCCAAGGCATGCTGTTCTCTGTTGTTCATATTCAAGTCCTCTATTGCCTTTTTAGGAGGCGGGGAGAGGTAGGCTTGAAGACAGTATTTCTGGTATGACAAAACTAATTAGGATGTGCCAGGTTCTCTGTCATTAGTGCTCCTTTGTAAGGGGTGCCCCCTGGATTTTCAAATATATTACAGTGTGAGAATGTGAGGTAAGCATCCTATCCTGACTGTTAAACACTCAGGCAAATGTAAATCAACTTGATCTGGCTTTCTATTCAAATTTATAATTGACTAAAAACGTCCTGTGCATTATCAAAGCTGTATAAGAAATTGTGTTGAATATATAAAAAGTTGTAACTGACTTAACCTGTGTTAATAAAAATACTTTATTTGCAGCAAGTACTGCAATAGTCTTGTCATCATAAGACTGGTCACCAGTCTGTGGAGTGTGATCTGGGGTTCTGTGCTTTTAAAGGGATCCTAACAGAGTGCTGAGGGATGGGCACCTGTGATTCGGGTATGGTATGGGAGTGGATCCAGAACCTCAGAAAGGTTGAAGCAATTTGGGGATAATTTTAGCTTCAAGTCTATAGGAAGAAGAGTAAGCTGTTCTGTGTATTTTAGCTCAAGTTGAAGAGGAAGTACATTTTTGTGTGTGTGCATTTATGGAAGCAAAACTAGGTCAGGTGGCAGATGTTATAGGAAGATTCATTTCATAAGAATTTTATTCATATGAACGCTCCAAAGCAAACTCTCCTTTGGATTAGGTGTTATGGTGGGTATGCATACAACTTTGTCCTTAGGTAATTTACAATGTAGTTGACTGAATATATCCTGGGAAATGAATTTTAAGCTCTGTTAGAGTTAATGGTCTAGCTCAAGGTCTGGTATAGACTTGTGAGGTTCCCTGAAGTCTATTCTGACCCATAGTGACCCTCTGCACACAGAACAAAACACCGCCCAGTCCTGTGCCACTCTCACCGTTCATCTTGTTCCTGAGCCATTGCTGCAGCCACGGTGTCAACCCATCTCCTTGAGGCCCTTCCTCTATTTCACTGCCCTCTACTTTACCAAGCCTGATGTTCTCGCCAGGGACTGGTCTTTCTTGACAACATGTCCAAAGTATGGAAGACAAAGTCTTATCATCCTTGTATCTAAGGAGCATTCTGGCTGTACTTTTTCCAAGGCAGATTTGTATGTTCTTTTAGCCGTCTATGGTAATTTCAGTATTCTTCTCCAGCACAATTCAAACTGGTGGATTCTTTTTTGGTATTCAAAAAATGTTTTGGGATGAATGTAGTACCTGAGAAATATAAAGCACTGGTGTAGGAGGTTAGGAGTGGGGCATTAGTTTTGGTTGTGGGGAAATGGGAAGATCAGGGGACTTTATATGGAAAAGGAAAAGGGATTGATACATGTTGACATTTCTTAAATACCTTGTATATGCCATGATAGATGAGATTTCAAAGTCTGATGCTTGAAGCCAGGTCATTCTGAGTTGGAAATGGAGGTACATTGTGGTTTTCTATAGGTAGGGTCTGAAATTCTACATTTCTTACAAGCTTCCAGAGGATGCCTGAACAGCTGGACTATGGGCATTCTGAATGGCAGGGATTGAGTAGAGCCATAACCTGTCAATACAGCCCAAGTAGCCTTCATGTATTCATAACATCTGGAGAGAGTTGGGTTAGGCCTCTCCACAATTCATTGTTTGCAACTTGCATTCTGTTCAGGAAGTTTGACAAACCCCAATCAGAAGCTTGAACAAGGTTTATCTATGGACCCATACATGTGGTCATTGAAGTTCCTCATTGGTGACCTATATCTGTGAAAGGGAGAAAGTCTAGTGATTAAAAGCAGAGGTGGGTCTTTAAGTTCTTTGGAGAACTGGGTTGAGATTTCAGTTCTAAACTTTTTAATGCTATGTCCTTGTGCATCTTGTGTAACCTTCCTGAGCTGCTGCTTTTAAAAATAATGGTAATGTTGCTTTCATAGCTGTGAACATGAAATGGAAATGAACATGAATCCTGCTCAGAATAAACATGCATTTAGCTCTAAGTGTACTTTTTTATACATCTGAGGAGACCTCAGACCTAAAGAATGAGGGTATTGAATAAGTCTTGTTGATGAAGGCATGTTCTGACTTGTCAGGAAACTTGATTGCACATATAATGTTGTGATTTTAAAAAATAATAATAAAAGGTAGACTTTTAGCAGCTCTTGTGAGGACAGAGAGGAGGTGTGACTGAGGGATCAAACTCCTTACGTGGTTATAAGAGATTGAACCCAAAGTCTTCAGGGAATAAAAATTTCCAGTTAACATTTTGATATAAATTGCAAGAAGGAATGGGTATCTCAAAGGGGAATTACTTCATTTGCAGATGCTTTGTGTGTGGAATCAAATGCAGGTGAAGATAAGCATTACTGATAAGAACCCCAGTAGGTAAGAAAGCTTCTTACACAATTGTTAATGAGGTAACATGCCAAATCACCAACCTTGTTTCCTAAAGGACCTGTGAGTTACAGTGAAGTGCTGTGACAGTGGACCAGGTAACAACTAGGAGAAAGGTGATACAGTGTATATCTTACAAAGTTTTACTAGCTTGGAAATCAGAGAGATTTGAATTAAAGTAATTTTTCCCTCCTCCTCCTTTTATATTTCAGGGCCTGTCGATGAGTATATGTTGCCATTTGAGGAGGAAATTGGCCAGCATCCATCCCTTGAAGACATGCAGGAAGTTGTTGTGCACAAAAAAAAGAGGCCCGCTTTAAGAGATTATTGGCAGAAACATGCTGTAAGTTATACAGTTAGCTTTTCATTTACATTTCAATAAATCACTCTTCAGAGGAATGGTTTCTCTCTGCATATTTCTCTCTTGGGCAGAGTTTCTGGGGATGTGGTCCTGATAAAGGATGTTCTAGAAAAAACAGGTGTTGTTTGCATACCCACAAGAGAGTGGGTGAAGTCATAGAGCAGTAGCCTGTTTCTATGTTCCTGTACAGATTGGCATGGTCATATTTGGAAACCTTATCAGAAGAAGGAATACTGACCCAGGGGTACTGACCCTGTAGGTAGTTGACTAACCTGCTCTTCTGACGTCGTTGTCTGAACTGCTTATGTAGGTTAAGCAGCCAGTATTCTTTCTCTTCCCCATAGGAGTTGGTTTGGATTTGGGATTGGAAGAATTTCAAGGTTTGAAGAATGCTTTAAAGTTAGAAATGAGGCAGAGGGTAGTCAGTATTGCGCTCATCAATTGATCTAGATAGAACTTGAAGCTTCTTTCAACCAGGCAGTGCATTCCAGAGGATGCTCTCTGACCTTTCTCTTGAAATGCAAACTAGAGAAGCTGATACACACTAAGAGAATAATAAAGGCAGGAAGATTTGAATTGACTTGGTTTGTGAACAGCAGAGAGATTTTTGGAATAAAAAAAATACGTATTCCTGCTGAGATACATTTCATTGTTGACAACAACAAAACCCATGCTTCCCCCGAGTGGTGTTCTTCATGGCCCTGCACATGGTAGATAGTCAATAAAAATAACTCTGTGACAAGCTCCAAGTATCAGTGGCCTGGTTTGAAACTTTTGTTGACTCACACAAATAGCAGTTTCTTCATGGCACTTCTATTTAGTTTTCTGATAGAAAAACCACTTGCTCTGACCCTGTATTCCTCCTTTCAGGGCATGGCGATGCTCTGTGAAACCATAGAAGAGTGTTGGGATCACGATGCAGAAGCCCGGTTATCTGCTGGCTGTGTAGGAGAAAGAATCACTCAGATGCAGAGACTCACAAACATCATCACCACAGAGGACATTGTAACAGTGGTCACAATGGTGACAAACGTGGACTTTCCTCCCAAAGAATCTAGTCTATGATGGTGGTACCATCGGCACGCACTGAGACCCAAGACTGAGCTGGAGCTGCTAAGCTAACTAAACTGCTTAGTTCATTTTCTGTGTGAAATGCGTTGGAGGTCTCTTGGAAATGCAGAAGACCCTCATTGAACAATGTGGCTCTGGGAGACCGACTTCATTGCCTATAGCACAGACGTGAAGGACTTGAGAGAGAAGGAGACCGGTTGCAGACTCTACGGAAACTGCGCATGTGCGAGGAGAGGGGGCCCTCTCCAGATCTCTAAGGAGCATTTGGACCTGGCTAATGGAGCATTCAAAAACTGATGTCAGATTTCTTAATGTCTGTTCGAAGACACTAATTCCTTAAATGAACTGCTATTTTTTTTAAATCAAAAACTTTTCATTTCAGATTTTAAAAAGGGTAACTTGTTTTTACTGCATTTGCTGTTGTGTTTCTATAAATGACTATTGTAATGCCAACATGACACAGCTTGTGAATGTTTAGTGTGCTGCTGTTCCGTGTACATAAACCAAGTCATCAAAGTGGGGTACAGTAAAGAGGCTTCCAAGCATTACTTTAACCTCCCTCAACAAGGTATACCTCAGTTCCACGGTTGCTAAATTATAAAATTGAAAACACTAAAATTTGAATAATAAATTGATCCATGTTTTGTAACAAGGTATTACAAATTCACTGTGTTATTTAAGAAAAAGAGAAAAAGGTAAGCTATGCTTAGTGCCAACAGTAAGTGGCTATCCATAAAGCAGTGCTTTAGTTTTTCTTGTGCTAGGCTTGTTATTTAAGGAAAAATTGTTGTTTTTTGAAATGAAACAAAAATGGTGTCATTTTCCCTTCTTCCCACATCTTAAAGCTTCATCTTATCTCTAGTTCCCCAAATATTGCATACTTACCTAAGTGTGTGTGTGTGTGTGTGTACACACACAAACACATATATAGACGTATATTTTTAGGTGTGCCATGTTTGGGAACTACTTGGAAATTTAAAGCATGGTTAAAATTTTTTTTTTTTAATGAGCTGTGACACTGGAAAGCTCTTCACTTTTATTCTTTTAAAAGATTTTTTTTTCCTATTTATGTATGTAAAATTGTAGGGTGTATCTTTTCCCCAAACTGTGTGGGACATTCTTTATCACTGTTTTAGAATCACCTCAGGAAGTGTCATTACCCAGAATCCCTCACTCTCTGCTGTGAGACTTGTAACTCTATCACTCTACTTTTGCTTGGTGCCATCTTGTCAGAGTAATATTTGACATCTGTGGTATGTCCAGAATTAGCCTAGGAGAGGGACTTTGAATTGAAGCACAGATTTCAGATGTTACTGCTTTAAGACAAATCAGGGACAACAGTTAATCTTATGCAATGACATTTAGAGGTAACCAATGTTGACATAGACAACATAGCTTGGCCTCCACCCCCAAATTGCTTTTACAACTAACTGATATTAATTTAGGATCGTTCATGCCTTATCCTTGCTAAGAAAATGGAATTGATGGTAGATAGGTGCCAAAGAGCCTTTCAAAACAATACTGCATTAGAATACAATTGGACTCATTTGTCAGATTTATCCAGGCCAAAGCAAATTGTTAGTTTCTTAAATCTCAAGATTACTGACCAACAAATAGCCAGTATTATGCTATGTACTTTTTTGTCAGGTCATTTCTAAATTCATACATTAATTTTATAAAGTAATTTTTTACACGTCATCAGAATTGACTTGATGGCAATGAGTATTTGTTTTTAAGTTTTATTTTTTATTTTAAAAATGTAAATCAGGAGCCTCACTGTGAATGTTATCTTCAGATAGTTATTTAACCACACAGTACACACTACATTTTACATGACGTGCACTTACTCTCTGGGAATAATAAACTGTATTATTTATAACATGACGTTGGGCACCAGACTCTCAGCAGGGCGGGAAGAAGGGCCGGCCACTCCATTGTTGTCCGTGTGCCACACGCCACACAGGGCACAGGACCCGAGGGTCATTGTCATTGTAGTCCTGAGAACTCGTGTTCAAGGTTGACTCCTCCTCCTTTACAAAAGTACTGGGCCTCTCAACTGCCTGATGAGGTTTTCCTTTCATTTTGAAACAAATTTAAGGGAACATACTGCGAAATGTGTATAAAAGAAAATGGTTCGTTTCCTGAAGACTTATTTCTATCTGTTGTAAACCTTTAATCCTGTTTTTAAAGTTAAGAAAACAGAAACCAAGGGATGATGTTTGGCTTTTATGTGAGCTCTGGAGGTAAATTTTATAAAACCAACTATTCACAATATAAAATGTTTTCTCTTCGTGGTAGGAAAATTTTTTAGAACTCCTGGGTATTGTACTTAGCTCTAGCTAACCAATTTTAAAACTTGTATCCTTTTGCGAACTATGTTAATAGAATACTTTTTATAAGCAGTAAATAAGAATGTTCCAGTGACTACCTGTCGTGATAATACCTAGTCTTGTTACAATTTCCTTTTGCAGGCCATTGCAGTGTTTGGTTTACAGTAAGTGCAGAGTGGGCAAGTTCGTACCAAGTTTGAGATAGGGATGCTGGGAAGAATAAGAAAAAAAAAAAGTGATTTCTTGGTTTTGGGGGAAACTGAGACCCCAGTAACTTTTTCCTCATGTGTATGGTGCTCCTGATAGTCTTATATTTTGCCTTTCTGATACCCATTGGCAAGTGCTGCTCTAACTGTACTCTTTACCTTGCTCAGATCTCCGTGTGAGGATGGCTTTATGATCAACTGCCATAGGACTGATGGATTAACCAGTGTTTGGCTTTATGCGAAGTCTATGCCCTGACACAGCTCTTGTATGTATTTTAGATGCTAGGAAGTCTTTTCGCATGTGCTGTGTGATTCTTGTTTGGGTGTTTATTACAGGTACCTTTTGGATTCCAGAACAGAGACTGTGCCTCAAAAGTGCTGGTCCTGTGAACTTGCACTATTCGTTCATGGTGACATTTTGAAAATAGAACCAGGAGAAAAATCACCGCGTTGGGATTTAAAGATAGAATCATGACATGAAATTTTGAAAGAAATTTTTCCCCTGCCTTCACCCCTAGTAACATCTACATTTCAGTAAAATGCAGGTGATAGGGAAAACCTGACCAGATGGTAGTTTAGTGGATTAAACTGATTGTTTAAAAAAAAAAAAAGGAAAAAAAAAAAGCTTCTCCACAGATATTTTCCAGTTTCTCTTTTTTACCTTTTTTAAAAATTGCTTTTTAGGAACATTTGGTATAATGTGCATAAATTATTTACCAATTTATGGGCAAAATGATACAAGTAGCATCTTGATTGAACATCATTTACCTCAGATATTGAACCAGCAGTACGTTTTGATGTCCTCTTTGTTACCTCGCAGACATGGGTAAGAAGTTATTTTAGCTTTACTCTGTATTTCTTGTCAGTGTTTTGGGCACAGGTTGTTGTACTACTGTCAAATTGTACTTGCTATTTTTTTCTGCAAGTATTTAACGAAAAGCTTAAAAAAAAGACCCATAAAACCCCACCTTGGATAAGTGATTGTTAAATATTGTACAAATAAAATGTATGCTATCCCCATTCCGTCCCCAAGTTAAATAAAAAGTGAACGTGGTGTGATTTGCACATGCAGTTTTTCTTTAGCTGTTCTTATAGCAGGACTAGTGGCCTTGTCATAGAGAGGCTCACATGTAGAGCTTTCAGTAGGAGGGAAAGGACAGGGTGAGTGGTGGCATTACACCTCCCGCCCCACAGGCTAGCTTGGCATGGGTTACTGACATTCACATTACCTTGACTTTACATATGACGAGAGAAATATGACTTAAGAAACACGGTCTGCAAAGGTAGAAATATTCTTCCTAAATAATGAATTTACCAACTGAATCGGCTGAGGTTCCAATTCTGGTATCTTGCGATAGGGTAACTAGTGCACCAGGGAAGCCAACTTTTATTCAACTATTTAAAGTGTCTAGACTCTCCTTTCATCCTCTCGATGGAAATAAGAGTGTAAAAGCCCAGTTGAGACCACTGAATCCTGTTTTTGTAGGATCGGGGTGCAGAACTGGGTCGCATGTAAGTTCTGCTGGTTAGGAAGAACCAGTGACCTCCACACCAAATGAAAGGGCCACCATGGTGGCATCTGTGTGAAGTTGTTGCAAGTCTGAATTGTTTTCTACCATGAGTTCTGCCAAACACTGATTCTCCGACAAGTTCATAAATACCATCTTAAATACACCATCATAATGCAGTGAACTGGGGCCACACAGGCGTTCATCCCACGGAGCCTTTCACAGGCAGGTGCCATGTCATCTGGAGGCTGTTTTTGGTGGGCCACCTAGAGGAGGAAACTCCAAGAGGCGCTGAAACCGCCAACACCGCCCCACCTATGAGCAGATGGAAGGAGCTAGGGCAGGTT
This sequence comes from Tenrec ecaudatus, assembly GCF_050624435.1. Classification (NCBI taxonomy): domain Eukaryota; kingdom Metazoa; phylum Chordata; class Mammalia; order Afrosoricida; family Tenrecidae; genus Tenrec; species Tenrec ecaudatus. Next base: position 92,999,142 of record NC_134542.1, on the reverse strand, counting down.
TGCATGGGATTTTGTTTTACAAACCTACATTTCTTTCAGTGACTGGAAGAAATATTTTAGGCTATACTTGCAAGCTCACATTACTCAAGTTTCCACTAGGACATTTCCATTTTGGATTTTACTGATGGGTTAAATGAGAGAATGCTGTACATGCATTTTAGCTTCATTGTACTGGAGAGTACAGGAAGGGTGCATCATCTCTTGCCAAATGCCTTTAGAATACAGACGTATATTTAACTTGTACGGCAATTGTGTAAACTTCTCCGTTTCCTCCTCCAAATAAGCTTTCTTATGGTTTCATGTTTACCTCAATCACTGAAACTTAAACCTGCCTTAGTTTTCCTATCTGTATACCTGAATGTTGCTAACATCTTCTGGAGTACTATGCCTGGAGGCAGAAGACGGCTTTCAGTAGCATCTTAAGTTAACAAAGGATCCCTGGTGGCACTGTAGCTAAGCGTTGGACTGCTAACCAAAAGGTCAGCAGTTCAAACCCCCTAGTGGCTGCTAAGGAGAAACATGAGGCTCTTATTCTTCCACTGAGTATAGCTTCAGAAGCTCTATCTACGGCAGTGGTTCTCAGCTTTCCTAAGGCTGCAACCCTTTCATGCAGTAGTTCCTCATGTGGTGGTGACCCCCAACCATAAAATTATTCTCATTGCTACTTCATCACTGTAACTTTGCTACTGTTATGAATTGGGCAACCCCTGGGAAAAAGGGTCCTTCGACCCCTAGGTTGAGAATCAGCCGCTGCTCTAAGGTCATTTCCATTGGAATCTCCTCGATTGCTGGTTGTTTTCTTTTTAAGGTGGGAGCTGTGTAGACTAAATTCTGCAACTTTATTCAGTGTTTGTCTAAATTACACGCACACTCGCCGCCATCCAGTAGATTCCCATAGTGAGCTGTAGTACCACCTCTACAGTTGTTCAGGATTTTCTTTTAAAAAGGCACAATGACAGCACAAAGAGTGACATATGGGATAAGTAAGATGTTGCTAAGAAGGACAAGTGATCTGGAGACTTGGAAGGCTAATCTTCTCTGCAGGGAGGAAAGGATGCAATCATGGAAGGCGACTTGGATGTACAGAAACCTTCCGTCTCAAGAGGTCATAAAAAGCAAGGTAAGTTGCTGGGGCCTATTTTTTAAAAAAATAGTTGGTAAGGGAGCTATTGTCTTTTAGTGGCTTCTAGCATCCATCAAACCTGGCATGAGTTCCAGGGTTGGTCATTCCGTACCTGTGTGATTTTGGGCCCTGCCACTTCTGAGTTTCCTAATGTGACAGTGTTAGGCACACAAGGTAAGGAAGGGACTCTAATGTAAGCCTTTCCACACCACCCCCTCCCAACGGGTAATCTAATCTTTAATGAAATCACTAACATTGAGTGCTTGCTAAATCTCTAAGGCCTCTGGGTAGTACAAAAGATTTGCCCTTGACTAACCTAGTTTGGTGATTTCAGCCATCTAGCAAGGCTTTGAAGAAATGTCTAGTGATTTGCTTTGTTTTGGTAAAGATTCTTGGTAAAAAAACAAAGGAGCAGTTTTGTGTAACACATAGGGTTGACACGAGAAAGTCTTGATGGCAAGTTTGTTGTTTAAATGTCATTTTAAACATACACAAGTACTTGTAGATCTCTGAATTTGTAAAGGCAAAGCTTCCCTATTTCACTCCATAGGGCTTTATTTTTTATAGAAGTAGCTTCAGCTAACACTACCAAACACTTCCCATTACTTCTTGTGGTTTCCCAGGAATTTCCTAAAGTGCTGATTAAAAAAGATAAAATTAATTTTTTCAGCCAAAGGAGTGAGGTCCAAGAAGCTGCATTTCAAATCCTGTAACTGATTCTGATGTAGATTTGTAAGCAGGACACATTCTGGGAAGACTGGAAGAAAAGGTTTAGTTCGTGGTAGGTCTTTCCACATGGAACCTTTCTTTTGGTCAGACTAATCATTCTCACACCAGAAGACCGGGTTTTGTGTTAGACTCCCAAATTTCTGTGTGTACAAGGGTGTGTGTGTAAGGCAGGGATATCTACTGAGCCCAAAGATTAATTGTTAGCACATTTATTCTTAATAGCTTTGGCTGATAGGGTGAATTCTTCAAATGTACCACGTAAAAAACTTCAGAACGGTTAAATAGGCATATGGTCCAATTACTAAGCGTACTCTTTTAAAACAATCTAAATAATCAGAATTATAAATCATGTAACAGCACATCTATTGAAAGGAAAGACACAGATTCTACATGGTGAAGTCTCCCCAAAGTACAAAAATACATGTTTATAAATACATAAAACCTAAAGTGACGTTATCTTTTAAACAATGGCCTTTTAGTTCTTCAGAGAAGTATGCTTTGAGCGCCAACAGTAAGTCCTTGGAGAATATTCATAGCCAGCTCAGCGAGGACGTTGCCCACTGCCTGACATCTGTAGGACAGTTGGGGTATTTCTGCAGAGCATTCATGATTTGAGTGCTGTCTAGAAGCAGTTTCATCAGCTGGTACTCTCTCTGCGCACTTACTGAAGTTCTCTCCGTGGGCTTCACTAATTCTAGCTGTTGTAAGTGTTCAAAGGCCTGTAAGAGGAAGAGAGTTCATGTTGGGTAGATGGGAAAACAACAAATTCAACTTGGCGACAAGTGAAGGGTTTTTGTCAGTTGTGGAACAATGTTGGGAAATGAAAACTTAATAGATGTCAAAACGACTCATCAATGTCACAAAGTAACTTACACATCACGTCAAACAGTTATCTGTCCCTACAGTGTTAGAAGTGATCATGCATGATACAGCTTTTGTTCATAATTATTCTCATTTTAGGAACCCATATGTTCGGCCAGGACTTCAGTTAATGAAGGATATCTAATTCGATATAAAAACAACTGAATATAATAGGCTAGTACTTTTTAATCAGTTACCTGGGTTATTCAATTTGGCATTTACATTTTGCCTATGTGGATAGGACTTTAAAGTTCAGTACAGCCAACAAAAGGAAACCCCCTAGAGGCTCAGCAGGAAGTAGGTCCCTTGGGCATGGAAAGGGAGGGGACAGGCTCCGTTTTCTTCAAGGAACTTGGCTGAGGCTGTGACAACCTGTCACAGAGCCCCCTCATTTAACATGGCTCTTCTGTGGTTGCTTCTTGTCCCTCAGAACACGTAATGTCTTTTCTAACCTGGATTGCTATTCCATGCATGTAGGGATTTTTGAAAAAATGTGCCAATAAGTCATGATACACCAATCATTAAAATATTGACACTGAAATACATTGCCATTGTGAAATCTATTACACAACTTCACTGTAGGAAAACGAACATTGAAACATGTTCTCTACGTAATAAAACTTCTTTGGATGCAAACAAATAACTTAGACACCATCCATCTGTGAAAAATAAGAAAATTTAATTTTTAATCACTTTATTGGGAGTTCTTGCAGATATCAATAATTCACAGTTCAATCACATCAAGCAGTATTGTACAATTGCTACCACGATCAGTTTGGAAACATGTTTGTTCTTCTTAACTCCTCCTTGGCTTGCACAACAAGCCATGATCTTCACATTAGAGGAGAAAATACCTCTTGGTCCCTACTGAGGATGTGGCGATGCTGCGTACGCTCTTTCCTGGACTCTGGGCGCCTACACATCAAAACCTCCTACTGCTGAGTCAATTCTGACTCAAAGTGACTCGACAGCACACATGAGAACTGCGAGGTCTTTACAGAAGCAGACTGCACGGCCACATCTTTCTCCTGGGAGCAACCGGGAGCTACGTGACTGTTAGCAGTTGACGTTTTTTACCACTGTGTCCCCTAGGCCCCTTACTAGGTAGGACTTATTAGCGACTGCCAAATACCAGTGGGCCTACTTGACAAAGTTAAAAGTTTTTCTCCTCTAAACTCTAGAACTACGTGGTCCATAAGGTAAGCACTGGTTACACATGGTTAATGTATACTTGAAATATGACTGAAGGACATTTCAAATCTAATTAAATATCTGATACCGAATTTAGGAACAACCTAATGCTTGGAATAAAATAGAAGTTAAAATAAAGGTCAAGTATTTTCAGTAAGTATTTGGTACTGCAACACATGACAAATTTTAGACTATACAAAAGGAAGAATGCAAAACACGAGGCACTAGAAACTTTGGGGAAAATCTCCTCAATTTCATTTTTCCTTTCGTGTTTTGAAGCCCCCTTGTCCTTCCTTAAAAGTTTTTCTATTACTGATTATACAGTGAAATATAGATAATATATTTATAAATTAATTTTTGAAAACCTTGTTTCGTGGCTTCTACATTTAAATTCTGTGGCCCACATTATATTTCTACTGGATAGTGGTGACCTAGAGTTTTAATAACTCATGACTCACCCCCATCACCAACACCCTCTAACAACACTCTCTGCATGGTCTATTAGTCAATGAGACGTCTGTCCTTTACTTTCTTAACTAAAGGCTCTTATCTGCATTTTGGTCCTCTTGTTGAGAAAAATCAAACTCACTGCTATTGAGTTGATTCTGACTCCTGAGTAATCCTATGAGACAAGGTAGAATTTCCCCCGAGACTAACTCTTTACAAGACTAGGAAGCTTGGTCTTTCTCTTCTTAGTGCTAAGATACAAAAGTCAACTTTTAGAATGAAATGGTTATATAAATGTCTGTAACGGTTCATTTTTAGGATGCAAATACTAGGAACAGACAGCAGAGGGCAGCATACCTCCACAAACTGGTTCCTCAAACATTTTGAGATTTGTTTGGGGGAGGGAATAAATCATGATTCATAACAAATTTAAAAATTAGTAAAAGAAACAAAAGAACAAATCCAATCTTACCTTCATGACAACTGGTTTCTCAAAATTATAAATGGAATGAGCCTTCCTTTGAACAAACTTCTGAAACTCTGGGTAGAAAGCAAGGAAAACATTAGCACCACCTTTGAACGGAAGGGGGAAGGAAGAGCATTAGAACAGTCCGACTGAAGTCTCCTCTCACCATTGTAGACCATTTGAAAATTAAAGGGCTCCTCGTCGTAGATCTCATTTAAATGTTTCATTGCTATTATAAGACAAATTTCCAAGACTGACAAACCTAGCATAAAGAGAAAACAACAAACGGAGTTATAGTTTACTTAGTGTCACAGAGCACTGGGATCTGTAAAATAGTACAGTATGATTAAAGATGGTCATTTTCAGGGGGAGGAAGGACAAGATGAGCCTCCTTCCCCTAAGAAATCTGTGTCAGTGACAATGAACTATACAAACACAAGTGACTTAAACCCATGCTTAGTTTTCATACCTAGAGGGATATTTATTCATAAAGGAGGCTACAGGATGAGAGATAATATCACCTTAAATCCCACAGTAAATAACAAATAGCAATTAAACTGACTGTAAATCACAAAGGGCTCAGGGGTAGGATTTACTCAGAGCATACCCCACACCTGGGAATCATATGAAATGTCCCCAGAGAGGAGGCTCACTAGATTCTCAATGCTCTTCAGGGTGGAAGTTATAGCAACAGCCTTGGGTAAGGGAGGTGAAAAGGCAAGATTTTTTCACTTTAAATAGGAATGACAATACCTACTTAAAGGGCTAAGTTAGGCTGTGAGAGCAATTATTCTGCATATAAAGCACTATATTAATATGTAAGCTGAATTTATTAAGACCAACCCAAAAAACCCGGCAGGCTTCTTACCGTGCACGATATTTGCTTTAGAGTCCATGCTACACAGCTGACTTGCCTCCATCAGATCCGCTGTCGTTACAAATGGGTGTGACGTTGTAACACGGTTTAAAGCCACCATCTTTGGAAACGTAAACCAGAAAAACAATGATTTCTACGTGGGCAATTTGCAGATGTTACTTTGCAAAAAACATATTAATATGAAGTTCTCATGAAACTCCAAACCCTAATTTGACTCCAACTCAAAGCGACCCTATAAGACAGAGTAATTTGACTCTTAACTCAAAGGGACCCTATAAGACCGAGTGGAAATGCCCTGTGGGTTTCCGAGACTGTAACTCTTAAAGAGAGTAGAAAGTCCTTTGGGGCAACTGGTGATTTCAAACTGCTGAGCTTTTGGTTAGCAGCCCAATGCAGAACCACTGCACTTCCTTCTTCTGCCCTTAGGAGAGTAACAGGAGTGTTATGGTCCGATCATTTTCTAGAGAACCTGAGTGACTTAAGCAAAGAACAAGGTGGAGGATCTCATCAAGACACAACAGCAGTGGAAGCTAGCGGAAGAAGGTGGGCCGCCCAGATGACGGCAGACTCTTGTCGGAATCTTAGCAGATCCCAGTCTTGGAAGTCTCGCAAACAGAGCATCTGTGTGTTGAACAGCTGAAGAGTTTGCATCAGAAATCTGTGTCTTTCATATGAAATTAGTAGACTTTTATGTAGTACATTCTTTTAATGTATTTCCTTCATGTTTAAATGGTATTAATTTGAACACTACATTAAATATCCTGATTCTTGTGGGGGAGCAGAGTAGTACATGGCATGTGTTTTGGATTTCAAAAACAAGAGCTGATAGGGAAAACCCAAGTGAAATTTATCCTAGGTATGCAAGACTGGTTCAACATGGGAAGATCATGTAATCTACAACAACAACTCAAAGAAACATCATATGATCATTATCAATGATGCAAAATACGTATTTGATAAAACTGAGCACCAATTCATGGTACACTTTCACCAAGACACTAATGAGTATACATAAAAAACCTAGAACTAATTATCATTTAGCAGATTAAAAAAAAAAGAATGCTTCCCCCCTTCCCATCAGGAATCAGCAAAGATGTTGGCTGCTGCTTTCCAACACAATGCTGGAGGTTATAGCCATTACAATAAGGTAGCAAAAAGATATTTTATTGGAAAGAAATAAAACTATTTGCAGGTGAGATTGTATAAACAATTATAAAGTATCTTAAAAGCTTCTATTTCTAATAACTGAGTTCAGCAAGGCTGTAGAATGCAATTTAAACACATACCTGTCAAACATAATCATATTTCTAAATACAGTGAAAATGCAAAATGGAAATTAAAAGCAAAATATGACTTAAAATTGCTTCAAAGGAAGTTAAAGACATACATAAGGCTAAAGCATGCATGGATAGATCTATGTGGTAAAAATTACAAAGTACTGATTAAAAAAATCAGATGATTTATATAAAAAGGGAGACATGCTATGTTCCTTGATTAGAAGACTGACTGCAATAGAGATCGTCTTTCTCTGCAAATTTATAAGCTTAGTGCAATTCCCATAAAAATATAATTAGCCAAAAAATATATATATATATAATTAGCCAAAGAATGAGTGACACAATTTAAAAGTAATACACACCAACAGCATATGCAATGACCGTAGGTTTTTGTTGACATTGAAGTGTTTCTGTAGTACTTCCTGTATACTTCTGTCTTCTGAGAGACACTAAAGGGGGGAGGGGAATCCAAATACAGTTAAGGAACAATGTATTTAAAGTCTATATAATCCTGTGCCTCACTGGTTTATGTTCCTCAGTTACACTATACATATTTTAAAATATTACATAGGTCTACTTGCTGACCACTAAAGCCACAATCCTACTTCCAATCTTTATTTTTATCCCTTTTCATTCTTTTAAACACAAAGATAACCCACACACCTGTTTGCCATAATTTTTATTCCAAAAAGGGAAACTACTCCTATACTAATGGAATAGGCAAAATGCAGCCCAACACACAGCAGAGAAGGAAAGGTATGACATACCTGGTATGCCATATGGTAACAAGGTAATATTTGGACAATGTCGAGGCAAAAGTGATGACTCTTAGGAGCTAACATACAGAATAGGGAAGAGCATTTGTTGTTGGACACGGCATAAGCAATGTAAGAAGACAGGTATATTACACAAGAGCAGTCACGTATGTACCCTTGCGTTTCAATTCTGGGAAAAGGATTGAATAAGGAGAAATAGGCAAAACACCTAACTAGGTACAGCTGCAATTATTTATACAAGAGAAAAAAGGGTCCAAATTAGTAAGAGTGGTGCCCAGAAGACATTCACAGAAGCTCAATCAGATAAAGAGGAGAGTGAAGTATGTGAGAGGAGCAAAAGGGCAGGGGGCGACAAGATGACATCAGGAGGGATGGAAAGTCCCTGTAAATGTGAGGTGTGAGAACTGAACAGCAAGTAGTCAATGCTGGGTTATCAATAGTTAAGAAGCAGATTGGAAAACAAGGAAATCAAGGAACGAGGAGAAACATACTAAAGATCTAGAAATCAAGGGAAGAAATTTTCAAGTAGTAGTGCCTAACAATGTTAATTTAACTACTTTGTAAAATTAAAATGAGATCAATTTTTTTAAAAAGGCTAAGACTTTGGAAACTAGGAGATTCAACAGAGTACTCTGAAAAAGCAGTATCTGAGAGAGTCAAGTAACTGTGATGAATGAGGACTGAATGACAAGTGAGGGTCAGATGGCATAGAGTTGTTAGATAAACTAAGAATGAACTAAGAGCCGGAAGAGTCAAAGCGTTTTTTAGGAAAAAGAAGATGGATCTAATTTTTAAAAATCCTCTGTAAGGAGTAAGAATTATTTCTCTGCTAGGAAGGGTAGGGGCAGTGGTTTAAGAGAACTAAACCAGGTAGTTTACTTTTTCTAATCTAGAAAGATACAGATTGACACTTGGGATGAAGTTTTAGGATCTTAGTGAATACATTATCTTAGGGAGGAGTCCGACTCTCTAGCTATTGTCTTTGATATTTTAAAGGGTTTGCTGTCACCACACATGTATTTTCATCATAAACAAAAATATCTTATGAATTACTAGAAAGAACATAAAATGCAAGAAATAAGCTTTAAAAGCACAAGGGGCAGAGGGGAAAAACTACTAAATGCATACATTCCTGGAGTGAGGTCCAGGCGCTCTAGCAGGGCTCAGACCCAACCCAGGGACGCATATGGCAGCCAACTAAGAAGGAGAGGAAAGGGGAAAAGACATGGGGAGGGGCAGGAACAGGGCACTAACCCACCAATGGGAGGGTACTGTTTAGGTCTCCACAGGAAAGGGAGAGAGGGACCAGACCTCAACCTGGTACATCAAGACTTGAAGTCAACATACTGGCATGAAGCAGTGAACCAACCAAGAGGTCTGCGATGCTGGCCCCAAACCCAGCTACATGGACCCCTCCCCAGAAGAAATGCACTACACAGAGCACAGCACTGAAGAAAGTTCGGGGAGAGGGCTGGGTCTGCTCAGAGCTCATGGGAGCAAACTAAGAGGGAAAGAGATTTAGAGAGAGAACCACATACTGGCCCACCAAACCCTAAGGATGATATTCCTGCTGGGCACAGCCCATGCACACAGAGGACCATAGAGCCAGCCCCACCATGAGAACCGAACCTGGTCTCACACCCTGCGCCCCCTGCCCCCACGCACACATCAAGAGGGAGTACAGCAGAACAACAAGGGGAGCAAAGCAATGAAGTCCCCAAAGATTCAAGGAATCAATCCTGACTTTGGGGCAGAGCTCGGCACCTCATCAGCCTTGATTGGAAAATATTTGCAAAGGTCAACAGACAGATCTGGAACTATTCATCGAAACCCCCCCCCCCCCTTTCATGTCTATATAGATATAAGATAGGCAGGATAAACAATCCTAAGGAGAAAACAATGGGACAGATGGTTCCAGGGGAACTGGAATAGGGGAGGTGGGGAAAGGTATGGGGCGACCACAAACCCAGGGTTAAGGGAACAAGTGATCCATAATATATGACGAGGAGGGTGTACATGCCTGGTGGGGTTTGATCAAGTGCCATGTAGCCGAGGAATTACTGAAAGCCGAATTACTTTGTTCTAACAACCTGGCATTCTGTGATGCTCACCTTCCTGACAGGATCGCTGAAGACAAAATGGGTGCATAAGCAAATGTGGTGCAGAAAGCTGATGGTGCCCAGCTATTAAAAGATATAGTGCATGGAGTCTTAAAGGCTTGAAGATAAGTGACCTTCTAGCTAGGTAGCAAGAAATCCCACATGGAAGAAGCACACCAGCCTGTGTGATCACGAAGTGTTGACATGATCAGAAATCCGGCATCAGAAGACCCAAACAATCACTATGCGAACAAGGAAGGAGGAGTCCCAAAGCCCATCTGTAGACAATTGGACATCCCCTCACAGAAGGGTCACAAGGAAGGGACAAGCCAGCCAGGGTGCAGTATAGCACCGATGAAATATACAATAATCCTCTAGTTCTTTAATGGTTCCTCCTCCCCTCAACTATCATGACCCCAATTGTACCTTACAAAGGTGGCTAAACCAGTGCATGTACACTGGTACAGGTAAGAACTCTCCAAACACAGAATCAAGGACAGATAAACCCCTCAGGTTCAATAATGGGAATAGCGATACCATGAGGGGAGGGGGAAAATTAGAGGGACAAAGGGGAAACTGATCACAATAATCAATGTATAATAACCCCCCCTCAGTCCCCAGGGTGGTGAACAACAGAAACATGGGTGAAAGGAAGCAACGGATGGTGTAACATGTGTAAGTCATAATTTATAATGTATCAAGGGTTTATGAGGGTCGGGAAGGGAGGGAAAAAATGAACTAATACCAAGGGTTCACATAAAAAATGTTTTGAAAAGAATGATGGCAACATATGTACAAATGTGCTTGACACATGGATGTATGGATTGTTTGAAGAACTGTAAGTAGCCCCAATAAAATAATTTTTAAAAATGAAAATCTTAATAAAATTAAAAAATAATTCTAACTTCCAATATTCAAGATGTATTAAATTAAAAAATATGTGGCCAAATACCACAGAAAAATGAGTCCCGGCTCCTGTATCTTTGACTCTTATATGAGGTGTACTAAAAATGTTCATGAAAGTACCTATTATGAAAAAATTGATATAGATTTAAAAATTTCTTTACACCAAAACAAACTCATATTACATTGTTGTAACATGTCTGAGACTAAGTTTGAGACTCAGCATGGTAAGACATCAGTCTGAAGAAAGCTTTCATCAGCATGAATTCTTCTACATGGAAGCAATTACATAAAACAAACACCAAGTTCATGGTGAAACTTGCGTGTAAGAATGATGAAAGCACTCATGCTTTCTGATAATGCACCAGAGAAATGAGCAGTTTACAAATCTGTAACTCCTGTATTTTGATACTGAAGGTGAACCCGCCAGTGGCAGCCCTCCCACATCAATTGCTAAGGAAAAAATCACTCTCGTTCATGCTCTAATTGAAGAGGACCTATGGTTAAGAGCAGAAACAAAAGCCAACACCGGACACCTCCTCTGGTTCAGCCTAAAGAATTCTGATTGAAAAATTAAAATTGAGCAAATTCTGTGCTCACTGGATACCGAAAACGCTGTGCCAAGACCAGTGGGAGCTAAGAGCAGAATGTGTTCCATTTCATTTTGCACGACTTCCAATTCTTAGATTATACTTTGTACATTCCATGTCCCAATTATTAATTGATGTTTGCAGCTGTCGCTTCTCATTTTGAGTTGTGCCCCATCAGCAAATGAAGGCCCCGACGGCTTTCCTCCGTCTGCATCATTATGGTGGTCTCTACTTTGAGAAGGCAGCTCTCCCTCAGTCATACTGTAAGTGCCTTCTGATCTGAGGCGCTTGTTTTCTAGAGTTTTCTCGACAATGTTCTACTTTCATTCATTAGGTTTTGAGTAATTGATGATGTTTCCAGTCTATCTCTATGATTTTCAGTGGTTAATTCCTCTCAAGTGGAAAGCCTAATCTTTGCAGCCTGTTCTTAGTCTGGAAACTGCTTAAACCCGTTCACGTTGGGTGATCCTGCTGGTGTTGGAAATACAGTGACATAGACTTCGGCAGCACAGCAACACACAAGCCACCACATTGTGACAAACTCATCTATGTCTTGATAGATTTAAACTCCCAAGACACTCAGTTCTTTAATAATGGGCTAAATTACTGGTATTTTGGCTTATAAAAGTATCCGGAACTTCATGGTGCTTATGTAGAGAAAGATTATATCTTTTACTTTTTATCTTTTAATTTATAAGTAATTTAAAAAATCATTTTATTGGGGGCTCACACAACTCATCATAATCCATGCATACATCAATTATAAAATTGATATAAAATTATATAAAGCACATTTGTACATTCGTTACTCTCATCATTCTCAAAAATGTGCTCTCCACGTAAGCCCCTGGCATCAACTCCTCATTTCCCCACTCCTTCCCCGTTCCTCCCTCCCTCATGAACCCTTGATAATTTATAAATTATTATTTTGTCATATCTTAAACGGTCCGACGTCTCCCTTCACCCACTTTTCTGTTGCCTGTTCCTACTTTTAATCTTTCAATTCTCTTTTTTTTACAAACATTTTTGAAATCTTTGTAGAAGGAGTAAATCAGAATACTTGTGAAAAACTTCAGTGAAATTTTTAAAACTCTTACTTTTGAAAAACAATATTTAAATGATTCTTCAAAGGGTTAATCTTTCTATATTCTGCCTTCCTGCTTACCTCTACATTTTCAGGGCTTTGACTCCAACTCTCCCCCTTTTTTTCCCTGTAAGCTATCACACCTGCTTGTTTCCATAATTACTTACTCTGCTCAAAAACAAACAATAAAAATCCTCTAAAAGATATGTAATTGAGCCATATGAAAAACTAAAATACCAGAAAACTAGCTGCCTAACTTTTCTCATTAAAAAAATGGGTGGGGGCAGTTTTATAACTTTGTTAGACAATAAACGATTAGCTCTCATCCACATTGACTGCCTATTGCTTTTTAAAAATTTTAATCATGGTGACAGGCACGTAGATAACCAGTGTAGAGAGTTTGCTTTGGTGAATCTTCATCCTCGTGACATTTTCTGGACAACCAGCCAAGGACATGGAATGGGATGTTGCGGATTCCTTTGGCTCAGGAAGCTCTGTTAATCCTGGTGTAGATTTGTACATCTAGTGTGCCTATCTCCTTCTTGGCAAATTTCTGAATCTGAATAACTTTGGGGGGCTAGGCAGTTTCTTTGGGGTGTATAATTCTCGTCATAGAGATTTGTCTTACATTGCGAGGCTGAGCACAAACTGAAAGGAAAAAAGAAAACAACAGAACTGCTCAACACAAGCTCTAGTGTTACTAGTTCCTTATGAAACAGACCTGTAAGACATCAAAAAAAGATGAAGGCTAGTACTCATTTTCATTCTTCCCACTTAACCCCTGAATCTAGGATGTAAGCCCCAAACCAATCTCACTGCCGTTCAATCAATGCTGATTCACGGCAACTCACAGGACAGGGTCCGACTAACCCTGTCAATTTCCCGAAACGGTAACTTCACAGGAGTAGAAAGGCCCGTCTTTCTCCCACTGAATGGCTGATGGGCTTGAACTGAGGTTACCTTGCAGTTAGCAGCCACACGTGTAACCACTCTGCCCGCAGGGATCCTAAATCTAGAATGTGGGGTTTTCAGCAAGAAGAGGCTGCAATGCTAAGGCCTAGCCACCATTCTCCCACATGGTTAGCATTTTCTGGGCACAGTTATCTGTCTGCCAGTAACTCCTTTATCTCCTTTTTTCACATTACAAATGCAACATAACTGAAGAAGGAACGAACGATGGTTAATGGCACCGTAAAACCTGAGCAACATAATCATCTTAGGGATAGCTAGTCTAGGGAAAGAGCAAATTTTAAATACTATAAAAGATTGCTTCAATCTATACCACAGGCAAATACCAAACTTGGTTTTTTGAAGACAGGAGTTGAAGGTGAAAATCTACAAGGCACTGAAAAGTGGACACAGGTGGAACACAGGGTTCCTACTGCACATCTAGATGAGAAGAAACAACGGCAAGGGAATGCCAAGTCGAATTAAAGTGTCACTACAGATTGCAACCTTACCATTCCATACAGCACAAGCAAAGAGTTGCTTTAGCTATGTGAAACAGCGGAATCAACGCTGAGAGAGAACCCCTATATAAGGCAGGCATTTCTACAGCGAGGTGTAGTTAAAAGTAGAGCAACAATGATGAACTCGCGACTAACCGTGAAGACCCAAAGGATCGTGTGTAACGTTGGACCTGTACGTAAAAAGAACAAGCTTAACTGCGCATAAGGCATGAAACCTAGATAGCAAACGGTCACTCTGTGGTAAGAGAAGAGGATAAACACGAACGCAAAGGTAAGTCAAAGGCGCTGTAACTACAGTTTCACTTCACACATGTGCGGGTTGATTCCTGACGAAACCAGTTTCAACAGGTCTCTGCTATCAGTATTTCACTTGTCTTAGTCTTCTTTATAGTGCCTAAGAAAAGGATGCTTTTTGTGCAGGAGAAAATGATTTCTCAGGGCTAATATGAAAAATTTAACAAAACTCAACTTCCCAAATCACTTAAGCTTTGTAGCAATTCCCTAAGAAATGCTGCTCCCACATCAAAGACTTTTCAGCTGGATCAGTGTTTTAGGGAAGAGAGGGGCTACTGTCAGCCGCAATGAACGCAGAGACACTGCGCCTGGCTCTTCCTTTCACAAGATGAGAATTAGTTTTTGGAAACCTTTGTCCATGCTTCCTACAGTCCCATACACACTTAAATCTCAAAGCTTAACTATAAAGTTGTGAGAGGAATGTAAGAGAAATAATATTTCAGCTGTCTTTTAACACACATACAATTTGTACTACATCTTTATGCCATAGTAACATTAGAAGATTTCTGAAAATTTTAATTGCTTTCAAATGGTAGAGCAAGACACATAAATTAGCATTATTTCCTTTGTTCAAATTACCTGAACATTCTCATTCCATTTCTCAGCGAAAAGCTTGTCTGGAAATTCTACAGGTAGAGATAGTTGTTCTTTAAATATTTTAAGATATTGTGGAAAACCGAAAGAATTCATTAAGTGTATCTGCCGGTGTGAAAATCGTGACTTCACTCTTTTTTCCAGGAGTTCCAAAATATCCTTAAAAACATAAATAAAACCTCCTGTAAGATGCATGTTATAAAACACATAAGTATTTACTTCTCACTTATAACTAGTGATTCTTATTCTGCAATACACAATGAAGCATTTAAAGAAAATCTGGGGTGAGAGTATAAGAGCAAAGTGAAGTGGGGACGGGGCTATAGAGAACGCCTCAGTATAGAAACAACAGTGTGGGGGGCAGCTGAAAGATAACACAGTAATATCTAGAAAGTAAAAAGTCTGGACATCACCTTGTAGGAAATCAAGGTGGGGCGGAGGAATAATGAATGAAATCTAGGAAGGCAAGGTAGGCAGATGCATGTGGGCAGAGGGGAGATGCTTACTACTCATTTCACCTAAATTTCAATAGCAAAGCTCAGGCTCTGATAATAAAACCAGGCAAAACACAAACAGGCCTGACTAGCTTCTGTAGCCTAAAGGTACAGATTCGGCATGTACAGCCTTCATGAAGTCCTGTGACAGCAACACCTAAACCAGAGGGAAAGGCACTCTTAAATCCCTCCAGCACCACAGAAGCCGTCTATTGTGCTCGCCTGATACACATCATCTGTCTGGAGATGCTGATTTATCAAGATAGAGAGTACTATTTTTCATTGATTCAAAGTATTTTCAAATATTGGAAAATATCTTCAATGTAAAAAGAGGCAAGCAAATAAAAACATTAGCAGTTCTTACAAATCAGTGGTGAAATTATTTAATGGTCCTATTTACTTGGTTAATGTATTTTAACTTCTGTAATTCTATAGGAAAAGGGGGAATATTACTTTACAAGCTAATTTGGACTAGAGCACTTACTGATAATTGTGCTTAATAAGAACAAAAAATCCACTGGACTAAAATAGCCCTACTGTCCTCAAGCATGTGTAGTCCAGTTAGTAGACTTTAATTACTCTGGAATGCTCTATTATAATCAATTTTTAAAAAAATCAATATTTTAAACTACAAAGACTTACCAATCTACATGTAAGACCAATAACTGCAAGTGGAGTCTGTGCAGACTGAGAAATATCAAAAAGATTATAGAGGAGTGTTTGGTTTTTATGATGGGCAAAAAGATCAAATTCATCTAAAATGAAGACCACCGGGCAACTGCTGGTCCGATTACCTGTGATAAAAAAGAGAGTTCTACATTAACGAGCATGATGTGAATCTTTCTTAAACCTCGACAGAGTTGACACCTACTGTACTCAAGCATTTGTAGGCCAGTTAGTAGACTTTGAACAGTTTGATTAAAATATTAAGAATATCATATAAATGACTTGGGCTATTATTTTTCAATTATGTGAACCTAATTTTTTTCATTAGAAAACTGACAAAGACTTTTCAATACCTAAGTAGGATTAAATGTAAAGAAAATCATCAGTAATTTAAGAACAAACCTATTTATTCCAAACAGAGTTGTTAGTAGAAAAGAAGACAGTATCTTCCTATAGAAATAACTTTTATAATCATTGGTCAGATGAAGTTGAAGTCCAACCAAAGAAAATTTAACTCCTTCTAACCACTTTTAGCATTTAACAGTAAGGGAAATTGCAACAGAAGACTTGTCTAACTCTCACATATCCACTGCCATAGTCAATTCTGACTGTTAGTGACCTGAGAAGCTATAGTAGATATATGCTCCTGCCAGCACTGAAGGTACGGCTCAGGGAGAGGGGTGCATTTGATCAGAGCACACAGGTGCACAAAGAAGAGGGAAGGAGAGAGAGTGGAACACATCCTGGCCCACCAAGCCCCAAGAATGCTATTCCTGCTCAGAGCAGCCAATGCACAGAGAGGACCATAGGGCTGGTCTCACTACGAGACACGACATCCCGGACTGACCATTAGTGTTACAGGGGACAACACTGGAGACACAGTGTGGGAACTGTGCCCGATCTGACCCCACCACACTGGGTCGAACCACTAAGGGTGTGCAACACAGCAGCAAGAGGAGCAAAGCAATGAAGTGTCTGAGGAATACCAAAATTATACTTTGGGGCCAGGATGTGGCACCCCATCAGACTCTACTGGAAAACACTCCTAAAGGTCAACAAACAAACCTAGAACTATTAGGCTTTTCTTTTGTTGTCATTGTTTTGTTGTTGTTGATTTGTCTTCTTTTTGTGCTTATTATTGTCTCTGTATGTCTATTTAGATAAGATAGGCAGGATAAACAATCTGGAGGAAAAACAATGGGAGAGAGGGAGGCTGAGGAAAGGAAGGCCAGTGTCAACAAACCCAGGGAAAGGGGAAAAACAAGTGATCTAAAATCAATGGTAAGGAGAGTGGTAGGATGATTGGTGGGGCTTGTTCAAGGGCAATGTAGCCAAGAAGAATTATTGAAACACAGAGAATCCAGGACAGATTAAAGGGAGATGAACCACATTAAAACCAATAATGGGAGTAGTGATGCCAGGTGAGTAAGGGAAAGGTGGGAAGAAAGGGGGGAACCGATCACAGTGATCTACATATAACCCCCTCCCAGGGGGATGGAAATCAGAAAAGTGGGTAAAGGGAGACAGTGGGTGCTGTAAGAACAAAAGAATTATTAATTTACAAATTATCAAGAGTTCATGAGGGTGGGAGGGTGGGTAGGGAGGAAAGGAGCTAATACCAAGGGCTCAAGTAGAAAAAAAATGTTTTGGAAATGATGACAACATATGTACAAATGTGCTTGACACAATGGATGGATGTATGGATTGTGATAAAGAGCTGTACGAGCCCCCAATAAAATGGGTAAAAAAAGAAAAGGAATGCTCCTGCACTTAAGATTCCGACACTATAAATCACTACAGGCGTAGTGTGCCTAATCTTCCTCCAGTGGAGCGGCTGGTGGGCTTGAATTGCTGACCTTGTGTTTAGCAGTTCAATGTGTCTAAGAAACTAGCTTAATATAAGTAGCAATGCTACTTTAGCTTCAAGGCTTTAATTCTGCACAAAAAAGAAACAACAACTCTGTGAAAGGAAGACTTACTTTCACCAGAAAATAAAGCATATACAATTACATAAATTGTTAATACTGACACAAAATCAAGGGCAGTTCAAAAGTCTAGAAATAGACTTCTATAACACGGACATTAATCTTTATAAAGTAAGAGAACACACAAACTGGGGAAACTACTTAGAAAAGGACTAATTCTTAATGGATTAATTTCATAGTCTATAAAAAATCACATCTCAAAATGAAAAATACAAATAACCCCCCAAAAACTGGCACAAGACATGAATAGTCAACTTAGTAAAGAAGACATCCAGGTTGCTAACAACCGCATTAGCAACATGAGAAATACAAATTAAAACAATGAGATACCACTTCACACTGATATTCGTAGCACATTAAAAAGAGAAAACAAATCAAAATAAATGCTGAAGAGCAAGTGGAGAGATTGGCATGCTCAGACATTGCTAGTGGGACTGCAGAATTATATAAACGCTCTAGAAATCAGTATGGTGCTTCTTCACAGATAAAATATAATATTTTATGAGCCTGAAATCTCTCTAGTGGGTGTACACCCTAAAGAATTAAAGAACATGAGTCTTGTGCCCAGCAGGCCAAGCCAGAAAAGTGAGCATGTTAATGGAACCGTGGACCTGATTGAGGGCAGCATGACTGTTAGTACAACAAAGAGGACTTTGACCCTACATCATCATCAGAGCCAGAGACCTAAGAAAGCTCTAGCCAGGAGTGTTTCGTTTGTGCAGGCAATAAGAATTCTTCAGGGTGATGTTGCATGTGACATCATTAAAATAGATTCTTTAGTACGAAATAAAGAAAGATTCGTAAAAAGAAGACAGCGTCTTATTGGCCCCAAAGGATCTACATTGAAGGCTTTGGAATTGTTAACAAACTGTTACATTATGGTTCAGGGAAAAACCGTTTCAGCCATTGGACCCTTCAATGGTTTAAAAGAGGTTCGGAAAATAGTCCTGGATACTATGAAGAATATTCATCCAATCTACAACATTAAAACTTTAATGATTAAACAAGAGTTGGCAAAAGATTCTGAATTAAGATCACAGAGTTGGGAAAGATTTTTACCACAGTTCAAACATAAAAATGTGAATAAACGCAAGGAACCAAAGAAAAAAACTGTGAAGAAAGAATATACACCATTCCCACCACACCACAGCCAGAAAGTCAGATTGACACAGACTTGGCTAGTGGCGAATACTTTCTCAGGGCAAGTCAGAAGAAACGGCAGAAGACGGAAGCCATTAGGCTAAACAAGCAGAAGCTCTCAGTGAGACAAGAGGAAAGAAACAAAGCTTTTATTCCACCTAAAGCAAAACCAGTTGTGAAACCTAAGGAAGCTTCTACAGAAACTAAAATTGATGTGGCTGCTATCAAGGACAAGGTTAAGAAAGCCAAGAATAAGAAACTGGGAGCCCTGACAGCTGAGGCACTTCAACTTAAGATGGAAGCAAAGGGAAAGAAGAAGACAAAGACAAAGTACCATCCAAATGGAAGCCCTTGGAGTGCAAGTTATTAAGCTGTCTCCTTCGGTAAAGGAGTGTGAGGTGTGCTAGGCACGAGTTGCCTTATCTTTCAGAAGAAATACTTTGATCTTTTTTTTTTTTGAGCTTTTGTTTCCTGAAAAGTTCTCTCTAAATAAATTATTCATGTGGTTTTTTGCAAGATTTTGTACTACAAACCAGTATATGTGTCGTCTACGTTGGATCTAAGCATAATTTTAGAAGCCAATTTTTAGGTTTCATACAGAATTTTAAAAATATGAACTATTGTTTAGACATTGTAATTCTCAATAAAATCCAATGACTGGTACCACTGATTAGAATTAAAAAAAAAAGAATTAAAGAACACAACACAGACATATATAAATCTATATTTTCTGCACCAATTTCCATAATAGCAAAAAAGATAGAAACAACCAAAAACTTTGATTATAGAGGAATGGATAAACAATGGAATATTATGCATCAATAAAAAGCAATTACGACTCTCTGAAACACCCTAAGACATGGCAAAACTAGAGAATATTATACTAATTAAAGCTAGTCAATTCTATAGAGACAAACATTTAATTAAATCATAACAAAGGGAAAAAAATGAAAAGTGATTTTCACACCAAAAGCCATGCATTTGAAGACTACTAGGAAGGCAGGGGCAAGGAAAGTGAGAGGGACAGGGAGAGGGACAGGGCAGGGAATTTTGAGGAAGGAAAGGTGGGGGGAAGGAGAAGAGCCACATTACAGAGGGGCTAGGTTAACAGGGTACCGTTAATGATTTGTTAAGATGGGCTGTGTACCTATATAGACTGCTGTTCTTTAGAAACCAACATACACGAAGGAACAGAGTTAAAATTTCAGAAATTAAATGCAACTGAAGTGTCTAGATTTCTTACCACTCGGATCTAAACATTGGGCTGAGTGGCTATAGAAGAAGGTAAAGAAAACTGAAGTGGACTTGGGATTCTTCAGTGATGAGCAAGTTCATTTCAGACATAAGAAAAAAGTTTTGTCTTTTTTTACAAAATAGATTGTAATTCCAAGTGGGGGGAAGGATTTATTTCAAGATGGATCCTCATTTATGTTTTGTAACAAGTTCAAAGTAAACTAGAAAAGTTAAATATAGGAAAACATAAGTAAATGTTTTATAATTTGAAGGGGAGAAAAACTTTTCAGATAAAAGTGACCACTTAAAAATTGTTAATGTTTACTTAGCAGAAAAGTTAAAACCAAATTTTAAAAGAGAAAAGTACATATAAGAATTCCTCTACATGAGCTTTAAGGTTCTGAGTGTTGTCTCAGAAGCAGACCTGTCACACTCCTTGTCTCACCAAAGTAGATCATAAGCAGTATATAAATATATATAAAATCAATAATATGCTGTAGGTAATTATGAGAAAAAACATATTACAGTATTGAGATTATAGGGTTTTTTCTATATACATTTTTTTGGGGGTAAAAGCATATGTTTAACAATAAAGAACACAGAGCATATATTTTACAATAAAGAACATACACCGTATATGCTCAAGCAAAAGCCGATCTGAATATCAGTCAAGGTACCTAAATGTACCACAAGAATTGCATAAAAATGTACTGAAAAATTCAGCTTATACTCAAGTATATATAGTTTTTAACAATGAAGAGTAAAGTAGGATGAAAGCAAATATTTTGATAATTTTAGATGTGGATATTTACCTTTTCTTAAAGCTTCCAGAAGAAAAACAAGGTTTTCAGCAAAGCTTCCCTAAATCGCAACAAAAATAATGCCATTTCTTTAGTAAAAGAAACAATAAAAGACAGTTGTTAGCCTCTTAACACACTGTATCTATGAGGCAATAGACTACTAGATTTGGGGCTACATATTTCCTAGTTTACAATCTAAAATATAGAAGTAGAAAAACCAATCGATGTTGAATCAGTTCCAACTCATGATGAGCCCACATGTGTCAGACTATGCTTTCCAGGGTTTCCAGTGGCTGATTTTACAGACTTATTGCCAAATCTTTCTTCACAGGTGCCTGTGGGTAGACTCGAACTTTCAAATGTTTTGTTAGCAGCCAAATGCATTAACCATTTGTGCCACCCTGGGTGCATTATTGAGAATGGCATGTACTTCTGTTGGAAATATTTTTTTTTCTGAACCAAATCTGTACATATATTAACTTTAAAATAGTCCTAAAAGAAAATGAGAAATTAGCTTCAAATGTTAGATACTATAATAATGTATCTCTATTCAAAACAGTTATTTTCTATTCAAAAGCATGTCTCAGAATTTATATATATACCATATCAAATTTGACAACGTTTACTTGAAACATGGGCAAAATATTTTTGGACAAAACTTAAAAATTCTAGATGGAAATTGAGTAAGTAGCAGATGCAGTGTCCAGATATTCCTGCTTGGGGGTAGAGATCCTATTTAAATTGTTTTTCAGTAAAGACTTTAATTTTCACTTCATTCAAAAACTTTAAAGAAACTGTCATTTTAAAATATGAGAATTTAAACATGAGGGAAAACCCCACTTGTTTATTTCCCCAAGAGAAACACAACTGTGGTTTCTCAGTTTTTAAAAAACCAAACAACTGATACAAGAATAGGGTTACAGAGTTTCAACATATTTTTTGATGATCTCATGCTATGTTACTAATATAATTACCAAGGTAGAGGGTGGAAGAGGTACCATTCATAATTTTAAGAACTGCTTTGAGAGACATGCTGGGAAATCAGTGGATGAAGTTATTTAAAGGTTGTGTGTGGCAGGTCTTTTTTGGGGAAACCACTATGGGAACCCATTAGCCAGTCTGCAAGAGAATGCTGAAGTTTTCTGCTCCCTTAAAAGATTTACAGCCTCGTACACTTTAGGGGAAAAACCTACTCTGTCCTATAGAGTGACTGGGTCAGGATCAACATGATGGTTGTATTCTGACTCATAGTGAACCTATGTACAACAAAATGAAACACTGTCTGATCCTGGTTTTTCTTCTTCTTACATCTGTAAAGTATAGAAAAACAAAAAAGCTCTATATTGAAGCTAGGTTCTTGAAGTCCAGTCTTAGACATTTCATAACCTTAAAACCCAAACCTACTGCCTTCCAGTTGACTCGCTCACCTCACAGCCAGTCTACAGGACAGAGCAGCACTGTGGGTTTTCAGGGCTGTAAATCCTTACAGGAGTAGATTCCCAGGCTTCTGAAGCAGAGCAGATGGTGAGAGGACTTAACCCACTGCACAACCAGGGACCCTTCTATGAACCTTGGCAACCTAATTAAGCACTGTGAACCTCTGCTGTCTAACCTACACAGTGAAGTTAAGCTAATAATCTCTATGTGATACTATGAGAACAATAGGAAGCAACTGTGTCTTTTATTAGTCACATAATTTTATTCTGAATATGTGTATTTACAATTTGCTAGAAACTTCTATGTAGATCAAATGGAAATAAAAAGTCAAACTAAATCTACTGACTAGAAAGAAACTTCGCTTGAGTAAGTATGCTCCTAGGTTTGACATATTCTAACTATAAGGGAGAACACTAAATTTAACAAAGCACTTTGAACTTGCACTTTAAAAACAAGCAGATTGTGGTAGGAGAACATATAATTGGCTTAACATTCTATATGTAAGGATTAAAGAATGCAATTCCTAAATGCCTTTATACTTTAGGAGGCTTAGGAAACATTGGCTGTGTCACTGCAATAAGAGAACACATTTGAGATTATTCTTTGCATGATCACAAGTAACCAAAAATGAACTCAGAATGTACCTAGCCCACCTCTATAGGATAAGTAAGAGAATGGGATCTTTCATTATGAAAATCAAAGCAGCTCCAAATTAAATTATTGTGTGCTTCCTTTAAAGCATATAAAGTAGGCGATGAATTAAAAGTGCAAGAACTAACTAAAAGATTGTAAATCGTATACTCTGAAGTTGAAGGAGGGGATAGTATTGGAGCCTCAATTGTGAGAGTCTGGATGCAGTCGACAGTGGAAGCCCAAGACCCATCTGTGGGAACCACAGAGGAAATAAGCCCGTGGTGTTGCCCTCTGTATGCGATGGAGGGATGTGAGGGAAGTGGACAGAGTGCACTGGAGAGATGACCACAGAAGATCAGAATGACAAACCTGACTGGAACTTGGTAACACCTTGTCAGCTGAGCCCTCCTCTGTTGCATGTTGGGTCTGCTATTGTTTTCAACGTTTTCTGTATTTTGTTGCTTTTTGTTTGTTCATTTGGAGTCTAACTCAGATGTGTTACGTCATTGGGGTCACTCTCTTACATTTTTGTTCCATGTTTTTCAGTATATAAAACCCAGGAGTGATGAAGCTACAGAAACAGCACGTACAATAAAGGTCTCTGTGGTGCACAGGGGGGGTGGTAAAAGGGGGCTGATGTCAAGGAGTTCAAGAAGGAAAAGAGTGTGTTGAAACTGTGGTTGCAGTTGTACAATAATACTGCCCGATGAGCTTGAGCTATGGAAGGATGTGATATCTGTACTCACCCCCAATGAAATGGTTTTCAAAGAAAATAAGGAATGTTTTAAAGTACATATAATCATACAAAAGTTATTATTTTTATTACTGATGTTGACTACTAAAACTGTCAAGAACAGTTTCTGAAAATACATTTACTAAGAGATAATTGACATTACGCAGCACACATTGCCATCCAGCTAAATTTGTTTTTAAAATAGAAATTATCCTTAATAGTTTTTTAGAATAATCCTATGAACTATGATAAAATAAGGCCAACCTAATGAAATATCTGAAATTTAGATCCATATGCCATGATGACCAGCTAGGAAATGATTGACAAAACAATTAAAATTAGAAATTGTGGCTTCATATGTGGGACTTGCACTAGTCTCAGAAGACCAGCAAACAAACTCTGTGATATTTTCTTAGGTGCCATCTAATCTCTTCTGATTCATAGTAATCCCATTAACAACAAAATGAAATAGTGCCAACATTCCTCATAAATGTTGTTATGTTTGAAGCCACCGTTGCAGCCACTGTGTCAATCTATGTTCAGGAATGGGGGTGGGGGTAGTGGTGGTGCTGGGGTGGTGGTGGTATGTATGTGTGTTTGTTGTGTGTGGTGGTGTGTGTGTGTTTGTACCTTCTATGTCTCCAAGTATGATGGCTTTTTCCAGATACTAGTCTCTACTGATAACGTGTCCAAAATATGTGAGTGTCATCATCAATTTGGAATCTCTGAAACCTTTCCTAACCTCCAAAAGATAAGATTATCTACACAAAGTAAAGCAAATTTTACTTTGAAGCTTACTAAAATCAATTGAGATGATACTTACAAAAACTTTATCTTCGACTACATTTTCCAGATTTAACTGCCTTGTGATTTCCTTTAAAGCAATTTTTTCATTTATCTGCAGCAGTCCTGAAATAAGACCCATTTTAAAGTAGTTAATGAAATTGAAGCACATATTTGATGGGATGTAGATTATTTCCCAGGCATGCCCAATTTCCAATATTTTCTATACTTAGCTAGAAAGAAAAGCATCAAAAGTCTACAAATTTATATTATTTCATTTTTAAAATCACTAATGAAGACATTTGGTAAACTCAAAGAAATATCCTCTTTGGGGGTAGTATTTTAAAAAAAGAAAAATCAAGGCAGCAGAGACTTCTTTGGGCTTTATTTTTTAATTATAAAAATTATAGTATAAGATATGATAAAGGTCATTAAACATGCAAAGTTTATCCAATCTAAATATCCTTTTCATTTATAACTTACAGCAAATGTTCTTTGAAATTTAAACATACTGTTGGGGCTTGAACTGTGCTCTCAAATAAAAGTGCTCTAAATCCTAATCTAAAATTGGTGGATGTATATGTTAATGCTGTATCAGTAGAGGGTGTGTCTTAAGCCAATCATCTCTGAGATATAAGATGATCATATTAAGCAAGCAGAGATGGGGGGCAAGATAGATTTCTTACCACATTGTGATTGTCAAGGAAGTAAGCAACAGAAACTGAAAAGAGTTTAAGATTTCCCTCTAGTGTGAACATAGAAACTTCTTGAGTCGGCACCCTGTGAGAAATTATGTTTCTGTTCACTAAAGACACCAATGTTATATTTCTACAATACCAGCACTAGATAATACATAAAAATGAATTTGCTTTAAGAGTATAGAAAGACTACATGGTTTATATTATTTTTAATGACAAAATGAAAATACACTTACCATTTAGGTGAACTTGTAATATGTTTCCACTCACATTTTCAATTTCCATGAGTTCTTTTAAAGCATGATTTACTAACTAAATGAAAATTTATAAAACAATTAACAGTAATAAAAAAGATAAAAAGAAGAGCATTTGCTCTTTTAAATTATAAATATGAAGAACAGAATCTAAGACTATCTTTTCAAATTAACAGGTATATTTTCAGATTCTTAAAATATAAGACAACAATTTAAGTACAACAATTCTTTAATCAGGCCAAGTATCATACTCTCTAATCATTTTGTCAAACTTCTCGTAAATGTTCGAAGTAACCCCAAGTTTTATAAGGAATATTTTTCTGGAAGTCAAGAAAACTATAGTGTAAAAATATCATGTATCAATACTTTATAAATTTTAACATTTACTCTATTAAATGTCATTAAAATCAGCTATAATTATCACACATACAAATAATCCTGAATGATGGTAAAAGTATATACCAAATATTATCAATTCTAATAGAATACTGTCAACTATATTTTGTTATCATGAAACAAAAATTATTTAAAAAATGAGGTTAACTTAAGAAAAAGATGTTCCTCAATTGCTAGTCAGAGAAAGTCCCTACTAAAGAAACTTCAAGATTACAACAAAAAGTATTATAAATATGTATATTCATAATTATACATAGAAAAAATATAAACCTTAACTTCTCAATTCTAAAGCTTCATATAGTTAATGAATTCAAAGCTATATAAGCAGGAGCCCTAGTGGCTAGTGGGTTACACATGGGCTACGAACTGCAGGTTCAGCAGTCTGAAACCACAAACTGACCGGGAGGAGAAAAATGAGGCTTTCTATTCCAGTCAACAGTTATGGTCTCAGAAAGCCAACAAGCATTATAAGACAGCCATATAGGGTCTTTGTGAGTCAGAAATGATTAGCTCCTCAGTGAGTTTGAGTTTTTTGAAGCCATATGCATACGGATGGCGGGGCCCTGGTGGTGGAGCAGTGGTTATTATGTATTAGGCTGCTCAAAGCAAAGTCACCAGTTAGAAATCACTCGCCACTCCTCGGGACAAAGACAGGGCTTTCTACTCCCATAAAGAGTTCCAATCTTGGAAACTAGTTCTATCCTGTCTTATATGGTGAGTCCCTATGAGTTGGAACTGACTTGAAGGCAGTGAGTTTTATGAATATACACTATGACTCATAAGAAAACAAATGTGCCCGAGTCTGGGAGACGATAAGTCTTTACAAGCCTGGAAAGCCTCATCCTTCTGCAGCGCAGCTGGTCGTTGTGGATTGCCGACTTTGTGATTATCAGTCTAACACGTAACCCACTGGGGAGTCAGGATCAACTAATGAGTCTGATTTTTTTTTGGAATCCATATAATACAAAGGGACCCTTGTGGCACAGTGGGTTAAGCACAGGCTTAACCAAGGTTGGGGTTCTAACCTAACACCCATTCCTCAAGGGCAAAATGAGGTTGTTTGGTTCTGTAAACATTTACAGTCTCAGAGATTCTAAGGAGTCCTACTCTGTCTTGTAGCGTTGCTGGGAGTTAGAATTGATTAAATGACAATTGGTGGGTGAGGATATTTTATATAACGAAACCAGTGGAGGTGGAACTCTGATTTAAGGCTGACCTGGCGTTGTTTTCCTGGGTCTCCTGCCTTTGATGTGGTGCAGCCACCGCTTTTTTATAACTCTTTATTTAATGGAAAATATTTGAATCTTCCTCCACTGACATGTTTCCCCGTGATGCGGTCTCACTTTCACCTATATGACTGTAGTTATTCATTATATTCAGCTTTTGATCACTCTTATATTGCAGTATCATCCACAAATGAGCTCCCAAAAGTTCATGAGAAAATGTAATTTTCCCACAAAACTTTGGACGCCCCCTTTTTATTTCTCCATATTATTACTGCATTACATTTTTTAAAAGCTGTAAACGAACAGTATTAAGAAGAGTCAAAAAAGCTTTTAAAAGGAGTAATGATAAGGGCCTGTCCTTGCAGTACTAAGGGCGGCAGTGTCGGCTAGGCACTGGGCTGTCCACCTGAAGACCGAGGCTCAAACGCCCAGCTGCTCTGCGGGAGAGAGGTTCTCTGCTCCTAAAAGTTTGCAACCTTGGCAATTCTAGAGAGGGATTTCTAAAACAACTCAATGGCAGTGAGTATCAAAACAACAGAGTCTGAGCACAACAAAAATTAGTACACACAATAACAAAATTCAGTGAGCACACAAAGGAGTATACAACAGACTGTGACAACTGGAAACTGTTCAGCTAACGAAAATCTACTTATTTCCTTTTACAGTAAGCTGCGTGTGTTTGTCACTGCTACCTCTCTACACACAGGAAAAATAAAATGGCATCCTCTTTTTTATATTATTAGGCTTCATACTAGGAAAACAAAATACGTTAAGGGATTTCTAGTTTATCTGTATAGTTTTTAAAGCATATAGAATTGATTTCAGGTCATAGTTACCCTAGGTCTCAAGAAGAAATAATCTCAAATTACCACCTGCCAATCTATTAGTAAGGACATAGCTGAGAAAATAATTAAAAAAAACACAAAACGGTCTCTGATCACAAGAGTATACTCAGAACGGATTAACTTGGTCATTCAAAATATTGTTTCTTAGTAATAAACACTTCTTTTCCCACCTTTCGGTACTTTACTTATACAATGCATCTGATGGGAGCTGGAACTCAATGGGTCTGCCTTGTTTTGTTTAAATTATTCTTCCCTGAGAAGTCTCTGCCTTGAAAAAGCTTTTAAGTTCCAAATATTTATATTGTTTCTTGCTACAATGATCTACTTTAAATGCACACACACAGGATAAAATGTTTCAAAGTAATTTCATAGCCTTTGAAGAATAAAGCATTATTAGCAATACCTTTATTTACCTGGGCATACAAGTTCTAACAGGTTCATAGCAGCCTTTCCATATTATAAACTCCAAGTTTTTATGCTTTGCTCTATTATGTGTGATCAAATAATAAATTATATATTAGCAAGTATGTCTTCAAACTATTTTTTTCAAACAACAATTTTAATTGGGACCTAGGTATTGATAAACTTTCTATGCAATTAGCTAGATAATCAATGGTATCATTTAAGTCAGCTTTTCATGGCTACATCCCCCACAGAATGGCTGGTGGTTTGGAACTGCTGACTTTGCAGTAAGCAGCCCAATTTGCTACCCATTATACCACCAAAGCTCTTTACCCACAAAACTATTTATATTGCTATACAGAAAAATGTTTTCCACAGTTCACTCTGACTTGGAACTATAATAAAAGATAAATAATAGCATAGGTATTAAGAGTTTCTTATTATCTAGGCAATACCCTACCATATGTATGTCTGATGTGACACATGGTTTGTTTTCAAAAAAAGGAAGTAGTCTCCCTTTTAAAAAATCATTTCCATTTAAGCCACCAGAGTGAAAGAGCTTGGGGCTCCAGGGCACTTTCCAATTCCACAGCATTTCTTCCTGTCATTATGCTGCCCGTCAGGGCACTCATGGAGACTGGCTCTGGGCGGCAGTGGCCACTGCCATCCATGCTCCTGGGACTGGCAATCTGCTCCTCTTGCAGTCTTCTGAAGCCAGCTCTTCACATACCATATACCTCACCCTGCGTACCTGGCAGGGATAGTGTCTTGCAGCTAGTGGATATGCTCGAGCTTTGTCTGGCTCCCATAAAGTTTTAATATAATAATCTTTACAGAGATTTAAATATGAATTTCATGGGGACTGGTTGTATACATTATAGTGTTTGTACAATGGCCAAATCACAATAATGTCCTATCTCACTAAATGAATTGTGGAAACACATACCTATGTTTGAAATAAAACAAACTATACAAAGTATTAACTTGTTGAGTGAATTGTGTATTTTTACTCTTACATATTTCATTCAGGGAGTTGGGTTAAAGGTGGAATTTAAAATGTTTTAAAATTTTTAATTTACATTTAATTACTACTGAATCTTCCTGTAAATGCGCTAATATCAAATTGCTAAAGAGTTGATTCCAACTTATAGCGGTACTTAGAACAGATCAGGACTGCCGCTCAGTGATCTGTGGTGGTGAATCTTCACAGAAGCAGTGTCACATCTTCCTCCATTGCACTAGATGATGGTGTGTTGTGCTGACCTTTTGCTTTTAGCTAACACAACGCCACCAGGTTTAAGAATAAGCTATACTGCACCATTTATTCGATCATTTTTTGCCTCCTCAGGAAACACACAAATACTTAATGCCAAACACGACACCAGTCGTGGAAAAATGCTCTTGTCTTGTTGGCCTCCAATATGAGTGCCCCAGGAATAAATTAAATTATAGAGAAACAAAACACTAACATGGGGTTTTTTGAGAATCCAGTGAAGTCACACTAGATAAATGACTTAAAAGCAACAAAACAGAGCACTTGATTAAGATGCAACAATGAAATAGTTGTCAGTACAATCTACGTATTAGCTAAAAATCACTATTTTAATAGCTGCTTCCTAATTTACACATAAGATAGAAAGGAAGCACTGAACTGATGAAAAAGATTAAGGACAAAAATGTATACTGGAGAAACATGTTTGAAGCTGTCGCTATGTGACTTAGATAAATGCTGAAGGAGAGAGGAGTATAATGAAAGCAGTAACAGTACTCTCACTCTAAACCCAGGCTAAGAACACATATACATTTTAAATAGGTAATTTATTTATGATCTATATCAGATATCACAAACATCTTGTGCGTATAACTAGAAATATAAAAGGCATCATAGAGGATGGTACAGTATGAAGCGTCAGGAATGGTTCTCGCTACTGAGACAATGATTGCACTGGCAGCAACGGTCTGAATCACTGTTTGAACCTCTGGAGTCTACTGAAACATTTGTAGTGCCTGGCAAGAGGTCACCAAAAATGCTAGTACTTTTTGTAAAATTTAATAAAAATATTATAATAAAAAGTAGAAAAATATGGCAATTTATAGAAGGAAAAAAATAGAATAATTTAAAAGAAACTCTCCCACAAGAGACACCGTAATTACCAAACACTACAGTTAGTGAACTAAACAAAACCAGAACAGTAACTCAGAAAACTGATTTCAGATCAAAACCATAATTATCAATAAAAAGATTAAAATGACACAAAAAGGAGGCCAAAAAAAAAAAACAACCTAGAGCTGAAATGTTGGCAGTTCAATACTAAAAGTACTATGGACTTTCCAAATCTGTCTTGGAAGCAGTGTACCAAAAACGCCAGGATGGTGAGATTTCTCACGTACTGCTGGGCATGTTATCAGGCGATACCAGTTCACAGAAAAGGTCACCATGCTTGGTAAATCAGAAGGTCTTGAAAAAGAAGACCTTCAGGAGACTCACACAGTGGCTCCCAACAAAGGGTTCAAACATGAACAATTCTGAGCTCAGCTAGCTCATGATCAGGCAGTATTTTGTTCTATTGTACATAGTATTGCTAAGAGTTGGAACCCACTTGATAGGACTCAAAACATGCTTCATAAAACAAGAATCACTATGCCTGTCAAAGTAAAGAAACACCAGAAAGCAATCGCTTTTTACCATTGTCTTTCCTGATCCACGGGGTCCAATAACGAGAACCGAGTTACTTTCTCCATGGATAGCGGTTCTTTTGAGCAACTCAATTAAGTGTCTGAAATGATATAAGTAAACAAAAATATGAAAAGGTAAGCTGGGATAGTTAGCTACAAGGAGAATTTGTTTTCTAAAAAAATTAACTAATTAATTTTTTAAATGTTTTATTAGGGGCTCATACAACTCTTATCACAATCCATACATACATCAATTGTGTAAAGCACATCTACACAATCATTGCCCTCATCATTTTCAAAGCATTTGCTCTCCACTTAAGCCCTTTGCATCAGGTCCTCTTCCCCCCCCCCCTCCCCGCTCCTCCCTCCCAAATGAGGTTTTGATAATTTATAAATTATTATTTTCTCCTATCTTGCCCTGTCCAACATCTCCCTTCACCCCCACTTTTTAAATTGTATTTAAAAATAATTTTATTGGGGGTTCTTACAGCTTTTATCACGATCCATCCATCCATTGTGTCAGGCACTTTTGTACATATGTTGTCATCATTTAAAAAATATTTCATTTCTATTTGAGCCCTTGGTATCGGCTCATTTTTCTCCTCCCTCATAAACCCTTGATAAATTATACATTATTATATGTTCATATCGTACATTGTATGCTGTCTCCCTTCACCCACTTTTCTGTTGTTCATCCCCCTAGGGGAAGGTTTTTTGTTGATTATTGTGATTGGTTCTCCCTTCTTCCCCCAATTTCCCCCTACGCTCCTGGTATTGCTATTCTCATTTCCTGAGGGATTTATTTGTCTTGGATTTCCTGTGTTGCCAGCTCTTATCTGTACCAGTGTACATGCTCGGGTCTAGCTTGATTTGTAAGGTATAACTGGGGTCATGGTAGTGGGTGGGTACTCCCATTAGAGAAACTAGAGGAATGTTGTTATGTTTTGTTGGTGCTATACTGCACCCTGACGGACTCATCTCTTCCTTGTGACCTTTCTGTAAGGGATGTCCAATTGTCTAGAGTGGGCTTTGGGCCTCCACTCTGCACCCCGCCTCCCTTCACATTGATATGATTTTTTTTCCTGAGTCTTTGATGCCTGCATTTAGATATCTATAAATGTCCTTTGCCTACTACTTCTTTCCTCTATTTCTAAAGGTAAATTTTAATATGCTCAGAAACCAGGCACTTCTCTCGACTTCCCCTTGGAATAGGCCCATACAGAATAGCGTAAGAGACTAAATGGAAATCCAGTGTTATTTTTCTGGAAACCTCAGATAAACCTAAGAATTCCTCGGTCTTCATGATGACACGGAAACAAAAGTAAGAGCACCTAGGACCTGCAGGTACAAAATCCCCTCCTCCTAGATTATAAACTCCTGGCCTTTTACTTCTACAGCTAATGACTTATATTAGGGCAAAAGGTCCAGAATTCTCTGTACAGTATCAGATAATAGAAACAATAGAAAATTGAAAGTTAAAAAAGTGTTAATTTTCCAGATATATCTGCTCTTGCTACATGATAGTTAATACCTCCACATGCAAAAGAAAAATTCCTGTTTAAAAAAAAAAGTCAGATCTAGGAGTAAATCTGTAAATGACAAGTTTTAAAACCCTGGGCAGCATCTAGAAGTGGGTTCATAAAAACAAGAGGGTAGAAGGCTTACTTGTATTGTAACTGTACTCCAAATAGGTTACTGTGAGAACTCTGATGACAAAATCTTTCACGTAAAATTCTTTGTACCTGAAGATAATAAAGTGAAGAAATAAGTGACAAAAAGTGGAAACATTACATATGTGATAATAAACCAATGAGAACATAAATTTTTACCAGATTTGGTACTAACGAACCAACTCAACTCTTCCTAAATATTTGTTCTGAAGAGTTCTGGCACCACTACAAAAAGTTTTAAAATTAAAGATTCTTTTTAACCAACATCAAATCCTAGAGAAAGGGTAATAATTTAGAGCTGAAAAAAAAACCAAGTTAGAAAAAAATCTATTTCCTTGAACACCTTTACGTGATAATAAATTAACCTTAAGATCAATAAAAATATATACTGACCTGTGAAAGGCATTCTGCATGTATTAAGTTGCTATTCTTTGACTTACGACTGTTCATTTCAACAAATTCCGATCCTTTAAAGAAAAGTGAAAAATTTGGCTTAATAGCTACTACTGAAGAATTAGCTACTATGATAGAATCAAAATAAACAACAGTATCCACTAATGAAAACTGCTCCTCTTTCTGAAACTTTTAAATCTTCACTGATGCTTTTTTCCTCAGTATTGGCTTATTTGACACCCCACAGCACACTTCGTAAGTGTCCTACAGATAAGCCACTGCTCTCCTTCAACTCAACTTATTCTCCCCTTCATGATCTTGTCATGGAAGAAGTGCAACAGCACAGCTCCCTTTTCAAGATTATCAGACAAAGAGCGGTATGTAACTTGATAAAACAAGATTGAAGCAAGTTTTTTCTTAATGAAATGTTTAATCCACTGTTTTTTTTTGGTTGTTGTTGTTTTTAATGCACTGAATGATCGTGTGGGTGAAGAATATTGAGTATGTCATGGCAGACAGACAAATGAGTACATTTGTCTTGGAAGGTGTACAACCAGAGTGCTGCTCCCTTGGAAGTGAGGATGGTGCAGGACTGGGGAATGCTTTGTTCTGTGTACAAAGGCATGGATTCAGCGCACCTAACAGCAACAACAAAACTCCTTCTTTGCTTCTTAAAAGTAGCCTTCTGTGCTGAAAACGACGTTTAATCCCTAGCCAGTACTTTTCATCCCTCAGTCATCGGTGGCTTGAGTACTGTTGGACACTGACCTCAGCTCCTCTTCGTGGTACACGTGAGGAGGTGGGAGGTGGGAGTTTTAAACAGGAATTTTTAACAATTTTCACCAACTTGAAGGCAGACCAGTCACTAGTTTTAACATAGCAAGCAGATGTGTCTCTCCACTTACTGTATAAGGCAAGTATCTATGGTTGAACCTGTAAGAGCTTTAGGCTCCCAGTTCCCAAATTGGAAATTTATGGAGAGAGTAGTTAACTGATAATTGATCTCATCCATTAAATCCTGTCTTTCCTTAAAAATCAGCACATTGCAGTAAAAATTTCAACTCAATTCACTTCTGTCACTAGTTGCCTCCACCTCCATTTATATTACTAACATTTCTTAATTCTAAATTTTTAATAGCTTCTTTACTGGTCTCCAAGTCTTACCTGTACTCATATCATTTCCATGAAAAATTCTTTAAATTCTATTCCCAGCCTACAAAATTTCAAATTTCTTAACATACTTTAAAAGGCTCTAAATTATTAGTTCCAAGTTTAATTCACTATATCCTTCTATTAATACTTTGTCTAGAATGATCAACAATTACTCTATGTTCCAACTGACTCCAGCCTTAGGTCTGAAATGAGTATTCCTCTGGGATACTTTCTTTGACCCTTTTAATCCCCATTTTGAGAAAGTCAGAGCCTTATAAATTCCTTATGCATTTTCAGGATATGTGGAATGCTCTTTTTTATAGAACTTAATAGTACAAAAGTATATATTATTGGTTTACTTGTCTTTAGTTTACAGACTCCTTAAAGGAAGAGATCAAGAATTATGCTGTCAAATTCCAGTATCGACACACATTTCTTTTTTTTCTTAAATGCTACCAGGGAAGATGTTCTAAAGTTACAAAGGCTGAAAGCAGACAGGACTATTAAGTAATAAAAATAAATAAGTTTGAACATATGCAATGACTAAAATAGAAAAAAAAAGCCCTACCAACTATCAAAGAATGATACAGAAATATATAGAGTACACCACCAGAGTGGCTATGACAAAAGATAAAATACATAATAATAAGGAACTCAGATTACGAGTTGGGCTGCTAACAAAAAGGTCAGCAGTTTGAAACCACCAGCCGGCTCTGCGGGAAAAAGATGTGGGTATAACGCTCATCAAAAGTTAGTCACACAGTGTGGTAATTTTGTGCCTGATCTGACCCCACCACACCAAGGCAAAACACTAAGGGTGTGCAACAGAACAGTCAAGGAAGCAGAGCAAAGAAGTCCCCAGGGAATACTAAAAATACTTTGGGGTCAGGGCATGGCACCCCATCAGAGTCAACCAAAAAACACTCCTAAATGTCAACAATCAGACCTTGAATATTTATTGGCTTTCTTTTTTTGGTCCCTTTGGTTGTTGTTTTTTTATTTTGTTGCTTTGTTTTGCTGTCTTGTTTTAGTGCATATTATTATCTCCACAGATCTATCTAGATAAGAAAGGCAGGATAAACAATCTGGAGGAGAAAACAAAGGGACCAAAGATTGGGGGGTAGGGCGGAAGTACATGGGAGAGAGGGAGCTGAGGGAGAGGAAGTGGTGCTAATAAACCCAGGGTACAGCAGGCCTGGTAGGGCTTGATCAAGGGCAATGTAACCAAAAGGCATTACTGAAACCCAAATGAAGGCTGAACGTGATAGTGGGACAAAAGGAAAGTAAAAGGAAATAGAGAAAAGAACTAGGAGGCAATTACGGGCATGTACTATGTAAATACACTTATATATGATGGGGAAATAGATCTATGTGCATATATTTACAGGTTTAGTATTAAGGTAGTAGATGGACAATGGGTCTCTACTCAAGTACTCCCTCAATGCAAGAACACTTTGTTCTATTAAACTGTCATTCCATGATACCTTCCTGACAAGACTGCTGAAGAAGACAAAGCGGGTGCATAAGCATATATAGTGAAGAAAAATGATGGTGCCTGGCTATCAAAAGATATAGCATCTGGGGTCTTCAAGGTTTGAAGATAAACAAGCGGCCATCTAGCTGAGAAGCAACAAAGCTCACATGGAAGGAGCACACCAGTCGGTGTGATCATGAGGTGTCGATGATATCATGTATCAGGCATCAAAGACCCAGAACAAAAAACCATATCATTGTGAATGTGGGGGAATGCAGAGTAGAGACCCAAAGCCCATCTGTAGGTAACTGGACATCCCTTACAGACGGGTTGTGGGGAGGATATGAGCCAGTCAGGGTGCAGTATAGCACTGATGAAACACACAACTTTCCTCTACTTCTTTAATGCTTCCTCCCCCCCGCCCCCACTATCAAGATTCCAATTCTACCTTACAAATATGGCTAGACTACAGCATGTACACAGATACAAACAAGAGCTGGAAACACAGGGAATCCTGGACAGATAAACTCTTCAGAATCAATATTGAGAGTAGCCATACCAGGAGGGTAAGCGGAAGGTGAGGGGAGAAATAAGGAACCAATTACAATGATCTACCTATAACCCTGCCCAAGGGTGATGGACAACAGAAAATGGGTGAAGAGAGACATCAGTCAGTGTAAGACATGAAAAAATATTAATAATTTATAAATTATCAAGGGTTCATGAGGGAGGGAGGGAAAAAATGAGCTGATACCAGGGGCTCAAGTAGAAAGCAAATGTTTTGCAAATGATGATGGTACCAGATGCTCAACTGTGCTTGACACAATGGATGAATATATGGATTGTGATAAGAGTTGTACAAGCCCCCAATAAAATGATTTAAAAAATTGTAATCTCTGAAAATCACAGGGGCAGCTATACCCTGTGCAGGAGTTAGAATCAAATCGATAACAGTGAGTTTAGCTTTATATTTTTGCAATCCTGGATTGACAATTCCTGCTAAATATGAAAATATACATTAGCAATACATCTCCCACTTAGAGGTAATATTTCATTTAAACAACCTTTAATTACAAGTATAAAAATTAAGACACTAATTAAATTTATCAAAAATCTACGCTTTTATTTTATTAATATATACAAATAGCCCAATTATTCTCTTTATCGTGACATAAATTTGTCCCAATGTAGAATATTCTCTATTTGCAGTTAGTAGAGGTCATGTCTGAAAAATCTGGCAATATAAATTTTAAAATATATTATTTAACACTTCATAAAACAGGTCCCCAAGTTTCTTTATAAGAAATTGACCTAAAATAAGTCAAAGGTAACGGAAATTAAGATACTAGAATTTTAAAAGGAATGTTATTATTTTCTTAGAAAATAAGTTACTAACGATGAATTAAAAGAAATATGCAAGTGCAAATAAGAACTGGTGCACCTGAATTATAGTGTTAGCAAAGAATACTGGAAGGACCATGGGCTGCCAATGGACAAATCTGTCTTGGAAGAAGTATAGCCCAAATGGTCCTTAGAAGCAAGGACAGCAAGACATCATCTTAAGTACCTTGGACATGTTATTAGGACGGATTAATATCTAGAGGACATCATGCTTGGTAGAGAGAGAGTCAGCAAAAAAAAAAAAAAAGAAGAACCTGAGTCAGGTGGAAATAGCACAACGGCTGAAACAATGAATCCAATCATTGGAACAACTATGAGGACAGCAGGGTTTCATTCTGTTGTAGACAAGGTCACAGTTGAAACCACATTACCAAACAACATTCAAATAAGAACTGTAAGCATGGAGTCATGAAAAAAAAATCACCCGTATACCAAATTTTCAAAGAAATGCAAACTAAGACAAAGCTAAGAGGGTGACGAAGAGAAAGGAAATGATGATAGTGCTTAAAGTCCTCGTGCATGCGCTTGGCCTAGATTTGAATTCTTGTATGTGGGACATGACCTTGACAAATTGAGTTTAGAAACCTGAGAATCTGCATCTCTAGAAAGTTCAAAGATGCTGCTGCTGTTCAGTCCAGGAACTAGACTTGGTGAACAGAGAAAAGTGGTTTGATTTTGTGCATTCTACAATAATGCTAATGAAATTGATGAGTGGTCAAGAAGATGAGACGTCAAGAGAACTCCATGGGCAAGTATCTTATCAAATTATATAAACTTAAGGGAAGGGTGGCTTTGAGGATCATGGGAACGGAGGGAACTGACAGAATCGGGCATAAGGCAGGCATTGGCAGGGCTGAAGGGTTTTGTTCTTGGTAACTTAATAGGCTTTGAAGCCCTGGAAAGCTTCCAATGAGACAGTAACAGAGATAG
This sequence comes from Tenrec ecaudatus, assembly GCF_050624435.1. NCBI lineage: Eukaryota > Metazoa > Chordata > Mammalia > Afrosoricida > Tenrecidae > Tenrec > Tenrec ecaudatus. The sequence goes on along the minus strand of NC_134542.1, from coordinate 92,960,941 downwards.
CACATTATAGGGAACAAGGAGAAGCAAAAATAAGAAAAGATTCCCTTTTTCTCCTGTTATCAAAAGCTAAAAAAAAAAAAGGTTTGGTCCTATCTTGACAATACATACACTTTTTGAGGATAGTACAAAAACACAGTTTTATGATCAGCCTAGGAAACTCTTTTGGTTGGCTGGCAATTCAAACTCTTTTAAAACAAAAGAATAACAATATAGAAATTAAATATTTGTGTGGATGTTTTAAATGCATACGACGAGGTAGCTAAGAAAAACCAGAATAAAAGCTCCACTGGATAGAGCGGAGCTTTGGTAGCATGAAAGGCAAGCAATGGGCAACTTGCTCTGAGTTAGTGCACCCAGTGATGAAAGTTTCTCTCTGGGGATGGTGAATTTTGTCATAAAAGCAGTTTCACTTGAACATCATTTTTTGTGATGTCCGATTTAAGAGAAAAGCATGTGGCTGTCAAATTTTATTTCCTGCTCAGGAAAAATGCTGCAGAAACTTGTGATGTTGAACACAGCTCACAAGGATAGCGCTATGGGAAAAACTCAAGTGGTTGGTTTTCCTGTTTCAAAAAAGGTGAAATGTCAATTGATGACAAACTTCATTCTGGACATACGTCAACTTTCCAAACGGAAGAAAATGTTGACTTATAGTGCATTTGGAGTTTGCTCCACTAAGTCAGCCTGTTAATCAAGCTTATTTAGAGGTTCTGAAAAGATTGCCTAACAGTATGTGACAAAAAAAGGCCTGATTTGTGGCAGACAAGGGAATGGTTTTGCCAACACAACACACCTGACCTGCTAAAGCAGCCATCTCAGCGCACCAATTTTTGGCAAAAAATGAGCATGCCTCTTTTGCCCCATGTACTTGATTCACCTGACCTTGCTCCTTGCAATTTCTTTTTGTTTCCGTGAATGCAGAGGGAGATTAAAGGGAAGTGATTTTAAGACATAGAAGAGGTATAGTAAAAAATGAGGAAGGTGCTGTGAGCCATCCCAAACAGATGAGTTTGAAAAATGTTTTCACGAATGAAATCACAGATTTGACAAATGTGTCAAGTGTAAAGGATATTATTTTGAAGGTGATAAGGTTGTTTTGTAAAAAAAAAATACATAGCTTTGGGGAAAAAAATCCCTTTTTCGGGGTACCCCCTGTATATCATTTTTCTGAGAAATCCTTGTTTTTCATACAGTCTCTTAGGTTTTCTGATGTATGTGTTTTAACAGAATAGAAGAAAAGAGTGTTTTCAAAATGAGTAGAAAGACTTATCAGTCTTTATTTGGACAAATTAAAATGCCTATACCAAAAATATATATTTACATATATAGAAATAAAAGAAAGTTTAAAGGCAATGCCTTAGCATTATACTAAAATTGTTATCAACTAACTTGAAACAATTTTTATAAAAATGAAGAAAAGATCTATTCGAATGCAGAAGATGAAGAAAAATATTTGCTCTAAAATGAAGCCAGCTAATTAGTAGTGCTATGTGAAGATTATAGTATCCTAGTAAAAGTCACAGCACGAATGAGAAATAGTTAAGCAGGAAAGCTCTAGCATTGCGGGAAGACTGCATCAGCCACTCTGGTACCAGCTTGCAAATCAATACTAAAGAAAAAGCAATAGATTATTCAGGAAGAAGTAAATATTATGGATGAATGTTCACACACAAAAAACATCAATCCCCATGTAGCATTCCTGAATCTTTGTGGATAGGCACCTTAAAAAAATCAGAATAATAAATTACTCTGGTTTACTATTAGATTTTAAAAATTCAAATTATTGTCAGAGAGTGTATTTAGTGAGATTTATTGGAAAATGCTAGTGAGATTTATTTTACAAAACCTAGAAAACTTAGGCTTGACCTAGTCTGTCCAGGTGCCATGAACACTAATCTCTTGATCAGTAAATATCATAAATGAGATCCTTAACAGTTATACTAAGAATAGACAGAATAAATTTATTTCTAGAATATAAAGTATGGGAATATTTTTCTTTGTCAAACAAATAGTTTTTCAAACATTGCTTGAAATGAGATGATTACAATAAAAATCATGGTAGATCAGCAGAAATATTCTATTAAGGATAATAAGTAAAAAGACTATTTCACCTTTTATTATTTCAATGTTTTGAAACAGCAAAACATTGTGGGTGTGTATATATATATCTCCAAGATACTTTACTTGGAGATAAAGTATCTGCTTTTATTATGTGCTTGTATAATTGTTAAAATGAAGCCGATGCTAAACTATATAACCGCTATATGTGTAGTAGTTACATAATCTGGTTCAATTTGAGGATTCAGAGTAAAGGGTTGGAATCTAGCCTGTCAATCAGGTTGTAGTTTAATGACCTCCTTTAGAAGTGATCAGGAGATAAATAGCTTGCTGGAGGTGGGATACATGCTCCCTCTCTGTGAGATAACCTTGTGGAGAAGGCACATAGAGAGGCGAATGTAACCTGACAGCCATGTGGAGACCCCTGCCAGCACTGAGATGCTTAAAACACCACTTGATCCACAAGACTTCCCACCCATTGGCCTGTGATTGTCCTGTACTCGGTGTCATTGCATGCGTTTTGTGAGTCTGAAGAGGACTTTATAGATTGGTATCAGACACATGAGCTAATGTTGGACTTACGGACTTCATCTGGGCTGGGCTGTTTTCTTAATGTACAATTATTCTTTATATAAAGCTCTTTCTTATACACATGAGTCTGCCTGGATTTGCTTCTCTAGTCTACCTGGACTAGTGCAATATGTTTCACAATCAGACCAAATGGCTTAGATTATTAGAGTCATTTATTTAAAAAAATAAAATTTAAAGACATTAATAATACTCTTAAAGACTTGTACAAAGAAAACTATAGAATATACCAAGAAATCAACATAAAAAAAATCTCACAACCCAAAACACATAAATACACACATCCCAAATTCAGTGCCTTTGAGTTGATTTTGACTCATAGAAATTCTAAATGTCCCCTGAGAAGAATTTGTTTCAAAGGACGACATTGATTCTGCAGCTCCGGGAGATGGACATATCTGATCAGAGCACACGGGAGCAGATGAAGGGGCAGGAGGAGAGAGTGGAACACAGCAGGGCCCACCAGGCAGTGAGGATGATGTTCCTGAGTAGAGCAGCCAGTCCACAGAGAGAACAACATGGCTGGCCCCACTATGAGAAATGATGCCCCTCAGTGGCTAAGGGCGATACAGGGGACAGCACCGGAGACACAGTGTGGGACTTGCACCTGACCTGATCCTACCACACCGAGGCAAATCACTGGGGGAGTGCAGCGGAACAGCAAGGGAATGGAGTGGCAAGGTCCTCAGGGAATGCTGAAAGTGGACTTTGGGGCCAGGGCGTGGTACCCCAACAGACTGGACTGGAAAACACTCCTAAGGGCCAACAAACGAACGATCCCTGAACTAACTACAAGCTTTTTTCTTGATGTGTTTTGTTTTGTTCTTTGTCAGTGGTTTGTTTTTGTTGTTTTGTTGTCTGCTTGTATACTGTTGCTTTGTCTCCCTCTGTCTTGTTTTCGTGCATGTTATTGTCTCCACAGGTCTGTTTGAATAGGACAGGCTGGATGAACTACCTGGGGGGAGGTGGGGGGGGGTAAGGAAGTAGTTTTAACAAACACAGGGACAAGGGAACAACTTGGGACCTAAAATGGTAGAGGGGGGAGTGGCTGGCCTGGTGGGGAATGATCAAGGGTAAGGTTGCGTAGAGAAGAGGTATAGCTGTAGCCCAGGTGGGGATGGAGTATGGTAGTAGGGCAGGAGGAAAGTCAAGGGAGATGGCGGAAAGAGCTAGGAGTCAGGGGCATTTATGTCGGTCTAGACAAAGACATGTCCATGCAAATATATATATGACGATGGGGAAATAGATCTATGTGTCTATATTTATAGGTTTAGTACTAAGGTGGCGGAAGGACCTTGGGCCTCTACTCAAGCACTCCCTCAATGCATGAATACTTTCTTTTATTAAATTTGCACTCTACGATGCTCACCCTCCAGACACAACCTCTGAAGCCAAAGCAGGTGAACAAGGAAATGTGGTGAAGAAAGCTGATGGTACTGTCTATCAAAAGAGATAGTGTATGGGATCTTAAAGGCTTGAAGATAAATAAGCGGCCATCTAGTTCAGAAGCAACAAAGCCCACATGGAAGAACACACCAGCCTGTGTGATCATGTGGTCCCGAGGGGATCAGTTATCAGGCATCAAAGAACAAAAAAGCATATCATTGGCTGCACACCTCCATAATACGATCGCCGAAGACAAACGGGTGCACAAGCAAATGTGGCGAAGAAAGCTGATGGTGCCCAGCTATCAAAAGAGATAGTGTCTGGGGTCTTAAAGGCTTGAGGGTGAACAAGCGGCCATCTAGCTCAGAAGCAACAAAGTCCACATGGAAGAAGCATACCAGCCTGCGTGATCATGAGGTGCCAAAAGGACCAGGTATAAGGCATCATGCAAAAAATATATATATATATATATACATACCATAGTGAATGAAGGGGGAGGTGCAGAGTGGAGACCCAAGGCCCATTTGTTGGCCACTGGAGATCCCATCATAGAGGGGTTTAGGAGAGGAGATGGGTCAGTCAGGGTGCGATATAGTACCGATGAAGAACGCAGCTTTCCCCCAGATCCTGGATGCTTCCTCCCCCCAGCTACCATTATTCGATTTCTATCTTGCAGGACTGGATAGGGCAGAGGTTGTACACTGGTGCATATGGGAGCTGGAGGCACAGGGAATCCAGGGTGGATGATACCTTCAGGACCAAGGGTGTGAGGGGCGATGCTGGCAGAGTGGAGGGTGAGTGGGTTGGAAAGGGGGAACTGATTACAAGGATCCACATGTGACCTCCTCTCTGGGAGATGGACGGCAGAGAAGGGGGGGAAGGGAGACTCCGGATAGGGCAAGATATGACAAAATAACAATCTATAAATTATCAAGGGCTCATGAGGGAAGGGGGAACGGGGAGGGAGGAGGGGGAGAAGATGACCTGATGCATAAGGCTTAAGTGGAGAGCAAATGCTTTGAAAATGATTAGGGCAAAGAATGTATGGATGTGCTTTATACAATTGATGTATGTATATGTATGGACTGTGATAAGAGTTGTATGAGCCTCAAATAAAATGCAAAAAAAAAAAAAAAGAAACTCTAAATGATATTGAATTGTCTCTGTGGGTTTCCCAGACTGTACATTCTTAGGGGAGTAGAAAGCTTTATCTCTCTCCTGCAGAGGACCTATTGGTTTCTAACTGCTGGTCTTCCAGCCCAGCATCTAACCCACTACACTACCGAACACACACAAACAAAAAGAACCTCACTGCCAGGAGTTGATTCCAACACATAGTGAGAGGGTAGAACTGCTCCTGTGTGTTTCTTTACAGGTGTAAAAGCCCGGATTTTCTTTCAAGGAGTGGCTGGTGGTTTCAAATTGCTGACCTTGAGGTTAGTAGCCTGCTAAGTAACCACTAAGGCACCAGGGTTCCTACTATACCACCACGGCTACAATACTACCCCATAGCAATCTATAAATACAATGCAATTCCAATCAAGATCCCAACTTCATTCTTTAAAAAAATGAAAAATGACTTACTAATTTGTGGAAAAATACCATGCTGGGTATTATCAGTCAGAAGAAAGCTCTACCCAACTGTGTAACAGATCAATTGCTCATACGAAAATTTAGCTTGCAACAGAGGAAAATTAAAACAAGTATAGAAAAGTCAAAACACATATTTGAGTATACTCTACCTGAATTCAGAGACCACCTTGAGTACAGATTTGATATACTAAACAATGACTGTGGCTACATAAATTGTGGAATGATATAAAAGACATCGAAAATTAAGAATGAAAATGGTCATTTAAAAGAAGGAAAAGAAAAGCCTGAAATATTTCAACTGCTTCATATGAAAGCAGCAATCAAGGAATGAAATGAGGTATTGCACTGGGCAAATTTGTCGTAAAAAATCATTTTAAAACATAAATGAGCAAAGATGTCACTTGAACACTAAGCTTCAACTGACCCAAAGGTATTTCTAATTGACGAAGGAATATAACAGAATTGATGCATTTCAATTATGTTTTTGAAGAATATTGACTATAGGATGGCCTTCCAGAAAAAATGAGCAAATCTATCTCAGAAGAACAGCTAGAAGGGATGGTGGTTATACAAACCCAGGATAGGAAAATCTCTACAAAGAAAGTAACTGGATTAATGGTCCCTTGGGGGTATGTCAGGAGAGGCTGGGGGAAAATTGGGACTTAATAATGATAAGAACAAAAACAAAGAAAGTGACTAAAATTGACTGTACCATTGCTCTTGATGTGGCTGAACTATTGAATTCTATGATAGATGAATTATATGCCAATAAAAATATTTTTTAAAAAGGAAGGTGGTGTACTCTGGACAGGTTATCAGAAGAGACCAGTCGCTGGAAAAAACATTATGCTTGGAAAAGCAGAGGGTCAGAAAAAGAGATTGACATATGGCTTCACTAATGGGCTTAAGTATAGCAAGAAGCATGAGAATGCCTTAGGTCTAGACAGTATTTCAATATGTTATACATAATGTCACTACGAGTTGAAGTAACTCCAGGACCCTTAAAAACAAGAGAAACATATACAAAGAATCAAGTTCGCACTTTGTTTCCTCTTCACCAGCTTGCCCAGTATCGTCATAGAGGCCCCCAGAACAAGGACACTTTTAAAATATAAATTCTGGGTCTCAAAGCACCTCTGGTAATCTACAGAATGTTCACTAGATTATTCTGTTACACGCTGAAGTATAAGAACAAGTGCTTTATATATACGACTTTCCTACTGACTTAAACCCTTCTACTCTATTCTGACATATACAACATATGAAATTGGAGAAAATCCTTAATATACCAATTCTCAAACACTTCTACAGAATAAATAAGAAAGCTACTGATCATTTAAAACTTATTTCTGTATTAATATAGGTCAAGAACCAAAGGGATTATAAAAATGTGCCACCTGAACTGACTGCTCTTTGAATAGGCTATCAACATTTCTCCATTATACTCAGACACCTAAGATTTACTTTTATAAATGAAGCAATATTAAAAGAGTAAACTTAAGTACTACATTTAAATTGTATTAGCCCCCAATAAAATTATTTTTAAATTACTATATTTATTATTTGCAAATTTGTAAACAGGTTAAAGCAGAAAAGCTAAATGAAAACATTCAATCATATTTATTATATTATTTCTCAATTGAGTTAGCTTATCACAATTGTCTATTTTTATATATCTCAAGGACATTTTGATAAATTCTTCAGAATTATGAAGTATAAACTTTATTGCTCCGGAAGTTTCATGAGTAGTTATTAAAGCTCTTCTTTATCATGAAGCCTTCCTCTTATCTAATCTCTACTTAGACACCTTTTCTATTTCCCTGACACTCCAAAAATGTTTACTGTAGCATTAGAATAGTATTGGCGAATGGTATCAGGGACTATGTAGGAAAATCTCTTACATTTTGCAATATGTAAGCGGAAACGAATGATAACCTACTCCCACATACAGTCCAATATTCAACCAGATGTTAAATGCTTTCATACCCTAAAGTGAATGCATAAAAGTCTCCCACTGGATATACACAGCTGACTCAAGTTCCTCATCCTAGTCTGGCTCTAATCACCGTCTGGTTAGGCTAACAGAATCGTAACCATAGAAGGAAAGGCAAACTGGGTGAACTGAAAAGTGTCACTTGAGTGGATTTTTTTTTTAAGTCTGGTAAATTCATGAAATACTTCCATGCTGGCTAATAAACTACAACAAACAATATCTACGTTATGACAAGATTACACAATTTAGAAGATTATTGTCTTAAAATAAAGTAGAATTATCAAACCTTACAAGGGCACATACCATGACACTTGCTTTGGAATTCTACCAGCGATGTCTAAGAATAAACTGCTTAGTAAATCATTCAATTGAGATAATACGTTTCAAAGTAGAAAACAGTTTTGCTCCAACTAAATATTGTCTTAAATCACTCTTAATTCTCTTTATGCAGATTTTACATACTCAATTTCCTTTCAGCTGTTTCATTGTATACTAAATATACCTTTGTGATAATGCTGCCAAATTATATGGTGGTAACTGCATGATTAACTTCTTCTGGCCCAAGACATTGTAACATTAGATTTGACTTATTTTCTTAATGTCCTTATGAGTACATGTTTCCCATGTACAAGAGGGGGTCATGCAAAAGTGGGAGTCAAAGAAAATAGAAGTTTTCCATGAACTCTTTGACGCCTCCTGGTAATCATATATAAATGAATTCATAACTTTATTTTCAAGCGCTGATTGAAGAAATATATTTTGCTATACTAAAAGCAAAATTGTTATGGGGAATACATTAAATGGTATATAAAGTGGTGCATTCTGAGAATTAAATAAAAAAACATTTATTTTACACAAAGGCCTCTATGTATTACAATAAACAAGACAACCATGAAATTTATGAAATGGAAAAGCTTCTTTAGTAAATCAATCTAACAAATATTTTTTAAAGTTCCAAACACTGCCATCCAGTCAATGCTGATTCATAACACCTCTGTATTTAGTGAATGTTAAACAACTAACCATTAATTACTCAACTTGGTGAGTAGAGAAATATAAAGGTTTGGCTCTTATATTTAAAAAATTACAATCTGATTAAGAGTTATGAAAACAAAACGAGCAGAAACTACAGCACTGATTCACAAACTCCTCAACTGAACAAAGAACCTTTAACTTGAAATAGTGAGTTTTTCAATAAGAATGGAAATTGAGCAGATTTTAAATGACTTGTCCAATATCACATGGCTGACTTACAGTAGTTGGAGCTGGTAGGTCTGATGACTCCCAATGAAGTCTGTTAAAAACCAAACCTATCGTCATTCAGTTGATTGTATAACTTGCTCTACAGGGTTTCAAAAGCTGTATGACTTCATGGAAGAAGATAGTCACTTTCTGTGCAGCAGTTAGTGGTTCTGAACTACAGACCTTTGGATTTTCAGCAAAGCAATTTAGCTATTGTTCCACTAAGGCTGCTGAAGTGTTGTGCAGTTAAACTTAGATGACATGGAAAACACCTGCAAACACCAAGGTCATCAAACCTTCACTGGGTTTTTACTGTGTTGCGATTAGAAGCTGATGCGTTGGTTCTGACACCATATGATCACGAGTGACCCTCACAATCGTTGCTATAACCGAACCAACTGTTGCCTCTACTGAGTCCATTCTCCTCCTTAGCTCTTCATTTTTTCACTGAGCCTCTACCAAACATGATGTCGTCCTCTGCAGGGACTAACCACAGCTAGCATAGCCGTAAGAAGGGAGCTGAACTCTTCACTATGAAGAGGCATTCCGGCTGTACATCTTCCAAGAGAGATTTGTTTATTCTTCTCGCAGTCCACTGTGGATTCATTTTCTTCACCAACACCAGAATTCAAATGCATCGACTTTTCTCCAGTCTTCCTTATGCACGGTGTAGCTTTTGTATGCATACAAGGAAACTGAAAACAAATGGCTTGTTCAGGAACAAGTTAGTCCTCTAAAAGACACTTTCTGCTTTTTAACACCTTAAAGAGGGCTTTTGAAGGAGATTTGCCCAGCATAAAACATCATATGCTTTTTTTACTACTGCTTCCATGGGTGTTGAAGGTGGATACAAGTAAAATGAAACCCTCAACAATTTCAATCTCTCCATTTATCATATTGTTTACTGTTCCTTGTGAGAATTTCTGCTATCTTTGTGTTGGGGTTTCATATATAATGCAGCCTGTAGGCACAATAATTAGTGCTGAATGCTCTTTGAAATGCTGGTGGTTCAAACCCAGTAGCCACTGCATGAGGTTTCCATTTGCAAGAAAACAGTACCTGCGATATTCAACTGACTATACGTTTCTCTTTGTGTAGCAGCACAACTTAACATGTTTTTTAGAATATTTTTAATGCTATAAGTTTAATTTTTTTCATAACCAAGTAATGCTCCAAACATGGAGAGAAATGAGTCGTTCACCTTTCCCTATTTTTACTAGAGGTTAGTAGAAACAGTACTTAGGAACAGAAGAGTAAAATGGAGTGAGTGGCAGGAAAATGAATGCTCCAGAGCTCCACATTAAATGAGATGGATCATCCAAAGTGCAAGATGATCCTCCCATAGGAACCAGAAAAGTCTGGAATCTATAGGGTGAACACTTAAAATTTCCAGTGTCTGAGATACTTGAATCTTGAATATTTTGAAAGATTATATGAAAGATCCCATGAGTTTCTTCTCCTCTGATGGCACAGTAGTTAAAACCACAGGGGCAAACTAAAAGGTTGCAAGCTTGAAATCTACCACCTAGTTTGCAGGGGAAAGATGTGGCAGTTTACTTCCATAAAGATTACAGCCTTGGAAATCGTATGGGGAAGTTAGTTGGAATGAGTCAGAATCAACTTCCATTGCAATGGGCTTGAGACATGGAAAATTAAATTAAATCCCTGATGTGACAAACACCTTAAATGGAATAGAAAACGTATGCAAACATATAATACAAGTTCTAAAAATAAATGAAGACCTAAATGTGCATATACATTAGCATCCTATATGCCAAATAAAACTGACTTGAGGACTATTAAAACTAGCAATGATTTAAATTGCCACTCAGTCACTAAAGTTTAAGCTTAAACAATTCAAGACTTCGAGGCAGCACAATATCTGTAAGACACTTATGAGAGATAAAATTAAACGCTAACAATCAAATCTATTGTACACAGGGTCACTATGATTTGACGCAAACTCAAGAGCCCTAACAGCAACATTACAAAAAAAATACATTTGCATTTATATATCACTATAAGTTATTGTATTAGCAAGACAAAGAAAGGCAGCACAGTTTAATGGTTAAAACAAACAAACAAACATGCAGATTTGGGAGCCAGACTACCTGTACTTGAATAATGTCCTTTACTTATTAGGCATGTGACTGTAGACACACTATCTTTGCTCTTCTCTCGGGATATGAGGAAAATAGCATTTACACCACGGGAATTCACCAACAGCCATGCTGTTCATTCTAAATGAAAATATCCCGAGAGGAGAACTGCTTCCTTTAACTCCTGAGGCTATATAATTCTCTATAGGAGTATACACCCTAGTTTTTCTTCCAAGGATCAGCTGCTAAATTAGAACTGCTGACTTTGTGACTAGTAGCCCGAAATGTCACCAACTATTATCCCCAGGGGTCTCGTCATGGGAGAGGGCAGTATGCATAAACTGTACAAATACTACTGCTTGACACGTTAGGCTCCATTAGAGTAAACCTATGTACAATAGGAGCCAGCCTTGGTGGTGTCACGGTTACGAGTTAGGTTGTTGCTACTTGCAAGGTCAATAGCTAGAAATAAACAATCTTTGAGAAAAAGACGAGACTTTCTAAGCCTTAAAAAGTCAGTCTCAGAAACCCACAGGCTACCCTGTCCTACCAAGTCACTGTAAGTCGGAATGAACTTGATGGCAGTAAGTGGTGTACAAAGACAGCCTGTTCCTGCACCACCCTCACAACTGTAAAGTGTGAGCCTAGCCTTGCAGCCACTCCTCCCTTGACAATATCCTTTTCTTGGACTTTATACTTTATCGAGCATTGTATCCTCTTTTGGGGACTGGTCTCTTCTGATATGACCACGTTTGTGAGATGAACTTTTGCAAAAACTGCTTCTAAGAGAATTTTGGCTGCACTTTTTCCAAAACAGATTTGCTTTTTAATTCCTCAAGTGACCTACTGACCTCCCTACCTGTGTGTGGGGCCTTGTCTTTCACACCACTGAGTGTAATTTCTTTCTTTCTTTTTTTAATTTAAATAATTTTAGTGGGGGCTCGTACAATTCTTATCGCAATCCATATATACATACATCCATTGTGTCAAACATATTCGTATATTTGTTGCATTCATCATTCTCAAAACATTTGCTTTCCACTTGAGTCCTTGATATCAGCGCATTTTCCCCTACCTCCCCGTCCCCACTCCCAAGAGTGTAATTTCTGAAGCCTGCATGTTTGATCAGGCCACTCTGCTTTCAGTTGAAAACCTTTCAATGTTTTCCTACAGTATTCAGGAGAGTTCACTCACTGGCAGAAAGCTGCCGTTGACCTATCTTCTGACCATAGTATAAAGTTTATACCAAACTCCCTTCAGTTCCTTAACATACCCTTTTCTCTCCAGCCATTCTGTCTGTAAAGATGTTGCTTTCCTAATCCTTCGAGAATTCTTCAAGCCTTAATCTTGTCCCTTTGTTTTTTCAGAATTAAGCCCATTAAGAGATGTACTGTAAAAATTAAGATGGTGAGTTCTTATCCTTTAGAAATTTATAAATCTAAACAATCGCCAAGAAAGCGATGCTAGTAAGTATAAACAGAAATCTCCCAAATACACAAACCACTGGGAAGCCAATTTGTATTCACTGTGTTGTAGTTGATAGTTTCTGGCTGAAAAAGGGCTGTAAGTCGGTGGGATACTAAATTAGGAATGAACAAGTTCTCCTTGGAGGTTGTGGACTTGCCCATGAGAGCAGCAGCTCTTGGAGAGCCATGGACCTAAACCACCAAAAGGCTACATATCTGGAAACCACCATTTCCTTAGTTTAGGGCCAATGAGGTTCCAAGGCCCCGCCGGACAGGATTTCCCAGAGGCTTAACTCGTGAATCGCACAGCTCAATCTCTACCCTTCTGACCGCCCCCCAGATTAATTTGTTCTTATAGAAGCCCAAGGTATTTTCAATATTCTTCACAGCAACAGAATTCAAATGCATCAATTCTTCCTTATTTGATGTGTAACTTTCACATGAATATGAGGTGAATGAAAATACAATGGCTTGCATCAGGCACACTTTAGTCCTCAAAATGACAACCTTGCTTTTCAATGATGTGTTGATGTATTTTCAATGACATATTGCTCAGTGCAATACATCATTTTCTAATTTTTGCTTCCATGTGTGTAGATAGTGGATTAAAGCAAGACAAAATCCTTGACAGCTTCAATCTCTTCTCCAATTGTCCTAATGTTACTTATTAAAGAGGATTTTTATATTGAGTTTCAATGTGTACTGATTGCTGCAGTCTTAGATCTTCATCACCAAGTGCTTCAAAAGCCCTCTTCATTTTCAGCAAGCAAGGTTATATCTGCATATCATAGATTGTTAACACTTTGTCCAATCCTGATCTTACGCTCTTCTTCAAACAGTCCAACTATTCATATTTGTCCAGCAGTGTGAATTAAGTATCGAATGAATACAATCCTGAACCACACCTTTCCTGATTTAAAACCATGCAATATACCCTTGTCCAGTTCCTACAAATGCTTCTTGATCCACATACAGGTTCTTCGCCAGTACATAAGGTGTTTTGAAAGTTTTATTCTTCTCAGTGTCACCCACTGTTTATGGTCCAAGCAGTTGAATGCCTACGTTCAATCAATAAAACACAAGTAAACATCTTTTAGGTATTCTCTGCTTTCTGTCAAGAGACATAGGACATAAGCAATGTTATCCTATATGCCATGTCCTCTTTTGAATCCAGCTTGAATTTCTGGCAGCCCTGTCAACGTATCACTGCAAATGTTTATTATCATCAACAAGACTTGACTTTCATGTAACACTAATGCTAGGAATGGGCACAAATATGGATCTCTTACAGTTGGCTGCGTCCCCAATTACTTGGCATAGGCGATTGAGTGCTTCCAGTGATTTTCAGCTTACTGAAACATATCAATTGGTATTCCATCAATTCCTAGTCTTATTTTTGGATATGTCTGACACCCAGTGCTATATTAAATGCCTACTATTTAAAACATTTTAAAGTGCTAAAATAAAAAGAACTTTGTAAATGGCTATCAACTCATATCATTAAAAGTTAAGCCAGAGGTTCTCAATCTGTGGATCCCGAACCCTTTCAAGGTCGAATGACCATTTCACAGGGGTTGCCCAATTCATAACAGTAGCAAAATTACAGTGAAGTAGCAATGAAGATAATTTTATGGTTGGGGGTCACCACCACATGAGGAACTGTATGAAAGGGTCACAGCATTATTAGAAGATTGAGAACCACTGCATCTAGCCAAATATATTAATAGCAGATAGTTGTTGGAGTGATCGTATCACCATACCCCATCCCTCCAAAATGTCTTGAAATTCTAACCCAGTACCTGTAAGGGTTCTGGTGGTCCAATGACTGAGTGCTTGGTTGCTGGGGGACCCAAAGTTGGAATCGCTCAGATGCCCTAAATGAAACATTGTTTTTGTAAAGATTAGTCTTGGGATCCTTATGGGGCAGTTATGTTGTCTTTCAGGATCCTATGGGTTAGAATTAACTCGACGGCACTTAACAACACGCCTGTGGATGTAATCCCTTGTGGGAATCTGGTAACGAAGTCATGTAGGGGTAGGGTGTGTTCTCAACCTAACCACTTCCATGTTTTAAGAGGCAGTATACTACATAGACAAGAAACAAGGGAAGATAGACAGCACAGGAAGAGTGTCCTGAATTTGAACTTTTAGACTTCCTGAATTGGGAGCAAAAAAACGTTTATCTTCTTTAAAGTGAATGGAAGTCCTTGGAATGTCATGATAGGATTGCCTTTTTTTGGTCCAGTGTTTAGTCTTATTAGTCTGATAGATTAGCATCATAGGTATCTCCAATTTATTTATCTCCTGTTATGTATGGCACTCAATCAAAACCAATTCACATAGCAATCTGAAAGCTCACCCTTGACAACAGGTTTGAATCATCTCTGAGTAAGCAGTTCGCCTCTCCTTTGAGTGCTACGGTAAAATTGATATCTGGAAGTTTTCACCTATTTTTCATCAATGTTCAACGCAATACTGAATAACACCACTGACCACATATGAAGTGCCACTAGTGAAGATGGAAGTGTTCCTAAGAAGCAGAGAAAAAGTTATGACATTACTAAAAAAATGTTGTATTGAATGATATCTACTGTGGATAAGTGTCTGCCTGCAGCTGTGGTCGCCTGTGACTTCAAGATAAATGAATCCAATGTTAAGGATCATTGTTTAAAAGGGGGAAAAAAAGGAAACTCAAGTCTTTGTTGATCTAAGCTAGCAGGCATGAAAACCACCCACTTTGGAGGAAATATACATTACCTTGAATTGAAATGCAGTTTTTAAGTGGATATAGTATATAATACATCTAACAATATGGGTCAACAAGAGGCTACTAGTACTTCAGTTTTGGGAGAGTAAAAATTGTGGAACTTCAAATGGGGTTGGAGGAAAGTGGGTACCCCCATAGCTCCCTTGTACAACAAGGGTTAACTGTAGTTTATAGTGCTAATGAAGAGATGGTGAGAAATACAGGCTGAAGTATTCAAGCTGAGGAGAATATAAATAAATATAAAGAATTTAGGTAGGAACTTCAGGAATCTTAAGCAGTGACTTGTGGTAACAGTATTAGACACATGGGTTGAACTTCAGAAAAAAGTAATGCCTAGAGAAAAAAAAGGGAACTGAGAACTGAGGCTACTAAAATGTCTTGCATGTCAATCTATGGAGTTTAGAACTCTTACCTGGTAGACCAAGGTCTGGTTATATCAGCTCTGAATTACAGATAAATATGGAAATTGGTATTTTAGGGGCAGAAAACATGCAAGAAAACCTACTACAGACTTCCTATGAGAACACGAGGAAGTGGAAGAGGGGAAAAAATAAAGAAAAGGATCTTCCTTTTAATACGTCTATAGAAAAGAACACAAAAAACAATTTACAGGTATCACATAATGGGTTATGTGGTACGCTGCTAAAGGCAAGGTCAACTGTTTAAAACCACCAACCATCTAGCATTAGTAAAATGAGGCTTTTTAAACCATTACAGGCCATTCTACTTGCCCCACAGGGTCACTATGAGTCACAATACAATATGAGTCACAATACTCGATGACAGTGATTGTTTCTTTTTTTATTTTTATTTTGATAGCTTTATTTTTTTAATTATTATTTTTAATCATTGTATTGGGGGCTCTTACAATTCTTATCTCAATCCATACATCCATCCATTGTGTCATGAACAAATATACATTTTTTTGCCATCATCATCCTCAAAACATTTGCCTTCTACTTGAGCCCTTAATATCTGCTGCTCATTTCCCCACTCCCCCCTACCTCGTGAACCCTTCATCATTCATGTTATTATTCTGTCATATATTACACTGTCTGACGTCTCCCCCTGCCCTCTTCTCTTCTGTCCCTCCCCCAGGGAGGCTATACGAAGATTCCTGTAATCAGTTCCCCCTTTCCACCCCACATGCTCTCCATCCTCCAGGCATTGCCACTCTCATCACTGGTCCTAGAGGAGTCATCTGTCCTGGATTCCGTGTTTCAGTTGCTATCTGTACCACTGTACATCCTCTAGTCTAGCCAGATTTGCAAGGTAGAATTGGGATCATGATAGTGGGTGGGGAGGATGTATTCAACTAGAGTAAAGTTCTATGTTTCATCGTTGCTACCTTGCACCCTGCCTGGTTCATCTCCGCCCCACAACTCCTCAGCAAGGGGTGTCCAGTTGGCTAGCAGTGCACTCGCCCACATTTTCAATGATATGATTTATTGTTCCTTGATGCTTGATACCTGTTCTATTTTTAATGGTAAAATATGGTCTGTTTTTATAATCCCCAACTAAATTGCCAATATCTTTTGTACATGTTAACATTCAAAACCAACAAATCTTTTCTAAGAGAAGACTGATTCATTAAAGAGTGTACTATTATAGGCTATCAATGTCAAGAAACATGAATGTTATATTCATCACAGCTTTGCCTGAACTAGACTTCAGGAGCATCAATGAGCTCAATTAACATTTGGCAGATAATTTGGAAACACACCAATGACCAAGTATTACTTTCTTTAACAGTGTTTGTTGACAAAACTCTAAAGTTCTACCAGATGGGGATATTACTCTAAGAAGAGAATCACAAAAGTAGCAGCAATATGCTCTGATAGTTAAAGAAAGCACACGAAAGAGTATACATCACCACTTTCCAATTCATTCAGGTAACATTCATTCAACTGTCTTTTATCTACACTGTAATTCTGCAGGGTTCACATTTTCAAAGAAAGAGTAAAAGTCTAGAATTCTGACTCCTCTCTTCATTTAGAGATGTCTATTCTTAAATAGGCAGTTTTTTAAAGCAAACAAACAACACGACCCCCCCCAAAAAAACTGTCCCCAAATCTCAAGCATTTGTGGAGAAATTTGTAGTTGGAAACATTTTTATGTTTTGTCTTTTTTTGTTGTTGTTGAGATAAAGTTGCGGGGTAGAGGAATGTATTTAAACTGTTTTTCAATGAGAAATTCGTTTTCCCATGCTATGTTTTTCCAGTTTGAGCATTTGTAATATGACAAAAACTGAAACAGGAAAGGAGGGGAATATAAGACACTAAAGAGGTATACAATGAAACAAATAAATACTGTTAGTACTTCCTAAAGAGATCAGGCTGAAACATGGTCTATGGGATTACACAGATTCAGTAAAAAAGTGGGGCAAAGTCTAGAGCAGAGGTTCTCAACCTAGACCCTTTCACAGGGGTTGCCCGATTCATAACAGTAGCAAAATTAGTTATGAAATAGTGATGAAAATAATTTGATGGTTTGAGGGGTCACCACAACATGAGGAACTACATGTATTAAAGGGTCACAGCATTAGGAACCACTATCTAGGGTGAGATGTTTCCTTATTTCTCCAAAGCTGCAGAGTAATTCCAAATTAAGTGCTACTATGTAATTTTTATACAAACTTGTCCACAGTAGCATGAACCAGTCATTGCTGAAAGTTTCATGAAAACTTTTTTCCCTCTTTGTTTCCAGTGTAGATACAGAGCCAAAATTTACTCAGAAACACATTCAGACCAAATAAAAACAAGTTTTAATAATCTTCAGTTAAATCACTTAATGGCATGGTATTTTCATAGACAATTAATAAAAATACTTACACAATGTCTAAATACTCAAAATTGGTCAAATAATTCATGACCGCTTGCAATTGTTCCAAAGCTCTCTCATCTGAATGTTCATTATTGTCTCCTCAATTTCAGAGCAGTGTGTGTGGAAGCAGCCCATTCAGATGAATAACATAAGTATACATGTGCAGAATTTTTTAGTCATAACCCTAACATTAAAAAGAGTATGTACATGCCCCCCCCCGGAAGGTGGGTCAAGTTATACAAGTCACCCAATGAGTAAACACTCACCATAGGATAATCATAGACTTAAAATGAAGTTTTTGATAAAAAAAATACTGTATATACTTGAATATAAGCTGACCCAAGTATCAGCCGAGGCACCTAATTTTACCACAAAAACTGCATTAAAAATGTGCTGAAAAACTTGGCTTATACACGAATATTTACAGTAGTTTACAATCACTTACTACCATTATTTCGGATTACTAGAATTTAAAACTATTAAATATGACATCTCATATATGACAAATATTAATTTTGATGTGAAGGGAAAGGTTAAATAAAAAAGAATATGAGAAAGACTTCTTTAAAATATGCACAAAATGAAAACATACCCTCCTGAAGTATAGAGGCTAATGAAATTATGATAAGTCCAAAAATGTTGCTCCAATAAATCATAGAAACATTTAAACAAAAACATCAAAACTGTGATACTACTTTTTGTAAGCCTACATCTAGATCCATACAAGTCTGAAGGTGGTTTTTCTGTCTAATTCTCCCTGAACAATTGAATCCTCTTTGATTCACATCAAAACAGTAGTCTTGCATCCTTAAAATCATCAAATCGTGTTCTTCTTAAATGCTTTTAAGAATTCCGGGATCAGACAAGATCGGGCGCATTCAAGGTGGTATGGCCGTAGAACTAAGAATCGTATCAATGGGTGTCCACCTCCCTGATACGATCAATGAAGACAAATGTGTGCATAAGAAAATGTGGTAAAGAAAGCTGATGGTGCCCAGCTATCAAAAGAAATTGTGTCTGGGGTCTTAAAGGCTCGAAGATAAACAAGTGGCCATTTAGTTCAGAAGCAACAAAGCCCACAGGGAAGAAACACATCAGCCTGTGTAACCACGAGTTGTTGAAGGGATCAGGTAACAAACATCAAGGAAAATAAAATCATATCATTGAAAATGTGGGTGAGTGTAGAGTGTAGACTCAAAGTCCATTGTTAGCCAACCGGACACCCCCTTACTGAAGGGTTATGGGGAGGAGATGAGCCAGTCAGGGTGCAGGGTAGCAATGATGAAACATGTAACTTTCCTCTAGTTCTTAAATGCTTCCTCCCGCCCACTATCATGATCCCAATTCTACCTTAAAATCTGGCTAGACCAGAGGATGTACACAGGTACAGATAGCAACTGGAAACACAGGGAATCCAGGACATATGACTCCTCCAGGATCAGCGGTGAGAGTGGCGATGCCTGGAGAGTAGAAAGAATATGGGGTAGAGAGGGAGAACTGATTACAAGAATCTACGTATAGCCTCCTCCCTGGGGATGGACAGCAGACAAGAAGGCGGTGGGAGACGTCCGACAGTGTAACATATGACAAAATAATAACAATTTGGAATGATGAAGGGTTCATGAGGTAGGGGGGTGTGGAGAGGGAGGGGGGAAATGAGCAGCAGATATTAAGGGCTCAAGTAGAAGGCAAATATTTTGATCATGATGATGGCAACAAATGTACCTATGTTCTTGACACAATGGATATATGTATAGATAGTGATAAGAATTGTATGAGCCCCCAATAAAATGATTTAAAAAAAGAGAGAAAGAATTCTGGGAACAAAAAGAGGCAACATCAGGGCTGTTGTGTGGATGGGTTAAGATTTCTCAAGAATGTGCAGGTGTCTTGTTACAATGGGGCTCGGGGGTGGAATTTCTCACACAACTTTCCTGGCCTTTCTCGCTTTTTCTTTTTCCTGGCCTTTCTCTCACCAATGTAGTTACTACTAAGCTCATGATTATCTTGCACCCTTCAAAAAATCTATCAAAATTACTCCTTCAGAATCCTCCCGAACATTATATTTTGACCTCTCTGTTTTGAATTTAACTGACCTATCAGATTCTTTTAGAATCCAGAGTTTGAATGAGCCTTGCTTTCTGGATTGTATTAGTAATCTGAAACTGCTCTCGAGTTATGACTTGTTCCATAAAGTCATCATCATTAGCATCTATCTTGCTTCAAACACTTATGGAAAGCTCTACTCTCAGATCTCGCTGGCCTGTATGCATTTCTTTTAGATTGGAAAATCCAGCCAAAATGTGGCTGAGGACAATATGTTCACTTGAAATTGAAAATGGCACCATGTGAAATCCTTACCCTGCATGAATGGTAATCCATCATGTAACTTCACTGGTAATAGCTTATTATTTCATCTTGATATCACTACACATGATGGTAGTCTGTATTCTATGAGTACATGGAATTGGACAAGAAAGATACTGATTAGGAAGAGGAATTAAGCCTCTAAATCAAAATGTGTTTACTTGAATTGATGGAGTATAAAGGCAAAAAACAAAACACCTCCCACAACACCTGAAACAACAGAAGTATTTTTTTAGGTGGGGAGGGGTTGGGGGCAAGAGAAGAGATTATCATAAACAAATTAAGATCTGGGTAGACAGTAGATGCTAATATAAGCACTAATTCAATATGTTCTTCAGAGACAAATCAATACAGCTCAACAGTGACACATAGTAAACTTAACCTTAACGCAGATAATAGCTTCTACCTAAGGAGAGAGTACATACAGTCAGATTTTCTTTGAAAATTTTAAACTGCTTATAATATGGTTCGATATTTTCCTGACAGTAATGATTCTAGTGGCTGTGTGCATTAAAGAGCAATAATTAATAGAATCCTCCCCAGTATTTAAATATTTTCATTTGCCATGTTTACTGTTGAATTTATATAAAATCAATGTCCTACAACTACAATGAATTAACTACCAAATGTTAATGAAACTATTTTTGGAAGGAAAAAAAACCCTGGAAAACAACAGTGCTTTAGAGAAATCATTTGAGAATTTCTAGAAATTATTCAAGTGAAGAACAGTGTTTTCCAATTATGTTTTACGAGTATATACAAAGTCCCTTCCAAATTATCCAGGTTAGATGAGAAAATAAGTTTACATATACAGCAAGAAGATTTTGAAGTATTTCCTGGGGTGGTGGTGTTAAGTGTTCATTCACCACCATCCCACTCTGGCCTTTAATAAGAACATTAAGAACATTACATGCCTAAGCTTTATGTCTTTTTGTTTCAATACACTGTACTACCAAACAAACAAGCAAACTCACTGCCATCAAGTGATTCCAACTCACAGCTACCTTATAGGGTAGGGTAGAACTGCCCCTGGGGGTAGAACTCTAAAATAACCATTAAAATCTAAGTGGCAGGCGATGAACAGAAACATGAGTATAGGGGGACAGCAGCCAGTAAAATATGGAAATAAAAATCATTTATAAATTATCAAGGGTTCACCATGGTGGGAGGGTGAGGAAGAGAGGAGAAAAGAGGAGCTGATACCAAGGCTCAAGAAGAAAGAAAATGTTTTGGAAATGATAATGGCAACATATGTACTGATATGACAAAATGGATATATATATATGGATTGTTTTAAGAGCTGAAGGAGCCCCTGATAAAATGATTTAAAAAAATTAAATGGTAGGATCAGAAACATACAAGAGATGAGGAAAATGAGTTGAGTCTACCCAGATCCAACTTTGAATATCCCTCTAGGACAGTGGTTCTCAACCTTCCTAATGCTACGACCTTTAATACAGCTCCTCATATTGTGGTGACCCTCCCCCCACTCATAAAATTAATTTCGTTGCTACTTCATAACTGTAATTTTGCTACTGCTATGAATTGGGCAGCCCCTGTGAAAGGGTCATTCGACCCCTAAGGGGTTGTGACCCACAGGTTGAAAACCGCTGGTCTAGATACATTTGTTCTTTCTGGCTTTCATTAGAGAAGAGGCTCTCATACTCCAATAAAAGGTTTCCCTTTCCAACTTAGGGAAAAGCTAGTATTTCCACTTTGTTTTTATCACCTCCCAATGATTCTGAATTCCCAGTATCCATGCCCTTGCACAGTCCTTTAACATCCCGAATAGGGCAGAGGGCTGAGCAGTACAAGCACCAGGCTATAGTGGAAATGACGGAGTATGACTTCTGCATATAGTCCTTGAGCTTGACTGGATCACATGTTTGGGAGAAGGTCAGCTGCTATACTGTGAAGGCAGCAGACAAGCAAGTCTGTGGTGAAGTGCAATTTCTAGTATGGTTCTTCTAGCCCAGTCTCTATAATACCAACCCAACGATTAGGCAGGACGATGCAAATGAGGTTGTGAAACATTAGAAGGGATTGGTCAGTTTTGATTGCCATTCCTGTGTGTAAGAGGGCTATCTCTGAAGCAGAAAAATGAATTCTTGGGACCATCAAGGAAGCAGTGTCATCGGCAGTGCATAGTCAAAGATCCCTCACTGAAGTGGTGGAGCCATATGGCCGAATCATAAGGTAGAGCAGGAGAGCTGAGATTGTGAGGCAGAGCAGCTAGTGGGCTTCTTAGGCCATAGAACAAGGCACAGAGCTCGAGGGACCATTTGGCTGTGAGGCTGAGGATCAGACAGCATTGGCTCCTGGGTAAGGAAATGCTATGGATGGCAAGGCTGTATCCTTTAATGTTTCATAATCTCGATTTGTGGTAACCTGTCAACTTCCCTAATAAACCTGAAAATTTAAGGTATTATGAAAAGTTATTAGTAAAGAAGAAAATATACAATTTGTAATGTGCAAAAGAGTTCCCAGAAGTTTTGAGGCTCAAGTTTTAACCAAACCTCTAGAAACACTTGAGAAATTATTGTGAAAGGCACATGAAAAACTTCATTGTCCATTAAGATATGAAACTTTGGCTTCACTCTTATAATAAAAGTGGGTAAAATTAGGGTTAAACAAAAAGCTAACACAGAACTCATGAACAGATATAAGATTCTCAATTATTAGCAAGTAGCATCTGTAAATACCAGAAGTAAATAGTAAATTAGTCATTCACAATAAAACTGAGTTTACAATACTCATTATCACTGTTACTACATACTAAAACACTAGTCAAACAAAACAATTACATAAATTCATTTTTTTTGTGGTTTCTATGTATAAAATGCAGTGTCTTTGGGTGGCACAAATAGTTAACATGTTCAGCAGCTAACCAAAGGGTCTTGGAAAGAAGTGGATAATTTTTGAAAATAAAATATAAAAATATAAGACAGTCCATTTTTAAGCCAAGTATGTAAACTATAAAATGAAGTAAACTTTTCCATAAAAGAAAATGTATTGGAAAAATATGCCTTCTCTGATTGTGACTCTACAGTAAGATTTATAAAACAATGGAAAATGACCAAAGGGAAATATTAACTACTAAAATATACTTTGATCCTAACTCACCTGCTCTCTATTTAAGAAAGCAAATGCTATAAGAATTAGTGAATTAATAAAGTATATATGTACAGCACATATACATATATACAAGTATTTTCTCTTGTATATTCTGATCAGAATATAACTATCAGAAGTTGAAAGATTTCTGCAATATAAAACAAAATATAAGCTGATGGCTACATAATGAAAAGTTATTAGCTTACTGTATATACTCATATATAAACTGAGGTTTTTCAGCACATTTTTAATGTAGTTTTTTTGGGGGTAAAATTAGGCACCTCGGCTGATATTTGTGCCAGCTTATACTTGAGTATATACGGTATTACTTCCTTTAAATGAATGTACATGATAAAGCTTTACACTCACATTTTGAGACTGAGTATACATAAGTAAAAATCTCTCTTTAGATAAGTGAGTCATCATATATAAATAATTATTTCTGGGAGCAGGGATTATAGGTGATATTCATTTTTGAAAAATTCCTCCTATACTGCATGATACCTTTTTTGGATAACTTAAAAAATAAGTATATTGAAAATTTAAATAAAATATTTACTTCAAAATTTAACTATTTAAATGTATAAATTCTAATTATAATATTAAACCCTTAATTCATTTGTTTAAATTTGTTAGGCTTAAAAATATCATTCTAATGAGACACTGCAGCACAATGGTGCTAGTTATAACACTGTGATACAAACAGCTAATGACTACTAACTGAAAACCAGAATTTTAGGGCGAATACTTTTGGCATTTACTCATTATAAAAGAAGTTGACGGTCGCATATATAAACCTAGAAGTCATTATTTTAAAAGAACAATATAAGTTGACATTTCTGGGTCACCTATATAAAAAATGAGTATTTTTATAAATGGTGGAAAGATGAGAGCACAGGGAGTGAAAATGAACAATGTATGGAAAGAAACGCTACCACATTCAGAACTTTAATCTTGCCAAGTATAAATGTAACCTTTCAGTAAAACTTCTTATACTCTTTTCAATGTCCATAATCAAAGACACTGTAAAGAACCACAATTTTGTTTTGTTTTTACTAGGAGTGGAAGGGGAAGCTGGGGAAAATAATGAATGATTAAAAGAAAACTTCAGCAACCACAGCATGTTTATTTGAAGATGAGAACTAGTGGCAGGAATTGAAGGGAAAGGAGATCAAACTAAATGAAAGGATAGGCAGCTATTATTAATTCCACATTTCATCCAATCTAGTTTATAATCTTGAAGCCGTACCTTAGTTTCCCATTTAAGCATTTAGCAAAATATGGGAGCTCTCCAGCCTCATGTAATCCTCTTCACACAGAAAGGAGCCTTAGTGGATTACATGTTGGTAATTGGAAACTCCCAGCCACTCTGGGAGAAAAAGATGAAACTTACTACTCCTGTCAAGAATTACCATGTAGGAAACCCACAGGGGCAGCTTTACTTTGTCCAATTGTGTCAGAGTGGTAATTGACTAGATAGCAGTGAGATCCAAACAGAATAAAGGTGTAACATCAAAGTCATGTAATAACCAGTCTTTCAATTTAATATTTTTAAAGCCGTTTCCAAGGGGACTTGAAGTACTAACAAGGTTCAAATAATGTTGAATGTCCCATTCCACAGAAGACAATCTATATTGGGGGATACTAGGCACAGGTAGAGGGTGAAGGTTCCAAAGAAACACCCCCCCCAAACAGATTGAGTGGGTGGGATGGTTATTAAAAAATGCTGACTCCAGAGATCTCTTTCATGTAGAGTTCAAAGGAACAGCAAACAGGCTTGTAGTCTGTAGCAGAATTTGACATAATCAGCACTTTGTAACAGAGACCAATTCTCGGTTGTGGGGAGTTGTCTATTCATTGTACAGTGTTTAGCAATATACCTGGCCTTTATCTATCAGGTATCAGTAACAAACCGACTACTGGCATGAAAATCAAATATTGTCTCCAAGTGAAAAATCCAACCCATTGCCATTGAGCTGATTTTGACTCTGAGTCACTTTAAATAGAGCTTCAAGACAAAATCTTTACAGGAGCCTCATCTTTGGTAGTGGGTGGGTTTGAATCACATGCCTTCTGCTGTCCAATGCTTATCCTACAGTGTTACAGGCTGGCTCCTTAAATATGAGTCCAGATTATCCGAAATGCCCTTACAAGGCACAACTGAGCTGGTTACAATAACTGACCAGGCAAGAGATTGGAAAACCCTTTCCAAAAGAACCTTACCTGAAATGAAAGCATCAGAATGCCTGTGGATATTAAAGCATCAGTGTTTTCCTTACCCCTAAATGGTCAGCCAATTCTTTCTAAAGAACCATTAATAGCTAACAAGCCCCAAGGAAGCTCAGAACCCAAATATTGCTTTATAATGCCCCTTACTTCAATGTGCATATACTATCAAGGATCATAAAACTGCTAAAGTAAGTCCCAATATGAGAGGACCAAAATGTACAAAGAGAAAGAAAAAATATCAAGCAGACAGATATAAATTTCAAAATCAAAACCTTCTTTGGGGCTCACACTAAATCCTAGAACAATTAGTTCTTACAAGATGGCCCTGTTCGATACTTTCCCTCAGGAAAGGAACACAGAAGATATGGATGCTATAGTGAAGTGTGGTACAGAAATTAGATGGGACCCGGCTATCATATAAAATAGCACCTGGGGTCTTAAAGGCTTGTTTTCAATTAAGCAGCCATCTAAGTCCCTGAAGGATTGCAAATCATGTAATCCGAAGCCGAAGGAGTAAATAGTATCAGAACCTAATGTTAGAATCCAGTTTGCAGAGGGCCATGGATGACAGTAGGAGCCCAGCATACATTTGTGAGATCTACATAGGAAATAAGCCTCCTGTGATTTTCATCTCTCCATAATAGTGAGATGGAAAGAAACTGGTTACCAAACAAGAGTGCACTACAAAGGAGCAAAATAGTTAACCTGACCTGAATGATCTAAACCTCGTCAGTCGATTCCCCCTCTGATGCACACTGGGCCTGATCTGGTTTTCAACATTCTCTGTACTTTTTTTTGCTTTTTGTCCGTTCATATTGGGATTTATCTCAGATGTCATTTTTGTCATTTGGGGTCCTTCTCAGATAGCCTCAAGTGTGTCCTTAAGAACGATTGGTGGGGTTGACCTATCAAATAGGTGGTTTATCACCCTGATGCTGACCCCACAGTGCCATCAAGGAAAATGAGACTTTCTCTTATTCTTGTAGAGAACTACACTTTTGGAAACCCACAGGGCAGTTCTACCTTGTCCTAAGCATTGCTATGAGTTGGAATGGATGGCTGTGAGTTTGGTTTTAGATACTGTGTTACTATACAGTAATAACTAAACCACAACTAAAAAGAGTAACAGAGTTAAATCATAGCAAAATTAGAAAAACATAATTCATCCCCTTACAAAAGAGTCTCTGGGAGGCAACCAGTCAGTCAGGATGTGATGTAGCAATGATGAAAAATACAACTTTCGTCTAGTTCCTAAATGCTTCCTCCCAGCCCACTATCATGATCCCAATTCTACCTTACATGTCTGACTAGACCAGAGGATGTACATTGATACAGAGAGGAACTGGAAACACAGGTAATCCAGGAGAGATGATCCCTTCAGGACCCGTGGTGTGAGGGGCGATACTGGGATGGTAGAGGGAGGGTGGGTTGGAAAAGGGGAACCATTACAAGGAACGTGTGACCTTCTCCCTGGGGGACATACAACAGAAAAGTGGGTGAAGGGAGATGTCGGACAGGGCAAGATATGACAAAATAATAATTTATAAATTATCAAGGGTTCATGAGGGAGGGGGAAGCAGGCAGGGAGGGGGAAAAATGAAGACCTGATGCCAAAGGGTTAAGTGGAGAACAAATGTCTTGAGAATGATGAGGGCAATGAATGTACAAATGTGCTTTACATAATTGATGTATGTATGGACTGTGATAAAAGTTTTATGAGCCCCTAATAAAACAATTAAAAAAATTCAATGCACAGAATTCTATTTTTAATTCCATTTGCCATGGTTACATATAAAGGACTAAAAAAACCAAAAACTCACTCTCATCAAGTTGATTTCGATTCATAGTGAACCTGTGGTTTTTGAGGCTCTAAACCTTACTAGTGCACAAAGCGTCATCTTTTTCCCCAGAGATGCTGGTGGCTTTGAACTGCTGACCTGTAGCTAGTAGCCTAATGCATAACTCACTATACCCCAAGGCTCTTATTCATAAAAGACTAGTTTCAGACAATGATGATGAACAGAACCCACTGTCACAATATAAGGAAAGTCAAACAGATAATAAGTAGTAACCTTAATAGTGTAGCCCAAAAGGCTCATTAAATAATATCAATGCAATAAACGAGGGTTTGCACGATCATCTTTCAAAATATCATTACAAAAGTTATTTGAAAGACGTTCATTTTTAAAAGCATGTATAACTAGAATGTGAAAGATAGTGTTATTTCACTATCAAGATTTACTACGTGTATGAATCCTTTCTTAAATATTTTAATTGATTACTAATTGGAGACACCAAGGACATATAACAAAACATTCACTTATGATTATGGTATTTACACTATACAAGTGGCAATCGACACGATGGCAGTTCATTTTTGCGTAAGGAGTCCTGGGCTGCTAATGGTAAGGTCAGGGATACAAACCACTCTGCGGGATAAATGGCAATCGACTTCCATAAAGATCTGCAGCTTTGGAAACCCTGTGGAGCAGATCTACATTGTCCTATGAGTCTGCATCGACCGCAATGCTTTGTTTTTTTAAAGAAAATTATTGATGTAGCATCTACTTTTAGTAACTGTAAAACTCACTGTTCAAGGACTACATAAGCCCAGGATCCCTCTATGACATTATGGATTAGCGTTAGCTGTAGTAGTAATTCAAGGTATTCCATTCCTGAATCCGCTACATGGCTTTCTTCAATCATTGCAGAATTCCCAAGAAAGGCAGCGAAGGAATTCAAGCAATACATTTGGTACCAGAAGCGGGTCCGAAAATCACACACAGGCTAGTCTCCGTCCGTGGACAGGGCCCCCATCACCCGGCGTTACCCGGCGTAGTCCAACCTCCTCAGAAGGCCCTACATTCGTCAGAGATTCGCCGGCAGCCTCATCCGGAGGCCAAGAAGCCCAATGAGTCCGCTCCATCCTGGCCTGTGTGGCCTAGAAAGGCCTGTCCCATTCAGGCATTCCCAGTTTCCACAGCTTCCATCCTCCCCCTCTCGATTCGCTTTTCGACACTGGCGTTCCTGGCCTTTCTAACGTCACACTATCCCAATTCACCTGTCGCAGAAATTCCTGCTTACCAAGGCAGACACAGGAGCCCAGGGACAGAACTGCTTGTCAGGATCGCCTCACAGCGTACGCAGGTTTGACTTCACCTGCGGCGGCCAACAGGACGTAACCAGTCCCGGCATGCCCTGCGCGCGCACCGCCCCTCCCACACAACCCCCTTCACGCCCTAACACGTGACCTTTTTTCCTCTATCCACGCCCACTTCCGCTCCCCCACTTTCCTTTAGGTCAGAGGAGGGGTCTGGGAGAGTTAAAGAGTAACGACTTCCTCCTTATCCCCGCCCCCGCCCCTCTACCCCCTGCTACAATGTCTTCCGGGTTACGAGCGTCCCAGAGCCTTCTGGGAAACCATCTCATTTCCTCCCCTCCCCCTCCTCCTGCCCTCAACCAACCAGCCTCCCATCAGAGAGGGACATGCGCAGTGAGTGCCTCCCATCTCTTCTACCCGAACCCCCCCTCCCCCCCAAGCAGAGAGACCCCAGCAGCAGCAGCAGCTGATGATGAAGAGAGAGGCAGTGGCAGAGGGGGGGCACCTTTTATTTCTATTTTTAAAGGGACAGGACACTAATTTTACCCCACTTCAACCTTGAATTGAGGGGGGGTGGGGGGAAGGCGACTGAGTTCCTTCCCCCACCCTCCAGCCCGGAGCCCTGTGAGGGGGATTGAGCCTGAGAGAGAAGGAGTTTCTTCTTCGAACACCCACCCCCCAATCTACGACTCCTACCCTCACCCCTCCACTCGCCTCCCGCCCGAGTCCCCTCCACCCTCCTCCTCTTTGGCCGTGAGTGGAGGAGAGAAAGAGACCAAAAGCCTCAGCAACACAGACCCTTTGCTGCTGCTGCTGGTGGTGGTGCTGCTGCTGCTGGTGCTGCTGCTACTGCTGCTACTGCTGCTGCTGCTGCTGCTCCTGTGGCTGCTGCTGCTGCTGCTGCTTGGCCCTGGCTGGAGACATCTCACTACACCCAGGAGCAGCCACTTCCCCAGCTCTCCTCCTCCTTCGCCTCCTCCTCCTCCACTCCCCCCCTTTATTACCCTTTGTGTCATCCTCCACAGCTCCGGGAAGGGACTCCAAAGTGGGGGGCAGAAAAGGTAAGTGTGTCTGTGGGGTTTTCATTGCCTTCCTCTGGCTCTGACTTTCACTCCGGGCAACTGTATCACCAAACCATATACGCAGTGAAGCTCCGGGGTGAGGAGGGGTGGTGCTGGGGGGTGAAGGAGGGGTTGGAGTGGGGAGGGGTGTGTGAGGTAGGGGACCCATCCTGTCAGAGGAGGAAGGGCACTTTTATTTTTATTTGCTGTTGTCAAAAGTGGCTTCTCTTCTCCAGCTTACATCTATCTGATTGTGTCTTGCTCCAGTGGGGGAGAATACAAAAACAACCCCCTCCTTCTGCCAATGAGACGCCAGGGAAAGAGACAGAAAGAGGCACACTTTCTAGATGTCACTTAAAAGAATTCATTCGGAGAGAGCTTTTTCCCCCCTCTTTGCTCAGGAAAAGCTCCACTGCATTTGTTTCTGAGTAGGAAAATGTCGGGATCTGGATTGTATTGTAACTGGTTATCCATTTGGAGACCTGAGCGTTTTCCCCTTTTTAGTTCTGTGTGTGATTTGTATGTTGACTTCAGTGTTGGAACAGACTTGATTGCTTTTTTCTTGCGGGGGGCGGGGAGCGATTATTTTCCATTTTTTTGTTTTGTATCACTTGCTTAGGGAATTTCAAAATGTTACTTGGTAAGAGGCCTTTGGTTAGCTCTTGACTTTGGTGTATTATGTGTTGTTTATTACAGTATCAAGTTTTAACCTCAAAAAGCTTGACGTTGAAATACCATTGGTCTTGTCTCTTACAATATACTTTCCTGATACTTATTTTGCATAAGATGAGGATATTTCTTATATCTTAATTGATCTGGTGGTTTTTCTAATTCTTGTAACTTCTCTGAACCTGTAATCCCCGTTAAAAACTTTATATTGTTCTAGCTCCATGGAAGGCCAAGCCTCTCCATCAATAGTTTGCTGGATTGGTACCACTCTGTTTTAACTGAATTATTTATTTATGTTGTAAATTGAGATGAGTTTTCATCTCGGGGTACTGAACCAAATTGCTCAATATATGTGAAAGGAGACAAATTTCTGAAAAATGTTCTTGAGTAAAAAAATGAAATTGCAGTTAGTATATTAATTGTAGTTAATATGCTATAAAAGATATAGCTAGATTTAAGTCTATATAATAGAAATCTACATTAAAATCATTATTCTCCATTTTTACATGGTATTTTCTTAGCAAATGACATTTTATTTCACAAATACTAGAAAACAGGTTTCTAATGTAGGCCTTGTACTGGAGCTTTCATTGAAAAGTGGTGTTTTGTTTTATACATCAATTTCTTTATCCTTTCCTTGAAGATGGTTGCTCACATACATTTATTCTCTCTCTCTCTCTCTCTCTCTCTCTCTCTCTCTCTCTCACACACACACACACACACACACACACACAAAGATTTTCACACCCTTTTTAGTAACTGTATCGGTATATCTGATTCTATAATTTATGTCAGCCAAAAATAATCTCTGTAAAGCAGCAATTTTGAGATATGACTGGTAATATGAAAACAGCAATTTGATCAACTAGAGAGGTTGAAGAAAAACAAATCTAAGATATTTGACATATATATCATAAAGATAGGATAATACTCATTTGTTTTCTTAATTTTCTTGATGAAAATGCAAAGAGATACTAAACTTAAGAGCATTGCGTATGTAGAAACTTCTGTAAAATTTAAATTACCAACTGTGTGTAAAAGTAGACATTTATACCCTGGGGGAGTGGAGATGGGCGGGCAGTGCTATACAACAGTAAACAATATGGTGTTATTTCTCTGCTTTCTGTTATAAATCTGAACAGTTCGCTTAGCTTTTTCTGAGGTGTAATTGGTGCACTTCAGTAGAAACCTGTACCATGTGCAGGTCTTTCCCACTGCAGTAATAGAATTGTTCTATGTCCACCCAAGGTTTGTCTTCATCATCAAATCCCAGCAACTTTAGCTTAGGAGATAAAAAATAGAACTTAGTAAAGAAATCAATTTTAAGTAAAACAAATCACATATCTAATTGGGATGGTTTTAGATGGGTGCTCAACTACTGAGTGAAAACTAACAGTCTTGAGCCCAACACCTTTCCTTCGTTTTCCTTTGAAAATATTCCTTATTCCATTCCTACCCTCTATCCATGCTTTGGTGGTTTAATAATTTCAGATTTTATATAAATTAGATAATCTATATTTTAGAAAACTACTCTTTTACTGTGGCTTAATTTAAGGATTAAGAACTATTGATGTTGTAGAATTATATTTCTTCAACGGTCACTTTTCTACCTGTTCGTCTTCCATATTCTGGAGGTCAGAAAGCTTGAAGGACATACCCAAGGTTCCATGGCCTGTAAATGGGCAGAGCAGGTACCAGACTCCTAACAATCACTGTGTTATATTACCTCATTTCAGTTGTCAGAAATGAAGCTAGTGCACAGTTCGGTGGATAGCAATTGCAGGTTTTATATGGAAGCATATTCTTCTAATGATGTTATGGTAAACGGCTTTAAAACTATAATTGTGTACTTCATAACTCAGAATTTGTTCTTGATTTTCTTAGGAAATACAGATTTTTACCCACTGTGGACTATTTCTATTTGGGGAGCCATTCCAACTTTTCCTAATGATTACTTTATCTCCTGCACTTCCTATTAATTTCTAAATATACTTCTCACTCTTAAAGGCTCCATATTAAAACTAAAATGCCTATTACAACTATTTTCTTCTGTGCCTTCCTCTGTGAACTACTTAAAGACCAAGATTATTGCTTGTTAACCTTATCTTTCTCACTCCAAGCACAGTGCCTGGTACATTGAACTCCCTATTGGCTATTTGTTGTCATACATTTTAGTTTTAGAGTTAGATATATTAGAATTTTTTCTCACATATATAGGATTCTCACCATTTCTTCCTTTATTCTTTATTTCCCGTTCCAATTTCTTCACTATGATTTCTTTCCCTTTATGTTTACTGCTGCTCTGTTTTCAGTTAGCAGCCAGATTAAATCTTGTTACTAATTTGTCATTTATAATAAGATGTGAAAACATGTGTTCGTTTCTGATCTGTACAGGATATGTTTGGCAGAAGTTAAATTTCTTTTGAATAAGGGGTTATCAAAAAAGTTTCACTTAAATATGCTAGCAAAAGTTCAAGGTGCACTTCAAATTTCATTTCGTTGGATGACTGGTGCATTAATAGGTCATTGGCATGACTAGGCCACTTTTACCAGCTCTAAAACGCTTCTGTTACTTAGGTGACATGTGTCCCTGACTTTGTTTCTTTGGTCCTTACCAGACAATTATCAACTTTCCAGTTTTCTATGGATATGAAGAATTACTCCTAGTCATCAGTGGGACCCAATGAAGTCAGCCAGAAAGCCCCTTTCCAACTTATGTACCTTTGCAAACTTGTCTGGATTTTGAATGTATGTGCAAAACAAAGTTGTATTTGGCTATTAAACATCTATTGAGCACCTACTGTCTGCCAGACATTGTGTTAGGCATTTTAGAAGCAAAGCTTTCCATCAGATTAATATAAACAGATACCTTAATTGTATTCCAAAACTGTATTGGTCCTATCTTTATGTTGATGTTTCTCTATAAATAAATTTCATTATTTAAATGGATACTGTTAGGTGGAAAAATACATATTAAGGAGGTTATTGTTGTATTTTTTAAAGCATAAAGAAAAATTTCCACTTAATACTGTACTCTAGGGATTCTTACTACCCAGAGTTCACTCACTTTAAAGCAGAAAAACAAGTCTATGTGGCTACCATTGATGGGTTTTTAGAGCTAATCGCAGTACTTTTCTTTGAAGCTAACAAACATTGTTCATTAGAGTATCTCTTAGCAAATTGTTTCCCCCAGTACCCAAACTCACTAAACTATTTTTTTCCTGCCTTAAAAGTAACTTTTTCCTTTTCTATCTCATTTAACGAGTTGTTGTTTTTTTTTTTAAACATGATTTATTGGAAGGCGTTACATATATTCCTTTTGGGTGGTTGAATATTTGCTAGCAGTATAGTTTTGTTCTCGTAATTGTTGTGGGTTGCTGCTTTGTTAGCTCCTTCTCATGGTGAGACCTTGCCCAACAACTAGACATTGCCCTATCCAGGGCTGTCTTCACAGTGGTGTGGGCATATTTGAGCCCACTGTTGTGGCCACTTTGTGTTTGAGTGTCTTCTAACCGAGGAGACCTGTTTTATCAGCATTGCACGAGACAGGATTCTATTGGGAGCCATCGGTGTATAGTTTTGGGAAGTAGAGCTCCAGGTCTGTCTTCCTACTCTACCTTTGGAAGTTTCACTGACACATGCCTCCTTTCCATACCAGCCACCGTTAGTATGTGAAATACTAGTTGCAGCTCTTCTAGGGTTAGAGTCTGATCCAAGTCACCAAAACATGACAACAGCAAGTGGGTGGGAGATTGATCATGATCCATATTCCCACTTTAGTGGGAGTTATAGAATGTCTGAAAATTACTAGGTATAGTTCTATAAGAGCCTCATTAGAAACTTAACTAGTTCTGATTATAAATCAGGCCCAATTGTGTGATACTGTTTTTATAACTTTAATAAAATGAGTTAGAAGTTTCTTGATAGATAGATATTTTATAGAACAATGCTATTTCAGTTCCTGTCAGTTCTTTCATACATAAGTAAAAAATATTTTAAAGAAGATGACTGGAACCACCACCCCACCACCACCACCACCACCACCACCACCACCACAGAAGAAAAAAAAAAGAAAAAAAAAAAGAAGATGACTGGATTCCGTTTTCTTTTTTTCATCTTCAGACTTCTGTATTCAGTGTCAAGTTTCACATCCATATGAGGCAATTGAAAATATCATGGCTTGTGTCAGGTACATCTTCACCCTCAAGTAGCATCCATGCTTTACAATACTCTAAAGCAGTCATGTGCAGCCTATTTACCTAAGGCAACTCATCCTTTGATCGCTTCTTTTTTTTTTGATCATTTTATTGGGGGCTCAAAAAATTCTTATCACAATCCATACATACATCCATTGTGTCAAGAACATATGTACGTTTGTTACCATCATCATTCTCAAAACATTTGCCTTCTACTTGAGCCCTAAATATCTGCTGCTCATTTTCCCCCTTCCTCCCCACTCCCCCTATCTCATGAACCCTTCATCATTCATAAATTATTATTATTTTGTCATATATTACACTGTCCGACATCTCCCCCTCCTTCTTCTCTGTTGTCCATCCGGACACCCCTTACTGAAGGGTTGTGGGGAGGAGATGAACCAGGCAGGGTGCAGGGTAGCAACGATGAAACATGTAACTTTCCTCTAGTTCTTAAGTACTTACCCCTCCCCCCCCCACACACCCCCACTATCATGATCCCTATTCTACCTTACAAATCTGGCTAGACCAGAGAATGTACATAGGCACAGATAGCAACGGGAAACACAGGGAATCCAGGACAGATGACTCCTTCAGGACCGGTGAAGAGAATGTAGGGTAGAAAGGGGGAACTGATTATAAGAATCTACATACAGTCGTTTACTTTTCTTTTTTTTACTTTTCTTATAGTATCTATGTTACTATTTTTTTAAAGTACCTCTTGCAGTATGATAAATATAGCCGTCCCATGTTCCAAATGAGGAAACAGTACTAACAAAACAGCAGTTTATCATTATGCAGCAGCTAGGTACTCCGTCATATTAAACTTATGATGCGTTCTAATTCAAACATAACCACAGTTTGTATCAGCCATTACTCTGATAAGTATTTGTAAGAGTGATGGAAATTTTCTGAAAGTTTACAAGGACAGAATTACACAAACAAAAACTAATTCTTTACTAGGAATGTAGACATGGATGTATAACTTGAAAGAAAATGTACGTGAAGTAAGTTTTGTTTATTTTTGGCAAAAGAGACTTTAAGGTTGTCTCTATATTGAACTTCCTTTAGCTGCCATGTATGTATATTTGGCATTTGTTACATAAAGTTTGGAGGCTTTAAAATGAGATCTTTTATATTGTCTAGTGTTTTTCTGTATATATGTGCCGATTCTATCATATGCTTTCATAATTACTATTATTACTGCTTTAGAAACAGTTTTTTTAGTATTAGATTGGAGAACTTGTTGGATTTGTCAGATACCTAAGTTATAAATAGTTTTCCTTAAAACAGCTATTGTTTAAAATACTTTTGTAAATCCAGACTAGTCTGAGTTGATTTTTCATCCTCAGCTTTTAATCAAAAACAATAATTTTAAATAAAATAAAATAATTTGTTGTATTAATCAAATAACTTTCTTGTCCACCTAAAGTAAATACACATTGATCATTTAGGCTTACGTTGACTCGTTGTCTTGAGAATGTTATGTCATGTGTTCTGACCCACACATTTGGGAAACACTTGTACATGCCAAAGGAACAGTCTCTATCATGCGTTATATTTCAGAAAGACAGGTTTAACACCAGTAGGATAGTTAAATCTGGTCCCAGAACACTTTCTTAGAAAACTTAAAGGTAAATTCTTCAAAGTGAAGACTCAACATTTTTAACATTTCAATCTCAGGTAATACTATGTCAGTTAAAATCTCATATAATTTGTAGAAAGGACAGAGTAGGATCCTGGTATAAAGTGTTTCAAGATGTATCTTTTAAGGTAGTAGGATATAATGGAAAAGAAATTCACTGAGAATATTATTCTTGGAGAGAATATATACTTCATTCAAACTTTGATGTGATAGATCTTGATTTGAACCCTTATTTTAGTTGTCCTAAATGACCTTTTTTTTACAGAACTTGTAATTAAGTTCTGTGACATTATATTGTTTTAAAATGAGTTATGTAAATCAGTCACCAACCTTGTAACAGCAAAATATTTTTGTACATCCGTGCTTCATGGAGCCCTTTTGATAAACAACCAGGATTCGAGCGGGAGGAGGGAAAGATTGTGGTCATGTTAAAACAATGTACATTTGCATGCTGTTTTATTGGTCTGAATTTTAATTTAACACATATCTTAGGAACTAGAAGTAAATCTCAGGTGTTTCTTAAAAGTAGCCAAGTGTTAAAATATATTTAGGTTTATCTGTATCCACAACTATTGCTTTTTAAACACCTTTGAGTCCAAAAATATCTCAATAAGCAGTTGGCCTTTAATTAAATCAATATATTCCTAATATTAATGCCTAAAAATAATCAGCTAGACTAAGTACATTGATGTGCGGGTGAAGCGGGAAATACTTCACTTTCAAAAAGAGAAAATAACTGATTTTTTTTAAGTAGTTCCTTTCCTTGGTGTATGCTGATCTAAAAAACAGCTGTTATGGTAGGTGAAAAGATTTTTATTTATGTGAAAAGTTAAACATAAAAGTTTATTACTAATGAATATTAACACCAGAATACATAGAAAGTCAAATATGTGTTCCAGTAATGACAAATTTGGAAGTTATTTTTAAGAATTATTCCAAAATCATTTTCATTTTTCACATTTGTCAAACAGGAGTTTGTGCTGAAGGATTTCTTGGCCATTTTAGACACTGTAATCTAGTTAAAAGGTTTGTTTATGCTTCCCATCTCTGCTCTGCTGATGGTATTAGAATGCAGGCCAAAGCCAGGCATCTAACTGTTTATAACATTCAAACTTCAATTAAAGCTACAGTGTTCCGTTTACTATATATCTGAAAGCTATGGGTATCCTATTGCTAGTAATGATGGCAATGAGTTTGTAAAGCCATAGAGAATAAAAACAAAATACTTAAATGGTCTGGTTTAATTGTATAAAATGGATAAGTTCTGTAGCATAGTTTAGTATTCCCTTGATTGGACTCCTGTGTCCTTCTTGAAAAACTTAGCAATAGTTTCCTATTAGAAAATCCAAGTAACAGATTAAGTATTCTTACATATCTTTGAGAGGAGCCTGTTGTTTGCTGTTTGAGTCGTCAATTCTGACTCATAACAAGCGTCTAAGTCAGAGTAAAACTGCACCCCAACTGAGTATCCTAGGCTATAATCCTCACGGAGCAGATCACAGGGTCCTCTCCTCCCTCAGAGCTGCTGGGAGTTAGAGCACTACTTTGCCGTTGAGTGTTTAACTATTTTATCACCTGTGGTCCGTGAGAGGAGTCTAAAAAACCCCATCCCATTGCCATCCAGTCAGTTATCATTAGTATTGATCTGAGAGGACAGGTTAGAAATGATCACTCTTTATGGTGAGGAGCCTCTGTGTCATATTTGCATAAGCATTTGGTGGTTAATCGAAAAGTCAACTGTTTGAGTCCCATGGCCAATCTGTGGGAGAAAAATGACTATCAACTTTTGTAAAGATTTTCAGCTTTTGAAATGATATGGGGCAATTCTACTTTGCCCTGTAGGTTCTCTGAATTGGAATAAACTTATTGACATTGTATTTGATTTTGAGGTTTAATCTTTATGGAAGACACTGTTTTCTTCATAGCTTTCTTCTCTTTTCATAGCTGTTAAGAATTCTTTAAAAAATATATCTTCAGAAAAGATATTTCTTCAGATCCTTAGTTTTTATTCAATGTACCTTGGTTAATTAGAAAATGACTTACACTTTGTATGTTTAAGAATTCTAATTAGTAGACAAATTTACTGTACAGTTGTGTGTCATTTTGGGAAGTCTGACCCCACATATATATGTGATCCAAGCCCCTGTAAAGCCTGATATATGAACAATTAGTGGGACATAAACTGGTTCATAATAACAAATGGGTACTACTTTATGACAAAACAAAGTCTGTACTGTATTATATTAAAGTGGCTTTAGTGTATCAGTAGTGTTTATTTAATTTTTATGCATTGAGAGGTCTACTATATACTAATTACTAAGACAAAGATTGACTAATATTAGAAACAAACCATATCAATTTAGACTTATATAAACTTGATTTAAAGAAACTTAGCAACACACTCAATCATAATCAAGGACTGCTTGTATATGATACTCACCCAACACCCAAGTCACAGAAATGGATGTCAAGCAATTGATACTGGCTCATAGTAACCCTATAGGACAGGGTAGAACTGCCCTTGTGGAATTATGAGACTGTAACTTAGGAGGGAAGAAGCCCTATCTTTCTCCCGATAACTACTATATAGGCTTAAAACAATTAGATACAACTGAGCTCTAGGTTAATTATATTTTGACCTATACTGACAAAATGTTGACATTTTATATATTCTACATGTACACATGATATACACACACATCTAAAAAATTGAAATAGAAATTTATAGCAGGTATAAATAAAATACCACTTGGGAAATGTAAAATCCTTATTAGAATAAATGAAAACATGCCGAAAAATTTTAAAGCATATGTTAGTTTTCCTGGGCACTGAATAGAATGATTCAGTTGGAAATAATATAACAGAATGTTAAATAATAACAGTGGTAGCTGAACATTAGAACTAGAAAAACACTCAAAATATAGATTTTTAGGGTAAAAACAAGGACCCAATCTCTAAGATAAAGCTAAATTGAAAAGCAAGTCACAAAATAATATACACAATATAATCCCAGTTTTGTAAAAATACCAAGCAAACATGCAGAATAGTACAAATAAAATGTTTGAATATATATTTACATAAATGTTTATTCATATTTTAGTACTATATCACTACAACTTTTTGAAGCCCCCTTGCGTATGTGTGTTTGTGTGATTAAGAAAAAGATTTGGAAAATATGTACCAAATTATGTACTGAGATGTGTTGGGGGGGCAGAAGAGGTGCTGGAATGTTGAAGAATTCATTATATTATGTACATTTGCATTAGTTGGGTTTATTTCTAATAATCATATATTTATATTAATTTTATAATGAAGACTACTTATGGGAAAGTTGAGAAATATTGACCTTGGAAAATTAGTCTTTATTAGTCAAATAAATAACTAGAACGTTTTGAAGAAAATTAAGTAGTAGTTGATAATCTTCATAGTAAATGTCTAATCAATTGGCGAAGAGAAATGGATATCTTTTACCGTAATTTTTAAATAGTTAGCTTCTATTTACAAAATAGAATTTTTCTATTCCAAGATAATGTAGGTTGTCAAGTGGGTGGTGGTGGAGGATGGCAGATATAAAGTGGTGGACAGTAGGTCATCTTCGGTCCGAGATGAGCCATGTATGCCTAAGATAAATTCATTGTTTTAATCCACGGTGCAAATTATTGCATGTTCACTCAATTGGCATAATCACCTAACATTTTCTTTACCTTTTCTATAGTAAAGTACCAGTTGAGATTTTAAAAAATAAAACTCAAAGTTGGAAGGTTTTTGTTTGTTTTTTTTTTTAGTGACCAAAAACATGTACTTGGGGAAAAAACAAAACAAAAAACCCTTAAGAACTTTTATAAAATATCATCAAACTAAATATATAAATTTAAAGAAGCAATTGGAATTTTATAGAGTTGCTCATAGCTGGTTTCCTGGGAGGACATGAGTTCATTCGTGTTTAGATAGGAGAGACTAGGTTAGCAAATAAGAGGATAATTCAGGTAAAGTCACAACTTCCAGTGGAGTAAGGAGATCAGGAAGTTGATTTTACTATTTTTAGTAAGCTAGGATTAAAGTTCAAAATAACCTGGTAAGTGGGGGTAGAAGATAGAAATATACTTTTTGTTGATTTTTTGGAAACTGTATGTTTCAGAATACAATTCAGAAAAGAAATAGAGAGTTTTTATAAAGGAAACAAACACATACACAAAAAATGTAGAAATAAAGATGTCCTTGCAATTATGATTAGAATACCATTGTAGTCTGAAGTAAGCGTATACTGAACATATGTTGCAAGTGAAAGATATTGTTTAAAATAGCAAAACAATAATAAGAAGAAAAGTATCTAAGAATACTGACTTGGGTTTTTTTCTTTCATAATAAAAATTTACTCTGGTCCCTAGGATCCTAATAGTACGCAGTACACAATTAAAATTTTAAAAATTATACTTGTATAAATAAATGCTGGAGGTGACAAAGAATGTAGCTTATGTTTCTTCATTTCTTTATAAACTTCATTTTTTAAATCGTGTTTATTTCCCGTTGTCCCTA
Source organism: Tenrec ecaudatus (assembly GCF_050624435.1). Taxonomy (NCBI): domain Eukaryota; kingdom Metazoa; phylum Chordata; class Mammalia; order Afrosoricida; family Tenrecidae; genus Tenrec; species Tenrec ecaudatus. The sequence continues at coordinate 92,920,009 of NC_134542.1, read as the reverse complement.
TAATGTAAATTATCAGCCTACACAGGGGTATCCAGGAATAAATTTAAAAAAACCGACTTTTTCTATTTCTCCTGAAAGCTGGCACGTTTAACGACTTCTGCCATGCAAGAAGACTTCAGAAAGTTTGTGTAAAATGGAATTATAAGGTAATGGACTTCTTCCATGAACTTTCTGAAGCCCTCCTTTGTATGTGCCTTTGTGTTTTGTTTTTAGGTCAAAGTCATAGTGATGTTTTTAAAAAGTAAGAATCATTAACTCTGATCTTATTTTTATTAGCCCCTGTGTCCCAGGGTTTACTTAAATGTTGCCAATTGTTGTGTCCCCAACTAGGATAGTGAGCAAAAATAAAGACTGGATTTGTGCTTCTAAATCTTATGTCTTAGAGAAAGAGAAGATATCACGCAGATAATCGTACCAATAAATGCAAAATTGATCCTATTTCAATGTATTTTTAATTATTTGTTTTGTTAATTTACTTTTATAATAGAAAATATACACAGCAAAACATACATCAATTCAATGACTGCTGTTATATAATTATATGACATTGAGTATATTTTTCAAATTATGTATCCATTTTTTTCCTATTTTTCCCGTTAACATGAATTCACCACTCCCCAAGTGTCCGATGCAATTTTTTGAATTTCTGCTGTTCATTTGATCCTACTTTCTATGGAGAGACCCGCCCAGTTCAAGGCAGCCAAAGCCTGGGGCTGTGCTGTTTTCATGACCACTTGGTATGTTTGAGTCCATTGTGTGCATCATGTTGAAGTTTTTTTTGTTTTGTTTCATCTTGCTGGTGACTAGGTACTTTACAAAATATAATGTACTTTCCTAGTGATTTCTATTAACACGTCCAAAGTGAGTAAAATAAAATCATCATCACATCTAGGGGACATTATGATTGTATTTTTTCTAATACTGGTTTATTCATTTTTCTGACAGTCTACTGTGTTCAATATTCTTCACCAATATCACAGTTCTCGTGCATAACTTTTTCTTCTGCCTTTCATTTCCCAAGTTTCCCATCCATAATTGACAACTGAAAAGATCATGGCTTGGTTCAGATGCACCTTAGTCATGAAAATGACAGTTTTCCTTTTTAAAACTTTCAAGAGATTTTTGCTTAATGTATATACTGAGGGCTATATTCATTGACCTTCATCAGTAAATGCTTTAAGTACTCATTTTCAGCAAGCCAGATTGTATCTTCTGCCTATTTCAAGTTGCTAATAGGGCTTCCTTCTCTACTTCCCGTATTCTTCATGTAGGCTGGCTTCTTGGGTTATTTGTTCAGTGGCAGATTGAATGAGTAAACAATACAACCCTTTTGTATGCCTTTTCGAATTTTGAACCGCACAGTATCCCTGTGTCATCCCCATCCCCTACTTCAGTTCTCTTCAGACTGCTGCTTCTTGATCTGTGCAGGTTCCTAGTGAGTGCAATGAAGTGTTCAGGAATTCCCATTCTTCACAGTGTTAGCCATAATTTGTTATGATCCACAGTAGTTGGATACTTTCCAATGGTCGACAAAACACAAATAAACATCTTTCTGAGAGTCTCTGATTTTGACCTAGATCCATTTGACAGCATTGATAGTCCTTGTTCGGTTTCCCTTTCAAATCCAATTTGAACTTTTGCTTATTTTCTGTCTATGCACAGCTGAGTCATTTTTGAATTATCTTTGCAGAACTTAATATAGCTATTGTGATTTAGGTGATTTAAGTGTAGAGAGCAAATTATTTCCTGATTAGCAACTTATATGCAAATTTTTCATGATCTTGACTGTAATCTTGTCAATGTGTCAACACTTTCCTTTTCCTGTCTTTTAAACTGTGCTTTGGGGCCAGTGCTACCCATTTGTCTGCTGTAGTTGATTGTTCTGTGTCTCCTGGGTATACTGTTTCCCGAATAGGCTTGCCTCTATGCGTCTGGAAGGTGATCCCCGAGAGTAGCTTCAGTTCAAAGTTAGGAGGCTGTCTCAGATCTTCTACTAGTCCCTATTACAAATAAGTATGACTTTTTTTTTAATTAGAATTTTGTTCTACCAGTATTTTCTATTGTGATTCTGGTGAAAACAGTTGGTGGCAATAGCTGGGCACTCACTAGCTGCTTGTTTCTGCTCTCAGCTAATTGGAAGCTGTGGTTCCCTGTGGTCCATTAGTCCATTAGATCATTTGTTTCCTTGAATCTTTGGCTTTCTTTACAGAAAGAAACCAATAACTATCACTTAAGATGGTTGCTCTCAAACTTTAAGATCCCCGTTGCTATTTACCAAAGTAGGATGTAGATGTCCAGAAGTTTGCTAGCATGTGATGTTAATGATACTGTTTGATAATTTCCACATTCCATTTGACCTCTCATTTTGAAATGGAAAGGAAAATAAATCTGTTCCAGTCAGCCAAACAGATATCTTCCAAGATTTTTTGACCTAGATTCCAGTGTTGCCGTTGTTTATTGAAACATCTCAATTGATAGTGCATCAATGCCTGGATCTTTGTTTTATGCCAGTGTCTTCACTGCAGCTCAAACGTCTTTGATTCTTGATCATATCCTTCATCCTGAAATGCTTAAATGTAGACCATTTCTTTTTGGATAGTGATGCTATATATTTTTTCTTTCTCTTCCTTAATGTTTTCCACCCATTCAAGTTTTCACATGTAGCTCTTTTGGCTTGGGACATGCTGACTGTTCTCTCCTTTTGGGTTTTTAGCTCCCACTCATTGTGCATTTGGTACATTGTACATGTACCGAATTTACCTCGTCTTCTCAAGCTGCCTTTGAGATATTCATCACTTTTCCTATTCTTTAGTCAGACTGCAGAGAGAACAAATTTCAGAGTCTCTTCTAAAACTACTTACATCTTCTCTCTCTTTTACATGATCTTATCACTGCCTTCATGGGTAATGCCCTTGATTTTTTTCCTACCCACAATTCTTCTGGTTTTCAGTCAGTAGTATTCAGTGGATCAGAAACATTCTCTAGGTGGTCTCTTAACTGAATTGGGGCATTAGGTCATACATTGGCCCTTACTCACTGCCATCAAGTTGATGCTGACCTTATAGGACACGGTATAGTAACCTTATAGGACACGGTAGAACTGCCCCTGTGTCGTTCCAGGCCTGTAACCATTTATGGAAGTTTATAGAGGGAGTCTGTAAACAAGCCCATCTTTTTCCCAGAGTAGCTGGTGGTTTCAAACTGTTGACCTGTGGATTACAGCCCACTTATGACCACCAGAACTCCTTGGGCTTGCTGAACTTGTACATGGACACATGGTCTGTTCCATGGTTGGCCCCTGATGTTGTAGGACTGTGGCTAACAGTGCAGGATGTTTTAACCACAAGATCTGTGGTTTGAACCCACCAGCTGTACCATTGAAGAAAGATGTGGCAGTCAATTTCCATATAAAGTACAGCCTCATCAACCCAATGGGACAACCCTACCCTCCATGGTCATTCTGAGTTGAAATTGACTTGATGAAAATGGGTTGTTGGTTGATGACCTGTGTCATTTCTTTTCATGGATGCAGTCTATTTGATTCCTATGTAGTTAATTTAATAAGGTCCACATATATAGTAAATCAGTTAAGTTGTCTAAAAATAATATTTTCATTGAAGGAGTCATTGGTGTTGTGGAAATATATCGTGTGATCTCCAGCATTATTTCTTTCACAAGGACTAATGATCCTTCTTTGTTCACAAGTTTTACATTCTAATCACTAGGAATTGATTACAAATACATATTGATTACAAATTGTTATTTTACGGGGATAAAATACGGGGTTTTCAAGTCATGGTCCTTTTGAAGTAAATCATCAGACCCATCTTCTGAGGTGCTAGGTTCTTAAAATATGTTTTTGGACAGTAAATACAATATTGTTTCTCTATCTTGTCAGTTCCAGCATAGTATACCATGTTTGATGGATTCCAAGGCCCCAAATCAGTACATTTTGGCTCAAGACTGCCTAGGTAATATCCATCTTCAAATGTTCCCTTTGATTTTTTGATGATTTTCATTTTTCACTATTTAATAATTTATAAATTCCACATTTCAGTAATTAGTGGATGTTTACCGTGGTTACTTTTTTTTTTTGAGTCATATCACACCAACAAATGATGATCCTGAATGCTTTATTTCATCTGCTTTATTAGGGATCGCTACTTTGAAGAGGCAGTTCTTCCCCGATCATATTTTGGTTCCTTGCTGTATGATGGGCTTATCTTGTAGTGTTTTATTGGGCAACATTCTGTTTTGATTGAGAATTCTTAATGGTTAAATTTTAGAAGTAAATTGCCAAACCACTTCCTAGTTTGTCTTAATATGTAAGCTCCACTACACCTTGGCCACCATGAGTGAACTCACTGCTGGCATGTGATATTCTGCTGGCATGCTTTTTAGTATTGTAGCCAAATGCCACGTTATCACATGACAGATGAGTGGAAGCTGCATATAGCCATCATTAGAGAAGTACAAGACTAAGTTATATATATATATATTTATATTTATATATATTACTATTTCAGTTTATACATACACAGGTTTATTCCAAACAAAATGTGTTTAAACATGTCTTTGTGGTGAATGGATGGCGGCAGGAAAGTTCTCTCAGTAATACACTTATCTTAGTGTCATAGAGTATCTTCAAAAGAGGACGAGTCAAAACAGTGACTTCCAACAGGATCATCTGGATCAATTCAGTTCAAGGACAAGAAGTTAGGTCAGAAACTCATGGTGACTGTTTTTCAGGACTCCAAAAGGATCATCATGATAGATTTTCTTAAAAGACACAGGAAGATCAGACAGGTTTATCATGGAGAACTTTTAAGAAAATAAAACTCTGCAGTAGTGAGGAAAAAGCCAGAAAGGACCAGGAATTTTTTTCCATTCTGACAATGTACTTGCTCATTCTTTGAGAGTGGGAAGGGCTGTCTGCAAACATTTCTTTGGGAAACTTTACTCAATTCACCCTAAAGCCTGGTCTTGTCTCTTCAGATTTCTTTTGCTTCCCAAATGGAAGGAACAGGATTTGAGTCCCTCAAGGATGTCTGCATTTACTTTTTGACTAGGTGTGTTAATTGAAGGGTGCAGAATTCCTAAGGGAAGAGGGGGATGGAAATATCCTGTATTGAGATATGGCTAGACCTAGGTGGAGGAGGGTATGTTGAAAAACAGTATTTTCCTATTTTTGTTTAATAACAGTTTCTTTGATTTGGTTGTAATACTTTTTGGCTCACCCTTTTACATGGTAATTAATATAAAAGGTTTATGGAAGAAGGATTTTACCAATCAGGTAAAGCAAAAGCTTTCGGATACTTTCTTGGAAAAGATCTTAAAGAGTAGGAGTTAACTTGACAAGAGGAGGAGAGGAGTTTTCTGGAAAGAAGGAGCACATTTATAAAGACCTTAAGGTGGCCATATGTATTGGACCTAACTTTTGTGTGTGACCTAATATGTGTGACTATTTTTTTATTAAATAACTTTTTATTGTAAATTAATTGGCAGTTTACATTTCAGATCATCAAATTTATTTTCAACTGTTGAAATTACTAATCACACGTCCTTATAGTTTACCCTTCACCTGCTCCTTGATTTTTCTTCTTCTGGTGCACTAGACTATCCCACTACTTTATCTTCTCTGCCTGGTCTCCCCTTCCTCTTGGCAATCTCCAGAGTGTGTTCCTTTGTAGGTCAATGTGGTAGCACTCAAGAGCAAGAAGGTAGAAGGCAAAAGATGCTAGTAGAGAATTAGGTTGGTCAAACTGTCTTGTAGTCTAAGCTACTCTTTATTCTTAGGGGTAGTATTTAAACTTTAGACTGATATTTTTTATGATCAGTGAGAAACACTTAGAATTTATAAAAGATATATTACAAGAGTTAATTTGTATTTCCATTTAGAAATCATATGTTTTTTTCCTATAGAATCATTGTTAAAACAACTCTATATCATAAAACTCCTTAAACACAGAAGAAAACAATGGAAAATAATATAAGCATACTAAATATAGTAATAGGAATTATGAAAGAAAAGGAAGAAAGGGGGTTAAATTTTTAATCAGTATATACAAAGGAGAATTCCCTGGGTTTAATTGACTAAACAGTGAGTATTAATGGGGGGGGGGTGACATCCTGCTGTAAGTAGGGGTTTATAACAAATTATAGTAAAGGACACATTAGTTGGACAATTTGAGAAGATCCTCATGTGACACCAAGACAGGATAATGTATTGTAAGAAGTTGGCCAAGGTAAAGGAGAACAGAAGATACCACATTCACAAATTGAATATTCTAATATAGAGGTTATTTATGCTTTTATTTTTGGAATACACACATTTTCTGTACCTTTTTGTATCTTGATAAGAAAGTTAGAATTACAGAATGGTAGCAGTAAAGCTGTCCACTCTATCTTGATTATTTTTAGAGTAAATTGCTAAAGTTACATTCCAGGAGAAAGATGGGGCTTCTTACTCCCATAAAAAGTTACAGTCTTAGTAACTCACAGGGGCAGTTCTGTCTGTCTTGTAAGGTCAGGCTTTGAGTTAGAATTGACTCCTGGGCAGTGAGAAATTACATTAACTTTCAGGTTGTGGCTTAAGTATTGAATTTTTTGGTGTATGTCAGAGTAAAAGTTTTGCAAGATGAAATTAAAGTTAATTTTGAGGGGAATGTATGTGTGAAATGTGTAAATATCAAAACAATTGCCATTTCAACCATCTCCACATGTATAGTTTAGGGACATAAATTAATTCATCATACAATTTCATCCATTAACATTTTTTTATATCATCATCACAGTAACTTAGAAATTTAAATTCCTATTTTTTAACTTAGGGAAGTGTCATGATTGTGTTCATTGCATGTTCATCTTTAAGTTTAAGATCTCTTAGGACACTACAGTTTGTGTTACAGCCCAGTTAAGAAATGTGCAAAGTATGAAAGAGCTTCAAAAAAAAACTGGAAAGAAGCAATGAGAAAATAATGGAATTTTTGGACACATTTTTAATTACCTTATCTTATGAACATCGTAACAATAATAGACCAAGCCCTTTGATTTTTACTAGGAACAAGGATGTGTTAAATTTTAAGGAAAGTGTGTAATAAAAAAAAAACATTCACTGAGTAGACAAGGTATATTTTAGTAGTTTTGGTTGATGAATTCTGCCAGTGCATCAGTTTGGTGATTTGAACATTCTTCCTAAGATTGTCTTTTAAGTTTTCTAGTTTGTATTCTCAGATATAGCATACCATGCTTTTAAAGCAGATTAAAATCCCCAAATAAGAATTACAATATTGAGTTAAGTGCTTATTTATAACACATTCTAAAGGTGTCAATATGAGTGGTGTTGGTTCATTTTTCACCACGTGGTGTCTATCAGAACAATGATGTTCCAAAGACCTTTCTTTAATGGTTGAGATGCTTAGTAGGGTGTTTGAAATCTAGTTTACTAAAGGTATCTAATAACACTTAAGCGATGTCTGCTTTCTAAATATGAATGAATATTTATATAGGAATTACTCAGCGATTGAGTGGTTTCTCTGTTTTGGAACTTCCTACACTTGTCTTGCTATCAAAATATATTACAAAGTATATTATAAAGGTACCTTCTTGTCCTGTGTTAACAGGTGTGATACACCCTGAACTCTACTCCCACCCTGAAAGGTTCATGTAGAAACCATGATTAAAGAAAATCACACAAGATTCTTTTTGCCTGGTTTTTATTTAATGCAGTGTCTACCATGGACAGTAATACGTAACTCTTGTAAATTTCCAATACTAATTAATTACATTTGTTGAGCATTGACTTTGTGTCACTCACTGTGCTAGGCAGTTTACAGACACTGCATTACTTCACCCTCCTAACAACCAGAACGCATACCAAGATGCACACGTGAACACTGTTTCATGTTATTTTTCCTGATTTTAAGCACCTATGTAAAATATCTGTTAAGAATATAAAAAGTAAAGCAAACATTATTTTATGTGGTTGCATCTCTATAGCTAATAGCAAGAAGGAAAGAACATGAAATTTAACCTTAACATTTTTTTGAAATTATATATGTTTATACCCTCTTCTAGCCCCAGTATTCAGAATTGATCAACAGTATAAGCATTATGCTTGTTTTAATAATAGGAAACAACCATTAGAAGTTGAAAGCTATTCCTGAGTTTGAGCACTGGTTAGACTGTGATTTAAAAAAGGCCTGATTTGTGGCAGATGGGGGACAGGTTTTTCCACCACGACAATGCACCTGTTCAAGCAGACATCTTAGTGGGCCAGTTTTTGGCATAAAAAACGGCATACCTATCTTGCGCCAGCACCTTACTTACTTGACCTCGTTCTGTTCAACTACTTTTTGTTTCTGTGAATGAAGAAGGACTTGAAAGGACACCGATTTGATGAAGTGAAGAGATGATAAAAAGTAGATGAGTTTGAAAAACGTTTCCAAGAATGGAATCGCAGATTTGTCAAAGTATTAAATGTAATGGAGAGTACTCTGAAGGTGATAAGGTTGATTTGTAAAAAATTTTAAATACATCGCTTTGGGGAAAAAACCCGGTTATTTTGGGTACCCCTCGGACATTCACTAAAAATGTATGTGCTTTCATTTTTCCTTCTCTTTTATTATTAATAATAGCTGTGTTTCAGAATCTTTGTAAAATTAGATTTTACATCGAAATGTCTTTTAGAAAGTAAATGATCTATTTGTGCTAAAACCAAACGCACTGCCATTGAAACCGTCTGACTACAGTGACTCTATATAGGGTTTCCAAGACTATAAACGTTTAAGGGAACAGACAATCTCATCTGTCTCACATGGGGACACGTAGGTTTGAACTGTAGACCTGCGGTTAGCAGCGTAATTCACAGCCCTCCAGGGTCTCAAACTAGTTTGAAATGTTTTTGAATTCCTGCAGCTGAGAACCTGATCTATTTAATCGTTGTGCTTTTGCTACTCTACACATAGCTAATAATGGACACCTACAAACACGAGGAGCCCTGGTGGCATAGTGGTTACATGTTGGACACTGCTAAACGGCAAGATCAGCAGTTCAAAACCCCCAGATAGCACTCCGAGTGAGAAAGATGAGGCTTTTTACTACCATATAGACTTACACTCTCAGAAACCCACGAGTCCTGTTCTACCTTTTCCCAAAGAGTCAACTAGATGGCAGTGAGTTTGGGACTTAGTTTTATAAATGTGGAGCTCAGATAGATCTTAGAGAAATTTGAGAAAATAGTTACAGTTTAATATGACTACTCTACTCATCGTTTACAATCTTGACTTTAGTAGATTTTACCAGGAGTGATTTAAATGCCAATAGGATTCCTTTCCCTTTTCAATTATTCTCAGTAAATGCACAGGGTTGCAAAAGATGTTAACAGCATGGGCTCAGGAGTCTGATGGCTTGGATTCCAACCCAGGTTTCAACACTTTGTAACCATCTAGCATTTAGCAAGTTATGAAATCTCCGGTCTTCTCAGTCTTTAGTAAATTAACCTAATAGTTTCAGGTTGCTGATAAACGAACTGTGTGTGTGTTTGTACATATATACAGTTATTTAATTAAATTATGTATATATGAAGGGACTCCATAATAGAAACTGTGGAAAAATGAAATTAAAAAGATAATAGAAGCTCCTTCATATTTTATCTTATTACCAAAATGTCTGGCATAGGCCAAATGCCATAAAAATGCAAATTCTTACAGCAATTATATATATTGTTCATATATTAGTTGTGATACAGAAAAAATAGCAAATAATATGCCTGGTTAAATGTTTAACTTGGTAACTTTTCATTTTATAGAATAAAGCAAATTTAACTTTCTGTTTTTGTAAGCGGTCTGTAGGACATTTATATAGCATTTTCTGCTTGCTGAATGATTACATTCCGTTGTCACTTGTCTATCTGAATGTTGAGGAAGATAGTAGAAAAACATCCCTGTAATGAAATTGAGATTCCCATAAAGTTCTTACCTGCATAGCACAGTGGGTTGGTGGAAGTGCCAGTGTAGTGAGCCCAGCTATCTACTTACTGATGACTCAAACAGCAAGTATTAGTTGGTCAAATAAATATATGGTACGATGTTCTTTAACAATTTTAATTGGCTGTTATCTCCTTTCATTGTGTTCTCTTTAGATTTACGCCAAGATTGTGTGAAATATCTTTTTTTGAATGGGATTGAACTAATTAAAGTCACCTTTTAAAATGACTATTTCTTAGGACCTTTAAGGACAAAGTATCTTCTCTTAGCTGTCAATGGACTCCCCTCTACCTCCACCTTTGATTAACTAGATCAAAAAATTCTGGGTTACAATTGCACTCTTAAAACTCTTTATAAATAATTGTTTATAAGACAACATTTATTTTGTGGAAAAGCTATTTATTTTAACCCTGCAGTTTAACTTGACACATTGCAAAATAGAAAAGGATGGTTTAAGATTTTGAGAGTATTTTTGTATGGTTGAAATTTTAGGATTATTTATTGAAGAGTTGAACAGTGATGTATATTCCCTGTTGGAGGCTTTGTTTTCTGTGTATGCAATTATTTTCTATAATTTAATGGAAAATAATCACTATAACCAATATGATTTCAATAAGTTTAATTGGATATATGCTTAAATGTATGCTATTCAAAGTATGCTACCTTTTTAAAACTCAAAGCTTTAAAGTGAATATAATTGCAGTCTTTTCATGGGTTTGTCTCCAGCTTTTAGTTAGAAATTTATTAATTTGTGGTAGAATATTAGGATAAACTTTTTGCTCCAAACTACATAGAAAGTTACTTTGGGGGGCCCTTCTTAGATTTTTGAAGCTTTCTTTACTGTCACAAAGAATGAATTGACTAGCCCAACACCATATTTTCTTGTTGAAAGATCTGAGAGAAAGAAATTTGTTTCTGACAAGACCCAAAAAGGTATAGTATTTTATAGACTGCATTATGAAACATTGTGCATAATCAAACTACCTTCTTTTTATAATGTGTTCATATATAAATATATACACATATCTCCAAATGAAACAAATTCCCATTCAGCAGCTTCTGAAACGTAATGTCCAGTGACACTGGTTATAGTCTTCACATTGAGTCAACATCCTTATTTCCATTCTGATTGTTCAGTTCCCCTTCATTTACATCTGTTTCTTCTCATCTTACGGTGCCAACAACCTCTATATCCTATAAATACCTATGCATATCCTGCTGCTTACGCTATGTATGTGAAAAGTTGTAATCCTTGAGTTTGGTTGCTGAAATTTATTTATAAAGGAATATCCTATTTAGGAATAGTGTAAGTAAATTTTTATACTTTCAAGATTTAATTTTGCAAGACATAAAATTTTTAACAAGTCCTGAGAAGGCAGAGGAAATAATATACAAATTGATTGAAAAAAAAATAGAAAAGTTGGATAGTAGAAAACAATTTAATTTTGAAAATGTGAGCTCGGTTTGTAAATATGAATTCTAAAGCCTCCTAATGAACTCGTAGTGTCTGAACTTGCCTAAATTCCTGAAGGATAGGAATCAGAATCGGCATGAAGCTGGTTGAAGTAGACGGCAGACATACTTCCACCCAGCTCTTCTCCTTTTCTCACACCAGCCACCCCCCTCACAGCACTCTGTACTTCTCTGTTGGACTTGATGATTTACTACAGTGATCTCACAGATCATACAGTTACGTGATTTATTAGGAAAGCTACCAGCAACAGCTTGGTCTCAGGCACTCAACTTAGAAATAGCAGAAACCACTTGGGATCAGGATCAGGTCTTTGGTGCAAGACTTCAGATCTGGACATGTTCCAAGGAGGACAACTCCCTCAGGCCCTTCTCTGTTGTAGCAGCCAGGTTCGTGCTGACCTTGCAGTGTGCACACCCCACGTTAACCACATCTCCTCTGAGTCTTGCACACTCACTTTTGGCCTTGCATGATCCTTTGCACGCAGGCCTTTCTGCCCTTGGCATCTCTGTTTTTGGCCTCTCCACTTCAGTCCACGAGTGCATAATGGAACAGTTTACTCACTCTGTTAGTTGCTTCCTTGGGCAGCAGCTGTTTGCCATCACCAACTCTTCCACAGGCCTCTTCTGGGCTTCATGTCATCTTTTGTATTCCAGCCCTTGATTTGAGTAACAGTCCTTTTAGAGAGTTCTTTGCTTTTCTTCTTTTCCTTTTCAATTTTTTGGGGGTTGGCAGCTTAAATAAACAAACTCCATGCGAGTTTCAAGGTAAGGTCCTAGAGGGACAGCAGACTGACCAATCCAGTCAATAGACCTGAAACCACTTAGTTTGTCTAGTAAACCGACCATCACTGCAAGGTGCATAAAATAGAACAGGCACAGAGCAGACTGCAGTTCCAGGCCAGATAAAAAAGATTTTGATTCAGTCTCATGTTATGTACAGCTTACCCAGGAAATGTCAGCCAACCGGGAAGAGAGCAACAAACCCTTTGAGGTGGAGAGCAACCTGAGAGTCCCGCTCCCCCCGCACCGTCCACACTGTGCAGTGCCACAGGGCTTAAGGGAGAATGCTCCCAAGTGTTTTCTCTGAAGAATGGAAGCAACAAGCCACAAAAAAGAAACTAATTTTTTCATGGTATTACAGCTCATAGTTAAACATTTGGTTTATTATTAGACCTGTATATGTAAATATGAAAATCAGTACTAGGGTTGGAATATAGAACATTATATAGACCAAGTCATTAAAACATTAAAAACTGATTTAGGTTCTCTAACCTCATTCATCAAGGTCATTTTATTCTCTCTCAAATCTTTCTCTATCAGCTGGCACTATGAGAAGGTGGGCTTACAGAATCAGTGTTCTCCGAGTATGAACCATTTTCTTAAGGAGGACCACATGTGAATGAAAGATGCTGGGGATCTTGTTCAGGGGAAAGTCATTTCTGCCAAATAGAGTGATGTACCCTACTCCCTTTTATGTCAAAATAGTGTTTGGGTAAATGTAGGCGCTTTTTTTGTTGTTTTCATTTTGCTGCCTAGGATTTTAAATTATTGTAGTACAGTCGAAAAAAATTTAATCAGATTAATTTTGAGTACCTGGGTTTGTTTTTGAAAATATGCTTGTACTCTTGGAGAATTAGCGCCCTGATTTTAAAAAGCCATTCTCAAAATCTAAATATTTCTTAACATTTACTTTTTGTGAAAAATTGTTCCAAGTTTCCAACAATAAACCATTACACAATGAACTTTGGAAAATACATGCTTTACAAAGTGATTAATATCCATGTTTTTTATGTAAATATATTAGACAAACATTTAAATAGTTACTTTTCTTGGCCAGAATTTTACATAATAAAAATCAAATACATTTCCCTTCAGTTGATATTGACTCATAAAGACCCTAGTTTCCATGCTGAATTTTTACGAACTCAGAATGTGAGTTTGAACTGTTGACCTTTCAGGTAAGTGCTTAACCACTGAGACACTAAGGCTCCTCCAGAGTATTGCTGGGTATATATATTTCATTAGTTTAAAAAAATGAAGTTAGATTTTAGAAAAAAAGATTAATGACCACAGGGTGAGAGAAAACCCTACCCTAAGACAAAATGATGTCATTCCTTGGACAAGTATACATTAGGAAAATTATGTAATTTCAAAATGTTAGTAAATATTGATGGTTGTTTAGGGATAGAGTTTTTATGTAACATTAGAAGGAATCATCTATGAGTAATTTCCTCTGTGAAAGTCACAAAAACGAAACCTAAAATTCAATATTCTTCTGTAAATAATTTATAAAATGTATGGGAGCTTTTACATAACAGCTACTGTAATTGTTGTAAACTGGATGAAGCCAATCTATCATTTGATTAAAGAAGTCAGATAATAACTCAATCCAAAGGCATAATATTCCTGCTATATCCCTTATAAAATGATTACATTTTGTAAACAAGTTCTATGAAATGACTTATCTATCTAATGCATTTGCACTTATTTTACTAATTAGAAGGAAAATTAGAAGGACAATCTTGGGGAACCTAATCACTCAATAACACAGTTTGAAAACTCAAATTATTTGATAGAAACTGACATGATTAGACACTTCACATTTCTGCTGAAAAGTATCAAATTCTGTTTCAGTATTTACTTTATGTGTGGCTACAATATCGCAAAGAAATTTGTCAGTTTAACAATTTTTATGTATACATTTTAGTGACACTGATCACGTGTATTATATTTTACAAACATTGACGCTGGTTACCCAGTTATTCCACCAACATTAACAGAAATTCAGTGTCCACTAAGTAGTATGAGAGAGCTTAAAGAAGTTTTTGAAAAAATTCCATTTCCATTATTTTTTTCATTTAATTTTTCCAGGAACTTTGTAAAGCCTCATTGTTCTTCCCATTCCGTACTTCCCCCCATCTTGGTGTCCACTGACAAACAGGATCATGTTTTGTTGATACAGCATGTAGAGTAGTACTTCAGTGATCTTTGGAGTACAGGCTTCTGTTGGTATATTTGCTTTCAATTAGTTTGTTTATAGATAAGATTGGCATTACTAGATATGATGGTTAGGGTTGTGCGTCAAATTGACCTGGACCGTAATTCTCAATGGTTTGGGAGTTATGGTATAGTCATCTCCCATGATTAGAGCTGATGTAATTTGATCACTCCTGATTAAATCTGCTACAAGGAGCCATTAAGTTTTCTAGAGAGCGCTGCCTGCTCGTATGTAGAAATTCTGGCAAAGTTTTTTTAACTGATGAATCCTGCAGCTAACTTGTGATCCTCTAACCTCTGGTTCTTTGGAATTGAGCCAGCCAGTGAGTGGCCTGCTGTATTGACTCCCAATCTTGTTAGCTTCTTTGTTAGCCTCTGCAGCCTGTGAGTTAACAGCCTACCATCTTACCTCCTGATCTTGCCTCCTTACCTATCAGCCTTCACAACCAGAAGCCTATCATCTGAGCTGCCAATCATTTGTCAGCCCTTGGAGTTAAGAGAGTCATGGGAAGCCCCCAACCTGACATCTGACTTGGACCTTGCACCCTCTACAACTCCATGATCCATTCTTACAGAAAAATCTATCTCTCCCTCTCCCCTGCCCTTCTTCTTCTTTATATAATGTACATATATACACATGTACTTATACAAATAAAACCATTACTGGTTTTCCTTCTCTAGCAAACACCACTTAAGACATTTGGTACTGAGAGTGAGTCCAGAGTAACAAAATCATAAGAGGAAGTTTCTAAATTGGCTCTCAAGTCCAACTTGAAAGGTACTTAGAAGGCACTGCTAATTCTAGTATGACATGACTCTCATGCATATATGAGATCACTATGAGTCAGAAATGACTTGATGGCAGCGAGCTTTTCAAATATTTGTAGAAATGTCCCATTGGTTTTTTTATTCCATTTTCCATGAATATTTTGGAGATTCCTTATATAACCTTCACTGATTTTTCTTTTGTCTCTAGAGAACCCAGCATGAGACTCTGGGTCATATAGTAGTTCTGTGCTCTATTTCTGAGATACTGCTAAACTGATTTCCACAGCTGTTGTACGTTTCGCACTCCCATCAGTGTTAATAACGTATCCTTGGTAACAGTTGTTATTTTTTATCACAGTTGTGCTAGTGGGATTGAGGGAGACCTCATTGTGGTTTTGGGTAGTATCCCTAGGGTGACTATCACTGACATGATGTATGTGTTTAGCTATCCTCTTTGGGAAAATACCTTTTAAAGCAGTTTGCCTGTTCTTGTTTTTTTCTTAATTGGGTTGTCTTTTCATGGTTAGGTTGTAAGAGTTTTTAATATATTCTAGGTGTTAAACTCTCATCAGATCTATAGTTCCCAACATCTTCCTCTCAATCTGTCAGTGGTTTCTTCATTCCATTCACAAAGTCCCTTAAAGAACAAAGCATTCTTAAAGTCTATGAGGTCCCATTATTTATTTTCCTTTTTGGTTTCATATCTAAAAACCCGTAGTGAAAAAAAAACAGGCCCCATAGAAATAGTCCTATATTTTCTTCTAAGAGTTTGATGGCTTTCCTATTCAGTTAGGTCCTTCGCCTTTCCAATTGGTTTTCGTATGTAGTGTGAGTTATAGAACATGCTTATTCTTTAAGTGGTCTTTTAAATTGTTGTTCATTGTGAAAAGGGTTGATTCCTTTAGACGTGGGTGGCAGCCAGGAATCTTTTGTTGCTATTATTGCTGTTGTTAGTTGTCAAATCGATTCAACAACACTGACCGCAACCCCATATGTAACAAAACAAACTTTTCTGAGTCTTGGGCTCTTCTCACAATTTTTGGTATTTCAGTCGCTCTCATTGAGGCCTTCTCTTTTAAGTAACCCTAGCCACTGCAGACCTTAGTCACTAAGCAAGTTCAGTATCTGCTCCAAGGGAGTAGCAACAGTTTCATAGTTAGGAATTATTCTTATTTTTCTTTTAATTGTATATATTTATGGAGTTAAGGAAAGAGAGTTCAAGTACTGAAGAGCCATCTCAGATTTTTCAAAGTAGTATTTCGATGTGTATTTATTAATACTAAGTACTTGATATGTGCTAGGTGTTCAGCATATAACTGAACAACATAGTCAAGAATCAGAGTATGTAATCTATTCATTGATCACTAATACCAAAGAAATATTTCCAAGAGTGATACACATCACACAATGCAGTCAAGCCTGGGAAAGGCAAAAACTGTATAGGAGAATCCTATCAGAGATGAAAACTCAAATATGTTCTACTAACAAAGGTAGTGGTAAAGTTGTAAGACAGTACTCTGTCAAAGGCAGAAAACTGGCAAGAGGAGGAAAAGCAAGGCAGTTCCCATGACTTTCCAGCTCTCACAGATTTCAGTGTAACAGTTTTTCAACTGCCTAGAGAATGATGATGTAAGTTGAATTGTGTGGCCGACATTCTTAGGTGGCAATAATAAAGATAACGGGTAATTTTTCACTTTCACCATTTTATTGATAAGGAAATGGAGAACCAAGAGAATAAGTGACTTAAGTTCATTTTGTAAGTGCTAGATCAGGAACTAAAGCCCTTTGCAGTCTAAGCTAGAATAGCTCTCACAGGGGAGCGTCAAGGAGGAAAACCAGGCATGGTGCTTAGAAAGATGGGCCAGCCACTTTGGGTTTGATATAGTTAATATGAGACAACAAACTTTATAAACCTATTTTTTCAAGCTTATTTTTTGTTTTCAATTTAAAAAAAAGCCAAACTCATTGCTTTTCATGAATTAATTCCAGCTCATTGCTACGCTATATAGCAGGGTAGAACTGCCCCGTCAGTTCGGAGACTATGAATCATTATGGGAGTCTCTCGCCCATGCTAGCGGCCCAAAACACAACCACTATGCCAACAGGTTCTTGGTTAGCACTTAGTTACATCCCTTTAGGTTAATAAACTGATAGGTTTGATTCCTGTCTCAACAAAAGAATACAGAATAGAAAACTAGGTACAAATTGTAGTACCTTTTACTTGAGGACAGCAAGGGTCAATCATAGGATCATATTTGGAGAAGTAAATAAACTGAAGTTGAGTTTTCAAAGCTAGACATAATAACAGGAAACATACCACCTACAATGCATATGGCAAAGGCAAAAGATGGTACAGCAGATTTCAGAAAAAAATAATAGCTGGGAGTTAAAGATACTTAATCTGCTTTTACAACCTTAGATCTGTTGTCTCAGAAATAAAAAAAAAATCCGTCCTTATATAAAGGAGCTCTCGTGCTGTGGTCAAGCTCTTGGCTGCTAACCAGAAGACTGGTGTTGGGAAAGCACCTCATCTGGAGAAAGATGTGGCAATCATCCTTACAGCCTTGGAAATCCTATGGGATAGTTCTCCTCTGGTCTCAGGAGAGCGATGAGTCCGAATGGATTGATGACTGACAGTGGGTTTGGCGTACAGATATAATGTTATGTGAACATGTTGTTAGGCGTTGCCAATTCAGTTCCAACTCAGAGCTATCCTTTGTACAACAGAACAAAACACTGCCTGCTCCTGCACCACCCTTACCAACTGTTCTATATTTGAGCCTGTGGTTGCGATGTCAGTCCACCTATCTCATTGAAAGTCTTTTTCTCTTTCACTGATATATTAGGCCAGGTTGACTGGAGAAACAGATACAGTGACACTCGTATATGTGTAAGAAAGAGCTTTGTGTCAAGAAGCAATTGTATAGAAGGAAAACATTCCAGCCCAGTGTAACTAAAGTCCATAAGTCTGATACTAGTCCTTAAGTCCTTCTTCAGACTCCTGTAGCCACATGCAATGATTCAAGATGCTGGACAATCACAGGCCAGTAGGTGAAAAGTCTTGTGGATCCACCTGCAATGAAAGGCTCTGGCCGGTCTTAGCCAACAGGAAGGTAAAAGCAGAGTGAGAGGAAGTTCCCAGGACCCTTCCTCATGAGAAGGCCACACCCCCAAGGAGGCACTATCAGGCAGTGACCTGATTGACAGACTAACTCCCCCCTTACACTTGTAGTTATCAAATTGACACCTTCCACTTTATCAAGCCTGATGTCTTTCTCCACAGAGTGACTGGTCCCTCCTCATAAAATGTCAAGTATGTGAGAAAAAGTCTCACCATGTGCACTTCCAATGAGTATTCTGGCTATACTTTTTCCAAACCAAAGAATTTTATAAGATTTTTTTCCAAAAAAAAATATTTTTAATAAAGATTTTTTTCTTCTTCAAGTATTCTGTTTAATATTTCTATGCTATTTTTAATTAGGGTAGAGTATTTTGGGGTGTTTAAAAAGTTATCATTTTAAAAATCTTATTTGTACTTTTTATATTACAGACAGATAATTTTCACTTTATTGTATAGAATTTTAACAAATTAGTTCCTTAAAAAATTAAATGTACTGAAAATGGTGAAAATAGTTGATTAAATAATCTTTTAAGTAGAAAGTTCTTCCAATATACTTTAAGTGTATAAAATCACTTTCTGTCTTGGGCTAGAAGAGACACAAGCAAACTCAAAATAAATTGTCAGAAGGAACTGCAATTTGACAAATAGTCAGAAATGAAGGTAAAACTATTTCTGAAATTGTAATAGTACACAAATGAAAAATTCCACCTATGGAAGAAACTTGATTTAAAAAATATTCATTGTATTTAGTGGTTGCTATATTTTTATTATCTTTGGTATTCATTGACTATATGCCAATACTATATGGAATAAAGAGTTTTTATCTATTATAATAACATTTGATGAGTACTAATTAATCACAAGAGTACTGGTACATTAATTTGAGAAAACATTACTTTCAACACATCTTTCTGCTCATTGTGTACATAGAAACGCAATGGTCTATAATACTTGGCTTGCTTTTAGTTAATATTCATAGCACTCTATTAATAGGTGATATCTTCTTTAATTAAAAAAAGGGAAAATTGTAGCTAAGTGCACATGCATGGTATCTGAGCATATATAATTAAGAGCAGAGTATCCAACCCTATGATTCTCTATTGCTATAATCTATATTCCTGTACTCTAATTAAATAAAGCTAACACAAGTTACTTTTATGTGTATTTAATGGTATAATCATTGTTGAAATCCGTGATGATTAAGCAAATATCAGTGACAATTCTCTTAATACAGTCAACATCTTTTCATATTTTATCACTTGTACAAACTCTAGCATATGGAGGCTTGAAAAAGTTTGTGGGGGAAATTTTCAATTAATTCCATATTTCCAGTAGCTTTTTGAAACCCCGTCATACAATTTACTTTTTAACCGTTAATGCGCTAATTGCTTACCTCACCCTGCACAATTGGGCGTGATAAAATTATACTCGGCTTCCCTGCACACCTCCGAATCTCGGCGGGTGAGATCCTGGCTGTGCTGTTGTTGGTTCGGTGCCTCTGAGTCCTTTCCTACTTGAAGCAACCCTTTGTACAACAGAACGAAACACTGCCCGGTCCTGCCCTGTCCTTACAATTGTTCATAGGGTTTGAGTCCATTGCTGCAGCCACATGTCAAGGGCTGTCATCTTTTTGTTGCCCCTCTACTTAACCAAACTTGATGTCTTCCTCCAGGTGCTGGTCTCTCCAGCAATCCAGAATAAAGGAGAGGAAGTCTCTTCATCCTTGCCTCCAAAGAGCATTGTGGTTGTGCTGCTCCCAAGAGACTTGGTTGTGCTCTTGGAAGCCCGTGGTACTTTCAGTATTTTAGCACCATAGCTTAAATGCATCACTTCTCCTTAGGTCTTCTTTATCCAGTGTCCAGCTTTCACATATATGTGAGGGAATTGAAAATAGCCATGGCAATGTAAAATACCTGGCTTTAGTATTTGCAGAAGCCTCTTCCAATGATGTCAAAATGCAGCCAGTAGTGAGTCCTCGTTTCAGGGCTAATATTCGGTGTTTCGACTTGCCTTAAAGCTTGCCCTGTGAGTGCAGGATCCTACGTACCAAGCTTACAGGATGCTGTCAAGGCCTTGGCACTGCAGTTTTAGTCTCGTGGGAATAACATTAGAATGTGAGGAGGAATCATTATGAACATGGTGCTTAGATTGTTATCTCTACTTGATATGACAAGGCGGGCAAGGTAGCTGAGAGTCTTCTGTCCTGACTCTGGCTTTCCTGACTCAGTTCGGTGAAGTTGAGGTATATTTAAGGAAAGTGATATTTAAACATACTTAAAAATAGCCAGAATGCTTCTTAGAGGCAAGAGTGGTAAGACTTCATCAGCTCCATAACACACAACAACATTAGCCTCTCTAGTTCTTAAATCTGAAAGGTAGAAGACTCCTGACCACCTGTTCACTTCCTGGTTTCTGTGTACTTTTAATTGTGAGGGGTTTGCAAAAGGTAGATATAAAAGTGCGTTCAGCCTGCCAGACCTCCAGTGAACAATTCAGTTGTAAATAAATAATTAGAATTTGGGGGGTTTGTTTTGCTAAAAACAGAGGTAAAGTTTCTCTGTATCTCCATGTAAACAGTTAACACTGTTACTATCCAAACTCTTAGGCAGATATTACGTTGGTTTAGAAAAGACATGCTTTCTCTTTTCCACATAATTGCCATTAGAGCAGCTAACCAGTTAATGCAACTGTGCTGCTAGTACCTCGCTCTCCTTAGAATTTTTTCCCTCCATTTATTTTTAATGCCCATGTAACATTTTAAAGTTGCATCTGCCTTTACATGACTGATGAGAAGAACAAGCTCCTATGGGGAAAAAAAGGGAGGATTTATGACCCACGGGGAAATCATTTTTCATTAGCTATGAGTAATGTATAGACCACAGATATTTAAAAAACAAACAAACACATTCTTGGATCCCCAAACATATGCGGGTAAGTAAATCATTCTTGTTATTGGAATTTTAGTTCATACATGCAAGGATTTTTTTTTGCAAACATGTTTAACATGTCTCTGTGATCAGTGGGCTGTTGCAGATACGTTCTTTCAGTAGTCCAGTTGTCTTAGGATGCCTTACAGAAAAAGGTCCATTTACACAGTGACTTCCAACTTGGTTTACGGAGCCACTTAAAATCAAAGCAGAGACTGATGAGCACAGATGCTTATTTGCAGGAAGTACAAAGGGGGTAATCTTGATAGGTTTTCTAAAAGGACACAAAATGATTATCGGTCTTATTATGTATTATTTTTAAGAAAATTAAAGATTCCATTAGTGAAATAAAGGTGAGGAAAGTGACACTGAAGAATTTACAAATTTCCTCCCAGCATCAGGGCAATGTACCTGCTTATTTTTCAAGGGTCGCAAGGACTGTCCTACGTAAATTTTGTTCGTAAACTTACCTCATTAATCCTGTAACCCCAATCTTGCCCCGTCAAACTTCTTTTTCTTGCCTCAATCTTAAAGAACATTTGAAAGGAGCGTGATTTGAGTTCTCTTGAGTTTGCCCCAGCTGCTGTTTCGGCTTGTGAATTGAAGAGTGAGAGTTTTTGTGAGGTGGAAACACTTGGCCTTCAGAAATGTATAACTCTAGATGGAATTTATACTGAGAAGCTGCTGCAGTAAGCAGCATGAGGGCCATACCTGACCATCTCTGGCTTCCCTGTCATGAGGCAGGAAACAGACAAGCCTCCTTCTCTACCCTGACATTGACCATTCCCATTGTACTCCACTTCTGTGCTGGATTTGAGAATTCACTGAAGTGGCCACACAGAACTCACAGATAATGAACTCACAATTGCAGGGTTCATTAGGGAAGTTAACAGAGTTTCACAAGTCAAGATCAGCAAACAATAAGGATATAGTCATTGATCCAGAGCAACCTCTTTCCGCAGCCTGAAGTCAAATCTCTCTCTGAGCCTCAGCCACTGCTCCCTTGGCCTGTGCCTCCATGGGCCAGGAAGCCAGCCCTCCTGTTGCTGTGTCGCAGTCAGATAGTTTTTGACTACATCAGGAGAAAGTACCCCACAGTGTGTTCCTCTGAATCTCTATGACACAGTCTCTGGGGCATCTGATCTCTGGGGCTTCCACCACTTCAGAAAGACATGCTCTTCCGAGGTTCTACAATTTCATTATATAGCCCAGGTGGCTTTTATATACCGAGCACCTTGACTGGATGCGTGGTGTTGTCTCTTATTGACCATGTTGTTAGGTGCCATCAAGTGCCGTCAAGTCGGTTCTGATCTATAGCGACCCCATGCACAACAGAGCACCGCACCATCCTTACAATTATTCCAGTTTCTGAGCCCATTGTGTCAGTCCATATTGTTGAGGGTTTTTCTCTTTTAACCTGCCTCTCTAACAAGCATTATAGCCTTCTCAAGGGACCAGTCTCTTGATAACATGTCCAAAGGATGTAAGATGAAGTCTTGCCTTGAAGGAGCACTCTGGGGGCGTACCTCTTTCAGGGATCAGTTGATCCATTTAGCAGTCCTTGGTACTTCCTATATTTTTCTATAGTATTCTACCCTGAGCTCTAGTGTCATAGTGAGTTAAGCATTGGACTGGTAACTGCCAGCTCAACAGTTTGAATCCACTAGCTTCTCTTTAGGAAAAAGATGTAGCTTTCTACTCCCATAAACAGTTCCGGCTTTGGAAACCCAGAGGCAGTTCTAACTGATCATACCCCAAGGAAAACAAAGAATAGTGTCTTAAGTCATACCCACTAGTAAAGTATCCTTAAAGATGTTGTTGCTGTTGCTGTTAGATGCCATCAAAATTGGTTCTGACTCAGTGTCATTAAACAGATCATGGTGAAACACTGCCCAGTCCTGTGTCATCTTCACAATTGTTCCTGTGCTTGCACCCATTGTTGCAGCCACTGTGTCCATCCATCTCTTTGAGGACCTTCCTCTTTTTCACTGCCCCTCTATTTACCAAGCCTGATGTCCTCTTGTAGCCACAAGTCCAGAAAAATAATGGATCACATAAGGAGTGGCATTATGGCTCGAAGGGCCATTTTAATGGACTGTTTCTCCACTACAGCTTCCCATTCTGGTAGTTTTGTGTTTAAGGTTTTGTAGCCATGCTTTTTGACATGCCATTGTATTTAGCCAACCTTTCAAGAACATTAAAATGTTGAATATTTAAGTTATCCAGGCTCGTTACAGTATGCTTGCTTGGTGTTGCTAGGTGACATGACGTTGACGCCCACTCATAGAAGCCCCATGCACAAAAGAAGTAAGCACTGCCTGGTTTCTGTTATTATTATTGTTTTATACGCCATGAAAAACTTAGTTCCTTTCTGTAAAGTGTGATTCTCTACTCAAGAATTAGATTATTTTCCTTGTATAGTCTATGGTGCAGATAGTTCATTTCACCGATATATGTGTATATGATGAAAAGGAGTGGGAGCAGCAAGTCTGTAATTTTAAAATTCTGCTGATAACCTAAGTCACAGAAATGCACACTTGTTCAGGACACCCGATGACCATTTGTGGTAAGAATATGGCCACATGGCTCTGGCCCCTGCATCCCCTTGGCACCAAGTGAAGATGAACAATGCTTAACTTTTCTGGGAGACCTTCTCAAATGGGGCCTCTGGCCCTGCACAAACAGAGTGGGCATTTCTTGATGAAATCTGTGAACTGTCAATGTTGAGAACATGGTTCAGAGCACGAGTCACGAGATGGACTGGGGAAAGATGGCAAGAGGGAAGGTGTCTGTCATTTGAAACAGTACATTCAAAGCAACTTTGGATTTCATAATACGTATACCATAAGCATACAGTATAAGATAAATGAATTAAGCTGATGGGCAGTGACGGGGGCAGGGGGCAAGGATCAACATGGTTAGAAACATTAGATTTTAGAGGCTGAGAAATGCCAGTAAATGGAGAATAGTTGCTGGAGGAAGAAAAACAAAAGCAAGCATGTCAAAAAGCACGTCAGTGAGTAAACACGAGACTAGAACTTTATCTTGTTCCCACAGGTTTCCCAGAGGAAACCCAACACTTACATTTACCTTCTTGCCCCCCCCCCTTTTTTTTTTGGTGGTTGCAGTGGAGGGGTGTTGAGTCATCCTTATAACAGCTGCTACGCTCTAGCCCACTGTCGCAGCCAATATGCTTTTACCCCCCTTAATGACAACAAAGCTGTGCCATTTCTCAATCTACATTACATAGAGTAAAAGAAAATCTGGGAGTATCTGGATGGTGCAAAAGGAGCCCTGGTGGTACCGTGGGCTAAGTATTGGGCCAATAACATCACTGAAAGGTCAGCTTCCCCTCAGAGAAAGAGAAGCCAGTTTGCATCCATCAAGATTGATACCAACAGACGCTCACTGGAGCAGTTTGACTCTGTTTAACCCGGTCGCTGTAAGTGAGAGTCTCCTGCATGGCAGTGAGTTTAGTTTGGGTTGCTGCAAATAGCTTAACACTCACAACAAGCCTAGCATCGGCTTCTAAAGGGCAGCTTTCAAAACCAGAAGGAGCAGCTCTACGCACTCTTGGGGTCTCTGGTATTTGGGCTTGACTCCAAGGCAGCCAGCAACAAAATAAATTTTATGTTAGCAAATTTGGATAGATGAAGGAGGAAAAAAATGCCCCAAACAACAAAGAGTAATTAAGAAAAGTTGCATATTTAAAATGCTTTTGATAAGCAAAATGTGATGCTAATAAACTTTCCTCCATACAACTTTCCTCTAGTGCTTAAATGCTTCCTCCCCCACTGTCATGATCCCAATTCTACCTTACACAACTGGCTAGATCAAAGGATGTACCGGGTGCAGATAGGAACTGGCAACGCAGGGAATCCAGGGCAGATGATCCCTTCAGGACCAGTCGTGAGAGTTGCGATACAGGGAGGGTGAAGGGAGACTGGGGTAGGAAGGGGGCACCTATTACAAGCATCTACATATAACCTCCTCCTGGGGGATGGACAACAGAAAAGTGGGTGAAGGGAGACGTCAGACAGTGTAAGACATGACAAAATAATAATAATTTATAAATTATCAAGGGTTTATGAGGATGTGGGGTTGTGGGGAGGGAGAAAATGAGGCGCTGTTACCAAGGGCTCCAGTAGAAAGCAAATGTTTTGAGAATGATGATGGCAACAAATGTACAAACGTGCTTGACACAATGGATGAATTGATGGATTGGGATAAGAGTTCTACGAGCCCCCGATAAAATGATTCAGAATAAATAAATAAACTTTCCTCACTAACATTAACAATTTTCTAAAGACAGCAAGCTTAAAAAAACAAACAGAACGTGATCAAGACTATTGATGCTGTGATTACTTTTTTTAAACAAACCATTGGGATCCAGCTGTTGGTCAGAGCTTTTGATTGTTTTCTAACTTGGGCTCTGTGGGCCCTCTAAGGCAATTTGGCTTTTATTCTTTCTGGCTTTTAAAAATTTGATGAAAACATTTGACTTTTGATGGGAATACAGGTCAATATAATATATTTTGTATGGACTTTGTTTGGTAATAATTGATCTCTTAGACCAGCGGTTCCCAACCTGTGGGTCGCTGCCCCTTTGGGGGGGTTGAACGACCCTTTCACAGGGTTGTCCGATTCCTAACAGCAGAAAAATGACAGTTATGAAGTAGCAACGAAAATAATTTTATGGTTGGGATCACCACAATATGAGGAACTATATTAAAGGGTCTCGGCATTAGGAAAGTTGAGAACCACTTCCTTATACTATTGGTATCAAGATAACTTATTGCAGCCAATGTATTTTTTATTTTCCCTTAATGGCAACAAAGTTATGCAATTACTCAATAATCTACATTAAATAGAGTAAAAGAAAATCTAGGAGTATCTACTGTGTTTGAAGTTCTAGTGAACTGGCCTTAGCAATGTGCCCTTTCACAAGTCTTCCCTCATCATTTTTGTTCACTATTGAAGTTTGAGGATCTAGCCTCTGGAGCTTTATGAACAGCATTAGTTCTGACTTTGGCCTGGACTTGGAACAAGGTTTTCTCAACCTAACTTCTTTTATGCCTGAAAAAATGTCAAAGGTGTCATTGATGTTATTGAGCATCAGGATCTTGAAGACACCCGGTTGTTTGAGCTTGGTTGATAATCATTTTAATTAAAAGAAATAAGTTCTGAGAAATAAATATTTTAGATCCTGGCTCCATGGGTATATAATGGTATGCAAATTAAGATAAATTCAACTTATTTCTTATCTTATGTAAAATAGCCTTTTTTGCTGTTAAAATGTATCTGCAATTACTCAAGTGTTTAATAGTCATCAGTCTGAGATTTCCAATTATTGCTACTTGAAAGTACTTCTAATACAGAATAATTGAGGGTCGAATCCAATGTGAATTTTGGAATAGCATGATTTATGGAATTGTTTTAAAATATATGCAGCTTTACTTGAAATGTACATAGTGATATGAACTGTCTCTCCAAGAGAGGCATTTCTAGATCTGAATGAATAAGGCTTATTTCTAATGCACATATTAAGTAGTGTTATGTAAATGAATGCTGCTAAGAGATTTTAAATACTTCTTGTGCTTGAAAATAATATGTAAAATTTGACCAAACATTTCCATCCAAATCTTGTTATGTTCTTAATTTTATTTTTCCTGGTTTACTTCTTAGAGAAATTCAGGGTTGAACTTTAGACTAATGGGAACATGCCATTATCTCATTTCAAATTAATAAATCTAGATTAATGAGCTAATATGCTCATGGAGCTAAACTGTTTAGTATTAATGCATACACATTTACACCATGGCTCTGAGAGAGAGTTCTAAGTCTTTGACTCTTACACATTTTTTCCCTATTTTTTAAAACATTTTATTAGGGGCTCATACAACTCTTATCACAATCCATACATATACATATATCAATTGTATAAAACACATCTGTACATTCTTTGCCCTAACCATTTTCTTTTTTTTTCTTCTTTTCTTTTTTTACATTTTATTAGGGGCTCATACAACTCTTGTCACAATCCATACATATACATACATCAATTGTATAAAGCACATCCGCACATTCCCTGCCCCAATCATTCTCAAAGCATTTGCTCTTCACTTATACATTTTTTAATAGCATAAAAGAAAAATGGCTACACTTAAAAGTGTTACCATTTAGTTTAACCTAGTTCCTCAACAGGTGTGTTACGTTGTTGGGGATCCACAGAGGCCAGGTAACATGATAGAGATATAGGCTCAGTGAGCAATTTTTCTTGCTCATAAATAAAATAAATAACAGGTGTCAAGTGAGTAAGTCAGTACCATTTCTGGGTTGGAAAAATACATGCTATTACTAAGTCATTTGCTGATAAAATAAAAAGACCTTTAAATATTCATCTGTGTGGTTTGAAATTTTTTATGAGATTAATTAGTTTAGTAAATATTACATATAAACTGCTAATTTCAAGGTCCTTATTTCTGGAATATATTCTACTATTTTTTTTTCTTTTTAAAGTTTTCTTGAATCATCCAGACAGTGCCCTGGTGGGTTATGCTTTGGGATAACTGCAAGTTGAATAGTTTGAAATCACCAGCTATTTGGAAGAAAGAGGAAGCCTTATACTCTCTTAAAGAGTTAAAGTCTCAGAAACCTACAGGGGCAGTTCTACCCTGTTCTATATGGTCACTTTGAGTCAGAATAGACTCCTTGTCAGTGAGTAAAAAAATCATGCTTCTGCCAGTTATTTTATTGTACACATATTAAATTTTGGCTGGTGATTCACTCTATTCTGAGTGGAAAGCATTTATCATAATTTTTATGGATTAATGTTGAATTAAAATGTTTGGGTCCTAAGGAGAAAAAAAAATGTTTAGGTCCTTTTGATTTTCTGCATGTCCCTTAAGGATGCATATGTAAATATAATACTTAACTTTGTAATGTGATAGATTCTCTTTTATTAATTGACAAAATGGTTAACAGTAATACTAACAGCTAACTTTGGTGTGGTAGTTACATAATCTGTCAAGTTGAGATTTAAGAGTGAAGGGGTGGAGTTTCGCCTGTCAATCAGGTCGCAGCTTGATGACCTCATTTGACAGCACTAAGGAGATAATAGCTCGCTAGAGGTGGGTCATACACTTACTCTCTGCGAGAAGACATTCCTGCAGACAAGACGCATGGAGCTGTGCTAGGGCCCGGGAGCTGGAGGAGCCACGTGGAGCCCCCTGCCAATGCTGAGATGCTGCTGCCATCACTGGATGCACAAGATTATCCACATTATTGCATCGCTGCATGAGTCTAAAGAGGAATTCATGGACAAGTACTGGACATATGGGCTGATATTGGACTTAAGGACTTGATTTGGACTGGGCCTGGATGGTTTCTTAATGTAAAATTATTCTTTATATGAAGCTCTATCCTGTACACATATTTGAGTGCCTCTGGATTTGTTTGTCTAGTCAACCCTGACTAACTCATTATGATACCAGGAGTGGGATACGAACCGATGCGAACATATGTATATTGGACTTTGCTTAATATGATAACTGATGTGGAATCAATATATACTCTGCATTCATTACACAACGCTCAAAATAAGAACAATGATTTATTACCATTTTACAGATAAAAAACCAGATTTCTGCGAACTAACTTGACCAAAGTGCTACTACGGGTAAAATTTAAACTGCAACTAATTTGAGTTCTTGACTTCTTAACTATATTAACTTTTAAAATGACTTTAAAATATATTTGTATTAAAAACTTTAAATATTAAGTATACTATTTGGAAAGCAACACTTTATAAATTTTGACTTATGAAGACACATGAAAGAATTAAGATACTTTCTTATTAGATGCCAAGCCTTGTTAGATGATACTTTTAGTTAGCATTTAATCCTTATCTATGAATTAGGCCTTTAGTATTGATCCTTTTCTACAGATATTAGACTAACTTTCTAAAAGCCACAAATTTAGAATTTCTAAAAGTCACAGTGTCTGGAACCAGAGAGCTTGTGGCTGGTGAATGAAAAACAGTTTAGATTTCCAAACTGTGTGGAAAAAAGGTGCGTGAGCTAGTTAGAAGGAGAATGATGCTTTGGCACTACTACTGAATGTGCAGAAGACACGCCCTGTCGCTTCCTTCTTTGCTGTCTGCTATTGCGTACATTAGGATTTGTTGCACATTACAATCGAGAAATTTTGAAGACTTCTGGTCCTGAATCTTAAAATAGATAATAAAAATGTGTCTTAATCTATGTACATGATCATAGTTAATGTAATCAAATCAAGTGTATCAAGAGTTTGTTGCTTTGATGAGAACATTTTTATGTGCTAACAGTTTTAAGGCAGAAAGAAAATATCTTCAAAGATTTTATCGTGCGTTGAGGAGTCTACATAAACACATCAAATTATTTAGGTAGCATAAGATTAAATTCTACACTGAGTAGTTAGCAGTAAGTCTCACAGGTCCTTAAAATTCTATATTTATATAATCGAATTCATTAGCATCTCACACAAACATATCTTTTACTTATATTTTCTCTTTTGATGATGTCATTCTTGTTCAGCCAGATTTCCCAAGTTAGAATGATCATAGTCCTCTGTAACCTTTCCATTATTTCTACAGTTGTAATAACCTCGTCTATAGGTATAGTCTCCTTCCTAACCCCTAAACAAAGATGGCACTTTGAGGACTAACATGTACCTGAAGAAAGCCATCGTATTTACAGTTGCCTCAGAAGCTTGAGGAAGTTTGATATTGAATAAGGAAGACCAAAGAATTGATGCTTTTAAATTATGGTGTTGGGAAAGAATACTGAAAGTATCATAGACTCCCAGAAGAACAAGCGAATCTTGAAAAAGTATAGCCAAAATGCTCCTTAGAAGCAAGCATGGGGAGACTTCATCTCATGTACTTTGGAGATACCAGAAAGTCCTTGAAATAGAACATCATGCTTAGTAAAGGACATCGTGTGGTAAAGTTGAGAGCAAAAAAAGAGGTAGCCACTGGGTGAGATCATTTGATACTGTGACTGCCACAATGGGTTAAAGTAATCCAGTGGTTGAGATGGCTCAGGACCTGGCAGTGTTCCACTCTGTCATACAGAACACTTGTGTTTCATTCAGTTTTGCCAACCTGATGACACCGAACAATAGTAACAACCCACAATCTCAAGTTCCACATGTTTATGTCATTGCTGCTCAAGCCAAGCATTCTTCATTCCTTGCCTGAACAATGGCCAGCAGTCTCTTGGTAATTAATGTACCTGTAGGATTCTTTAGTGTATCTGTGGTTGAGTTCTGGTGGCAAAGTTTGTTACACATTGGACTGCAAACTAACTGTAAGGTCACCAGTTCAAACCCACCAGTTGCTCTGAGGGAGAAAAAAGAGGCTTCCTGCTCTCATAAAGATTTATAGCCTCAACCCGCAGGGGCAGTTCTACTTTGTCCTGTGTGGTTGCTGTGAGTTGGTATAGCCCCAGTCATAATATGTCCTAGGAATATTGTAGTGAGTAAGACCAGGGGCTTAGGTAAAACTCAGACCCCAATTGAAGGGCTTTGCTTCAAATTCAGACCAAAAGGGATGGGATACATTTCATGGAGGGAAAAACCAAGTTGTGGGCAATGGCAAGTCTGGATGTTTTTTCACATGTGTGCCGCATAGGTTAGGGATAAAAACCTACCAGAAAGCCAAACTGGGAAACTAAAAGTTTAGTTAGTGTTTTTAGAACACATCTTGAGGTATGTGAAATTTTGTAGCAAATAAGCACTGGGAGTACAATGATGAATAAAAATGGGACCCTTCCTTGAAGAAATTCATTTTCAATATATGGAGACAGTCATAAAGAAATAATTATCTTAGAAATGTGCATTAAGAAATTGCAAGGATCAGAAGCCTTTTAAAATATATAAAAGGGAGAATACGGGAATGCCCCAAGTGCAAAGGGATACTTTCTCAAAGTTGGAATTCTACAAATGGATAAGATCATAAGGACTTCCTGGGCTAAAGGAACACCACACGCTAAGACACAGGATACAAAAGCAGCAAGAAGAAAGAAACCACTGTTTATATGAGAACATACATAAGGTTGTTTTAGGAAGTCCCACAAAGCACCTCCAGTAAGATAAAACAGACCCCTCCCAACTAAATCATATATATGCTCTCTTAAAGCATCTTATCAATTTGTTTTCTCTTGGAGGTAGAGTACACTTGGGGGACACCTGTTGTTCCATGCCATCAGATCAGCTCCAAGCCATAGGGACCCTGTGCACAACAGAACCAAACACTGCACGGTCCTGTGCCATCCTCACTATTGTTCGTACGACTGCACCTGTTGATGCAGCCACTGTGTCAGTTCATCTCATTAAGGGCCTTCTTCCTTGCCTTCCCTCCACTTTTCCAAACCTGATATCCTTCTCCAGGGACTGTTCTCTCGTGGCAATATGTCCGAGTTGTGGAAGAAGTTTCACCACCCTTAGAGTCTAAGGAGCATTCTAGCAGCCCAGTGCTTAACCACTACTCCACCAGGGCGTAGTGTAAATGAAATATTGCCTGTCTCCTTTGAATGAACCGAGGGAGGGAGTTAAATAGCACAGACATTCCTGGAAATTTATGAGCAGAAATATCCATAGAATATTCATTGTTGTGGGGTGGGGTAAAAAAAAGGATAATCATTGTTCTAGGATTTTTAAGTACTGGTGTATTTCTAACCTAGTGAGGACTTCGGAAGTACCTTTCACACAACAAAAAGGAAAAAGAATTTATGTATGTTAAGCATTTTCAGTATATCTAGCACTTTTCCCCCCTCATGATTCTTTTTTTTACTGAGAGAATATTTAGGAAATATAAAATTCACTTTGAACCTGTAAGTATCCACTGTTGCACTGGTGTTTAGTATATTTGCAGTACTGTAGAACCTTCACCACTGTCTAATTTGAGAATATTTCCCTCCCCTCAAGACCCTGAACCTGCAATTATTCACACCCCGTTCCCTGCCCTCTACAGCGTACCAGAGACGGAGCCTGCGAGGCACAGTGCTTAAGTCCTTAGCTACTAATTCAAAGGTTGGTGGTTTGAACCCGCCAGCCGCTGTGGAAGAAGGATATGACAGTCGTCCATAGAGATTACAGCACTTGAAACTATGGGGGAGTTGGGAGAAAGGTGGGCTTTCTACTCCTCTAAGGAGTTAAGTCTTGGAAACTCACAGAAGCACTTTTACTGTGTCCTATAGGATCTCTGTGAGTGGTGACAAGTCGATAGCAGTGAGTGAGTGAGTGAGATCATGCCCTACAGGGTCGCTCACTAATCAGAATTACTCAACAGCTGCAGGTCCCCTGGAAACCACTAATGTATTTTCTGCCTTTAAATAAATGAAATACAGCCTTTTGGATTTGGCTCCTTTCCCTGTTGCATTTCTATTATGGCTGATAATTTTTCTTTTGTAGATGTACTTTTATTTTGCTTAGCCTTCATCAGGTAGTGGACATTTGGGTTGTTTCTCCTTTTTAGGTATTATAAATAATCTTGCAGTAAACAGGTGTGTTCAAATTTTCGTATAAACATAGCTTTCAGTTCTTTTGAATATATGAATGTGCTTCAAAAATTCATGGGAAAATTCCATTATCTCTTCCATTTTTCCATGAGCTTTCTGGTGCACCTTTGTACACCTAGCAGTGGAATTGCTGAGTCATGTGGTAATTATATATTTAGAATTTGAAGAACTTCCAAATCATTTTGAATTGTGGCTGCAGGCCCACCAACTGTGTTTTCCCCCATCCTTACCAACATTTACCTTTTTTTATTAAAACCTTCTTTCCTCCACAGAAAAGCAAAAAAAAAATCTTTGCCCTTGAGTCAATTCCAGCTCTTAGCCACCCTAAACAGGCTTTCTGATGGGGTAAATCTTTATGGGAGCAGACCTCAGCTTTTGCACACCATGTAGCTCAGTGGTTCTCAACCTTCTGAATGATGCTACCCTTTCATATAGTTCCTCGTGTGGTGGTGACCCCCAACCATAAAACTGTGTTGCTCCTTCATCACTGTCATTTTGCTACTGTTATGGATCAGGCGACCCCTGTGAAAGGGTCGTTGGACTCCCAGAAGGGTCAATACCACAGCTTGAGAGCCATTGCTCTAAATTTTCTCTTCTACGTGCTAGCAGATACATATATCTCAAACATTGCCTAATTCAAAATCATGCAGATTGGCATTTATTTCTATGAGCTTTATATTGTTAGCTGTTATACTTAGGTATTTAATCAAGTTTGAGTTGACTTTTACATATGATACTAGAGATAAATCCCTATTCATCCTTTTGTCTCTGAGTAACCAGCTTTCCCAGTAATTGTTTTTGAAGAGACTGTCCTTTCACCACTGAATGCTATTGGTGCCTTTGTTGAAAACTATTGACCACAGATATATTTCTGGACTCTCAATTCTAGTCCACTGAGCTTTCTATATCTACATTTATACCACACATGATTTTTATTAATATAACTTCACAATAAACTAATTGTCTTATTAGTATGTTGCCCATCACAGAATATTTTCTAATTGTCCAAATGAATTTTTACTTTTACCCTTTGGTTACTTTTAATTGTATTCTTTAATAGCCATATATTTATTTGGATATTCTCATCGCATTCCATTGTAATATTGAAAACATACTTTGCCCATGTTAACCTTTCTGAGTTTATTGAGACCTGTCCCTAATTGTCTATCGTGGAGAAGGCTCCATGTGCACGTGAGGAATGTTTGTTGTTTGGTGTGAAGTGTTGGCATCTGTTGTACAGCTCTAGCGCAGTACTTTTTTTTTTTTTAACAATTTATTAGGGGCTCATACAACTCTTATCACAATCCATACATATATATACATCAATTGTATAAAGCACATCTGTACATTCTTTGCCCTAATCATTTTTTTTCTCCTCTTTTCTTTTTTTACATTTTATTAGGGGCTCATACAACTCTTATCACAATCCATACATATACATACATCAGTTGTATAAAGCACATCCATACATTCCCTGCCCCAATCATTCTCAAAGCATTTGCTCTCCACTTATGCCCTTTGCATCAGGTCCTCTTTTTTTTTCCTTTTTTTTCTCTTTTTTTTCCTTTTTTTCCCCCTCCTTCCCCTGCACAGTACTTTTAGCATGTGCTGAATGAGCCAAGGCTAATTGTTACTGCTCTACTACAAATAGGGACAAATGATATCTTTCTGTGTAGTGATTCATCTATGTCATTTATGGCTTTCTTTTTTTTTGCATAAAGTAATTCAGAATATCCTCTCCTCTGTATAATACATGTAATATGTAACGTCACATTTTTTTCTTTTCTAACATTGTTTATTTTTGTTGTTTTTGATTAATTTTCTAATGGGAATGTCAGTTTTATTCATATCTTTGAAGGGCTAGCAATTTGAATTATTGATACATGGTACTATACACTTAATTCCTATTTTATTTACCATATATAAACTCGAGTATAAGCCTACAGACCTGAATATCAGCCCAGGCACCTAATTTTACCACAAAAACTGCATTAAAAATGTGCTGAAAAACTTGACTTATACTCGAGTATATACAGTCTTTCTGTAATGATCTATTTTATTCTACTTTCTTTTCTACTTTGCTTTCTTAAATACACGGCTGACTTTTAAAACTTTTTCATATAATGTTTTCCCATAAATTTTTTAGTCCACTTGAACGTATGTGTATACTCAAGTATAAGCCAACTTGTTCAGCACACTTTTAATACCATTTTTGTAGTAAAATTAGGTGCCTCAACTGATATTTGGGTAGCGTATACTCGAGTATATATGATAAGTATGTAAGGTTATTCTATATCTCTGAAGGAGCTCTGGTGTAAGTAGACTGCTGACCACAAGGTCAGTGGTTTAAACCCACCAACCACTTTGTAGGAAAAAGATGAAGTTTCTGCTCTGGGAAAGACTTACAGCCTCAGAGACCTACAGGGGCAGTTCTACTCTGATCTATAGGGTCACCGTAAGTCAGAATCAGCTCACTCGAGAGTGAGTATGTATCTTCTTAAATATTGCTTTAAATATATTCTACCAAGGGTTTTATATGGAAAGTTAATTATTTTCTCCTAAGTTAAAAAAATCTATTAAGATTTCAATTAATCAGGAGCTATTTTCAACTCCTGATTAATTTAGGTTTTCTTTGCCCCAACTTTAGCTGTTCTGCTACTAATTTCTATACATCTAAGAGTCCTGGTGCTGTAGTGGTCATGCTTTGCTGCAATCTGCAGAGTCAGAAGTTTGAAACCACTAGTCGCTCCATAGGGGACCGGGCCTTCTACTATTTTTAAGAAAGTAACTCACAAGGGCAGTTCTGCTGTGTCCTATAGGGTCACTGGGAGCTGACATTGACTAGATGGCAGGGAGTTCAGTTTTTTGAAGTGCACTGTGGTCGTGGAGTGGGAGCGGTAACCGAAACGTCTTTCTTCACTGCAGTTACTGCCATTGAAACAGCGAGCCTATAGGCAGAGTAGAACTACCCCCACTGGGTTTCCAAGACTATATATAACTCAGTAAGGAAAGCCTCCTCTCCTCTAATTAGCAGCTGGTGGTTTCTAGAGGCTGACCTTGAGTTTAGCAGCCTCACATGTAACTCAATTTATTATACCACCAGGACTCCTGCTCATTTGCTTACTAAAGGGATTATAATGTATTTACTTATAATTTTTAGACTCAGAATTGCAATAATTGTGGTCAATTTTTCCAACTTTAAATCCAATATGCATGTAAAGTATATCCATGTGTTTTAGGATTTATAATTTCTGTAGATGTATTAGCAGAACTGTTACTAAGATTTCCTCCCATTAACCTTAGCAGTAGCATGAAGAAAGTTTTGAAAAGAGTATTCCCATTCTTCAAAGACATATTAAAATTTGGACTAGAGTGGTAATTTATTGCTGTTTTCTAACTGGCTTTATTTTGTTCCCTAAGCCTTCTGAGACAAAAACCTATTGATTATAGAAAACTGACATTAAAATGTTCAGTGTGATTCAAGTTTATTTAAGAACAAATTATGTCAAAGATTGATATCCTTCATCTCGTGATTTCAAATACTTTGAAGTCCACGGTGAATGCTGTTTTTAAGGTGCTGCTTTAAGGACCAAGCGCTTAACTCTTGGTACAAAGAGCCCTGCTGGTGCTTTTGAGTAAACATGGAAACCCTAGATATAGGTTCACTGTGCTATGCTACTTATTACCTGGAAGATCAGCAGTTTGAAACCAGCAGCAGAAACTGCAGGAGAAAATGAGGCTTTTTGTTCCCATAAAGAGTTACAGTCTAGGAAACACCACTGGACAGTTCTATTCTGCCCTGTAGGGTTTGTCTCTATGAGTGAATCGATGCGGTGCGATGAGTGAGTTTTCTATATTGAAATCAACTAAATGACAGTGAGTTTGTTTGTCTTGGTTTTAACCCTGGATGAATTATTTCCCCCCACTGCTTTTGAGTCAATTTCAACTCAGCAATTCTTCATAGCATTTCTAAGGCTTTGTGCATCTTTATGGAAGCAGACAGCTTCATCGTTCGTTGAAGTGGCAGACAGGTTTGACCAACCAACCTGTGATTAGTAGTCCAACAGTGATATTAGGTTTCCTTTCCTGAAGAGTTAAGTGGAACATAAATATAAGGCATAATTGAAAACTGAAATAGAGGTAAACTAAAAAGGAAAAAAAATACCTGCCCAAACTTTGAAGTAAAAGTTGTCTCATTTTTGGAAAAATATGAACTGTTATGTGATTGTTCACTGTCCTCTAACTAGTAAGTAGGAAAAACCAGAATTGAAATCAAGTAAAGTGTTCTTGAACGTTTGATTTTTGTCTTCCTATATAATTTTCCATTTGTATCATGCTCGCCAAATTGGAGGGGCATTGAAAAAGAGGAAGGCCCCCAGCAAGATGGATTGACACCATGGATGCAACCATGGGCGCAGGAACAGGAGCAGTTGTGAGAATGGTGCAGGACCATGCGTTGTTTCGTTATTTTTTTAAATCATTTAATTGGGGCTCTTACAGATATAATAACAATCCATGAATGAATTCTGTTTAGCAAACTTGTACATATATTGCCATTATCATTTTCAAAACATTATCTTTCTACTTGAGCCCTTTTTATCCCTCCCTCTCCCATCCTCATGAACTCTTGATA
This sequence comes from Tenrec ecaudatus, assembly GCF_050624435.1. Lineage (NCBI taxonomy): Eukaryota > Metazoa > Chordata > Mammalia > Afrosoricida > Tenrecidae > Tenrec > Tenrec ecaudatus. The sequence goes on along the minus strand of NC_134542.1, from coordinate 92,882,546 downwards.
AATTACCTTTTTTCCTTCCTATCTTACACCTGTTGTATCCCTACACGTTATGCGCCTTCCTCAGGGGGTGAGGTCGGGGTGGTTATACATCCAACGTTGCTATCGGTTCCCAGTCTTCCTTTCTGTTGTGCGTAAGGTTGCTATGAATTGAAACCAACTCCAGGGCACCTAACGAAGACAACAACACAGCTGCTGTTTATGACACCATTCTTTAAGTTTTCCTTGTATAGATCCAATTACTTGTCTGATTTTGATAGTTTCACGCAAAGTACGCTTGGTCGGGAAAAGGTATGCTTCCACATTTTTATGTAAAACATTCTGCCAGGTGCAGCTTTGTGTATGTCTATTAAACATGGCAATCCAGAAGAATATAGTAGCTTTGTATGAGTTTGATCAGAATGACGCTTGGCTGTTTAATCTTTAATAAAGGCATTATAGCACAATGAAAGTGTTTAATGAGAGGTACATTGGACGAATACATACATGAATCGATGAATGGATGGGTTAAAATGGTTTTTTAAAATACGATTTAGTCTTCATTGTGTGTCTGTGTAATGATGGTGATGTCACAGACAGGCAACCACAGAAGGAAGACTTCTGGATGAAGATCCCTGGCAATAACTTTTGTAATATGTTTTGATGCTGTTTGCTTATATAGAAAATTAGGGATCTATTTCTATAAGTTTTTATAATATGTTAATGTTAGCAAAATAGACAAAATATATTTTAGCTGAATAATTTTTAATGGTTTGTTAAAATAAGAAAATAAATATCATGAATAGATGCTGGTTTTGATAAGTGAGAAAAAATACAATTTATTACTTGGCTTCTTTAGATACAACAAGCTGTAGAATGTATATATTTGACAGTGGAGTAGCTAGCAAACAATATTTCTGGGCCCTTCACCTAACTGTTAAGTTTGGATGCAATAAGCTAGTTTTCCCTTAATACATTAGGCTATTAGAATTAAAACAATATTAAGTTAGTTATGTAAATATGCTAATCTAATTAAAATGTCATTTAATAGTGTAAATTCAAACACATTTTAAAATACTTTTCATTTAAAAAGTACCAAAAGCAGTTTTCTGAATCCCTAAAGATTTCTCTGTGGTGTAGGGTTAGAAAGGAGTCTTGCTGACTGGTAGATGAACTTAGGGGTTTCATGATTTCAAATGCCTAGAGCCATACCTTAAAAATGTGCTTCGAGAGACACACTTTTTAAATATTTAAGTTATATTTCTATTTCTATTCAGTTATTTTTCACTCATTTGTGCAGCACTTGATAAACTTCCAACTTGTGTTTTCTTTTGCACTAGCAAGAGTTAATTATGTTAGATTGTTCATAAGAAATGTGCACATACGCATAACTGTAAGCTATTTAATTTAGGGTTGAGGTGTGGACTACTCTCAAGTATTCCAAAAACTTGTTTTAGTATTTATCCATTTAAATAATATACTGCCAAGAGTTTTGTTGGAGGGTTAAACAGAAATTTCACCGACAGATGCAGAAATTACTTTTTCTTTGCAATGACTGAGATGGTGTGATTGTTTTCAGAATATATTTTGTCATTTGCCTTTAAATACCTTATATTTCTTGCTGATGTTAGTTGCTGTCTAACTAGCCCCTGTCTCTATATTACCGCACGCACAATGGAATGAAATGTGCCTGATCTTATGCTGTATTCACAATTGAGGCTCAGATCATTGCAGTTCTTAGGATTTTCATTGGCTAATTTTCCTACATGGATTTCTAGACCTTACCTTTCTTCCTAGTCTGCTTTAGTTCAGAATCTACACTCAAACTATTCAGTATCACAGCAACATGAAAGTTTCCATTAATAGATGAGTGGGCACTGGGTGTGAGGTGCGTCGAATGGTATCAAACCATCTTCTGCATGGAAAGCAAGAATGATACCACGAGATTACTAGTGTTTACCTCAGTCAAGTACTGTGTACCGTACATACTCGTATAAGCTGACCTGAATATCCGTGGAGGCACCTAATTTTATCACAAAAGCTGCATTAAAAATATGCTGGACAACTACTATTTTTTTACCTCTCTTCTCAGATTTGCAGATGATTCGATTTGTCCCACAACTTTCCAATATTACTGTCTGTTGTTTTGTTTTTGCTTTTTACTGTCGTTTAACCAAAGGTATATTTCAAACATCAAGATTTTCTTAGAGTTCCGTCCAAGAAATCCAAAACCAATTTTTAAGTCAATTTGATATATAGCCCACATATAGGGCAGAAAGGTCTTGGAACAGATTGGTGGTTCAGACCTATCAATTCCTGCTCTCTGGGAGATAGATTGTCACAGTGATTTCTTTCTTTTATTTTTCTCAATCATTTTATTGGGGGCTCATACAACTCTTATCACAATCTATATATACATCCATGAATCAAGCACATTTGTACATTAGTTGCTATCATCATTCTCAAAACATTTGCTTTCTACTTGAGCCCTTGGTATCAGCTCCTCATTTTTTTTAAATCTTTTTATTGGGGCTCATAAGGCTCTTATCACAATCTGTACAGCTCCTCATTTTTTAAAAGTCATTTTATTAGGGGCTCATACAACTCCTATTACAATCCATCCATACATCAATTGTGTAAAGCACATTTGTACATTCGTTGCCCTCATCATTCTGTAAACATTTGTTCTCCACCCAAGCCCCTAGCATCAGGTCCTCATTTTCCTCCTCCCTTCCCACTCCCCGTCCCTCATGAACCCTTCATAATTTATAAATTATTATCTTGTCATATCTTGCTCTGCCCCACGTCTCCCTTCCCCCACTTTTCTGTTTTATGTCCCCCAGGGAAGAGGTCACATGTAGATCCTTGTAATCGGTTCCCCCTTTCCAACCCATCCTCCCTATGCCCTCCCAGTATCACCACTCACACCACTGGTCTTGAGGCGGTCATCCACACTGGCTTCTCTGTGTTTCACTGGCTTCCCTGTGTTTCCCTGGTACAGTTTCCATCTGTACCAGTGTACATCCTCTGGTCTAGTCAGACTTGCAAGGTAGGATTCAGATCATGACAGTGGGAGGCCGGGTAGAAAGCATTTAGGAACTAGAGGAAAGTTGTATTTTTCATCATTGCTACATTGCACCCTGACTGTCTCTTCTCCTCCCCAAGACCTTCTGTAAGGGAATGTCCAGTGGCCTACAAATGGGCTTTGGGTTTCCACTCTGTACTCCCCCGCACATTCACTATGGTAAGATTTTTTGTTCTGATGATGCCTGATACCTGATCCCTGATCCCTTGACACCTTGTGATCGCACAGGCTGGTGTGCTTCTTCCACGTTGACTTTGTTGCTTCTGAGCTAGATGGCCTTTAAGACCCCAGACGCTATATCTTTTGATAGCCGGGCACCATCAGCTATTTTCATAGAAAATTTACCACCATGGAAACCCCATGAGGCTTTTCTATCCTGTCATGTAATCCAACCTGTAAATCAAACCCATAGTAGCACAGATTAGAACTACTCCTCCGTAAAGTTTCCAAGCTTGTAAATATCTACTGAAACAGGGTGTCACATCTTTCTTTCTCCCTCAGGCTTGCTGGTAGGTTTGAGAAGATAACCTTTTGGTTAACATCTGAGTGCTGTGACCACTCTCAAGCTTAACAAACCAGACTCCCTGTCTTCTAGTCAGTGCCAACTCATAGCGCACCTATAGGACAGGGTATGACTGGCCATGTGAGTTTCCAGGAATAGAAAGCCCATCTTTCACACTTAGATAGGATTAATTTTGATGCTAACACTGTTTATCTCATCCCTGTTTTTTTGTGTTTTTATATATTTTCTTTCATAATCTAAAATAGTTTCCTAATACTAATCTTTGAGCTTTAATTTTGGTACTTTAAATGTTAAGTGTATTAAGTATAAATAATTTCTACTAATTTCATATTTTTCCTGTGTTTTTGAACATTCTCAGAGAATTTTATTTGGGATATTTTACTTTATAAAATATCTTCTTCCTGATTCATTATTTATTATTCATTCACCGAGAGAAATAAAAGTCTCACTGGTCTGTAATTAGAAGAGTAGTGCAGTTGTTTTAAATAGTGGTAATAGTATTCAAATGATCAATAGCACAGAGACCATTTCTTATTGCTTTGATTTTATTTTTATAAGGTTACTTACTTATTTTTATATGTTATTATGGCAAAGCCATTGTTCAGTGCCAGTGAGTTGTTCTGACTCATAGTAACCTTATATACAACAGAACAAAATAATGTCCGATCCTGTACCATGCTCACATTCGTTGCTCTATTTGAGCTCATTATTGCAGCCCATTGTGTCAGTCAGTCTAGGTGTGGGTCTTCGTCTTTTGTAGTGGACCTGCTGCTTTACCTTTTCCAGGAACCAGTCCCTCCTGATAACATGCCCAAAGTAGTTGAGATAAAGTCTTACCATCCTTGCTACTAGCAAACATTCTGGCTGTACTTCCTCCAAGATAGGTTTGTTCATAATTCTGGCAGTCCACACTATATTTAATATTCTTTGCAAACACTGTAGTTCACAGGCACCAATATTTCCCTGGTCTCCCTTAGTCATTGTCCAGCTTTTCCATGCATAGAAAGCACTGTGAAAGCTCTGGCGTATTTGGCTTTTTCCTGTATACTTTCCTTCATTAACAATTAAGGTCATATTTTACACCAGGTTTTTCTTATTCAGCAATGTATCATAGATTAATAAATTGCTTAATGTATTTTGTATATGTATGTACACCATCATTTACTTATCTATTCCTTAATGTAAGATCTTAGGTTGTTTCTAATATTTTTTTATTGTCATCCCATAGCAGTGAATATTTATTACATCAGACTGTCAGCATCTAAACTTCCATAGAATAGATTCCTGAAAATACTACTTCCGAATATGTGTATGCAGACTTTTCAATTTTATTTTAAATCATTTTATTGGGGGCTCTTACAGATATTATAATAATTCATAAATTATATTGTGCAAACTTGTACATATGTTGCCATCATCCTTTTCAAAACATTATCTTTCTACTTGAGCCCTTGGTATCAGCTCCTCTTTTTTCTCTCCCTCCTCCACCCTCTCACCTTCATGAATCCTTGATAAATGATGTATTATTAGTATTATTTCATATCGTACACCTTCTGCTGTATCCCTTACCCATGTTTCTGTTGTTCGTGCCCCTGGGGTGTGGGAGGGTTATACATCCATCATCACTACCGGTTCACCTTTTCTCCTCCTTCCCTCCTATGAAGACTTTTCAAGCTCTTGATTGATACTTTAATTTACTTTTTAAGGAAGATGAGCCTCTACTGGCAATGTATCAGAATGTCTCACTGTACTTTTGAAAAGCTCTGGCATTTTACCTCTTTGAAAATCATTAATTTATATATCTGTGTTTCCAAAACTCAAAATGAAAGTAACTACCATTGAGTCGATGCCTACTCATACTGACCCTCTAGTACAGAGTAGAACTGTCCCTGTGAGTTTCTGAGACTTTTAATCTTCATGGGAATAGAAAGCCTTATCTTAGTCCTTGGCAGTGACTGGGGGTTGCAAACTGCTGACCTTGTGCTGTGGTTAGCAGCCCAACTGGCAACCATTACACTACCAAGATCCTTTTTACATCCTTAGGATATTAAATACATTCCTTGTATTTTGGGATATATCTATATATGTTTTTAAAAAGCTAAATTATTAATTTATTTAGATTTTCTTCATTGAGGGCTTGGTATACAAAATTCCCAGTATATAAGAGAATTTTAAAAAGTTTAGAAAAAGGTAATATAGTGGAATTTTCCCACAAGCATTTTAAATCCCCTTCATATCATGCTGGATAAAACTATTTTCTCATTGATTTGTATATTTGGTTGAAATCAGAACAGTCGCAGAATTCTTACATAAATACTTTCTATAGGCTATTTGAAATGAGATATAATAATACATATATAAGCCAAAAATCATAGTAACAAAAATGTCAAAATGTGAGGTGGTTGTTTCTCAGCATCTCCTCCATTCAATCTATATACTTGCACAGATGTTGTCGTCTTTTCTCTAACCTTCCTTCCCCAAAGAATTGTAGGCTTAGAAAGCAAATATGTTGGGAATGATGAGGGCAACAAATGTGCTTGACATACAATGGATGGATGTATGGGTTATAATAAGAGTTGTAAGAGCCCCCAATAAAATGATTTTTAAATGCACCCCCCCTAAAAAAAAGAAAGAAAGAATTGTAAGTTTACATTTTATACGAAGCCAAAAGGGCAGTTTGGGCAGCCTCCAGAGACTTGAATTGCCTTCCTTTAAAATGTTCTTGGAGTTTGGGGAAAACGAGGTCTAAAAAGGCAAGGTCAGGGTTGCAGGCTGGGTAGGGTAAGGGCACTCAACAAACTGCCTGGGACAACCCGTCAGTGAGCAGGTTCATTTGTTGTGATGGGAAAAAACGCCTTGGCACAACTTTACTCACCTTTTATCATACTTGTCATTTTTTCTAGTTTTAAAAATGTCTTCATTATAAACCTACATTCTTTTCTTGAAACTCTGAAAACCAGTCTCCATGATCTAGGGAACCTGACCCCTCTGTTTCAATTGAACCTTTAAAATATTTTTTTTAAAGAACACCCTAACAACACGAAGACAAGCATATTGCTGAGAGAACCTGTCTGCGGGTACCCACTAATTGTCAAGATATGTTGAGACTTGTTTTGTTGCATGTTTAAACTGGAAAAGTTTCAGTGATGGCACTGTCAGGTCAACTTTGGACTGCTAACTCAGGTCAGTGGCTCAATGCACCAGCCTCAGACGAAGATGAATCTCACTGCTATAGGGGACCTGTATGATCTCACCTCCTATATAGATTTGGAACACACTTGAGGCAGTAGGGATGGTTTTTTTACTTTGATTGTATGAACAGATATCCCAATAGCAATATTTTTTACTTGCCCTCATGAGATTATTGTTGTTGCTGTTTGGCTAGAGAAAATAAGTGACTAAATTTGTATCTTACAGGATCTAATTTGTAAAAAAGCCCCAAAATATATGCTTCCAGCTATCAAAGCATTTATTGCCATTTTTCTTCAAATTTGCACCCTTTCTCAGCTATTTCTGTTTAGAGCTCATATAATCACATAAAGTAATGAGTCCTTTAGCATACTTATTTCAAAAAGTATCCAATGTGCTTTGATAATTTAAACAGAATTTAACTATTCTATAAGATCAAAGTAACATAAAAAACTTTGCTAAAATTCTATTGTAAGTAGAAATGAACAGTACTTTGTTTTACAGATGCATTTGGTCACAGGCAAACAGTTAGCTAGCTGGTTAAGAATTTTTAGTCAATAATAGTCTCTAAACCATGCAAATGATCCTGAGATTTATGTACTAGGTTGTCATGGTTCTTTGGATATCACCTTGCTTTTCTCTGGGGACTTGTGTCAAGTGTGTCTTATATCTCATTATTTTATTTATACCTCTTAAAATGAAATATTGTAGAGTCCCAGTATTGACTTAAATTTTTTTCCTGTAAAAATTTTTAGATGGCTGGATGGGTATAAATAAGTCACAAACTCCATTTGTAATATCTCTTATACAGTTACAATTGCTGCCCTGTTAACAAAAAGTAAATGTGAAAAAGAAATTTAAGAAATAAAGATAAATTATCTTTGATAATCCAAGAATTCTGAAACCTTATTATCTGATTCCTTGGGATCTAGACAACCCTGGTGTGAGAAGCAGTTCACGTAGCCTCTGTTTTTGAAATGTTCCAATAAAGTGCTTTTGACCACTGATAGGGAGAAAAATCACAAATACTTATAAAGAAATTTTAGGTACATATTACTTTCAGAATTTTTTCAGGCTTTGTGGATAGCTAACAAATGTTGCTGTACTTCTCAGAATTGAAGTTATTCTTCCAGTATCTTGAATTTCTGTCTTTTCCTCCTCAGAAATTTCAAAACTGTCACAGGCCTCTTGTCATTGTTTCAGTGCAAATGTTGCCTTTGTATAAAACATGTTGAAATTAGGCACCTGACAAAATTCAGATTTTAATTTCCTTGAGACAAGAGGCAAAATAAATGACAAAAGATGGGAGTTTGGGGACTTGTATTCTTTTCTGAAGGTATTACTCTAATGCGGAAATTTGAAAAAAAAATTTTTTCTCCACAAAGGGACAGATTGTAAATATTTTAGGTTTTGTGAGCCAGATTCTACTCCTGGTATATAAAAACAGAAAACAATTCTTATACTTTTTTTGTCCAAAAAAGCTTTTGTACAAAAACAGGCTATGTGCATAGTTTGATGACTCCGGTGCTAATGCATGTTTTAGATGATAATTTCTGCTTGCGAACACGGACCCTCTTTTAAAACAGGTGATTTTGATAGGAATCTCTAATGATGGCTTTTGCTGCCACTGAATAATACACATATCCTGGAAATCCAATGAATGTACCAATTATAATGTTGCTGCTTCTTTATTTACTTATCTAAGACTTCTGACGTACATATCCTACTTTATTCAGGTCCTGAATCAAGGTATTAGTGATTTATTTCTGCTTTAATTATTCATCTCTTTTCAGCCCAATATCCAGGTACTCCAATGCAAACAGCGTTAGCCTTCTTCGACTTATTACCATCCAGTTTGCTCAGAGCAGACTAAGCACTCTCCTAGCCACTAGTACACTTCCTTTTCCTGACGCCATTAGTCCTTGCGCTCTCAGGCTAGTCCCTAAGAGAGCCCTGCTCATTCCCAACAACCATGCTCAGTGCCATCAAATCAATTGTGGCTCACTGTGACCCTATCTGAAGGATAGAACTGCCCCTGTGGGTTTCCAGGACTAACTTTACAGGAGTAGAGAGCTTCATTTTCAAACTGCAGATCAGATGGTTAACAGTCCATTGAGTAAATCACTACTACACTAGAGCTCACCATATTGTTTAGGATCCAACAAATCTAACAACTAAACTTACTCTTCTCTTATTTATGCCACTGACAAACAGATTCAGTGATCTATATTGTTGAGCTGAAATCTGCAAGGTCTGCAGTTCGAAACAACCACTTTCTCTGTGGGAGAAAAACTAGGATTTCTACTCCCATAAATATTTATAGTCTTGGAAACTCATGGGGCAGTTTTACTCTGTCCTATAGGTTTGCTATGAATAGGCATCAACTCAATGGCAGTGAGTTTGAGTTTTTTGAACTCTGAAATAACCACCTGAAAAATAATAGTCTACTCTGAGTGTGTATGTATATTTCTATTTTAAGTGTCCACAAAAATATATTCTTTTGATTAGTTATATATATATTAAGGTGACCAGATTTTAACATTGGTAAAGCGCGACACCATTGATAAAACTCATATCCTGGCAAAATAGCCACATGGCAGCCAAAAACCGTATACCCTAGCTTGTCATGCATTCTTTCCAAAAAACGGGACATTTTTAAAATGCCCCGGGACGCGGGAAAAATTTTTAAAAATTGGGACTGTCCTGCCCAAAGCAGGATGTCTGGTCACCTTAATATATATGTATATACACATGTACGTATATAAAATAGTTTTATATAAAACTATTGTGTATATATAAAATAGTTTTATTGACAAGGAGCCCTGATGAGTGGTTATCAGTTGGGCTGCGATCCAAATGTTGGCATTTCAAAACCAGCAGCAGCTCCTCAGGAGAAAGACAGGGCTTTCTACTCCCATCAACAGTTAGATACTTGGAAACCCACAGGGATTGGTCACTATGAGTCAGCATTGACTCAGTGGCAGTGGGTTTAGAGAGAGCGTTTTTATTGATATACATTTCACCTATCATTCAATGTAACAGTTCAGTCTTATTAAGAAAGTTGTGCAATCCTCACCACAATCAATTGCAGAATAGGCGACCACTTTTATATTAATATATTTCTTAAAGCGTGCTTGAAGATTGAACGCACACATTACCTGCACTTCCATATACCTTAAATTATGTTGTACTGCATTCATATTCTATTACCCCGGGACAGTGAGAAACTTCGTAACAACCTGGGTAGAGATAGAGCTGCCTAGCCAATATGTGGAGACAGTAAATTTAGGCATTACTTTCTCAAAGGAAGATTTGGGGACTGATAGCTTCTAGCTTCATCCCCATCTTTACATCTACAAAGCCTATGTGCTCAAACCTTGCTGACTGAATAAATGAACGCAGATTTTACTTCATTCAACTAGTAACTGAATTTAAAACAACAAGATTACATTCATTTCCTTTCTTTCCTCCATATTTTCCACTACTGGCTTTAAAAATTTTAAGTACCCAATGGTCTTTCTCACTCGTTTTTAAATTACCAGTAACAAGATAGTAAGTTGCCCTTTTAGGGGCAAAGGTTTAACCAAAACTTCCTCTCTGTGTGAAAATTTGACCATCTATTAGCTATCTAGCTATTTTTTTCTTGCTACCCTGTCCTGATAAAGGTAATAGGTCAACTAGTGAATATTAAAATAATAATGAGAAAAAGACGTCACCAAACCTGTGGCCATCAAGTTAATTACTACTCATGGCAACCTTGCAGGTAACAGAAGAGAACTGCCTCCTGAGGAGATTTTCTTGGCCATTAGCTGTACAGAAACAGATGTTCAGGCCTTTTCTTTCATGTTGCCTCTGAGGAGGAACCTTTCCCACTGTCCTAGGACCTTAAGCAGTGTTATTTATGGTACATTGATGCCTAATTGATAAATTTATCTGGAATGGGGCACTGTACGTTAGGAAGCCATATCTTTGGTGATGTTTATAAAGGGGTGTGGCCCCCGAAGGGCTCCTGGAGGCCATGGAGTAGTTCTGAGAGATTAATTCTAAGACACCATGCGGCCCCTGCGTCAGTGCAGCTACCTTACTTGCTGGTGTGAATCTCATCTTGCACTTAAACCATTACTTAGCGCACCAGTGAAGCTCCCAGGTGACTCTATGCACCACTCCGTGGTCTGCTGCAGGAATGATCGAAGAAGTGCCAGGAACAGCTGATACCATACCTTGCTGGCAAGCATTTGTTATTGTCCTTTAGTGTTCTGGGTAGATCAGTGCCCAGAGTTCACTTATGATTTTGCATATTTAGTTGAACATATTAACTCTTCGTGGGCATTCTAGACATAGATGCCCTTTGCTTCCTGTATCTACTAAGAGCGAAAACGCATCGGAAGAACAAAAGCAAAGATTTTTATTGTTACTGTGCATTGATACTGCCTCTTTGTAATCTCAGTGCCTATATTTTTCACAGTAATGGTCCAAGAGTTCTTTCTGTATTTAGCTGTAGCAAGGATAATTCCTCTTTTTTGTGTGCTGGCTGATTTAAGAAAACAGCAGCAACTGTGAAAACTAGTTTCCTGCTGTGGAAAAATGCCGCAGAAACTGTTGTGATGTTGCATGCTGCTTACAAGGGCAGTGCTGTGGGAAAAACTCAAGTGTATGAGTGGTTTTCTCTTTCCAAAAAGGTGAAATATCGATTGATGAAAAACCTCGTTCTGGACCTCTCTCAACTTCCCCAATGGACATAAATGTTGACATAGTTCATGCACTTGAGCACAAAGACTGATGATGGACCACTGAAGATATCAAGAAGTTATCTGGACTGTCTTGGAGCTCGGTTCAGAACATTTAATGGAAGATTTGAGAATGAGAAGGGTTGCTGAGAAATGTGTGCCTCGGGTTCTGACTGGCCAGCAGAAAGCACCGAGTGGACACATGCCCTGCTCTGAAAGAACAGCTAGCTCAGAAGCGATCCATACTTTTTCCGAGGCGACTGGTGACAAGCCACGGCGCTATTCTTATGACCCCTAAAGCAAGCATCAAGTAAGCCAGTGGAAGATGCCATCGTCACCTCACCCATAAAAAGCTTGTCAAGTGAAATCAAAGATCAAGATGATGCTCATTTGTGTTTTTGATCTGAGGGGAATAGTGCATTTGGAGTTCATTCCACCAGGTCAGACTGTTAATCAAGCTTTCCATTTGGAAATTTTGAAAAGATTGCGTAACAATATGCAACAAGAAAGGCCTGATTTGTGACAGACGGGGGACTGGCTTTGCCACCCGCACAATGCACCTGCTCATGCAGTCATCTTAATGCTCCAGTTTTGGGCAAAAAACCAGCTTGCCTTTCTTGTTCCATGCATCTTACTCACCTGTCCTCAGTCCATGAGACTTCTTTTTGTTTCCGTAAATGAAGAGGGTCATGAAAGGACAGCCAATTGACAATGTAGAAGAGGTGGGAAAAAAATGAGGGAGGTGCTATCAGCCATTGTGTTAGACAGGGTTCTCTAGAGAGACAAAACCAGATTGCTAGTAATTATATATATATATATATATATATATATATATTTATAAAGATAGATATAGAACACAGGAAATGAACTGTTAAATTATATACAGATAGATATGTAATACAAGAAAAGAGCAGTTAAATTATAAAGCATTACAAATGGCTCAGTGCAACTCACTCCCATGAGAGAGTTGTGAGACACTGGCAGTCCTTTAAGTCTTGAGGACCGTCAGGTTGTCCTCTGTAGCGAGAGCTAGGCTATATCAGCACAGGCAGCAAACAGCAAGGCAAGTCACCAGCTGTCAGCCCGGTCACCTACCATCATTCCCCAGCTCCAGAGATGTACATTCCAATCATGTATTCTAAAAGGGGCCTCAACTTACAGCGACACAGTTCCAGACTAGGCGTCCCACAGGTAGTATAGCCGGTAAATTGAGTCACAGAACAAGCAAGACAGCTGCACTCTGGTCCAATGATCAAAGAGTGAGAGACAAGAAAGGGGAGGCTCACTGAGCCATTTATCTCTCCGCCCTTCAATTAATCCCACTTGTGTTTATCGGCCAGGCTGGCACAATATTACTATCTGAGCCATCCAAACAGATGAGTTTGGAAAATGTTTCCTAGAAAGTAATATCAGGTTTGACAAATGTATTAAGTGTAATGAAGAGTACATTAAAGGTGGTAAGGTTGTCTTATTAAAAAGAAAAAATTAAATACATAGCTTGGGTAGGGAGAAATTCCATTTTTTGTGGGGGTTATCCCCTTGTACAATGCTCTGTTTAATCAGTCATCAAATGTTCCCACTGATGTTGCATTAATAGATTTTTTTGTTTTGTTTTATGTGTCACTGATCACATTCAATAGGGTGGAGGTAAAAGATGATTATTGTCAGCAGTGAATATTCAGTGGTGATCTTATTTTACTTTTTTAAAGTTTTTTTGCTATATCACTTTATTTATCATTTGTATTATTTTACAAATGGAATTACTTAATTCTTTTATTTATGATTTTTCCTTTGAGATCATATATGTAAGCTTCTCAGCCCTTGATTATATTTTTAAGCAACAGAAAATATCACCTTTTTAAAAATAATTAAAACACAAAATTATAAATCTACCTTCAGTTAATTGTAGAAAAACTGCATTTTCTCTTTAAAAAATTGTAATGTATGAAAAGCAAGAAAATGCTTCAATATGTTTAATTTCATTGTTCAGAGCTACTGCTAGTATGTCTAATTTTCATTCTAGACCTTTATTGCCCTTTGTGTGTATAAACAGAAATAAAGAGGGAGGAATAAAAATACATTTCTATTTTATTTTCATTAGTATTATAAATGTGTGCATACTGTTATGCAATCTTTTTTACATCAATATATCATGAATAGGTTTCCCTGTCAATACATATTCATCAACATAATATTTTAAAACCCAATAGAATTTTTTCAAATGCAAATACATAATTTATTTGACCAATTCACGTTTGTTTGCATTTGTGTTTTTCCTTAATAGTATGAATATATCTTAGTAACTCACAGCAAATAATCATATAGCCAGTTTTAAAAAGTTATTTCAAGGATTTAACATTTATGTAAGTGTCACTGTATAGTATGTTACCATGTTTAGCAACCATGACACAGTGCTGGATAATAAAGAGCTTGTGGGGAACTAAAACACGCAGTTTCTGTTCATGCAAACTATTATAAAAGAAGAGTTGTTTCATGTCTCATTTTTGGAGTGCCTTCATGAATTAGATAGTAAAATACTGAGTAAGAAATAAAGATAGAAGCAGGTGACACTTCCCTAGAACTTATCTCACCATGGCTTTATCATTCCATTTGAGAGACGAAGGTGGTTAAGCTAGCAGTGCCTGTATATGATAAATTCATATGTATATTTGCGTTACAGTTTAGTGATTTGACATCATTAGTATGTATCTAACTAGTAGATCCGAGAATCAATGCCAACTTTAATATCCAAAAATATCACTTTGTTAAACTTAATATGAATCATTTAGTAAAGACAGTAGTGAAAAGTCCTCAGGCAAAATGATTGTTTTGCCTCCACATTGTTGGACCCAAGGTTGGTGCGGAAACTGGAAGTATGCTACTGTTATTGTTAGGCACTCCAACGCACACTGACCTTACACAACAGATGAAACGCTGTGCGCCGTCCTCACGATTGTGCTATTTGAAATCATTGTTGATAGGATAAAAGGTGTGAAAGTTTGAGGACCATATCACCTGTTCACATTTTAATAACATGTCCATATGTGTATTTTGGGAATCTTATCTTCATTCCTTTATTTAACTTCCTGCCATTACTCCCATTCCACCAAGTATCTAGTATAGTCAACAGCAGTGTTTCTCAACCTGTGGGTTGCAACCCCTTTGGGGTGGTCGAAGGACCCTTTCACAGGGGTCACCCAATTCATCATGGTAGCAAAATCACAGTTATGAAGTAGCAAAGAAAATAATTTTATGGAGGGGGGGGTCACCACAACGTGAGGTTCTGTATTAAAGGGTCTCGGCAGTAGGAAGGTTGAGAACCATGGTTGGAATGATGCAAAAGTCTGGCTACTTCATTAGTGTGAAACCTGGAAATACCATAATATTAAATAGGATTTTAATAAGCTTTTATTTACAAAATAATCTTTTACGATGGAAATGTAAAACTTAACTTATAATACTGTTAATTCCAAGTAAAGTAAAATTATGCAAAACTACAATCACATTTATGTTAAAATACTGAGAACCACTTTTCTTCAAAGTTAAAAATCTCTAATAGCGGCATAGTACATAGTTCTCAAACTTATTTGCCCTACTCCCCTCTTTTTAGAGAAAGAAAATTACTAAGTGCCCCCCCCAGTCACTAAACATTCTTATGTTTTTGCTCACTATCTGGGATCAAGTCTAGATTCCTGCGTTTTCAGCTCTCCTGAGTCATTTCCAGTGCCCAAAGGCCAGTATCGTCCATTTTGGGAAACTGGTCTAGTACCAAAACCAAACTCACTGCTTTGGAGTCAGTGATGACTCATAGCCACTCTATAGGACTAAGTAGAACTGCCCCTCTGATTTTCCAAGACGATAACTGTTTATGGAATTGAAAGTCCGTCTATCTCCCTTGGAGCTGCTGGTGAATTTGAACTATGAACCTAGGGGATAGTAGGCCTAGTTGTAACCACTGTGCCATCAGGGCTAGTTTATCATGAGATTCTCTCCCTATTTCTACTCTTACATATACATTATTCATAGATATTTATATAAACTATACATTTATCTATATGAATATATATGTAGATGTAGACATATGTTCACAATCATGGGTGTGAATAGCTAGAAGGAGCATAACAATTATGAGGCAAGCAATATTCTAAATAATTTCATAGTCTCATCTAATTCTAATAACCTAGTAGACACTGTTTTTTTTTTTAAGAATAGGAAACTGACTAGTAGAGTAAGTAACTTTTCCAAACCTAAAAACAAAGTCACAGCTATAGAGTGGATTCCAACTCTTATCAAACCTGCAGGACAGACTTGAACAGTCACAAAGGCTAGAACTGAGTAAAACTGCAGTGGAAGGCTTCTAAGCCTGTCAATATTGACAGAAGTAGACGGCTGCATTTTTCTGCTATGGAACAGCTGGGTGGTTTGAGCCCATGACCTTTTGATTAGTAACCTAGCATTTTAATAACTGTGCCACCAACCTTCCTAATGTCATAAAATAATTAAATGATAGTATTAGGAACTCAAACTGGGGTCTTTTAGTGGTTTATGGTATCAGAGCTAATATTTAGGCTCAGTATATTTTTCTACCTGTCAGAGAGTTTCTGAACTTAAAAGAACATCTGTGATATTTTCTCTCTGATCATTCTGCATTACTCTTCAGATTGACATTTTAAAAACACATTCTTGGCTGTTAAACACTTTTTAAAAACAAAGCAGTTTTTTGTCCTGTGAATTTTTTATAAAGGATGGTTTGTTAGGTAACTTTTTAAAAGGTGAAATGGCATAAAAGTTTAATGTAATTTTGCAATCGTGTTTTTGTAATTTTTTGGTTGCTTTTTGTATTAACTAAGTGATTCTCCCCTCCCCCCAATACTCATTGTGAGTTTTAATACTAAATTTGAAAGGTTATAAGAAAAATCTAGAAAACGTTATGGACAATGATCTTTTTGTTGTTTAATGTCTTACATGGTCTGATGTTCTCATTCTAGAGGATATCATAGCCAATGTACATATATGTACCTTTGTTTTAATCGCTCTGTATCAAACCCAACCCACTTTCGAGTCAGTTCTAACACCACAGGGTCCCTGTAGACCAGAGTAGAACTGCTTCATAGGGTTTCTGAGACTGAATCTTTTACAGAAGCAGATTGCTCTTTTATCCTGCTGAACGGCCGATGGGTTTGTGCCCCTGACCTTTCTGTTTGCGGCCTTGATGCTTAACTTAATATGCCACCAATATTTATCTAGCTAATTCAGTATATTGATTTGAAGATAACTTGTATTCTGTTCATACTACCAAATTCAATAATAGATTTATTATAATAGATAAATTACCTTGTTATCTACTGGAATTCAAGTAAAGTAACAAACACCTTTAGATAAAGAAACTACATAAACATATATAGGTACCTAAAATCTACATAAAGAAAATGAGTCATCAGTTAAAAATAAGTTTACTTAAATTATACCATCTCTCACAATGTCATTCTTCAAGATAATCTATTTTAAGATGCAAAACACACTCCTCTTTCACCAGTAATCAACATTTAAAAATTAACATGAGCCAAACTGTAGACTTAAGTTTTCACTGGCAAAACTTTGATGAGCTGGTCTGTATCTCAAAACTATCTTTCAAAATATATGTTATACAACATAAAGAAAAATGCTAGATCATTTTATTTTTTTTAATTTTTTAAATTTTATTATGGACGCATACAACTCTTATCACAATCTATACATACATCAATTGTATAAAGCACATCTGTACATTTTTTGCCCTAATAATTTTCAAAGCATTTGCTCTCCACTTAAGCCCTTTGCATCAGGTCCTCTTTTTTTCCCCCTCCCTCATGAGCCCTTGATAATTTATAAATTATTATTTTGTTATATCTTTCCCCTGTCCGGCGTCTCCCTTCACTCCCACTAGATCTTTTTTTTTTTTTAAACATTTTATTAGAGGCTCATACAACTCTTAGCACAATCCATACATATACATACATCAATTGTATAAAGCACATCTGTACATCATTATTTGCCCTAATCATTTTCAAAGCATTTGCTCTCCACTTAAGCCCTTTGCATCAGGTCCTCTTTTTTCCCCTCCTTCCCTGTTCCCCCCTCCCCCATGAGTCCTTGATAATCTATAAATTATTATTTTGTCATATCTTTCCCTTTTCCGTCATCTCTCTTTACCCCCACTAGATATTTTATTGTGATTTGTTTAGGCTTAATATTACACGTTTTCTTTGTTTGTTGCCACACCCTTGGGGTGGTAGATATAACTTAAATACCAACTAAGAGTTTGATTTCGTGGTGAGCTGAATGCTTTTAGGTTTAGTGTAACTTAGTCCTTAGGAAACCCAGGACTGATGAACCTATAGAAAACAGCAAGTATAATAAGGGGTACAGTGGTGGAGGTGGGGTAAAAGGGAGAGGATAATCAAGGAGTCCGTGTAGAAAAAGATTGTTTGGAAATAGGTATAACAATTGTACAATTTTACTTGATGTGATTGAAATACGATATAGGGTTTAAATCCCAACTAATGAAAAAAACAAAACTTAGTTCAAGGTACGTATGAATTAATTGTTTTATGAGAATGGAATAAGATGGCATTTGATTGTTTCTGATAATAGAAGCACTACTTTTTAAGACAGGCTTCTAAATTATGAATGTATCAGATTTACTTATTAATGCAATGTTTTATCATTTCAAGTTTCCAATACGCATGAAATCTATGTCACTTAAGTCTAACTTGGGAGTAATATTTTCTTCCCCAGTGCTAAATGTTTCCATATGCATTTTGAAAGCATTCTAAAACACATTGATTTGTTTGGGAAATATATATATTTATTCTTTATGATTTCTGTTAAATAATCTGGCCAATGTATATGCAGTTGAAAATGTTACCATTTTAATAAAAGTGGCATAGATGATAAACATGAGAGACAGCTGGAATGAATGCTTCCTCTAGACTTCTTTGCAAACCTAGGGATTGGTTCTTTCCCACTAAGCTGGCCAAGAATCTCATAATATCCTGTGCTCCTTGCAAGTATGATATTCTCATTGTGATTGTATTCTGTTGCCTTGTACTTAAAAATAGATCAGATGAAGCTATTTTAGAAGATGAAAGGTCACTGTTGTCTTCATTTTAGATTTACAGTTTTAGGGGAATAGGTCAATCAGACTACCCTTTTATAATATAAGAATAGATGGAAGGAGATTGGGATTATTGTTAATCACGTCAAGTTTAGTGTCAGAGCCTTTGACGAATGTCATTGGTGATAAGATCTATAGATGTTACTCCAACCACACAAAATAAGCTCACTGACATCAATTCGATTCTGGATACAGTGTCCCTATAGGGTAATGTAGAATTGCTCTTTTGGGTGTCCAAGACTGTAACTTTTCAGGAGTAAAAATCCTCATATTTCTCCCATAGACACCTTACTGTCTTCACAGGGTACTTCCTCCAGAGCAGCGTTCTCAACTTGGGGGTCGAATGACCCTTTCATAGGCGTCCCCTGATCCGTAGCAGTAGCAAAATTACAGTAACGAAGTAACAACGAACATAATGTTATGATTGGGGGATCGCCACAACATGAGGAGCTGTATGAAAGAGTTGCCCCATGAGGAAGGTTGAGAAGCGCTGCTCCAGAGGCTTCTTTACCTTAATAGCAACCCAGAGGAGTGCTTTAATTATTTCTTGTAGCAGAGTCTGCTGTAAGGAGGAAGTAAGCCATCATTCTCCTAGCTACTCATGATCATTTACAAATTATTACTACCATATATTCATATAAAAATCATTTTGAGCCACTCGCCTGAAAAGTTTTGGCCAATGGGATTATTGTAAAGATGACTCAGAAAAGGAGAAACCCAGAATATGAGGAGGCAAATAAGAAAGTCTATCCTGTGCCATTGAGTTGATTCTGATTTTGAACGATCTTATAGAACTGTGTAGTAGAGCTGTGTAGTAGTTTCAGGACTATAATCGTGAAACCAGACAGTTACATCTTTCAACCATGGATCAGCTGGTAGGTTTGAACCTGCAACCTTGGGTTGGGAGATGACCACTTCACCAGTGTGCCATGACGACTGATGAATGGAACTCTAGTGTATACTTGAATAAGCTAGGACTTTTATAGTTAGTCTCTGTATATGTAGATAGAGAGAGGTGGGGTAGGCTGGTAGTGTTGTGGAATAAGCTCTAGGAACTAATAGCATGGTCAGTGGATCAAACCCACCAACCGCCCTGTGGGAGAGATGTGAGGCTGTTCTTCCCCATAATGATTACAGTCTGAAAAATACTATACAGAGTTGCTATGAGTCAGCATCTACTTTATGGTACTGTGTGGTTTATATATATGAGGTGACTTTAAAGAATTCATTTAAATAGGATAAAAATATGATGAAATTTGTCCATGAATGTTTAAAGCCCCTTTTGTGTAGGTAGGTAAGCTGTTCAATAGATAGATCTTTAAATTGGATGCACAAGTAAAACCTGATTTTACTCTGCTTAAAACCAAAATATGGGTCTGAGATTCTTCTTTGCTTCCATATCTGACTTTCATTCCATAGTCCATCTTACATAAAATACTAGATGGGCTAAGAAAAACATTAAAAATTGTTTGAAAGGACTGTAGCATCAAGCTATTTGAATTTTTTTCATCTGTAACTATTTCTGTATGTATATCTAAAATACAAAAAATTGATTATAAAATAACCACAATATTATCATCACACTTTAAAAAGATATATAATAACAGACTGGTCCTTGTACAATGACAGATACATAGACTAATGAAATAGAACTTAGCAGCCAGAGGCAAATCCAACTATAGCTAAAGCTGATCTTCAACAAGGGGCAAAATCAATTCAATTGGGAAACACAGTCTCTTTAATAAATAGGGCTGGTAAAATTGGATGTTTATCTGTAGAAAAAAGAAACAGGACCCACATCTCACATAATAAACAAAAACTAAGAATTGATAAAAAAAACTAAATACAATCTAATATAAAATGTTCATGGATTTTTTTTAAGTTCATGGAATAAAAAAATAAGGAGAAGGATAACTTACCATATATACTCGAATATAAACCGACCTGAGTATAAGCTGAGGTACCTAATTATTAGCTGGAAAACCAGAAAACCTGACTGACTCGAGTATAAGCCTAGGGTGGGAAATGCAGAAGCTGTTGGTGAGTTTCAATAATCAAAACAAATGAAAATAAAATTACTAAAAATGGAGACATCAGTGGGGTAATGTATTTAAATATTTATTTTTAATAAAAAACATCAATAAAAGGACAAGTCATTTAGTAAACCAGCACAGTAAGTGGAAAATAGGTTCAACCAAAACAATAAGGTATCAACAATTATACTTTAAGAGTACTATTTCCTGAGCTCAATCCACAACCAAATGTAAAGAGTTAAAGTCCTTCAAAACTGGATTCCTCATCATCATCCGTATCCCAGTGCAGAGCTTCAGCTGGTGTGAGGTCATCATAGACGCTGTCCTCACTGAGATCGCCGTCATCACCATCACTGCTGTCATTTTCATACAAAGCGCAGTCTTCACTGCCATCCATCGCATTACTAATACTACATTTCTGGAAGGCACGTCACACCATGTCTTCTGGAATGTCTTCCCATGCATCTCGAACCCACTTTGCTATTAACACTGTGTCATGCTTCATGAGATTTCTTCCTTTTTGTTAGTCCGGCTTGACCAGATGACATCCATTCATGCCACATCCTTCGCACACGGGCTTTAAAAGGCTTATTCAAAAATACATCCAGAGGTTGCAGTACAGATGTAAGCCCACCTGGGATAACAGCTAAAGTAACTTTACAGGATTTTGCCAATTTTTTATGTCATCCACTAGGTGGGCTGTGAACATATCCCAAACAAGTAACGACGGCTTTTCTTTAAGGCTGTTCCTGGTCGCCGGTTCCAATTTCTTCCAGCCAATTTTTGGTCCATCTTCATCCATCCAGCCTTTAATATGTGCCCGCACCAGTTAATTCTTGGTGGGAAATTGATCTTTTTAGGCAAGGTCTTGCTTTTAAAAATAATGACAGGACGCAGCTTAGTTCCATTAGCCAAACATGATAGAACAACTGTAAAGTGTTTTTTTTCCATTTCCTGTGGTTTTGAGAAAAATGTTTTTTTCTCCTAAACTTGCCACAGTTCTGTTGCTTGGAAGATCAAAAGTCATGGCAGTTTCATCCACATTCCCAATATCTGCCAGGCCATACTTATAAATCCTTCTTTGTTTTATAATAAATGACAAGAATGACATAATTTTTTTTCTTCAAGGTCTTATGGCTATTTCTGGGAAATCTTGATTCTTTGTCTCAAACATAGGCCAATCCTATTCATAAATAGGGCACACCACCCTGCTGATGCAGCAAATTTTTTAATGCTTGGTGCTTTATATTTGTCATCCTTAGCCATTTGTAGAGCACGTATGCGGATTCCCATGCATGTTATGCAGTAACCATTTTGATGACACTCCATAACCCATTTATGCAATTCACTCTCTAGAGCCCCATAAAAAGACGTTAAATCATGACCAGCTTTTTTAGCTTTTGCAATCTGTTCCAGGGCAGCCTTCATTTTCCGTCACTCCCTCACTTGTTTTTCATCAACACAGAATTCCCTACTTGCAATACTGTTATTGCTCTCTTCTGCTCTTGACACAGCCTTCATTTTGAAACCAACCTCATATGACCATCGTTTTTATTTTGGTTCAAGAGTATCCATTTCTAATAGGATTGAAAAAACAAGATTTTGAAAAAGAACTTTCATGGTAATGCCGCCCTTCCCCCCCTGTGATGTGTTAGCCAGGAGGAGTGGGGGAGTCTGTGCAGGCAGGGGATGCTGAATGTGAATTAACACAGAGACCAGAGGAGAGAAGGAGTGCAGCCACAGACACATCCTTACCAGTTCAGCTGCCAGTGTAAGTGAATCATTACGGGTGCTTCTGCGAATTGGAGCCGTCCACGTCATAGGACTGCTCTGATTGGTTAGATGGAAGTAAACAAACATTCAAAGCCCTGCAGTGTCAGCGGGGCTTTGAATGAACAGCGGAGAAATGACAATCACCCGCAACATAATGGGCAAGATGTTACACCTCGCTGGGGTACCACTGACCCATGTATAAGCCGAACCCCAGGTTTCCAGCACATTTTTTGTGCTGAAAAACTCGGCGTATACACAAGTATATAAAGTAAATGTATTAGCAAGCATAACTAAAAGTACACCAACAATTTGCCAATAAAAAATGAGACCTTAAAAATTAAATACCAAGAAACAAAATATTTCACTGAAAGAGTAAAAGTAGGTCCTATCAACTGGGAAACTAAAATATTTATTTGGCTATAACAATCTGACATGGGTTTTATCTTTAAAATATATAGGATACTTCAATTCCTTAGCAAAAAGAAAGACATATAATCCCATTTTGAAATGAGCAAAGGGTATAAATAATTTACCAGTGTAGGCATTCAGGTAACTACCAACCACATGAGGAAATGCAGCATTACTTAACAATAGCAAAGAGATGGAAACAACTCAAGTGCCCATCAAAAGATGTATGAATAAAGTGGTACATAGAATATGTCCCCTCCTCAAGTGGACCCCCCCCCAAAGCTATTTATTTAAAATTTTTAACAAAACAACCTTATGACCTTGAAAGTACTCTCCATTACACTTAATGCATTTGTCAAATCTGCAACTGCATTCTTGGAAACATTTTTCAAACCCATCCGTTCAGATGGCTGACAGCACACCTCATTTGTTTCTTCACACCATCAAATCGCTGACCTTTCATGTTCCTCTGCATTTGTGGAAACAAAAAGAAGTGGCATGGAATGAGGTCAGATGAGTAAGGTTTATGGGACAATAGAGGCATGTTGTTTTTTGTTAAAAGCTGGCACACTGAGTTTAGCTGTGTGTGTACGTGCATCATTGTGGCAAAACCAGTCACCATCTGCCACCAATCAGGCCCATTTTTGTCACACACTATTACACAATCTTTTCAGAACTTGTAAATAGAAAGTTTGATTAACAGTTTGACCTGCTGAAACAAACTCCAAATGTACTACAAGTCAACATTTTCATCCACTTGGGAAGTTGATGGCCACCCAGAACAAGGTTTGTTATTAATTGACATTTCACCTTTTTTTGGAGCAAGAAAACCACTCATACACTTGAGTGTTTTCCCATAGCTACTGTTATAAGCTTATAACACAGTTATAAGCTGTGTTCAACATCACAACAGTTCCTGCGGCATTTTTCCCAAACAGGAAACAAAATTTCATAGCCACTTACTGTGCTCTTAAATTGCCTATCACAAAACTCTAGCTTCTAGCAAACCTGTTTTCATGAAAAAATTCAGAGAGAACCTTCCCAGGCGACGCCACTTGATGCACTATTTCAGAGCGAGTTGCTTGATGCACGCCTCACAGTAAAACAGCTCTGTTCCAACTAGCGAAATTCTGGGTTATTTTTGTATGCCCTTGTATATCCAATGGAATACTATGCAACAATAAAAAAAATAACAAAACATTTTACAACATGGAAACATTTGGGAACGTTATGCTTAGTGAAGTAAGTCTATCCAAAATAGCAAATATTGTATGATGCTAGTATTATAAAAGAAATAGATGTTTACAGGCACAAACTCATTCTTTTTTTTAATTCTATTTTTTTTTATTGTCACAAACTCATTCTTCATTGATTACCACAGTATAGATGAGGAATGGATGAACAGTCACTAACTAGACAAGACACATGGCAATGATGAAGGGAAAGATAGTATGCAATGTAGAGTAAGTAAGCATAACATACTAACGCACAGTAAGACACGGAGAGTAATGGAAGAAGAAGGTCAACTGTGATCATTATTACAACATAGACAATTCTGCAATGATATTAACAAACCATAATTGACAAATGGATAATATTCTAAAAAATGTGGAGGGTATAAGGGAGCACATCCACCTGCAAATGCAAGTTTCTGGACATTTCTGCATACATTGTTTTAAGTGCTACTTGTAAGCACACAAACAACAAAGTCATAGTTACTTCTCAGACATAACCAAATACCTTATGGGATAAAGTTTCTAAACTTCAAGGGCAAAGGACTATAAACTCAGAACATCTATATAAATTGGCTCAATATAGTTCATAAAGACAATATTCTGTATTTTAGTTAGGTGAGTTGGTGAGTAGGACTTAAAAGTTTGTGAATTGCCATCTCCCAATTAGAGCAAAGGAGGGTAAGAAAACCAAACATTCAAGGCAGCAATTAGTCCAAAGGACTAATGAAATGAACCACAGTGTATACATCCCTGAGACCATAAGAACTGGGCGGTGCCCACCTATCACTACCCATCCATCCTGAGTAGGATCACAACAAAGGTTCGAGAGAGAAAAATATAAAACAAAACACCAAGTCTTACTGGTCTGACATTGACTGTAGGAACCCCCAAGAGTCCGGCCCTAAGACACCTTTCTTAATACTGAAACCATTTATGGAGAAAACCTTTTAGCCAAACAATGGACAGGCACATAAGTTAATCTACACTATGAACATATTCTTTAGGGATCATTTGTTTGCAAGGGTTAGAATCTGCTTCAGCTTACTTGGATGCATAATCAATGGTTATGGAACCAGTAGTGAAGATTTTAAGTGAAGTACTGCATTGGGAAAACCTGTTGCATAAGACCTCTTGAAAGAGAAAAGATGCCACTTCAAGGGATATCTAAACTAAAGGATGCTATTTTCAATCACCTTATATGTACAGAAAAGTGGTCAATGAATAAGGAAGACTAGAGGAAAATTGGTATCTTTCGATTGCAGAGCTGGTAAAAAATAATAAATGTATTATGAGTGCCAAAAGAACAAACAAATCTGGCTAGGAAGAAATACAACCAGAATGCTCTTAAGAGGTGAAGATGGTGAAACTTCATCTCATTTACTTTTCAAATGTTATAAGGAAGAACTAGTTCCTAGAGAAGGGAATCACACTTAGTAACATGGAGGGTCAGAGGAAATAGTGCAAGACCCTCAGCAAGATAGACCACATGGCTACAACAATGAGATCAAGCATAGGAATGAGAGCATGGTGCAGTGTTTGTTCTGTTGGACTCATAAGTGGCTATGAGTCAGAACGGAAGGTTCTATTAGTGAAGACATTTAACAAAAACCAACACAGATCTGGCCTGTCTGCTCTGAATTTAACTGGCCCTGTAGATCCCTTCTGAAGACA
The DNA here is from genome assembly GCF_050624435.1 of Tenrec ecaudatus. NCBI lineage: Eukaryota > Metazoa > Chordata > Mammalia > Afrosoricida > Tenrecidae > Tenrec > Tenrec ecaudatus. The sequence goes on along the minus strand of NC_134542.1, from coordinate 92,856,770 downwards.
TGACTTTGATCAGACCTTTATTTTGAAGGCATCCTAATGAGTGTATTATAGCGAGATCTATTCTGCAGCCACCCACCAATCACAGAGAAATATTTAATCACGTTTTGTTGGAAACCTGTGGATGCATGAATAGAAACCCTGGTAGCAGTATTTTTTAACTTATCTTCATATACAGGTCTTATTTAGATACTGATTCCAAGTACATAAATATATACGTAAGATAAGTTGACATAAGCAAAGTTATTTGACAAACTAACACAGGATAATTAAGGGGTATGCTTATTTAATTAGGTATGTATTTATTAACCAATCACTTACTATACTTCAGAAGAAAGGTTACAGATGTTAGCTTCCCATTTAATAATCTGAGCATAGTGTTCCGTGACATTGGTTGCATTCACTATAATATGTCAGTATTGTGTCCATTTCTACCCATTCCTTTCTTACAGATTTTCTACCTCTTCTTGCCTTCTCACTTTGTGTTTTTTGGGCAATTCTCCTGTTACTCTCATTAACTGTCTTAAGGAACTCATTCCTCTGCTTCCATAACCATTGATTATGGATCCAAGTAAGTGAAATGAAATTCTTAGCAGTTTGATGATAAAAGTTCATGTTGCAATTCTTCCCTCTTTTTATTATCTGAACTACTTTTATCAAGAGCAGCTCTTCCATGTTAATTATTTGGTCTCTTCAAAATAAAGTTGATAATTTTGTAATTCTTATACAAGAAGATAATACATGCTTTTTAAAGAAAATTTGGAAGATAAATATGGAAATAAATGTAAATGCCATCAGTCTTAAAATGTGTGTATAAGTTAGTTGTTTTTTTGCAGTCAAAACAAATTACTGATATATGTACAGATGTGCTTGCATATCACCCTTTCATTTAATATAAGGATTTTCCTTTGTCATTATTATTTCTATTATTTGTGCTTTCATAATTTGTCATTTTGTTTATTGCCTTATTTATTTACCCTTTCCTTGTTTTGAACCATTTCAGTTATTTCCAAGCTACATTTTTAGAAGTTAATCTACACTATGAAAATATTCTTTAGGGATCATTTGTTTGCAAGGGATAGAATCTGCTTCAACTTAAAGTAATTTATTAGATGTCTACAAAAGTATTTCAAGAGCTAGAAGTAAAGCTGGGTTTTATGTGGAACTAGAAAATCATTAGAATTCTCTTAAGAATCACATTCTTCACTCAGCTTTCATTCTCTGTGAGCAATCAGTAATTCTCCCTGCCTCTCCTCTTCATATTGAGTTGCTTTGTTCTTCTTGCTGATGGGTCTAATATAGTCATTCTAACTTTATGCCACTTCCTCTTGTTCTGAATCCTAATTCCTGGGAGAGTAGGAAATCTATTTGGCTTAAACCAACCAATGGATTGGCTCCCCCTGGTGTTGGACTACATTCCTGGCCACAACAGGTATTCTGGCCCTGGGATGGGTCAGACATGGGAAAATGTAACTGATAAAAGACTGTGAGGCACAAAAGGAAGGTTTGTCTTGTAGCGAGCGCAGATGGCTTGTGTTCTGTATATTCTCAAGCTGTTAAAATTTGCTTCTTGTTGTGTACTGTCAAGTTGGTTCTGACTCGTTGCACCACTATATGACAGAGTAGAGCTGCCCCACAGGGTTTCCTTACTAATCCTTGTGGGAGCAAGTCTCCAAGTCTTTCCTCACGTCTGAGCATCTAGTGGCTTCAAACAACCCACTTTTGATTAGCAGCCATTCGCCTAACCAATACATCTCCAAGGCTTCTCTATAATTGACTTATGTGAAATTAAAATTTATATACTATAATATCTTGTAAAAATACACTTGGAAATTATCATAAAGGTATGAAATGCTGATGTTTATTTAGATAGATATAGATACCTATATCAAATAGAGACAAAAAATTTGAGGGATTTCAAAAAGTTCTTGTGGAAATTCTGTATCTTCACTTTCTACTTTTACACAAACTTTTTGAAATCTCAATATGTATATCGATAAATATAAACCAAAACCAAACACACTGCCAAAGAGTCAATTCTGATTCCTGGTGACTCTATAGGACAGATAACCTCCCTGTGAGTTTCTGAGACTGAACTGTTTTGGGGAATAGAAAGCTTGTCTTTTTCATACATAGTGACTGTTGGTTTTGAACTGCTGACCTTGTGGTTAGCAGCCCAATGCGTAATACATGCCATAACCAGAGTTCATATATGAATAACAGCTCTAAATGAAGATTTAAATAAAAGGAGACTGGTCAGAACTATTGTTATGAATTATTTTAACAATCAAGACCAATAAGTGATCGGACTTATCTTTATATGTATAATTTTTTAATTGCAAAAGTAAAATTAATGTTCCCAACATTGATATAAATACATTTAAAAATCCATTTGTAATGTTATCCTGTTTTTCATTCAGTCCGTATTTAATTGTATTAACAGTCAAAATGGCTAGTATGCAAAACTGGGGAAGAGTCAAGAGTAAATAGCCAACATAGTCAATTTTAAATAACATGTATATGGTTATTTCCTTAATTTACCGCAGAAGTATGACCTTAGAAATTGTTATCCTCATCACCCTGTTCTGGTTTGGAAAACATCACATCGTTTAAATGATTGATGATTAACCGTCATCACCTGTTCAAACCAGTTTGAAACTCATGGCGCTTGATTTTTTTTTGGCAGAGTGATAAAGGTGCTCCTGTCTTCCTGCTTTGTACTGCAGCTTCGTGTGAGCCTTAAAATAGGCTGCATGTCGCTTGGGCGTATGATTGGTAGTCCATTGCTCAGGATCGGCTGTGTGATGAGATAGTGAGAAACAACCACAAAGCCTCAGTGGTTTAAAGCAAGCCAGGTTTATTTCTTCCTCCCCTTGCATATCCATCATGGTCAGCAGCATCTCTTCTCATAATAGTCATTGAAGGACTTAATGAAGCAGCCGCCATCTCAATCACTGCTATTTACCATGTGGAAAGGGAAAGAAAAAGTAAAAAAGGTCTTGGAGGTCTCAAATCTGTACTTAGGTGTTATAGCAAGAAATCACACAGACCATCTAGAGGGTAAAAACCACCTACTAATGATCTGTACTGATGACTAACTGAGCCCTGCTGGCACAGTGGTTAAATACTTGCCTTATAACCAAAAGATTGGTCAAACTCACCAGCCACTCCAAGAGAGAAAGATGTGGCAGTGTCTAAATCTTATGGAACAGCCCTACTCTGTCCTACAAGGTTGCTCTGAGGCAAAATCAACTCAATAGCAATGCATTCTAGTTTGGCTAGTGACTAGCACTATTACTGGACTACTCACAGATGTCTTCATTCATCCACTGACTCATTTCTTTGTGCATTTATCAAATATTTATTGAATGGCTACTACATGCCAGTCATGATACTAGCAGTAGAAAGATAAGGTGAATAGAGCATCCACCCCTTCACTCTAGGGTCTCATGGTTGAGTAGGGGCAAAAGTAAGTGATGCTATTCAATGTTGGCAAACTATTTGCCACAGGCAAAGACCACTCTCTTTTTACGTGAGCCTTAAGCTTAAAGATGTTTAATTTTTAAATACTTTTTTAAGTGTTAAAGGGCAAACAAAGGATAATGTACAACAGGCTCACAAAGCTTAAAAATAATTATTATCTTTGTGTGTGTTCATTTTTACCATCAAATATATTTACTTAAATAATGTCTGATTGAGATGCGTGCTACACAGATTGGAAAAAAACAACCCCACACCTAACCTTCCAAGACATGTTTAAAGAAAACTAATATTTAATGTTGTCAGTTCACCTGACTTGTCTCAGGAGTAGGCACCTTGATTGATGTTTCCTAACTTTTTCTCTTCATTTTGACTATTCACTAAAATACATTTCCAGGTCAACATAAAGTTTTAAAACAAAATTTAAATGATAAAAAATTTTTAAATGATAAATGTCTGAAGTTATTCTTTGCCACTGAAGCCAATTTGCATATATAAAATGCTGGCCTGAATGTTCCACAAAATTATTAATAGTTTGCGTCTCTCTCTTCCAATCTCCAAGCTACTGCCCTTACATTGTCAATACATTGGTCGCGTTTGGTTTTACCCAGCCTCATTCAGCCAGTCTTACATCAGTGATTTTCAAATGCTTTAGAAAATGACAGTAGTGTTGGCTATTCTTGAGGTGGGGTGGCTTTTCTTGTTTTCTGCACTCTTCAGTTACAAGTTTGGAACCTGATATCATACTAATTTCTATAGTGAATGCTTATTGTTAAAACGTTATAACTTTTTCCTATTTTATACAAGAAAAAAATTGGAAATAGAAATTTATGGTAATATGACTAGCATTTTGCTACATATAGTACTGCTTAAAATGATTGGGCAGTTTATCCCCATTTTAAAAATTTTCGGATATTCTGGTACCAAATAAATTCCAATCCTGCTGTTTTACTAATCTGTGTACCTACTAAGTATAAAAATGAATCAAAATTATTTTAGGCAGAATATTTAAAATAAAACTTATAAATAAAATATTATGTATGATTGCAATTATATAAAAATACAACTGTGTAAAATATTTTTAAATATTAGCAGGTAATTTATTGAACTGGCTGTGTGGTTGTATGAAAATGCTATGATTTGGACACCTTCTCGTTTTCTTTTAGGTTTTTATTTTTCTGTAGTATGGTTGCCACTTTTATAAGTATTTTTAAAAATTAAATAAAGATTAAATATAGAAAAATCTATGCTGCTTCTAAATGTGGAAAGTGTTTTAAGCATTCTTACATTAAATATAAAGATACAGTTCATGTATTTAAAAGACTACATTCTTTAGAGCATATTTTCAGCATAAAAAGTAGCACAGTGTCAGGGTACTAGACTGCAAAATCATTTTCATATAAAGGGTTAAATATTGCCATGTTTATTGTCATCTCCAACTACTCTGCATCCCACCACCCACTCACAAAACTCCTTTAGTGAAAAGGTGAGGTTCTTTCTTGCCTTTTTTTTTTTTTTTTAGTTGCTTAACTCTCGCTCTTACCCTAGTTCCTCTCATGCAGTAAAATAATACTGAGTGAATAAATAACACAGAAGGGAGCTATGCAATTAACTGCAATCACTTATGTGTTGATATTTTCCATGTAACTTACTTACATTCCCCATTCTCTTACTTCATCTCATTTGGTTTATATTGCAAACCTGATTTGATTGTGAAACTTATTACAAGGATCAAAGATGCCTTGACCTATTTAATACAGAATGTAGTAATTTGGAGTCAAGCAAGACCAACTTTGTTAAAGCATTATCTCCCTTTTCGTCAAATAAAAACACCCAAGTTATAATAAAGAATTACAGTGCAGTAAATCGGGCAAGGAGCTCTGGAGTGGGGCCAAGGGTTAAAATGCTCCCTGCTAATTTAAAGATTGAAGGTCTAACTCCACGCTGACTTGCCTTAGAAGAAAGACCTCAGTAATCTGCTGCAGCCCCCAAAATCAGCCATCAGAAACGCTACAGATGATCGCTGTTGTACACCGAGCTGACCTACTTCCCTACTGCTTGTTTTGCTGCTGGTGTATTTTTTTCAAAGGTTGCAGTGAGGTAGTAGGATCATTCCATATACGATAGGCGTTTTTACACATCTTAGACTTGGTGCTTTGAACAATCCAAAGTAGCAGCCAGTCAGAAGGCTTCCCAGATGGCCCTCAGCACACTTGTGCATTGTGCCGACACTATACAAGGTGATAATACAATATTAAGAACTTCTAGATTAAAAAATCATACTTAACTATTTTTAGTTTATTGGTTTTGTTTTAGGAATAAATAATGACTTTAAATATTGAGAAATGTTTGCTCTAAAGTGCTTTTATGAAAGGATTGTGTGCATGTATTATTTTTCAGTTTAACCATTAAGTCCTGCTTGATTGAATGCTGGCAAGCATAATTTCTATGTTAAAAATAAATATTAAAAAGTGGACTAAAAGGCAGTTTCTTCAAATTTATATTGTGAGTACTGATAACTTTATAATCTTATAACACATTTCATCCAAATAAGAAATAGAACATCCTAATCATGAACCGATATGCTACCCTGCTCTAACCCAAATTGTTCCTTTTGCATCAATAGTTTACATTGTTTTTTAAAAACACAAATGATCCTGTACTATTTCACTGCAAGAGACTTTTTCCACTAGATAAAAATTTCAAACAATTGAAAACCTGGTGTAGAAATACTCTAAAGTCTCCCATGTAATACTTAGTACAGATTTATGTTGTCTATAAAATACATTGGACTTGAAGTCAAATGCCAAGACTGTTGCTGTTTTACCACTAACATTGGGAAAATCACCTAGCAGTTTCCATGCTTCTATTGTCATATAAAGATGCCACCAACCCTGTCCTTTAAGTCGAACTAGAAGATTATTGGTACATTAAAAATTTTTTAATCTGGTAGAATTTAAAATATGCTGCCCCTTATCAACATGCTTAGTCAGGTTATTAAAATATAGTGCCAAAATATAGCATGTCTATATTAGATCACAAAATGGTATATCTTTATCTACATTTATGTAGCTAGCTTTACCTATGTTTAGCTACATCTTTGAATAACTGCCCACCCACTGAGACTCATGACTAGCCAGTTGACACATAATTTTAACTATCATACATCAGCCAGCATTACACTCATCTTGCATGTATCTCAGTGTTTGTTACTGTCAAGTATATGTTATAAATGTGCAAAATAGTCAGGATTTTTTTGCTATTCATGCAAATGTCAGATAAGAAGACACTAAGTGAGGAGGGAGTGCCTTCCAAAAGCAAGTGCATATAAAAGAGATACTTCATTTTCATGGCCATTGAAGATATAAAAGACTTTGAATAAATCTAAGGTGATATCTTCCTCAGTTTTCTGCATGCTAAAACATAGTTAAATTCTCAGCATTATTATCTTGATTTTCAGTGGCAATTTCTACTTATGAAAAGTATTTTGTCTCAAAAATAAAATCATATTTTTACAGGGTTTTTTTTTAAGATCAAATCATTCATCTTCAATATGTGATTATTTTGTACCACTCAGTGTGATATGAGCTTAGTTTATTTTTGCTCCTCATTTTTGAAAATTTCTTGACTAAAAAAATTCATCACTACCATGAATTCTTGGAATAAAACCATTATGTAAATACAGGGTAAGTTGTTATTTATAGAATATTTTTATTTTATTTTAGTGGTGGCTGACATTTTCTCAGGTCTTTTTTTCCTCCATTCTTAAGTAATTCACTCTCCCTACTCCCAGCTTATATTTTCTTGATCACATCATTTGCATATTTATTTGATAGAAAATTGGCTCTGTTAACAAATTGACAGTATTGTTAAAGGATCATGTTAAATGTTTTGATATCCCTTCCATCCTTCCATAATATTGAAGATTAGAAAAATAATTAATCAGTTCTTTCATTTCACCACTTCAGTGTGAGGCACTAAAATAATGTTTACCTGTAATGATTTTTGCATCTTGTGAAATATTTTGCTAATAACTTCCATTTTATTTGGTTGATGAGGAGTGGGCATGGAATTAAGAAGAGAACATACAGAAGGGAGATATTATTTTAGAAGAGTGACAACAACTTCTGTTGTACCAGTGGCGTGTGATAGAGCAGTCCAAGGAAAGCCAGGAACCAACTTTGACTTAGGCTAATAAGTGGTGACAGAGGAAGAGCTCAGCAAAGACAGCCATTGCCAGCATGCTGGTTACTTTAGAGAGGGAAGGATACAGTCAACAGTTCAGGTAGACTGACCCAGAGATATTGTCTTTATCTTCATCATCATCACTAGTAGCAGTTACCCTTGGTTATTTATGGCAGAGAGGCTATTAGAAATGTCATATTTTGAGTAATATTGTTTTCTAAAATTCAGTCCAAGGGAAACTTTATTCTTGTGTGACATCAGTCTCTACACAATTCTTGGGCATCAGAACAATTGCTGTTATCCATGGCTCTTAAGAGCTTTTCTGCTCTTGTTATAAGAAGCCCCCAAATTTTCTTCTTAAAGGTGGCCATGAAACCATCCATGTTAGGATGTGAAAAGCATAAATGAACACTTAAAAGTACCGTTTTAAGGACTGTCCCGTAACACCGTCACTTATCTCCTTCTCACTGTTTAGGGCCTTGGGCGTAGAAGTAGACCAAGAAGGAATTTTCGTTGATATTTTGAGATAATGTTTTCCTCACAAAGCTTTAGAGTTTTTGTCTTTGCAAAGTAGCATGATTAATGTTAATGTTCTAAAAATCTAATTTAACATTTTGGAAAAAAGACAAAATAATTCATGAATGCCAGCCACCAGCCACGTAGATAGCAGTATTTGAGTCAATAGGTGTGGAATCTACTAGTCAGGAGAGGTAAGTGACCTGACGGAGGTTTCATTGTGCGTTTCAAAGACTGATTTAAGCCCAGGTCGGTCTAATCCCCAAGCCAGTGTGTTTTCCACCACGTCATTACTGCCTCTAAAGCACGGATGGCATAGGAGGTTAAACATTAGACAGTCACTAGTTGCCCTGCAGGAGAAAGGGAAGACTTTCAGCTGCTTGTAAAGATGTGCAGCCTCAAAAATGCCATTTAATGGATTAATTCCGTTCTGTGGTGTGGCTGCAAGTTGTAATCGACAGAAGAGGAATTGGATATTTTTTGTTTGTGCTACCTTGACAGAAGGCTAAACAAATCGTTGTAAGTAATTATTGGAAACTGTCCTTGTGTACAGTGAAGTTGATTCTAATTCATACTCTGTAGGACAGTACAGCTCCCTTGGGCTCCCTGGGCCTGACCTTTGCACATTGCTGGGTCTTTTCTTCCTCTGAGCAGCTGGTAGGTATGAACAGCTGACCTTTGGGTTAGCAGCAGAGTTCTTAACCATTGAGCCACCAGCCGTCCGTGGAAGTTAAATCGCCCTGCTGTGGAGTCTGTGCTGGCTCATAGCAACCCTGTCGGACAGAGTAGAACTGCTCTATCAGAGTTCTGAGCCTGGAAGACTTTTAAGAACGCCAGTTGCTTCATCTTTCTCTGTTGGACCAGTTGGTGGATTCCAATGGCCAACCTTTTGGCTGGCAGCCCATTGTTTAACCCAATGTGCCACCAAGGACCCTTCCTATTGGAGATCGGCAGGATATAAATAAGAAATTTATAAATAAAATAGTGCTAAGTGGTTGCTCTTCGCTAACTAAATGTAATTAAAAGTTCGATATTTTCCTAATGTCTATCTAATCACTTGGAAATGTTAGATCACAATGAAGAAATCTAGATTCAGAAATCTAGCCCTTTAGCATCCCTTTTCCTTATGTTTCTGCTTTTAAAATGAAAACTAGGTAGGGTGAGGGAGGGGCAAAATGAGCCGATGCTCAAGAAGTAGAAAGAAAATGTTTTGAAAATGATGGTGGCAACATTATGCAAATGTGCTTGACACAATGAATGGATGGGTGGATGGATGGATGCGGAATGAGCTGTTAGAGCCCCCAATAAAATGATTTTTTAATTAAAACTACTACCTTATATTAAGGAATGGAGCCTGGTTGTTTGGTAATTAAGTGTTAGACTACAGTCCCATGGTCGGCAGTTTAAAACCATCAGTAGCTCCTTGGGAGAAAGACTGGGCTTTCTACTCCCACAAACAATTACAGTTTTAGAAATGCCCAGGGGCTCGCAATAAGTCAGCACTGACTGCGTGGCGGTGAGTATGTTAAATCACCAACGGCACCCGAAAAATCTAACCCATCAACTGCTCTGCCCGGAGAACGATGTGGCTGTACGCTTCCGCAAAGATGACAGCTTTGGAAAGCCAGGGAGGCAGTTCTACCCGGTCCTGCTGGGTGGCTAGGAGTGAGAATTGATCTAACAATGATTTGGGTTTAGGATTTTTTTCGTGTTTTTTCGACATTAAGTTCAGAAAACTCTAAAACCAAACTCACTACTATCAAGTCGATTAGGACTCATCTCCTAGAACTGCCCCTGTGGATTTCCCAGACTGAAATCTGCATAAGCGGTCACCTCATCCTTCTGCCTCAGAACTCTCGGTGGTTCCAGTTGTTAACCTGTGGTTAGCAGTCCACCGTGTGCCCACCGCAAAGCCAGGGCTCCTGGTAAGTCTGGAAGGAAACTCAAAATAAGTCTAAGGGATCAAAAAGTGATTTATAAGGGCTTAAGTGGAGAGCAAATGCTTTGAGAATGATTAGGGCAGGGGGTATACGGATGTGCTTTATACAACTGATGTATGTATATGTATGGATTGTGATAAGAGTTGAATGAGCCCCTAATGTAAAAAAAAAAGTGATTTATATTTTATCACCTGCTAGATTATTGGTTGGAATAACTCCATGTCACATGACAGTGTTTGTTTGACTGTTGTTATAGTATTGGTTGTATTATTTAATTTCTCTAATACATATACAATCTACTTGCATAAAAATGATGCTTGATTTGCATTAAATGCTGTAATGCTATGTTTAAGATACTGGGTCGCTTCCTTTTCAGATACTTGAAGTTCCCGTCTCTTAGGTGGCAACAACCTTAAAGTTTGTATTTGTAAAGTATTTTGAGAGTGGTATAATATAAATTACTTATGAGCAGTACATGTCTGTGTACAATGTATATTTTAAAATTAATTTTATTACTATGAGTTAGATTCTTTTAGAGTCTTGTTGCTACTTGAGCAGCTTTAATAAAGTTCTGAAAGAAGAAATAGTTCTAGATGTTATTCTGTGATTGGAATGTAAAATATTAATTGGAATCTTTGCGTTATACAGCTACCGTTAATTGCTTAATGTGTGCAAAGAGGGAAGTTAAGGTACCTTTTTCTTGTTAAATGAGAATATACAAAAGCCATCAATATACTGTAAAGAGCTAAAAGGGCAACATTATCAATTTTTAATTATAAATTGTGTCATTGGTTTAACATTTGCAATTTTCCATTTTCTTTCTTTTTTAATATGCTTTTGACCATTTTAAAGCATATTGTAAGTGAGCAGAGAAAGAAGAAAATGACTCACAGATTGACTAGGAATTCTTACCCTAGGCATTTGTTAGGAGTTTGAGAGAAAAGTTTGGAGGTCACTTGCTGAATTCAGCAGGCTAAAATAAGTTCTTGTTCTTCCTTACTTTGGAGCACTGGTTCTCAACTGAGGGTGAGTGTGCCCTTCCAGGCACATCCGGCAACCTTTGCAGGACATGTCTGATGATCCTAATTGAGAGTGTGCTGGACGGGATCTTACTACCGTCGAATACGTAGAGGTCAGAGACGCAGCTAAACTTTCTACAATGCACAATACAAAAACAAAGAATCATCCAGGTCAAATATCAATAGTGTGAGGTGGACCCTTTCCTTAGAAAGCAACCCCACTTGTCATGTACTGAGGTATGTGTGACCGGCCATACATTGCTGAGTAAAATAGCCCAAATTTGAACCGTTTCCATCACAGTCACCTTCACTTATGACACCACGTGCAGCTTTTAAATCACGGAACAGGCTTTGAGTCTTTCACACTACAGTATCGGTTCCCAAACTTTGGCCTGCTGCCCTCTTTTCAAAAACAATCCTAGTCAGTGCCACTCTGGTAATTAAAAACTTGTGTTACGGCCCTCGATACAGGATAGGTGTGGGCCTCTGCATTTGAAGTGCTCCTGAGCTTTCTAGCACCCCCGGGAGGGGTAGCACCCACTTTAGGAAACACCACACGAAAGGAAGGCTAAAGAGGAAGTGAATGCACCTGTTCTGACTCACCTGCAAATTCCACTACTAGGCATGGATCTCTTTCCTAACCCAGGAACTGCCTGGAAAAGAACCATCAAAGCTGATGGTGTTTCTCCATTTTTAATTGTAGTAACTGGGTCAGTATTTTTTCAGGTGTCCTGTTAATACAGTATCTACAGGGGCTCTTAGCTTTGAAATAGCCAATTCATTTTGTTTTAACTAAAACTTTTATTCAGTACCTATTATCAGTGTCTACCCCATTCAAGGCATCCAATATAAACATTTAAAGGTAAAATTAAAGATAAAATTACAATTACAAAAAGAATATGAAACTCTAAAACCCAAGAGATGTGATTCAAAATGGAAATTGAACAGAGACTATCTTGCATATAAAATTGAGTAAAAAACCACATAAATGACCAAGAATAGGGAATACCTTGACACATGATAGTATTTCTTTATAAAAGAGTACTGCATATGAAAAGACAAGTTGGGTGCATAAGAAAATGTGGTAAAGAAAGCTGATAGTGCCTGGCTATATATATAGCATCTGGGGTCTTACAGGCTTGAAGATAAACAAGCAGCCATCTAGCTGAGAAGCAACAAAGCCCACATGGAAGAAACACACCAGTCTGTGTGATCACGAGTTGTCGATAGGATCAAGTATCAGGTGTCAAAGAACAAAAAATCATATCATTGTGAATGAGGGAAATGCAGAGTGGGGACCCAAAGCCCATCTATAGGCAACTGGACATCCCCTTACAGAATGATCATGGGAGAAGATGAGCCAGTCAGGGTGCAGTATAACACCAATGAAACATACAACTTTCCTCTAGTTCTTTAATGCATCCTCCTCCCACTCATCCCAATTCTACCTTCCAAATCCAGCTAGACCAGAGGATGTACACAGGTACAGATAAGAGCTGGAAACGGACAGATAAACCACTCAGGACCAGTAATGAGGGTAAGGGAAAGGGGGTAGAAAAGGGGAACCAATCATAATGATCTACATATAACCCCCTCCCTGGGGCACAGACAGCAGAGAAGTGGGTGAAGAGAGACATCGGACAGTGTAAGGCATGAAAAAATAATTTATAAATTATCAAGGGTTCATGAAGGAGAGAGGATGGGGGAGGGAGGGGAAAATGAGGAGTTGATACCAAGGGTTCAAGTAGAAAGAAAATGTTTTGAGAATAATGATGGCAACAAATGTACAAATGTGCTTGACATGGATATGTGCATAGATTGTGATAAGAGTTCTAGCCTCCAATAAAACGATTTAAAGAAAAGAAAAGCTGTGGAAAATATCCTGGCAAATATCTGATGTCCACAATTGCTCATAAATTCAAAGTGGTGGTACTAGAGTTTTCTAATAAGCAATGTCAATTTCAGAGATCCATTCCTTCATGTAGCAACCATGTTAAAATACCTCTGTGTTTCAAGCTCTGTGCTAGATTCTATGGACCAGACAGTGAGCAAGATAGGCAATTCTTTTCTAACACATAGTCGGAAAACCGAATAGGACAAAGTAGATCTGCTCCATGGCATTTCTAAGACTAAACCTTAGCAGCAGAGAGCCTTATCATTCTCCCACTGGGTGGCTGGTGGGTTTGAACCACCGATCTTGAGATTAACAACCCAATACTTAACGCACTGTACCACCAGGGATTCCTTCCGGTGTATATGTAGTTATATGTACTACTGGAAGCAGGGGATTAGTGGTAGGATTTTTGGATTCTATGCAGGTGACTCCAGTTCAACATGCAGCCAATACCTCTCCTGTGCAGCTTCTGCTGCTCATCAGGGAAGCTTGAATGTCGCTGTGATGCTGACCAGTTTCAGCAGTTTCCACAGTAAGACAAAGGAGAATTTATTAATTCCTCATTAGGACCTGGCCATCTACTTCTGAAAATCAGCCAAAGAAATCATGTGGATCCCAACCACAGTAGATCATGGCACTGGTGCAAAACTGAACAGCATTCTGTTCCATTTTGCTTGAGTTGATATGAGTCTGGGGGAGCTGTAGTGGCAACAATGCTATGCTAATAAACATTATATTTAAAGTATATACGGTAACAACTATGCTATTATACATTATATTTAAAATATATACTGTAACAACTCTAGGCTATTATACATTATATTTAAAGCATATACTATATTGCTAATATACATTATATTAAAGTATATACAATAACAACTATGCTAATGTACATTACATATATAGTATATATTTTAACAACTATGCAAGTATATATTATATTTAAAGTATATACTGTAAATTATATAAAGTATATTGTATGTAACTTTTTCAATTTAGACACTTTGGAAAAATAGAAATTATGAAAGGTGCAAACTAAAAAATTCCCATATCTTACTTTGGAGTTAACAACTCAGAAACCTATACTTTGGATAAAAATTAAGTGGAAATAATGGAAGGATAGGTCATGGTTAGAGAGTAGGATGTGTGAATATATTATTTAGAGGGTATAATGGTAATGCTATCTGGGGTGGTATGGTCATGTAAATGATTTATTGTATTGTAGGGTAAAAATAAGGTCACTGAAATTGAGAAATGGAAAACTGTTGTGTGGGGTAATTTGTAGATCTCGTTGTCACTGTGGTTGACAGCATTGCTTGGATTGGAGCAAAAACCTATAAGAGAGGCTCCAGGGTCTTCAGAGAATAAGAGATGGAAAGGTGATTTGAAGAAGTTTCCTAGTAGTTGACAGCAAAGTATAAAGGCAAAGATTTTACTTCTTGAAAGGTCTTTTGGTTAGGTTGCATATTTAGAAACTACCAGCTACTCCTTGAGAGAAAGAGGAGTCTTTCTACTCCTGGAAAGAGTTTACAGTCCCAGAAAGCCACAGGGACAGCTCCACCCTGTCCTATGGGGCCACTATGAGTGGGGATCGACGTGATGACAGTGGACTTCGAGTTATTGAGCCTGGAGTGGCAAAGAATACTGACGACCTTTCTTAACCCAGAAGTAACCCTTCTCATTCCAGTGTAGACTACTCACTTGAATATACAAGTCCCTCATCTGGTGATAACCATAGGAAGGAGTAAAGTAAATTCCACTTTTGAGTTAATTGTTATAATGAAATCAATTCTTAACTTATTATTAACATGTAAATACAAATGCAAATATTGGAAGAGTATTTTGAAATTTTTAATTAGATGATCTTACTTCTTTTCAAAAATCATGATCCATCATACAAAGGAAAATATTTTAGAGCCATGATTATGTTTATATAGTAGTTTTTATAATATCAAGTAGATTTAAATTTAATTAATAAAAGAAAGAATATGAAGCCAGTACTGTCTTGAAACCTGATGCATGACCACCTGTCATGGTGGCTCTGGGTAAATTAGGAACTATTGGATTTCTGGAAGTTATTGTGAGAGTGTAGAGACTAGGGTAACATGAGGAAGTGTAAAAAATACATCAGGAGAAAAAGGTAAAACAAGCCAGAAGAGCAGTATCCGTGCTACAAAATGTTTTGGCACCCAAATTGATGCTGTTTTACTTCTGAAATTAATCAGATTTGATATATTTTGGTGTAATTTGGTTACTTTGAAAAGGGTAAGATTTATTTGGAAGGTCGTTAGCTTAATTATCTCATTGTTCAGCCCTTTCTAACCAAGTGCAATACCTGGATATCTAGTTTCCCCAATTTCCCAGGATCTTCCAACCCATGTACTCTTCAGTGTGATAGAGGTGGAAAGTTGCATTTAGTCAGTCATTCATCTAACTGATAGTTATTGATCATCAGTTGGTATTTAGTGCTAAATATGCATTGTTGAAAAATAATGACCCATGCCCTTAAGGAGTTTGCAGACAGATAAACAATTGACAGATATTACGATAAATTTACTAAGATCTGATAAGCAGGACACCCAAACTCACTCCTTAAGCTGTTGGATTAAACTTTGGCAATATTGTGATATTTTATATGAGACCCAAGATTTAAACACCCACCCAAAACCTACCATCAAATAGATTCTGATTTGTAGTGACCTTCTGTAGGTTGTCTGAGACTGTAAATCAGTATAGGAACAGGGCACTTTGTCTTTCTCCAGCAAAACTGCAAGTTTAAACCATTTACCTGTGGTTAGCAGCCAGTGCTTAACCCACAGCCCACCACAGCAGGGAGGATAAATGTTACCAGAATATCTAGAGTAACACATTTTTAAGGATCAAAGAGCTGTTTGCTAACTGGGAAAATTATATCTGATGTTAACCTCCTCTTTGCTCTATTCCACCGCTGCTATCAGCAGTATGCTGAGCTCTTCCTACATATATAAATTTATACATGTATCCTTCAAATACAAGGCCTCAATCACTAATCAGGAGCACTAGGATTTCCTTTTTCCAATGATGTAAAACAGCGTGATAAATTACTCACAAGTTTAGTGGCACACCACAGCCACTTATACTCCCAGATGTGAAGCCAGGGATTCAGATGGGCGTAGCAGGAATGGCTCCTATCAGCTGCATGGTGTTTGAAGATCGGCATAACGTGAGGGCTGACGTCATCTGAAGGATCATTCACATGATGCTGGGTTCTAGCTGAGAAACTTAATTCCTCTCTCTGGGCCTCTCCACATGGTCTTTTTTCATGGGCTCCTCTTGGCTTCATCAAAGCATAATGAGCACATGTTTCAGGGAGAATGCGTTATCTGCTTTGTGACCTAGACTCAGAAAGAACTCACTACTTTCTCATACTCTATCGGTTAGAGAAGGCAAGCACTTATGCCCATGTTTAAGGCAAGAGAACATGGAATCCACTTCTTAGTGTGAGGGACGTGTATGGCTAGGTGAGTGTGTGTGTATACAAATGTATGTTCTCCAAAGTAGTAACAGCTGCCCGTGGTCTTTTAAAGTTTTAGCTTATATGTTGGATCATTCGTCCATGATAGATTTGACCATGTGTTTGAGTCGTTCTGTTTGTAACCCTAACCTGACTAGTATGTATAAACACAGAGGGAAGGCTATAAGTGCCACTGAAAAAATCATAGCATTTCATTGAAAATAAGCTTAAAATTTTTTATGATAAAAATATATATTTGGCAAAAGATTTGCCAATCCACCATGAACAAAGGATATACTGAACGCAAATAGTTACCAGACTGCAACCACTGCTTGTATATTGTCATTTTAGACATTTAAATAAGGGGATTCATGATTATCCTTTCACAACCTAGAATGGTTTCAGTAAGGGAAATCAACCCGCAGTATTGTTGACGTCTACAAGCCTATTAAGTATGTAGGACAGTTATTTTTGTTGTTGCGTGTGTGACTGCTTATCTTATGTCATTGCACTGAACCGCTTGCTGGCCTCACCTATAATAAAAATGTTAAAGTTAATGCGGTGTTCTGTCAGTCAAAACTGATGCTTAAGTTGGAATTACAACTGACTACATTTTTGTTTGCCTTCTTTTTGTTGCTTCTGATGTTCTTCGGAAGGAAATCATTGATATGATGTGTGTGTGCATACACACACATGTTGAACAGTCACTGTATGTCTGCATAACTTGTCATCAAGCTTATTCCAATTTGTAGCAAGTCTGTGGTGTAGACGAGAACTGTTCGATTGGGTGTCCAAGGTTATAATCTTTGTAAAAGCACATGCTGTGCTTTTCTTCTGAGATTCTTCTGTTGCGTTTAAACCACCAACCTTTTGGTTAGCAGCCAAGAACTTAACCACTGAGCCACCAAGGTTCTTTGGAAATACACGGAACCACTAACTTGACCCATCAATTGGGTTTCTGATTGAAAATTATGCAGGAAGGTATGAGGTAAATTTTTAGAAGTCATGTAGCTAGCTCTTCTTGATGTCACATTTGCTGTCCTAATCCATTCTCATCCACCCCTCTTCTGCCTCAAATATTGACGGGACAAAGTTGAATTGGGTTTGAGATTATGTAACGAATTGCTTTCCCCTACTTCAGCTAACCCTCAATAATGAATTGCTGACCTGAAAAGGGCCTCCTAATCTACTTTCCTGAAAACTGGATGTCAACTAATTTTAGGGTTGGGGGTGGTCAGGCAGGTTCTTCGTGACCTCCTCTTTCCTCACAACGACCCATTGGAGTCCGTGTTACTTTCCGTTCCCCGCGAAGAAGGCTAAGGTTGGAATAAGTACAGTAGCTTGTTCTGTTTCATGGCTAATCAGTGGTGACAAAAGAGTCTAGGCCAGATCCGCAAACTATATTCTATCAGTGTACTTTTGGTCCATGAAGTTTTTAAAAAAATATTTGAGTTGACATTTCTTAAAAATTTGATGGAACATAAATTTGATGATGAGAATTAAAAACCGTCTTCTTTACTAAGCTAGATGTATATATAAATCTGGATTGTTGGTATAGGGCTTACAAAGGAGAACATTGGCAGTACTAAAAGCTCAATGTCTCTGTTGGCAGATTGAATGTTTTTTCCCCCTTAGCTCTTTGTTATGACCAAAAAAACATACAAAAGAAATTTTGAAAAGCATACTTATTGTATGTTGAACAAGACCAGAACACTCCAACTCCCTAAGAAAGGATAGATGGAAAAATTTAATCAGAATATAGGTTGCCTATAATAAAAAATAACCAGTTCTGAATGAAATCAAACTGTTGCCTTAAAATAAATTCCCCGATTATCCACGTCAGCAGCATGAAGAAAGTACACGTAGGTGATCTGCTTGCATTGTGGGGTTTTTTCTGTACTGGAGCCAAATACAGCCCCAGCTGTGTTGCCACTTGCTTCTTGATACTTCTATTATTTTGCTTTCCATCAGTGACTTTTTTCTCTCATCAGAGTAACATATATGCCCAACGGTGGGGTTTCATTTCTTGCAGAGATCAAAATTAGTGGTCATTGAAAATGTTGTGGCATTGAAAATACTTTCTTTTTTTTTTCATTATCTTGTGCTAATATCTTTTTTATCCTTTTTTTAACAATTTATTGGGGCTCATACAATTCTTTTCACAGTTCATACATATACATACATCAATTGTATAAAGCACATCCATACATTCCCTGCCCCAATCATTCTCAAGGCATTTGCTCTCCACTTAAGCCCCTTGCATCAGGTCCTCTTTTTTTTTCCCCCTCCCTCCCCATTCCCCCCTCCCTCATATGCCCTTGGTAATTTATACATCGTTATTTTGTCATATCTTGCCCTATCCGGAGTCTCCCTTCCCCCCTTCTCTGCTGTCCCTCTCCCAGGGAAGAGGTCACATGTGGATCTTTGTAATCAGTTGAATGTAGTTATTCATGTGTAAATGTTGCTGGAGCCTTAGAAAAGTCCATCTAGAGGTCTGCTGTTGAGATGCACTGTGGACTGGTAGAGGGAGAGCCAGGACAGTGGCCTTAGTTTCAGGGAATATTTTCAGGAAGCCATAGGATCTGTTGCCTTAGGGACACAGGGCCGTCGTGAAGGTGGCATGTTAGTACATGGAACCATAGTCTGAGAAATTTCAAGTTCTAATTGAAAATGAAATATTGACACAATGTGGCAATTAAAATTTTTACAGTTTGTGTATTTTAGTCAAGCAGTCTAAGAAGTTTTATTTCAAAATGCATATAGGGTGTCTTTGCGAATAGAAAGAAGCCCTGGGGTGGTGGGTTGTACATGTGGGGCTGCTAAGTGCAAGGTCAGCAGTGTGAACCCACTATCTGCTCTGGGCGAAAGATGGGGCTTTCTGCTCTCATACAGATTTATAGCCTGGTAAACCTAGGGGTGACAGTTCAACGCTTTCCTATAAGGCCGTAGTTCTCATCCTGTGGGTCGCGACCCCTTTGGGGGTCTAAGGAACCTTTCACAGAAGTCGCCCAATTCCTAACAGTAGCAAAATGACAGTGATGAAGTAGCAACGAAAATAATGTTCTTGTTGGGGGTCACCACAGCATGAGGAGCTGTATGAGAGGGTGGCGGCATGAGGAAGGTGGGGAAGCACTGCTCTGAAGTGTTACTCATTAAGTCTAAGAGTGAAGCATAGCAGGGATAGTGATAGCGTTTATATTATTATGCACCTAGAGTGCTTACTGTGTTCTAAGAACACCACAGAGAGTAACTCACTTAATCCCTAAAGTAATTTAAAAGGTGTCATTATAATCCTCACCTGAGAGATCAAGACACAAGACAGAACGATCAAATAATCTAGTCAAAGTTAGTAGCAGACCCAAAACAGAAATCTAAAAAGTGTAGGACTAGAAATAGTCTTCGGCACCATGCTATAATGCTTCCCCAGGAGGAAGTAAGGTGAATAGTCTGTAATAAGGTTGGCTCTAGATAGATAGAGGATGATGGTATGTTTCTCTGAGATTTTGTCACAAGTAGCTCTAACTGAAGTCTGTGGTCTGAATTCTTAATATTCTCATTTGCGCCACAAAACCTCAAGTCAAGTATTTAAAGTGGTTCTATATTAATAGTGTCATTCTAATAATATTCTCAGGCATATGACATAAACACAAAAAAATCTATTTTCATCAGAGCCTTCAAAATATTTTCATATGTAAACCCCAGTACAAATAAGTAGCTTAGGGTAAAAGAAAATAATTACACAAACACACGCGGAAAAAAAAGTTGCTATGTGATGCAAAAAACAAAAACAAGAAAACCTAAAACATTATGTAAAAGTGCTACTCTTAAGAATTTTTCAGGGAGGGAGGGGAATAAAGGAGGAGCTGATGCCAGGGGCTTAAGTGGAGAGCAAGTTTTGAGAATGACGAGGGCAATGAATGTACAAATGTGCTTTACACAATTGATGTATTTATGGATTGTGATAAGAGTTGAATGAGCCCCTAATAAAATGATTAAAAATAATATTTATTATTATAGCAGGAATTGAGGGGAAAAAGATTTTTTCACATAATAGAATTACTCCACACATTATATAAAGATATTGAATATGTTTCAAGAAAATATGAGAACAGAAACTCTGAAAAAAGTAAAAAACCCAGAATTTCTAGAAATGCATTCAAAGCAAAGCAGGAAAAACAAATTACTGACCAGGTTAAACCATAAATTCAATATAGCTGAAAACAGAATTAAAGAATTGAAATTGAGAAGTGAATAAATTATGCCAAATGCAGTCTTGAGCGACAAAGAGAATATATGTAGCGAAAAGAATACATGAACTAATTCTAGCAAAGAGTGAAGATAGGAACTAGATTAAAACAAAATAGATATACTAAAAGATAAAATATAATTTCCAAAATTGTGATTGAGACATGTACATTTTCTACTGATGGTTTTCTTCTGTTATAAATATCTCAAATGAAAATGTTTTTGTTTTATTTTTTAAGAAATGCCACTGTTTATTAGCTTTCTTGAAATGTTTTCCTAAAATGGCCTCAGAAACCTTCATACCAAGTACTTTCTACTTGGTGAAAAATGAATATGTCTTTATGAATTTTTAACACATTATAAAATAAGCATGATGGATTGTCACATGAGCCTCTTTGCTGTGCATGTTTTAAAATACTTCATAAAAATAGATTCTTAAGTGCTATTTCGCCTAACAAGTTTGTAATTTATCAAATGCATATTGTTGAGTCATTAGCTGCTTTTCCTTTTTTTAATCTACTTTGTCACCCAATCATACTTAATTTTTTTAATTTAAAGGTAATTTTCATCATATTCTCTATATGGCTTGTCAGTCACGTTTGATATATTACAATGGGGAAGTTGAAAAACAAAAAGTACCTTTCAATCTCAATGAACTCAGAAATCGTAAGATGCCCATCTCTGCTACTGTCTAGTTCTAGCTAGCGAAAAACTGCAGGCGTCTGTTTGTTCCTCTAAATTCTAATAAATTACACATCCAAAGGGCAGTCACTGATAGTACTTCTGTAGTATACAGCAAGTCTGCCAGGCTCCCCTCCCCAAATTATTAAGTGTTTTCCACAGCTCTTCTCCCCCAAGCTATACCTGAAAGCACGCTCCTTTTATCGTACAAATTCTCCCCAATTCTAAAAACTGACCGGGTTGGGGTTGAACACTTGATGTTAGTACATACGGCTTCTTCTTAAACTTCAGATTCATTTATTCAATGATGTGTGATTGATGTTTTGCTCTTATTGAGTAACAGGTGCATTGTGTTTCATTGCTAGAAATATCACCTATTTTGAAATTATATTTATAGTACCTACCACATTTTGTTGGCACTTTGTTGGTATCTTCTCACTGCCATCAAATCTCTGACGACTCATAGGGAACCTATAAGCAGGGAGAACTGCCCCCATGAGTTTTCCAGATTGTCACACTTTCAGAATGGAGCCAAAATTCACTGCCATCGAGTCAGTGTTGACTCATAACGCCCCCTTCAGGATTTCCAGGACTGTAACTATTTACAAGAGTAGAAAGCCCAATCTTTCCCCCATGGTTTCGAACTGCTTCCCATGTGGATTGCAGCCCAGCGTGTAACCACCTTCCACCAGGGTTCCTTAGACTGGATTAGAAAGCCCCACTTTCTCTTGAGGAGCTCTGGTGACTTCGGACTGCAGAGCAGTTCAGCACATGATAACTGTGCCACCAGGGCTCCTAATTTAGTGGTGTAGTGGGCGATGTGTTGGGACACGAACCCCACAACCATCAGCTCTAATTCACAAGTGAAAGATCCAAAGAGGAAGTTCTACTCTGCCCTAAAAGGATACTGGGCCCTAGCGGCATGTAGTGGGTTACATGTTGGATTGTTTACTACAAGGCAAGCAGTTTGAAACCACAAGCCACTCTGAGAGAAAAATTAGGCTTTCTAATCTCATAAAGATTTGTCGTCTAGGAAACCTGCAAGGCCAGTTCTACCCTGACCTGTATTGAATTGCTATGATCTGGAATAGACTCGATAGCAGTAGGTTTGTTTTTTGTTTAAATATTTTATAAAAGTAGTGTGTGCATTATCTATTCTATACAAACCATGCACATTAGTGTCTTGTGTGCATTGCATGGAAAACTCCGTATAAAAATGTTGACTTCTGTGATTTGCTGGAAGCTAGGATAACCACAAACCAGAGTCACTGCCATCAAGTCAATTTTGACTCATAATAACTCTGTAGGACAAGGTGCAACTGCGCCTCTGGGTTTCCAAGATGGGAAGTCTTTATGGGTGTAGAAAACCTTCTTCCCCCTCAGAGCTGACTAGTAATTTCAAACTGCTGACCTCTCATAACCCTTAAGCCACCAGGGCTCCAGAGGATGAGGAGTAAAAACAAACAAACCAAAAAACAATCCACTGCCATCTAATCCATGCTGACCCAGAGTGGCCCCCTGTGGGTTTCCGAGACACACTGTTTACTGGCATAGAAAGCCCAGTCCTTCCCGCAGGGGAGCCACTGGTGGTATTGAACTGCGGACCAGCCCAATGAGTAAGCGCTACCCACCCCCACCCCCAGCCTGCTTGAGGAGTATGATAGAGGAACGTAATATGGCATTATCACCTCGTCTGTTGTGGAGGAATATGAGTAGCCTCAATATACTTCCAGAATGAAATTCAACAGCTAATCAGTAGGACAGGATAGGGAAACTGGTTTAATAAAAACATGCCCTTCACTTTACTTTCAAGTTGTACTTTGTTTTTAATCTTAAATGAATAATTTGAAGAATACTACATAAAACATAGAGTTCTGCCTAAAAGATTTTATGCTGAGTAAAATTAGCTTATCACAAAAGGACAAATATTATATGAGAACCCTCACAAGGGTAAAAAGAAAACAAGACAAAGGCTTTGATATCAAAGATAACAAATTTTAGAGTTTGCCAAAGTGGGGAGGTCAAGGCAGGGAAGATACAGCAATAGACTAGAAGGTTGATGGGTGCTAAATTGGGTGAAGTGGAAGGTGGTGGTCCACAAGAGGAAGGAGAGAAATCACGGAGCCTGGGAAATGGTAAACCACTGGAAGGGGTTGAATAGTAGTTTGAATTGTTGAATACAAAGTTACTGATCTGAAGTATAACACCCCCCCCACCTAATATGTACTTTGAAAAATAGTTGTAATATAAGATAAAACTTTTCCATCTTTGATATTATAGATATATTTAAATAGAATCCTGGTGGCTTTATGGCATAGGAATTGGCCTGCTAACCACAGGTCTTGGATTCAATCCCACCAGCCACTCCTCAGCATGATGATGAGACTGTCAGCTCCCACACAGATTTGCAGTCTCGGGAACTTAGTAGAAGTTGCTATGAGTTGGAATTGACTTGATGACAGTGGGCTCATTTACTGTCCTTATGGATGCCATGTGGTAAATAGAGCCCCCACCATTTTTATTTTTATCTATTTTATAAACTCATTTTGTTATTATAAGGTAAAATTTTCATTTTAGGGAATAAAACTTAAATTTAATGTCAGCACTGAAAGATGATAATTTGCTGCTTTTACCTTTCCTTATTTCATGGACTTCTTTTTTAAATAAACCAAGTTCATAGTGTCTATGCCATTTCGTTACTTGAGGTTTTTCCTTAACAGTTATTGTGAACCTCTGTTTAGATTATTAAATGTCCTACTCTACCATTATTTTGTATGGCTAGATAATATAATGTTCTATTACTTATTTTTGAAGTTTATTTTTTAATGAAAATCTTTGTTATGATAGTAGTGCTCTGCAAACAATAAATGGGGTGGGTTTTCTTTTCAGTAAAAAAGGTAATTGGTAAATCAAAGAAGATTAAAAATATACATTTTAATACATAATTTAAACTACTTTTTCTTAGTACTCTGTACTGATAGAAGCCCTGGTGGCGTACTGGTTATGCTTTGGGCAGCTGATTGCAGGGCCAGCAGTTTGAAACCACCAGTTTCCCAGCAGGAGAAAGAAGAGGCTTTCTACTCTTGTAACAAGTTAACAGTCTTGGAAACCCACAGGGACAGTTACGCCTGGCTCTAGAAGGTCGCTCTGAGTTGGCACTGGCTTGACAACAGTTTCGTACCGATACTGGCTAATAAATATACTGTCAAGAGAATGCCAGTAAAAAAGGAGGTGGTTATAAATACTGTGTCTGAGAATCTAGTAGCAAACCATAAAATTGGTAGTGTAGAGGTCTGGAGGTGAAACTAAGTTATTGTCTACTGCATTTAGGAATAATATCATTAGGAATTTTGTTTTTAAATCCTTTTATTGGGGGCTCATACAACTCTAATCACAATCCATACATATATCCATTTGTTGACCTCATCAGTCTCAAAACATTTGCTTTCTACTTAAGCCCTTGGTATCAGCTCCCTGCCCCTCTTTACTCTCCCCTCCCTCATGAACCCTTGATAATTTATAAATTGTTATTATTATTTTGTCATATCTTACACTGTCCGATGTCTCCCTTCACCCTCTTTTCTCTTGTCCGTTCCCCAGGGAGGAGGTTATATGTAGATCCTTGTAATTGGTTTCCCCTTTTTACCCGACCTTCCCTCCACCCTCCAGTATCACCACTCTCAGCACTGGTCCTGAAGGGATCATCTGATCTGGATTCTTTGTGTTTCTGGTTCCTATCTGTACCAGTGTACATCCTCTGGTCCAGTCGGATTTGTAAGGTAGAATTGGGATCATGATAGTGGAGGGAGGAAGCATTTAAGAACTAGAGGAAAGTTGTATGTTTCATTGTTGATTTACTGCACCCTGACTGGCTCCTCTCCTCCATCCTTTGGACTTTTAAAGATGTATTAGAAATAATGCTTATATAACAGCACAGAACATTTTACAAATATGTAAAAGCCATTGGCTACAGGAAGTATTTTGATTAATATGCTTTCCCTTTTCTTTTTTCCAAAATGGGGCTATCTTTTTTTTTTTAAACAATTTATTAGGGGCTCATACAACTCAGGGCTATCTTTATTGATTATTTTAAATAATAGAAAATGATGCATCTGTACTGTAAAACAGATCTAATAGCACATAAATAGAAAACAGCTAGAGTAGCGATTCTTTTGTATAATTGTACTCCTCAGAGATCTCTACTATGAAGTACATATGTAGGCATGCACACAGAAACATATATTTAGTCAGGTAAATTTAAAAGTTTTTGCAGGTGGGATAACATACTCTCTTTCACAAGTGGCTTTTAAACAATCCAATACCATGTTGTTAATATCATGCCATTACTATGTATAGTTTACCTTACTCTCTTAATTTCTTTGTGACAGTCCATGGTATGAATGTGACAATTTCAGTAAATAAGTTCCATATTAGTACTCACTTAGTTTGTTCGCTTCTCAGTTACAAATAGCGATGCATTGGATGTCTTAAACAGATATCTGTGTTTTGTTTTTATTTCCATAAAGTAGATTTCTCTCAAAAGCAATAGAATTACTTTGTCATTAGTAGAAAACAGTAACAAGACTTGAATGTCCAGGGTTAGAACTTGAATTCCAGCAGCCTCAACTGTCTAACTGATTGGCCTGAGTATAAAGCGTATAAGATAATACAAGCTACTTTATGGAATTGTTGAGAAGCTTCACATAAAGCACTATGTACCTTTTGTATCTAGCACAGAGTAGTACAAAAATTCACTCTTACAATTTTCCTTCCTTAGGAAATTTATTTCTTTTATTAATTTTTCTTTCTGATAATTTATCTCATTGATTTGTTGGACAATTTTAAGATTAAAATATGTATTACTCTGCTTTATAAGTTGTAAATATTTTCTTAATTTATTGCCTATATTATCTTGCCTTATGATTTCCCCTCATACTTTAATATTATAGTTTTGTTTAGTCAAATGTTTTAGTCTTTTTATTTTATAGTATCTGGCCTTTGTGCGGTGCCAGGAAAGAAATCTCCCCATGTTCAGGTCTAGAGATTTAATCATTTTTATTTTTTACATGTAAGTATTTATTTAAGATGGCAAGTGTTGTTCCTTCCTTTCCCTGCCCTGGGGGTATATTGAAGATCCTGGGGTTATTTTTGGTTACAACACCACTATTAAGAATGGTCTACTGGCATTCAGTGGTCAGAGCCAGGGGTGATTGCCACGCTTCTGCAATGTGCAGCAAAGTCCCTTATCAAAGAATTCCTGAGTTCGACTTGACTTTTTAAAGTCCTGGCAAGCCTCTAATTCTAAACATTTCTTTCTGCCAGCAACAAATATGAAAACTAAGCATTAGAATTATAATAAAAATAACTAGGGAATTCATCCATTGCTTCTCAGAGAGATTAGTTGGTTTAAAGAATAATAGTTATACCTAAGTGTTTGTAGAAATTGTAAATTTCATGGACAAGGATGACTATGTAGATGAGCACAAATACCACCACCCTTGTTTATTACCCTCTTTTAATAGTGGTATGTTTCTGCTTTATTGTTATAATCTGTCTCAAATATAACTGAAAACAATACTGTAGATTTTCAATCTTAGCCCTGTGATTGGCATTATTTCTTTGGGCACCATTGGTACTGTTTGCTGCTATTGTTCACCTTGACCTATGTCTTTTGTGATGCCAGTTTTACTTTTGTTTCTGGTAATCCTTACTCCTGTAGGTGTCCATTAATTAATAAATACTGTTGACTTGCTTGGGTTTCTTCAGCACATATTTTGGGTTGAGTGCTGGCCCCTCCCTGGCAGTGGTGGTCTGGAAGATGGTATCTTTTAGTAGCTGATACTGATACTGATAGTCTTATGTAAATTCACTCCCTTACTGCATATTACTCTGATCAGGTGAGAGTAAGATAGCATAGTTTGATTTTATGGCTTCTGCTAGTTAATATTTTTTAAGTACCGAAAAAGGCTGAGAAGACATAGTTGACAAGTAATTTCCAATAGGTGTGTGTGTGTGTACATATGTGTATGTAATTTCCTATAAATATCATTTATTTTGGCGGGGTTTTTTATTTTTTAAGGGAATGTTCACAAAACTGGTGACGAGAAAAGAAAGACGCTTTCCTAGAATGTGAAAACACCTTGGGAGATTGTAATAAAAATGCTGCGCTTCTATAGCATTTCTATTACAAGTACCGAAATGGATTTCTCACTGCTGTCTCTTATTTGCTTGTTTAGTTTAAAAATGGAGTTTCTGTAAAGGGCTAAGCTATAGCTCAAATTTGTAGCCTTTTGGGGATTATGCTTTATCTTAACGATGGAGAGTGCATAAATCGCATCACTTTCAAGTAATTTTCCACATTTTTGTTCTCTCGGCTAGACCTTGTACAGAAGATGGATAGAGAGTATCTTTTCTTAATTACTCGTTCAGGACATGGCCACCTGTATTCTTTCAAATCTATATGTTTGTGGGGGTTGAGAATATGTACAGCGGAGAACAAGCACCTTAAACAGCATCTGCACGTACAACTCAGTGATGGGCTGGCAGTCTTCAAGTTGTGCACTCCTGGCTTCTCTCCAGAATTTGCACCAACGCACCACTTCCTGCATTCCCAATATACTCATTCAGGTTGTGATTGCCCAGTGACCGCTTGTAGGTACACAAAGCTTCAAAAGCACACAATGCGTACAGCAGTAATTCTTTACTAATGAAGCTAAACTATTGCTGGGTTAGAAAAGTCTAGATATTTTTGGTTACGGTTTAAAGATTACCTGAAAGCAAGCATTGTGGTGGTTCATCCAACAGCCATGGCTCCAGAAAAGTCGATGAGATTTGCCCCTTCTGTTAAGAATTTTTAATAGGATCTTGGGTCAGAATGTTCAGATTGTATTGAACTTGTTCAGCTTGGCGAGTTTTGTTATTTTAACAATATTAAGGCTTCTTCATAATATGGAATTTCCTTCCATTTATTTAGGTCTTCTTTACTTTCTTTAACCAATGTTTTTATAGTCAGCACAGTACTTGTCTTTTACTTTTTTCTCATAAATTTATTCATGGATATTTTCTGTAATGCTATTATTGTAAATGAAATTGTTTCCTTAAATTTTCATTATGAATACAGTGAAATACAGTTGGTTTCTGTAAATTGATCTTATAACCTGTGACCTTTATGAACTTGTTTCTTAATTATAATAATTTTTCTAAGGAGATGCCATATATAATATCATTCCATCAGCAAATATACCATATATACTCATGTACAAACGAGTTTTTCAGCACAGTCAAAAAGATGTGCTGAAAAACTGGGGTTCAGCTTATACACGGATAAGTGGTACCCCAGCGAGGTGTAACATCTCGCTGCCCCCTCCCTCCCGAGATAACTGAATGTTTGTTTACTCACATCTAACCAATCAGAGCCGTCCTATGACATGTATCTTTGAATAAGCCTTTTAAAGACCGTGTGTGAAGGATGTGGCATGAATGGAGGAACTCTCATGACGCCTGACATAGAGTTAATAGCAAAGTGGGTTTGAGAGGCATGGGAAGACATTCCAGATGACATGGTGTGATGTGCCTCCCAGAAATGTAGTATTAGTAATGCTGTGGATGGCAGTGAAGACTGCACTTTGTATGAAAATGACAGCAGTGATGGTGATGACAGCGATCTCAGTGAGGGCAGCGTCTATGATGACCTCACACCAGCTGAAGCTCTGCATTGGGATACGGATGATGACGAGGAATCCAGTTTTGAAGGATTCTAACTCTTTACATTTGAGCTTGGTTGCCGATTGAGCTCAGGGAATAGTACTCTTAAGGTATCATTGTTGACACCTTATTGTTTTTGTTGAACCTATTTTCCACTTACTGTGCTGGTTTACTAATGTTAAACGACTTGTCCTTTTATTGATGTTTTATTAAAAATAAATACTTAAATACATTACCCCACTGATGTCTCAATTTTTAGTAATTTTATTTTCATTTGTTTTGATTATTGAAACTTGCCAATAGCATCTGCATTTTCCACCCTAGACTTATACTCGGGTCAATCAGTTTTTCTGGTTTCCCAGGTGATAATTAGGCATCTCAGCTTATACTCGGGTCGGCTTATATTCTAGCGTGTGTGGTAGTTTTAGTACATACATTCCAGTATAGACTATTTTTTCCTTGCCTGATATCTCTGGCTGGAATCTCCTATATTGTCGTTGAATATAACTGGTAAAAGTAGACATTCCTGTCTTGATCTTAATTTTAGGGGCAACACGTCATCTTTTTATTTAAGTGTGCTGCCGTTATTTGCTGTAGCGTAATTTCTGACTTATGGCAACCACATGTTGTTAGCTGTGGCGTTTTCATAGCTGCCATTTATCAGGTGAAGGAAGTTCCATTCAGAACTTAGTTTGTTGAATGTAATGATTAAATTATGGACGTAAAAATACATATTACTGCATTTGTCAACTGGATTATACATTTTGAATTTTTAAAGAATCTATATCATACCAAAACTGTAGAAACTAAAATATCCTTCCATTAATTTAGCATTGTAGTATGGTGCTTTGACATTCTGCCTACATGAAATTGAGCAGCATTATTTTTTGTGTACTTGAATTTCATCATTTACAAAGTTAAGTTTGTTAAAATACCCACATCATAAGACTTATCAAAGGTTAAACTACCTTCACGGAAAGAATTTAGGTCAGCACTTGGCCCATTGTAAACAGATATAGTAGGTTTTATTACAAGATGTATAATTTATGAATAAGTTAATCCCAATATAGTTTTTTATATGTATAGTTTATTTAGAAAGCCATTGCTTTCCAGACTTCCTCAAACTACAGCCTGCGGGGCACACGCGGCCCACTGAGGACATTTATCTGGCCTGCCAGGTGTTTTTTGCCCCGTTTGTTTTTTTACTTCAAAATAATATATGTGCAATGTCCATAGGAATTTGGTCATAGTTTGTTTTTAAACTATAGTCCGGTCCTCCAACAGATCTGAGGGACAGTGAACTGCCCCCCTGTTTGAGGACCCCTGCTTTAAGCAAATTACATACTTTATTCAAAGCTTTATTTCAATTTCTGGATTTTTAATTATAATTCATAGTTCTCTTTACAGTTATAATGTTCAAGCAATATATGAAGGAAACCCAAAATATCAGAATTTTTTTCAGAGTTACGAATTTAAATTTGTTTTACAAAACCACCTTATCATTTTCAAAGTACTCTCCATTACACTTAATACATTTATCAAACCTGAAATTCCACTCTTGGAAACTTTTTTTAAGAAAATTAAAAATATATATTTATTTGTTTTTAATTGGGGGGATGCTTCAACTCTTCCAACAATTCATATATCGATTGCATCACATATATTGTTCATATGTTGTCACACATGGTAACATAATCTTTTCAGAACCTCTCAATTGAAAGATTGATTAAACAGTCTGATCTGGTTGAATGAACTCCAAGTGCACTATGAGTGACATTTTTATCCATTCCGGGAATTGACAGAACGAGGTTTGTCATCTATCAACATTTCACCTTTTTTGAAAGGAGAAAACCACTCATACACTTGAGTTTTTCCCATAGCTGCTGTCCTTGTAAGCTGTGTTCAACATCACTACAGTTTCTATGGCATTTTTCTTCCGCAGGAAACCAAATTTCATAACCATACACTGTTCTCTTAAATCTACCATTTTAAAAAACGAGGTTCGAGTGAAATTGCTTTCAAGAAAAAATTCACTGTGACCAGAGAGACCCTTCCCAGGCGAAGCCACTGAATACACTGACTCAGAGAGCGTTGCTTGATTCTCGCCTAGTGTGAAAAATGTGTACTATGAAAGCTTTGTTCTGCCCCTTGGAATTCGTTATTTTTTCCCCTGGGTACCCCCTTTTACCTATTGCTACATATCTAGCATCTACAAAATCAGGTAATTAGAGACTCAAAATCTTTTTTTAATTTTTAAGCTAATGTAGGTTGTATCTCTATGCCTGTCTATTTCTATTATTGTTTCTAGTTCTTTGGAATGTTTTTTGTGTTTTTTCTTTTTTGATTGAAAAGCGTCATCCTGATTTTGATATTTAGTTAGTTAATTACATTACTTCCTAAGAGAAATGAATCAATAGCTATGAAAAGTAGTAAGTAGAGACAAGATCATCACAAAATCCTAAAATTTAAAGAACTAAGTTTCTAGCTTTTTTATATCAGAGTTAGTGTTTTGAGAATTCCTTCTTTGAATGTTAATGGAACAGAGAAAGGAGGAAAATAGAATGCTTTCTTCTATCAGAAAGAATTAGATATATGAGTAGGAGAAATTTCAAATTGAAACTCTGTATTTTTTTAATTAATTAGGATTATCAGTTTCAGCATGTTCATTTTTTTAAAATACTTTCAGATGATCATTAACCAAAATCAAACTCACTGCCATCAAGTTGATGCAAACTCACAATGACTCTGTAGGACAGGGTAGAATTACCCATGTGAATTTCCAAGACAGTAACTGTTTATGGGAGTAGAAAGGTGGTGGTTTAGAACTGCGAACCTGGCAGATTGCAGCCCAACTTGTAACCACTACACCACCAAGCCTCCATTCATATAAGTCATTCTCATCTTATGAAACTTGAATCCATTAAAAAAAATATATTTTTATAATCTAGTAAAACTACTTTTGAATGCCCTCCCCTCAACTTTTGATACGAAATAAATTAGCATACAAGCAACAACTATTTGATCACAACTGCTCATTAATACTTAGTTAAAATAATGTAAAGTCCTAGAACACCAAAATGTTGTCACAAAACTTTTGAATGAAGTCATTCCTGTTCTCCTTAGGTTATCACCGGATTCAGTAATTCTTAAGACAGTTTTCTGGTTGTTGGAGCACATATAATTAGAAGCAGTGTCTGAATATAGGGCTTAATAGACATATTTTGATAGAAATAACGGGTCTCTAATAAGAGGAATTTGGAATAAAAGGACACATAAAGTAATACGGTGACAGTTAATCAAAATAGTAGATTTACTTGAATTATTATGTTAATTTTGTTGTTTGCCTTTCTACTTATGAAAATAGGAATGTGTGTTGTAGAATGCTTTTCTTTAGTAAAGGTTAATTTTTGAAATATTTTTATGTTTGAAGATGTAATTATTGGTTAATTAGAACATTGGTTAACACTTCATTTACTAAAACCTTCATAAATGAGATATATTATTTTCATAACTGTATCCTCAGAATAACTTGATGAAAATAACAGATACCACTATCCGTTCATGGAGCTGAGTGTCTTTGACCTGTGCTCAGTAAACTATATTAGATGTCTCATAAACTGCCAATAATATTTTAAAATAGTAGTTGTAAAAGCCGCCTTATAAACTGTAGGGTACTATACGATGGGGTACCCTCCCCTGCCGAAAAATGGGGAAAATCCCTGCTGAGCAGAACGTTTATAGTACACAGTCTTCCTGTTAGGCAAGCATCAATCAACTCGCTCTGAGTTGGTGCACCTGGAGGTGTTGCCTGGGAAGGTTCTCTCTGGTCACAGTGCATTTGTTCATGAAAGTTATTTCACTCAAGCCTCATGTTTTGTGATGGCCAAGAACAGAATGCAGCTGTGAAATTTGGTTTCCTGCTCAGGAAAAATGCTGTAGACACTGTTGTGATGTTGCACACAGGTTACAAGGACAGCGCTATGGGAAAAACTAAAGTGTTCAAGTGGCTTTCTTGTTTCAAAAAAAGTGAAATGCTGATTGATGATGAACCTTGTTCTGGAAGTCCATCCACTTCCCAGATGGATGAAACGGTTGACATAATTTGTGCACTTGTGCTCAGAGACCGAGCACAGACCACTGAAGAGATGCGGACATTATCGGGACTATCTTGGAGTTCAGTTCGGCGTGTTAATGGAAGATTTGGGAATGAGGAGGGTGCCTGTGAAATTTGTGTCTCAGGTTCCCGCTGAACAGCAGAAAGAGCATCCACTAGATACATGCTATGCTTTGACATAGCAGCCATGCAGACTTACAGCCCATGCTCATTACTGGTGATGAGATGTGGTGCTATTCTTAGAAACCGAAAGCCAGCGGAAGACACCATTGTCAACCTCCCCCCAAAAGCTCTTCAAGTGATATCAAAGATCACAAAATGTTCAATTGGGGGTTGTTTGGGGGGGAGGGTTAGCCGGGGGGGGGGGATGTGAGGGGGATAGTGCATTTGGAGTTTGTTTCCCCAGGTCAGACTGTTAGTCCAGCTTTTGATCTAGAGTTTCTGAAAAGTGTGTGACACAAAAGGCCTGATTTATGGCAGATGGGGAATGCTTTTGGCACCAGGACAATGCACTTGCTCAGCAGCCATCTCAGTGTGTCAGTTTCTGGCAGAAAAACCAGCATGCTGTTCTTGCCGCATGCACCTTACTCACATGACTTTTCTCTGGGTGACTTCTTTTTGTTTCCGGAAATGAAGAGGGATGTGTAAGGGGAGTGATTGGACCGTGTAGAAGAGGTGAAGAAAGAGAGGCAGGTGCTGTCAGCCATCCAAACAGATGAGTTTGAAAAATGTTTCCAAGAATGGAATCACAGATTTGACAAATGTATTAATTGTAATGGAAAGTATTTTAAGGTGCTAAGGTGCTTTTGTAAAGTCATTTAAATACATACCTTTGGGGGGAAAAGCACTCCCCCTTGTATAGAGGTTCATTCTTGGTAATTTTCATCACTTGCCAAGTTTTCATCACTTAAAAGCTGTAGCTTGCCTTACTGTTGATTTCTTCTTTAAGATGCATAAGACATTCCCAGATGTGTTGTTTTTCTTAATTACCATGGAGTGAATTCCATTCATAAAATCCTCGTGTACAATAGAACAAAACACTGTCCAGCCCTGTACCAACTTCATCGTAGTTGCAGTGTTTTGAGCCCGATGTTGTAGGCATTGTGTCAGTCCTTCCCTTTCAGGGTTTCCCTTTTATCAGTCTTCCTCTGCTGTTCCAAGGAGGATGCTCTTCTCCAGGGACTGGTTCCTCTTGATGATATATCCCAAACATGTGAGATGAAGTCTCCCCATCCTTGCTTTTAAGGCGTATTCTGGCCGACTGTATTTCCTTCCATGACAGATTTGCTCATTCATCTGGCAATTCATGGAATACTTAATATTCTTCATCAGCATCCTAATTCAAAAGCATTAATTCACTCATCCATCCTGAGTTTTAAAGAGCTCATCCCAGAATGATTAAAAGCAGCAAAACCTTTTCACAGCTTTGACCAGGAAAAGGGAGACTTAAGGGACTGTTGAACCAAGCTAATGACTCGGGTCTTCTGTCTGAAAAATAGGCTCAGTAGAAATACAACTGACACGTTATACCTAGACTATTGCCACATTTAAGGTGTCACCAAACATTATTAAATAATAGGAACCTTTTCTTGGTAATAAATTTTTTACAATACGGCAAGTGATTATAATGCTGAAATTTGGGGGAAGACTCATTAATTCTAAATCCGTTCCATATAGATTAAGTCTCCGAGGGATTCCCTCTGACTGTCGTCTAGGGCTATGAATGGCCTTGCTAACAGAGAGGATATTGTAAAGTCAATTATGGCAGATATCGTTAGATTAAAGTATAATGACCTATCATTTCATCTCCCTTTTGACCCATTTTAAAGTTGCTACAGTTTTTAATGCTTTCTGCTTTCTCTTTAAAATTTTTCTATGTTTTGTCTAGTCATTGTTGGGGTTTTTGTTTCTTTGGTTTGTATGCTTTATTATGATTGTGTTTTGTTTCTTATGATTGTGTTTTGTTTCATGTGATTTTCTGTATATGAAGTTCAGGATAGGTAAATCTATGGAGACAGTGACTGGGTAGTGATATGGGAGCGGTAAGGCTGGGGAGCTAACAATGAGTACAAGAAGAAAATATTCTGAAATAATTGTGATGATTGCACAAATCTTAATATGAGATATATATGCCAAAAGAGTTTTTTGTTTGGTTTTTGGTTTGTTTTTTAATAAAAACTATTTTACAGCCTCAAAACCCACATGGGCAGTTGAACTCATCCCTCTGGGTACTTAGGCGTCGAAATCAGCTCCATGACAGTGAGTTTGGTGTAGCGTTTTACGGAAGTGTAGGTAAATCAGAAGGTGTATACACTCGTTCGCCTTGCTCTAGTGTAAGAAAAAGAACCCTGGCAGCTCTCAGGTAAGCCTTGGACTGATAACCACAAAGTTTGTGTTTCAAACCCACCAACTATTCTTCCAGGAAAAGATTTGCCTGGCTGCTCGCCTACAAATTTTTTAAAGTCTCCTAATCTGTTTATATGGTCTCTATAAATTGGATCGGCTTAATGATAGTGTGCTAGTACAAGAAAAGATTCAAAACCCTTTCAAAGATTTAAAAGCTATAAATGTATGCAGTAAAGGTAATTGTGATAAACTTCACTGTGGCTGACATTTACTTAATTTTAAAGGAACTCTGGTTGTGCATAGTTACAGTACAGTAATTAAAGCACTAGGCTACTAATCCAAAGGTCTGCTGTTCAAAATCACTAGCCACTTTGTCAGAGAAAGGTTTAGCAGTCTGCTTTCATAAAGATTTACAGCTTTGGAAGCCCTATGCAGTCCATTCTCACCTCCCCTAGATGCAATAGGACAGCAGTAGGGATTTGGCTGTTGGTTACAATTTGTCCAAAAGTTGGGCATTCGTGACTCATGGGCCGCCTGTACGGTCACTGTAGTTCTAGAAGCTAACATAGTGTTAAAGCCGTGGCTCTGGACACAGCAGTTGCCTTTAGAGTATTGTTCGTCTGTGACATAATACAGCAAGTCATGAACTATGCCACTGAAACCTTGCCAAGTTATGTTTGATATGCTGCTTGCTATTGCAGGGACATTTATGATTGTTCTCATAGAAATGTATCTAGAAAGTTTTCACCCAATTTTAAGCTTTCTTCTGAAATGTTCTAGCTTAAAATATTGCCTATATTTAGGGCTTCAAACTAATTTGAACCAGTTCCTCCATGGCTAATGAAGCAAAACTGAAGTAGACACACATTTTTACAATCTGAGTGATGCACACTACTGATAGGACTGGGAAAAATTAGAGGTAGAAGTCTGGAGGAGAGCTCAGGAGCGATGTCTGATGTATTACATTCAATTATTGGCAGGACTGTGGAGAGCAACACAGAGGTGGGATGGGCCAGCACCTTGGAGCCAGCCATGACCAGTCATGGTTCTGACATGGCCCTGCTCGACGCTTGCCCTCATGAGGAGAGAGCTGAAGATAAGGGTGCCATCAGGAAAAATGCCATCTGAGATCTAAAAGGCTTGTCTTAAACCATGCAGCCATCTGAGTGAGGTGCCATGAAGTCCACCTAGAAGAAGCACACCAGCCAGGGATTGTAAATAATAAAATCAAAATCCTATAGAGGGAATGGTATTAGAGCTTAAGTTCTGAACACCGCATTTGTGGAAGGCTATGGACTACAGTGGAAGTCCAAAACGCGATTTGCATATGCATTGATTAACCCGCCAGTGAGCCCCCTCTGACCCTAACTGAGGGATGGGAATAGTCTTGCTATCAGACAGGTAGGGTTATAAAGTTGATTATGGCAGAAATAGTTTGGTTAAAATGTAATACCTTAATATTTGATCTCCCTTTTGACCCATTTTAAAGTTGTTTTTGTTTTAGATTAAGGTTTTTCTAAGTTTTGTGTAATTGTGGTTTTTCCTTTTTTTATTTTTTTTAAACACCTTTATTGGGACTCTTACATCTTTTTTCTGTATTTAAAAAAAATCATTTTATTGGGGCTCATACAACTCTTATCACAATCCCATACAATCCCATACATACAGCAATGTGTCAAGCACATTTGTACATTCGGTGTTCTCATAATTCTCAAAACATTTGCTCTCCACTGAAGCCCCTGGCATCAGCTCCTCATTTTCACCCTCCCTACCAGCTCCCCCCCTCCCTCATGGACCCTTGATAATTTATAAATTATTATTTTTTCATATCTTGCACTGTCCAACGTCTCCCTTCACCCACTTTTCTGTTGTTTCCTTATTTATGGGTTTTTTTAAAGGGGGTAATAATTTGTTTGCTTGTTCCTGTTTGTGTTTTGTATGATTTTCTGTAGATAAAATGCAGGACAGATAATTCTATAGAGATAGTGACTGGATTGATAATTGCCTAAGAGAAGTTAGTGGGAAATGGGGGGAGTTGGGGAGTGAACAACAAGTACAAGAAAATTTTCTGGTATTGATTGTGGTGATGATTACACAAATATTCATAATATGGTTGAATTATTAAATCATATGATATATAAAGTATAACCAAATAAAATTAAAATATTTAAAAAATATGTGCTTGCTGTATAATACACATGATGCTCTTGTTTTCTAAGAGGAAGATTAAGTTTCTAGCCAGGCTTCAAGCCATAATACTGCTTGTTCCTATTAGCTTAGCAGCCAAACCCCATTTTTAACAGTTGAATCCATTCTGATGTCCCTTTGCTTGAGTTGAGCAGACCCAATTGAAAGCCCATTATATGACATAAACAAAATCAATACTGGAAATGCAAGTAACCTACCATACTTCATAGCCTCTTTAATTATCATCAGAAAGAAATTTTGGTGGCTCCTCATTAGGAAGAGCCATAATTGTTTACTAAGACACATATTTCGACGCTAAGAGATGAAAGAAAGGTTCTTTATGATAAGTTATACTGTGGAGTTATTAAAAATGACAGATTTCGTTTCTTTTTGTAGACAAAGGATGTATGTAAGTAGAAAGAAAATCTTTTGAAACGTAGTATTGATCTAGCCCTCCCCCACCCGACAGTTCCAGGAATACTGTATCTAACCAAGTGTGTATCTGAAGCACTACAGCAGAATCCCTCGAGTGATTTCAGAAGAACATGCTCCGGCAGTCTGAGACCTGATAACGGCTCTCCGTAAGGGGCCCGTGGCCCGGTGGTCAGATTGGCCGGTGCTGGTGGTCGCGAATAGGACCAGAGGCTTTATTTGCCTATGTACTCTCCTTCTTCTTTTCTAGCAGTCTTATCAGGTCTGCGCTACTTGTCAGGCTACGTGTGCACCTTGTCCTTTTATATTACCCAAATGTCATTCTTTGCATTTGAAATGAAAGACTTTATACTTAAAGAAGTATAAGGCCTACATTAAAGAGACTTTGTGACCTCTTTAAATCTCTACAGAATATCTTCTCTATTATGGAGCTGTATAACCTAATTGTGGCAAAAGAGTTAATGTCTTAGAGAAATCAATCATTTATAAGTGATTTTCTTAGTTGTTGTAACATTAAAGAAACTAATTAAGCATCTAGCAGAGTTCCTGGCACTTAAGGTAATCACATAATATTTGTTGAGTGAATGGGCAGAAGAGAAGAAAGAAAATAAGTTGAAAAACAACTTGATTCTCTGCTTCCCAACTCTTGAAATCATTTAGGGATAAATTTTTAAATAGAATAAAGGCCACACCAGACTGAAGAAGCCATACTTAGAGTGATCAACTAATACGAGTAACATAAAATTAGTAGAAAGATTTAAGAAATCAAACAGCATGGACACCGACTCCTCCTGCAGTGAGGCAAATAGCAGGACAACCAGTAACCGCTGTAACTATCACACACTGACAGATGTGTTTGTGCGCAGTAAAAAGTACGTCGTGCACATTTACAAATATTTGCGTTCTAATTATCTGATAAAAGTGTCTCATTCCTTGATAATTCCAGATGAACCTGATAGTGTTCAACGTTTTCAGCATGTTAGGTCTTCACATAAGGAGTGTGTGCGTGTATGCATGTGCATATATGCACACACACGTGCATGTGTATTTCCATTTTGGTATTATTTATAATTACTTGGCACATCATTTAGCATTAAATATCTTTTCTAAATTATTTTGTTTTCATTTTAGAGGCATTTAAGTGTGGGACTGCTAACCATTATATGTGTTTCAATCATATGAGGCGCTTGTGGAAGAAAGAGCAAACCGCTCCTGTAAAGATTTTCAGTCTCAGATATCCAACGGACCATTTCTACTCTGCCCCACTCAATGGCAGTGAATTTTATTTTAGAGGAAAGCTTTCAGTTCAGACTTGCACTAAAAGATCCTGCCCCTGCTCTCCCAGCTAGTTGCCCCACTAGTAAAACGGGAATAATTATACTTGCCTCATAGATTTATGTCAAGGACGGAATGAAATAATGCACTGAGCACAATGCCTGGCATGTTGCCTCGCATGTTGCAAGTGCTCAGTAAATAATAAGAAGTATTATTCAAACATTATCAAAAGAGTATAATGCAGATCTTTCCATATTTTGGGAGAGAAGCGGTTAGTTTTTTTTAAGGATCTGCTTCCTTATGTTTCTATTTTTCTAGAAACCTAGTCTACTGCTCTAAACACTGGAATGAAAATTATATATATATATATATATACATATATATATATATATATATATATACACACAATGCATAAAATATACTCTGCTGTCTCTAACTCTTATTGTAAAAGAAAGTTCTGTAGGCTTTCAATAAGAATGGATCTTCAATGAAGAATATCCATATGGCAATTCTGAAATGCAAAAACGAACTTCTTTTTTAATATTGAGTCAGCATAAAAACCAAACTATGTTGCTTAAAAAGGAATACCCATACATATTTTCCCATCTTGCATAGTATAAAAATAGCTATCTGCTTTCACTTCTAAAAATCATATTTGGAAGGTGACTAAGCATGAGACAGTTCCCAAGGAAAATGTCTGAGAAAGTTGTGCAGGAGTGAAAATGAGATCTTGATGTAATCGGTTTTCTAATGTAGGTTAGTGTAGTGAAAATAGCCTGGTGAAATTTTAAACCATGTATTTGTCACAGATCATTTAAAAAAATATTTTAGTTTGTGCTAAAATATTAAAATATGATACTATTTCTTTTTAACTAGAACTTCATTTGTAGGCTACAGGTACTATGTAATTTTTCCTTTTATAGAGAGATACCACATTTTACACAGGTATATCTGTGCATTGACATACAGTGCATTTTACACAGGTATATCTGTGCATTGACCTACAGTGCATTTTACACAGGTATATCTGTGCATTGACCTACAGTGCATTTTACACAGGTAGATCTGTGCATTGACCTACAGTGCATTTTACACAGGTAAATCTGTGCATTGACCTACAGTGCATTTTACACAGGTAGATCTGTGCATTGACCTACAGTGCATTTTACACAGGTATATCTGTGCATTGACCTACAGTGCATTTTACACAGGTATATCTGTGCATTGACCTACAGTGCATTTTGCACAGGTAGATCTGTGCATTGACCTACAGTGCATTTTGCACAGGTAGATCTGTGCATTGACCTACAGTGCATTTTACACAGGTAGATCTGTGCATTGACCTACAGTGCATTTTACACAGGTAGATCTGTGCATTGACCTACAGTGCATTTTACACAGGTAGATCTGTGCATTGACCTACAGTGCATTTTACACAGGTAGATCTGTGCATTGACCTACAGTGCATTTTACACAGGTAGATCTGTGCATTGACCTACAGTGCATTTTACACAGGTAGATCTGTGCATTGACCTACAGTGCATTTTACACAGGTATATCTGTGCATTGACCTACAGTGCATTTTGCACAGGTATATCTGTGCATTGACCTACAGTGCATTTTGCACAGGTAGATCTGTGCATTGACCTACAGTGCATTTTGCACAGGTAGATCTGTGCATTGACCTACAGTGCATTTTACACAGGTAGATCTGTGCATTGACCTACAGTGCATTTTACACAGGTAGATCTGTGCATTGACCTACAGTGCATTTTACACAGGTAGATCTGTGCATTGACCTACAGTGCATTTTGCACAGGTATTTCTGTGCATTGACCTACAGTGCATGAAACCGTGATGCCATGTGTGAAGGATAGTTTAGCAGCATAACGTTACATCTTGTGTACTCATATACTGTCCTTGCTGCTTAGACATAATTGGATAATCCATGTTTAACAACAATATGGTTGTTAGTGGAAAGAAGAAATATTAATAGTACTATTCCATAATGTTACTTGAAAGAAATTGCAGTTTGCTACTCAGAATACATCATTTGGATAGATTGTGCAGTTACTTAAAAGGAAACAAAAATTGTTGCCTTTGCTATTCTTTGGGTTCCATGGTAGTTTATTTTCTCTTTCTTAATCTCTGAAAAGAATATACGTATCTCATTTTGTAGAACATTCTTTGTATAATTCCCTGTTAAGGTAATTCAATGCTATTTAGAGTAAAGAATATTTTTCTTTTCTTTTTTCACCCTCTGCTCAATATTTTAAGAAAATGTGTATTGCCATTTACCTTGTAAACTTTAGATTTAAAGATTATACCATGCTAAATTATTCTCAGTGGAATACTGAGACAAGAGTTACCCTTTTTTATCCTTAACTTTGATTTCTATTTGGATAAAACTTTCTTAGCCTTACCATTTCTGCCTTAACTTGGTTTTATTCTTTATTTTTCTTGTCATTTGAGTTGTTAAATTTAGACAAGGGTAATTTTAGGGTAAATCTATAGTATTTTCAGGAAAGAGAAAACAAGTTGAGCCTTCTATTTTTAACTAATTTGGGGGGAAATTACTGTTCAAAAATAAAAATTATATTAAGATCATTTATCTGCAGAGCAGGAGTAATGAAGGCAATAATCAAATCTATTGTTATGAATTATATAAGCCATATTTGAAATATGAAAAAAGGATGTTTTCTGCTAATGATCATGTATCATTTGATCTTTAACTTAATTAGATTTTAGTATTGACTATTATAAGCTTCTTTTAAAAAATGTTTTCTATAAGTATAAATGTTTATATTTGTTCAAATTCTTGGCACTA
The DNA here is from genome assembly GCF_050624435.1 of Tenrec ecaudatus. NCBI lineage: Eukaryota > Metazoa > Chordata > Mammalia > Afrosoricida > Tenrecidae > Tenrec > Tenrec ecaudatus. Next base: position 92,814,435 of record NC_134542.1, on the reverse strand, counting down.
AAACACGGAAGATAGAGACTCAGTGTTTTTCTTTTTGTGTTTCTTGAAAAAATATGTATGTCTGGATTTTAATTTTTAGCCCAATTTTATTTTCTGTACAGTATGTTATTTTGTTATTTTTTCTTTGTCCTTATTTTTTGCTCAAATTACTATTCACTTCATGACTTGATTTTAATATTAATTTCATTTGACCTCTGAAAATATAAATTCTGTGCTTTTAATTCTGACATTTATTACCTAAGACATATGAGTATTTCTCTGCCTCTCCTCAAAAACCAGATACACCCTCACCACAGTACTCTGTTCTCCTAGCTCAGTTAAAAACTTAAGGATGTTTTAATTCCCCATTCCATTCCTTATGCCAAATGAGAACTTCAGGATGATTCTGTTTTCCTCTGCCCCTCCCACCTTCTGGAGTTTGCTGCCATAGTTCAGTAGTCATGGCTCTAGATTTATTAGATTCTCCCTTGCCATAGGGCTCTTCTATTTTAAGCGTCTTTTCTTGGCAGCATTATTATAATCATTATGCATTTACGTTTAACACTGTCTATTGCAAAGCTTCTTGCACTGTTTGCCCTTCATGTTCCTTTATCTTAAGATTTTCTTTCTGATTTATGTGTCATTTTTGTTTGTCTCTTTGAGTGTTCTCCTGAAGTCATCATCACCCCTTGCCATCCAGTCTATTCTGATGGGTAGTGACCATGTAAGAGAGAGCAGAACTTCCCCCTAGAGTTTCCAAGGCTGCATATCTTTACAGAGCAGGTGACCACACCGATTTTCTCCTGCAAAATGACTAATTTGTGTGGGCCACTGACCTCAACCTCTACACCCCCAGGACTCCTTGGAAAGGCCAATGTAGTTGTTGTTGTACTTGTCAGGTGCTGTCAGGTCCGCCCCAAGTCACAAGGACCCTGTTTAAAACAGAAGTCAACACTAACTGATCCTGCGCCATCCTCACAATTGTCGTTTAATCCCTTATAGAAGTGGAATAATCTAGCAAACTTTCTATAGCGATTGTTTTCTTACCTATGTAAGATGATTGGTAACTTGGCTGGACATTAAATTATTTGTTGGTATCCTTTAACTCTGTCCGCAGTATTCAATATCTTCCGCCTTCCAATACCGAATTAAGATGCCAATCTTTTTTCCCCCTTTGAATTAATTTATTCCTTTTTTTGTGACACTTGTAAGAGTTTCTCTTAAATCCTTATAATAGCAGGAATTTTACCAAGTTTGGGTATATTATTTATTTGGACTACTAAGGATAAGTCAGGATTTATTGTTCCAATATCATAGAAACTTGTCTTATACAAAATCAGCCCTAGTGTCTCAGCATGCCCTCCATTTAGGGCTTTCTACTTCTGAAGGCAGTGTTTCCATGCCTCTAACCCATCCTTGAAGAATTCTGGGTTCTTCTATTTATACCATGTCAAAACAGCAGTTTGGGTATCTTCAAGGGACACAATCGTGTTTCTCTTAAATGTCCTTTGAGTTTGTGGAACAACAAGGCCTGAGGCCAGACCAGAAGAGGCCAGACCAGGCTGTAGCTTGTATGGGTGGGGTTTCTCAAGGGGATGCCCCTAAGACAGCCCTTGCTGTGCTAGAAGAATGCATGGCTGCGATGGGAAAACCTTTCCATGACACAGCTTTCTGGCCTTTTTCTCAACAGTATTTTTTTAAACTTCATTAGAATAAGCCCCATTATCCCCCTGTGTCCTTTGAGAAAATCTATTATGATTACCCCTTTGGAGTGCCAGAAAACAGTTGCTATAACCTGAGCTGAGCCTTCTGCCTTGAATTTAACTGGCCCAGCAGACTCCCTCGGAGGTTTAGATTGGACTCTTTTTTTCACGGTACCCTAATGAAACCAAGCCAGGTACACTACTAAGAGAGCATGTGTGCAGCCATCCACTGACAGCCGAGGCATGCTCCTGCAGGAGCTCTTGATCATCAGCTCAACCAACTCTCGTCAAACCAGGACATTTCTACGATTTTTTTCCTGTAAAAATGACGGAATAGTCTATTCTGATAACACACTCTTCCTCTCACTCCCATTGAGTTGATTCCAACTCAGTAGGACAGATTAGACATGCTCCGTAGGATTTCTGAAACCATGAATCTTTCAGGAAACAGGTAGTCGTACCTTTCTCCCATCAAGTGGCTGATGGGTTCAAACTGCTGACCTTTATGGTAGTAATCAAGGGTTTTAACCAATGTGCCACCAGATTTCCCCTCATTATGCCTAAAGTCCATTGCTTCTGTATGCTTTCCCGTGGTTGTAGTCTTATTCACCTGAGGTTTCTCCTTCAGTTATTTTCCAAAGCTGTTTTTCCTGAGGATCTTCCTCTCTTTGTGTCTTGGCTCCAAATTTCAGGATATTTTTTCCTCTTTGGTTTTATAGTCCAATAATTTTGGGCTAAACAAGATATGCTCTATTTTAATTTTTCAATTTTTTAAACATTTTATTAGGGGCTCATACAACTCTTATCACAATCCATGCATAAACATACAAATTTTTCTATTTTTACAATTGAAAATTATGTTTTTAAATTCCTGCATCTTGCGTTAAATCTGATAATTGTTCTTTATTACTGTTGCAAAAGTTTTCTTTTGGCTCATCCAATAATTTCATTTCTCTAAGGTCTCAGGATTCTGCTTGTTTTTTTCCTCTGATTATTGGTTCCCTGATGTACTAATATTCCTTTTGCCTAGTAGTGCCCACTCTGTGCAGTCTTTGAATGACAAGAAACCCAGTATCCTCTGCTCTGAGTTTAAGATGCACCAGCAATCAAGCTTATTGACCAGCTCATGAGGTAACAAAAGGAAGCTGCCTTACTCCCGAGTAACCTCAATGACAAAGGTTGAAGTCCCTTTGTTTTAAAATTTTTAACGGTTTTAATGGCATATAATTCAGATACTTTACAATGCAGTGGTTTGATTATATTAAAGAAGAGTTGGGCAGTTCTCACCTCAATCAATTTTAGAACATTTTCTTCATTCTGTTTTATTAGCTCCTCATTTCTTCCCAGCCTCCTCTGACATAGCCTTGAGAAACAATCTATTAACTGTCTGCATAGACTTACAATTCTAGATTTCATATAAATAAAATCATAGCAAAACAAAAAACCCAACAACAAAACACACAGAGATAAAGAGCAAGTTTGACCATCTTTGTGTCTCCTTAGGTCTGCACAAATACCAACTAGGACAGACTCTTAATTTCAGCAGAGCAAAATTGTTCAGAACCTTGGCAGTTCATATAATATAGCTTATGGCCCATCAGCCATGGTCTCTCTAGCCCCTCTCATCCCTAAAAGGGAATAAAATTCCCTTCCTTTGGGATATCCCTCCCATACTCTGAGCTGTTTGTCACCAACCTGTCTACTCGTCAGTGGGAGGGGACACTAAGGCGAAGAAATGCAGGCATCAGGACACACTCAAGCAGCCGTTTTCCCAAAGTAGAAAGACTTTGTTTACCTTCAGCTTTTTTCAGAGAATATTAGAATCATCGTATTATAATTATATTTTGTTTTACAAGTAAGATACTTGAAACAAGGAACTATGTTCTGTTTTTCTATACATTCAGAGTGAATTTATAATCTAACACTCCACCCCCAAGAAATACACAAGTTGTAACTGGAAAAAAGAATCTAGACTTTGGCTTATGCTTAGGGAAGTTTCCAATGAGTAGATATTGGGTATGCTTATAAATGAATAGATTGAGCAGGGGTGATGAAGCAGTGGATTCTTTCAAGATAATCTAATGTTGCTGTGACCCCTTCCAAAAGTCGCAATGTAACTGTCCCTTTTAACTTCTCCCTTACTGGAGCGAGGACAATGAAGAGTATCTTTAGGTCACAAGCATGACTCAATTAGGTGTACGGTTTTATTCCGTGGCCAGAGTAACAGTTTAAGCAGTAGCTGACTAGCAGCAGTGCTCTTATTTAGGAAATCTTTAATAGGAAAATGTTTTGTCTACTTAATTGACTCCAGCTACTTCTTCATCTAGTCTATTTATATTTGATTTGCAGAAACTTGCTTCTCCTAAATTTATTTAGGATCTTTTGCTCAAGTACTTGATCTCCTACAGTTTGTAGCCAGCAAACAATCTGAACCCCTTGATTTTCTCGTTTTCATACATTTTATCTATACCACATAAACTTACATATTTCCAATTTTTAATTAAGACACACAGACGTTAGACTCTTACTCTCTGCTCCGCTTCTCACTATGTCCCTGCACTTGTTGCTTACCTCAACGCTTTGCTTCCTACTCTTCCCGGACTTGGTAGCTCCTACCATAATCCATTCACTCTCTAAATCCTAACCTTTAAGACCAAGGACATTGACAAGATCAAGACACAACCTAAACATCAGAATTGTAAAAAACTAAGTGTATCACCCAAATTATCATTAGTAAATGTTACCATGTATCTGAAAATAATTATGTTGAGATAATTAAATTCTGAGAGGCACATATAGATGATCTGATTTTTCACTTTTGATTGCAACTTTTTTTTTTAAAGGAACCTGAGCCCAGGGGTTAAATGGTTGGCCAAGATTTAAAATATTAGTAATAGACTAGAACTCAGATTCTTTCATTTCTACTCCAGTTCTCTATCTCATCACTCTGGACCTCTAATTTAAATATTATTCCAATAATTTTCTCATTGTATCTTTGCATTGAATTTATTTTCTTTCGTTCTTTTTTTCATCTTTTTTTGGGGTGAAAGTTTGGAGAGAAAATGAGTTTTCCACTCAACACGTATGCACATTTTGTCTCATGACATTGGTTGCAATCCCTTCAGTGTGACAGCACTCTTCCTCCCTGGATTGCCATTTCCACTCATCCTTCTTTCTTGTCCATCCTGCCCTTCTGGCTTTGCTCATGAGTAAATGCTGCCTTTTCATCTTGCACCATTGATTATACTGAGGAGTACATTGCTCCCTATTGTCTACTGGTTGGCTAAAGATGATTCCTTGGGTTTGTTAGTTCAGTTTCAGGTCTGAAGGGTGTCTAAGAACCACCGTCTTGGATTTCATTCATCTCTATGAGACTAAGTTGTTGTTAGATGTCATCGAGTCACTTCCAGTTTTTACTAACCCTGTATCCAACAGAAAACTTCACCTGTTTCCCGTGCCGTCTTCTGTGGGAGCCATTGCTTGGTCCATCTTGTCAAGGGCCTTCCTCTTTTTGCTGTGTTGGCTTTTGGTTTTCTCTGAGTTTGCATTTTATTCTGCATTCATGTTACACGGCTTCACCGGGTCTTTCGGTTTTGACGCTGATCAGAGCAGTCCGTAGCAGCAGCCATTTGGTTGTTAGCTCTCTGCTGGCTCTCTAGTTCTTCTGCGCTCAGCGTAGGGGAGGATGTGGATCTCCTTCAGACTACTTCCTTGAACTTTTCTTTATTCTTTGCTCCAGCTGATGAGAGACTGGTGGCTGTCTGCTTGCAATCTTTTAAAACATGGTCACTATGTGTCAAAGTAGGATGTAGGACAATGGCTTTGTTTCCTGTGTTAGGCCAATTCCCCTAGAGGTCCCCTGAGACTGTATCCTAAGTCCTAAAACCTAGTGACTCCTTTTCCTTACCATGTTTGGTTATGGCTGAGAAATGTTCAGAACACCCCCCCCCTCCTCCACAGAATGCTTCACAGTGTCTTTGGATATGTTTGTAGAGCATACCCATAGATACCTAGAAATATCTTCTAACAAGCTTGTAGATATGAGGGGCTTTCAAAAATGTGTGGGAAAGTTCCATTGTCTTCTAATTCCAATTTTGCATGAGCATTTTTAAGTTCCCTTGTCCTTGTGGGTTTATTGCCAATCACTTTTCCACATCGATTCAACTTGCATGTCTACCTATGCATCCACTTGTAAATATTGCTTGTTATTAGTATTATTGTAGTTCTAAGTATATAATACTCGATAGTACCCAAATGTCTTTTTTCACTATCTTTTTATTGTCAATTGGGTGAGATCGTCAGTTTTCTATCCATTCATTCATAGTACATTTGGTCTCCATCATCTATCTCATCTCAATCCCCTCAGTGCACCATCATCTATCCGACTTCCTCCTTGTTTGTCACTTTTCGTTTTCCCTTCTTTCCTAACCCTAACTTTGTCCTGGGGTGAATGCTACCCTGCAGTGGTTGGTTCGTTTAAGAGTCTATGTTTATCTAAATCAGAGATATCTCTGACTTGAATGTTAAAATACTTTTCTGGTTCAAAGTACTTTTTTTATAATGTATTTTAAGGTAAGAAGAGTAAGACATATATGCAAATACAGTGTCAGAATCTTTGGAATCATCTTAATTTGTTTGAACTTTAATTTGGATTAAAACATTCTAAATTAATAACTTAATTTATAATAAAATTAATTATAATTTTAAATGATATTAATTTACTTATGGAATGTCCGGTGATTGGTATATGTGTTCTAAAACCTTTTCAAAATAGAATTTCCTGTGGGTTCTAAGCAAAGTGGTAAAGAAACTAAGTGCTTCCCAGCAATCAGAAAGAATTGTGTCTGGGGTCTTATAGGCTTGTTTTCAAACAAGCAGACGTCTTAAGTTAGGCACCAGCCAAGCCCACAGCAAAGAAGCACACCAACATGCATGATCCAAGGATATAATATACAGTATATCCTTGAGTATAAGCCCACCTGAATATCAGCGGAGGCACCAAATTTTACTGCCAAAACTGCATAACATATGTACAAATGTGTTAGACACAATGGATGGATGGATTGTGATAAGAGTTGTATGTGCCCCCAATAAAATGATTCTTTTAAAAATGTGCTGAAAATTTCAGCTTGTACAAATTAAGTGTGATGTTAGACTGAAGCCAAAAACCCCATCCCCACCCCCCAAATACCTTCCATGCATGATTGATTCTTTACTTAACTACCAGAGATGTGGTGCAGCTAGATGATCAAGTAAATTAAGCAGAAAGATGGTGTAACTACTGAGAGTAGGGAATCCTGTCCAGGACTAAACAAAGAAATATATCAGGATAGCTGAAATTCACCAAGCTAAGAGAGCAACTAGTTCTTTACTGGGCCCTGCAGACAGCCTTCAGAAAAGAACTCTTTAGGAAACAAGGGGAATTGATATGTTTGAACATACAGAGTCAACATAGGTATGTAGCAGTGATGTTGAAATAGTTATTATAAAACACTTAGAAAATTGAATGAAATTTATGTACTTGGCTGTTCATTTATGAAAAATGTAATATTATTTCTGCATCAGAGATTGATGTAAATGTGGGATAGAAACGTAAAAGAGCAAGTTCTCCCCTTTGATGGTGTCAACCAGTAGTGTCTAAAGTGGTAAGCAATAAAAGTATTGGAATATAATTTCAACATAGCGTTTAATCGCTGAGGAAAGAGCCAGAAAAGCTGAAGATAGTTGCATTTGGGGATATAGAGTGGATATGGATGTAGCAGAAAAATGCTGTTTTTCACTCATAAGCTATTTAAATTGTTTCATTTTTAACTTTGCATTACCTAGATAGAAACAAAATTAATTTAAAAATAGAATATCCCACTGAGAATTAATAATTATGTATTAATTGGACAATAAAAGAGGAATAAAGAATAAAAACCAAACATTTCCATCCCGATTTTTAATAGCATATTAAGTTGTGTCATTATTGAGTTGTCAAGTGTAAGTGTTAGTAACCCTATATGATAGTGAGCCTGCCCCATGGAGTTTGCTAGGTTGTAATCTTTACTAGAGCAGATGACTGGATTTTTTTTTTCCCCTGTAGAGTTACTGATGGGTTCAGATTTCGGATTTTCAGTTAGCAGGTGAACACTGACTTATTGGGCCAGAGCACCTTATATTAAATTAGAGTTGGAAGTTGAATATTGGCTTCTCAGAGATGTACATGCCCTAATGTCTATAACCTGTGAATATGTTATAATACATATCAAGTGAAAGTAAAGAGGCCAATCAGTTGGCCTTCAAATAGGGAGAATACCCTGAATTGCCCATATGGGCCCAGTGAAATCACAAGGAACTTTAAAAGTGGAAAAGAGGCAGATGAGTTGGTCAAAGTGATTCCATGTTAGCAGGGCAAAGCCCACTGTTGTGGGCTCTATCTATTACCTAGTACTGTGATAACAAAAATACTACCAGTAGGTGGCTTTAAGGAACAGGTATTTATTGTCTCATAATCTGGCAGACTATGAGTATGAATTGAGGGTGCTGGAAAGCTAAGCTCTGCCTCGGCAAAGAAAAATTCCTTCCCTCTCAGCTTCTGACCGCTTTGGGCTTGTCTTTGACTTTGTTGCTATGCAAACACATGTTTATATGATGTCTTCCTTTTGTGTGTGTGTACTTACCTTGACTGTTTTCCTTTTTTAAAAAACACTGGGCTTAGGACCCACTCCAGTATGAATTTAACAATATACAAAAAGAAAAGTCCTATGTCCATAAAGGAAACATTAACAGTTGCCAGGGTTAGAACGTCAACATATCTTTTCGGTAGGATCACAGTTGGATCTATAAGAGACGGGAAGGGAGCCGTTAGCCAAGGAATGGGGATGGCCTCTAGATTAAAAGAAGAAGAAGAAGGCAGGGAAACTGATTCTTCTCTGGAGCCTCCAGAATGGAATAAAGTCTGGTCAACACCGAGATTTTAATCTATGAAACTGGTGTCTGACTTCTAACCTACAGCCCAACAAGATGATATCTTGAGGGGGAAAAAAGAAGAGCTGATATCTAGGGCTCAAGTAGAAAGAAAATGTTTTGAAAATGATGATGGCAACATAAGGACAAGTGTGCTTGATACAATTGATCTATGGATTGTTGTAAGAGCTGTAAGAGCCCTGATAAAATTATTTTAAAAAACAAATAAATGAATAATAACGTATAAAGCACTAGGTTCCTTGCAGTTTTCTGTGGCAGCAAATAGGTAATTTATACAATTATAAATTCATTAGAACAGAACAATCACAGATACTGAAAGCTTGCTCTCCTTGCAAATGTTTAACAAGTAGATGAAGTTATGCATAATATGGCAAAATTTTTTCTTGGAATTGCCCATAAAAATGTTTAGGACAACACCCTTCTTATCGGTGATTGTTATTGTGAGTTACTATCAAGCTGCTTATCCTCATGGTGATCCCATGTGTTAGGGTTACGTAGGTTTTTCTTTGCTTTAAAACAAAACCAAGCATAATTATTGGGAAAGCAGGATTATCTGTAATAGGGACCTCCTTGAAAAATTAACATGGAAAATCTCAGTACAAATTACAAATGAGTTTTGGAGTTTGAGGCCCAGTGATGTAGAACCTCTGCTAGGACCTACTATGTTACATTGGCTAAGTTATTACCGTGTATACTTGAGTATAAACCAACCTGAATATAAGCCGAGGCACATAACTACCACAAAAACTACATTAAAAATATGCTGAAAACTTGGCTTATACACGGGAACCCTTATATGCTTTGGGGGGAAGGGGGGGAATCTTAATAACAGAATGTAAGTCATTATATTTTGTTGAAGGTCACATGAAATAATAGATGTGTATAACCCTTTGCATTATCTGACCAATAAGCTGAAAAATAATAAAATGAAGACACTTGATATTAAAAAAGGTCATTCTAGTTCTTCTCATCATAAAGCAAAAGTTCTAGACAATTCAGGACTCCCCAAAGGCATCAATATATTACTTGACATTCCTGTGTCATCAGTATAAATTTACGTTTTTCTTTTTAAAAATGTTTAAAATTTGTGAGTATTGATGCTTAAGATGGCAAACTTTTATACCTGAAATTAATTCATATTAAATTTATATCAAATGTCAGATGAACAAAATACTCTTTTTATTATTGTGGCTCAAGTTCAAACTGTACCATTTCAGCCCTGCACACAGCCATGGACTGCTTAGCCTCTCAGAGCTTAAGTTTCTTCTCTCGGTATTCAGTAAGTGGTGATTGTTCTTATGATTTTTGTTGTAGCCTCCTCTAAAACCTGCATTGTTTAATTACGTCTACAAGGACCAGATTATGAAATCCTCTGGGTTCTTCTTGTCCATTGTTTCCTAAAGTAGGCCATACCACCTCCTGGAGGGCACTGGAACTATCCAGGAGGCTACGGAAGCAGATACCCACCCTTTATCCTGGTGGCATAGTGGTTATGAGTTGGGCTGCTAACTGCAAGCTCAGCAGTTTGAAACTACCAGCCAAGTGGGAGAAAGAGCTTTCTACTCCTCCCAAAAGTTATAGACTCAGACACAGTTCTGCCCTGTCCTATAGGATCTCTATGAGTCCCATTACTTAATAGAAAATTTGTTTTTATTTTGTTGGTCTTTCTTTTCCCTAAACAGAGGGGAAAACCACCTTCACTGACCCTGTTGTCATTCTCATTGCGGCCCTGATGGATTGTGTAATGTCACCATGCTGACCACCAGACCAGGACTCCGAGATAATCTTATTTTTCTTAAGAACCAATGGAAGGGGCTAAAGGAGGGGGTCATAGTTCCTTGGAATTCCCCCAATCCTCTCGGCTTTCAGATGGTATTAACTTTAAATGACTTTTGAGAAAGTCTTGTTGCCTTATCAAACTTCCTTTCCACATTTTTTGCCAGTTCGGTAAACAGTTACAATGTCGGAAACTCACAGGGGCAGTTCTATCCTGCCCTATAAGGGTTGCCATGAGTTGGCATCGACTCAATTTTTATTTGGATGGGCTGTAGTCCAAAGGTTTTTAATTGCCATCTTGGAGGGAGGTGGGCACGGAATAACTTTTAGCCTGAAAAGGGGGATGTAGGCCAGATAAGTTAGGGAATCTATATTCTAGTCCCTTATCCAGTTTCTATGAAATTTGATACTGTTGAACATCATGAAACTCTTTAATCTTCTCTAGTTTTCTACCTAACCCTTTAATTATTCTTCCTTTAAAGACTTCTCTGTTGCTCCTCTTCCTGAAAACTGAAAATATGTCAATTGAGCAGAGACCTGAAGGAGATGAGCCATTGTTTTGGGTTGGAAAAACAGTAGCTTTAATGTGAGATGGAAGTCTACCTAGAATTTGGGGGAAACACTGAGCTAGCCATTGTGTTTAGCTTGTGCAAGGGGCAGAGCAATAAGAAGGAAGATGGGGAATATAAATATCTGGCTTGTGCTTATCTATATTCTTAAAACCTGGGGACTATACTACTTAATTTTCCTGACTCTCATTTTTCTCCTCTGATGACTAGTCAGTCACCATGTTTTGTTTACCCCAATTCCTGTATTACTATCCTCTATTTCCTCATTCTCAATGCTTTTGCTGTAACCTAGGTCTGTTGCTAACCCTCTCACCTTTTATTCAGTACTTATTTAACAGGTGTTACTGAACACCTGGGTTCTAGGCCCTACACTGGGGACTGTGATCAGCACCCTTACAAAATCACAATGTGGTTGTGGAGAAAAACACTCAGGCAGTGATATGACAGTACGTTAAGAACTTTAAAAGAGGGGGTCCAAGCAGTCTTCGGTAGGACATGGGGGAGAGAGGGTGGCTAAACCTTGATTTTTAAGGATCTTTGAAAACTTTCCTAAGGACTTCACAACCCAACTAGGATCCAAAAGATACAGGAATCTAAGGGACCATTTGGCTAATGTCCAGGAAATAGAACCGAAAGAGGCTTAGTTAGCATCATGGCGTAGAAGTACCAAAGGAGCCCTGGTGAGTAAACACTCAACTGATAGACTCAGGGCTGGCGAATCAAACCCTTCTCTGGGAGAAAAGACCTAGCAATCTGCTTCTGTAAAGATTACAACCTCGGAAAAACCTAGTGCAGCTCTCCCCTGTCACACAGGGTAACTTAACAGTTAAAAATTGGCCTGATGGATCCTGACAACCAAAATATAGAGCATGGAGAAGAGGGGCTTCAAGTCAGACGGGAGTGGTATCCAGACGCCAAATCATGGGTGATATCTTACATGTTTGGTTAACCCATTCATCACCAAAGTATCATTTAAGACTTGATATAGCCACTCATTTCTCTTTATTGAAAGCTAAAAATGATTGCCAGTTGACCGGACATTAAATTTAAAGTCCATGACATACCACCATGGTGCTATAATCTAGGTTTCCCCTTCAGCATAAGTTCCCATATGTCCCACAATACCCTGACATACTAGTGCAGAACTGCTTGTCCCCAGAAGAGAGAGATTTCAAGTCTCCATGCCCCAGTGAATGTTTAGAATGCTCTTTGGTCCTTGCCAACCTCATGAAGTCACAATTATCCATCAAAATTCATCTCAGATGGCCTTTCTTTATAGCAGCCTTTCCCTGAAAACTCAAAGAGCGCTAATCATTTCCTTTTCTGGGCTACCTCCCACTTCGTTGCTGTCTTTTTGTTGCACTTATCACCATCTCTAGCAATTTGTTTTTACATTAAACTCCTCATCTAGCGTAAGCTCTTTCAGGATGTTTGAATTTTTGATTTTGCTTTTCTTTTGGCCTAGTCTGTATCCTTTGCCTCTAGCATAGTTCCTGGCACTTAGTTGCACTTAATAAATGTTTGATGTATTTTATTTATACAAAGGGGGGGCTTAGTTAATTTTGACCAAAAACAATGACAACTATTAAGAAGGAATTAGCAACACTTGATGTAAAAAAAAAAAACAAGCGGATACACAATGAAGTAAGGAATCTATCTAGCTCCTTTACTGCTGTGTCTCCAGACTTAGCACAATTCTTGTTACTTTGGAGGGGTATTCTCGAAGTTCTTGATCTGTGATGGCCGAGCAAGTAAATGCATAAAATATTCACAAGGGAATCACAGCCTTTGACCATCTCATCTAAGCCAGTGGAATATAGGAGTTTGAGCTGCGTCTTTTTAAAGGCTCTGAGGCATTACATTCATAATTTAGCAGTGCCTTTAGCATTGACTTGAAAAAACTTTGCAGCAATCACCTTGTCATACTTGGTGCATTATCATTGTCTTTTAATGGTTTTGAATATTCTTTGACTTTTAAGTCATACAGAATGTGTGTGTTTTGTCTTTAGTAATGCCTTAATATGTCTATTTTTGGTTACTTTTTTTTTTTTTAAACCTAGGTTTTAGCATCCTTACTTAAGCATGTTTGCTATAATTTTAAATAGACCCTAAATAAAATCTCAGAATTATTTTATTAGTATAGATAATTTGGAGGAGAAAAAACATAGACAGGAAATAAATATCTAAGAAAGTTAAAACCTCACATACTAATATACCCGTAAGAACCCCGTGGTTCACATGGAGCTGCTGATCATACGGCCAATGAGTCCAACCCACCCGTTGCTCTGCAACAGACAGATGAAGCTGTCTTCTCCTGTAAAGATTGTAAAGTCCCAGAAACCCAAAGGGCAGCAGTTCTAATCCATCCAATAGGTTCACTATGAGTTGGAATTAGCTCATTAGCAGTGAGTACCACCTTAAGATTGATACATAATTTTAAATCTTTTGTCACCATCATTTGTTTAAATACTAATACAAAAAGGTGGGTAATTGTACTATAAGGAGCCTTACACAATAGTGGCTGTAGTAGTTAAACTCAAAGGTTGGTGCTTGAAACACACCAGCCACTGTATGGGAGAAGGCCCTGATAGTCGGCTTCCTTTGAGGTAACAGCTTTGGAAACTCTAAGGGCTATTCTACTCTGTCACCTGGGGATGCTGTGGGTCAAAATCAAGTTGACAGTCATGGGTTAAATGTTCTCTGAAATGGGTTTGCCTAGAAATTACTGGAAGTGGAAATGTCTATCTTTTATTAAGGCAGTTTAACAGTATATATTAAAAGGTTTTAAAGTGTTCATATGCATTTATACCTCAAAGATAAGTAAATATGTATGAATAAGAATGTTTGATATGCAGTATTTTTAATAGTGAACATTTAGAAACTACATGTTTAACAGAAAGGAGTGACTTTATATTACTTCTGTATGCTAGAATAATCTGCAGCCATTACAAATCACATATGAATAGTTAAAGAATTCTGTAAAATGAAGGAAGAAATGCTTAAGGAAAAAGTCAAATGAAAAACTTTGAATGCAGAATTATATTCTGGGCCATTTTGTAAAATAGCATGCCGACAACAAGGCTGGAAGAGAATAAGTGTTCCCTTTTTGAAGCACATGAGACTTACGGTGTAAATGGCATGTTACCCATTGAAGTCTCTATGTTAAGACCTTGCCTTACAGGAACTCCAATTTTACCAGTGATTTGGTCACTCTACTTGGTGCCTTAATGATCATGGGATAAAGAGCCAAGTTAGAGAGGTTGTTACTGATGAAATTGTGAAGTTGTACTTAATGGTACTATCTAGTCTGTCATTTAATTGTACATGAGTTAAATAGGATTTGGGGAGGCTGGCGATATTTTCTGTATGTCTGTCCCTGTACTCGATACTTTCACATCCACCATCTCATGTAACCATCACAGAAAAACTTGCAAAGCAAAAGCTGTTTGCTATCCACTTTCCAGATAGAGAAACAGAGAAATCAAGTGAATTGTTTTGAGTTACCCAGATAATAAATAATTCCCTGTTCCTAATCCAGGCTCTTTCCCCTATACCACATAGATTCTGTGCCTCTGTGCCAGGCTCTGGATATACATCACCAATACAAAGGACATGCATGCACCTCAAATACAAGCATTCCTCAACTTGCAAACAAGTTATGTTTCTAAATCAGAAACACAATATGCAATGGTTTTCTCATGTGGATAGCACTCAACTCATTAAGAACCAACCCCCAAGAGTGTTCCTCAGATCTGAATTGTCAAATACTCTATCCTCATAAGACTATTCTCATGAAATTTGTAATATTTATTGAAGCTTTCCACGTGCCAGACACCATTCTAAATTCTTTACATAACCCTTTAAATTCTTGCAACAACCCTTATTAAATACCAGTATCGTCCCGGCTTTAAAGTAAGAAAGCTCAAGCGTGGGTCACTCAGGTAGTAAGAACCAAAGGCAAGACTGGAATCAAGGCAGTCTGACCTTGCACTCGCCCTGGTAGCCTTCATAACAGCGCCCCAGGGAGTCTATAGTGAGCCATCAAAACTGGCTGCTTAAAATTTGGATCTGTTTAAAAACTGTAGCATATGCCAGTGACTCTCAACCCTGATGGCATATTAGAAGAAACATCTCTGGAATTTTTAGATATATAGAGTTTCAACCCAATTTTAGACAAAATTAGCCCCAATTTTTTTTCAATTTTTATTGTCTTTTGGATAATAGTTTAGATAAAATTGGTTTTCCATTCCACAATTGTTAGACATTTCTTTCATGATATTAATTGGAATCCTCACAATATTAGCAGCTCTGTTCCCAACTTGCCCCTGAGTTTACTTTTTGCATTTGTTCTTCCACTGAGCTTTATCCCTGGTCTATGGGGCAGTGGTTCTGAGTTGAGCCGCAATCTGCAAGGTTGGCCATTCAAAACTACCAGCTGCCCCATGGATTTCTTCCCTTGCAAACAGCTACAGCCTTGGAAACTCACCAGGGCCGTTCTACCCTGTCTTATACAGAGGGTACCCCCAAAAAACGGAATGGTTTTTCAAAGGTTGTATTTAATATTTTTTACAAAACAACCTTATTGCCTTCAAAGTACCCTCCATTATACTTAATACATTTGTCAAATCTGTGATTCCATAATGAAAATATTTTTCAAGCTCATCAGTTTGGATGACTGACAGCACCTCCCTCGTTTTTTTCTTCACCTCTTCTATGTCATCAAATTGCTTTCCTTTTGTGTCTATTTTCATTTGCAGGAAACAAAAATAAGTCACATGGAGAGAGGTCAGGGGAGTCAGGTGTGTGTGGCAAGAGAGCATGCTGTTTTTTGCCCAAAAATGGCATACTTGAAATGGCTGTGTGAGCAGGTGCAATATCATGGTGGCAAAATCAGTCCCCAGTCTGCCACAATAGGCCTTTTTTGTTGCACATTGTTATGCAATCTTTTCAGAACCTCTAAATAGAATGCTTGATTAGCAGCCTGGTATGGTGAAACAAACCCCAAATGCACTACGTCTATATTTTTGTCCTTTAGGACCGTTGACAGATATCCAGAACGAGGTTTGTTATCAATTAACATTTCACCCTTTTGGAAAGGAGAAAACCACTCATACACTTGAGTTTATCCCATCTCGCTGTCATTCTAAGCTGTGTTCTACATCACAGCAGTGTCTGTGGCATTTTTCCTGAGCAGGAAACAAAACTTCACAGCCACACTCTGTTCTCTTAAATCTGCCACCACAAAAAACAAGGTTCAAGCTGACTGCTTTGATGAAACAATTCACTGTGTGACCAGAGAGAACCTTGCTCAGGTAATACAACTGGGTGCACTACCTCACAGTGAATTGTTCAGTGCTAGTCTTTGCGAGGGGGGGGGGGCGGATGCGCACTACAAAAGCTGTTCTCTGCCCTTGCAATTCCAGGTTTATCCAGGGAACCGCCTTGTAGAGTCACTATGAGTCAACATGAACTTGTGCGTTGGTTTTTTCTTTTGCTTTTCTTAACATTTCCCATGTTATCTCCTATATTTGGTTGTTCTGGAGAATGGCTGCATCCGAGGTGTTATTGTTCACCTTGTAGGTCTACCTGTTTGGCAGAAAGTTGAGCCCTGGGGGTGAGTTCGATTACAGGCTTAAACCAGTATCGGAGGGATGTGTTCTCTAGGGTTCTACCAGTCTCTGTCAGACTAATAGGCTTGGTCTTTTATGTATAATTTTGAGTTTTATGCAAAATCTTCTGAGGTGGGTTATGACTGTCTGTGTTAATAGGTTCCACGGATGATTTTGGTCTGCAATCGATCTGTGTGTTTGTGTGTGTGTGCACGCAAAAAAAAAAAATCACATGATTTTACCTTCCTAGCCAAGAGTTTTTCAATGTAAAACTTATGTAAAATGCATTAGCAGAGCCAGTGGTATTTAGTGACTGGTAACATGAGGTCTTTAGCAAGATGCCGACATAACTTGTCTGAACCTTTGGTTCCTGACTTGTGATATGTAGTACACTTCATTGATTAGCTTATATGGTTAGGATCGAGAGAATGCTTCAAGTAAAACAGTTTCGCATATCATATGATTCCTAGGAAGCCACAGCACCAAGCTTGAAGTCATGTAAATGGACCATGGCAAATAGTATGCACACAGTGGCCATTTGCACGCTAGAGAGAACAACCGCAACGGTCAGTGTCCGCTGAGGGTGCTTCATGTCGGAGACGGCCTTTAGAGGGCCCGTACCAAGTATGAGAGGGAGCTCTTGATAGGGTCACTCCACTGCTGGGAAGGTGTTGGAGGGACTCTCTAGGGAAGGATAAGTAGATGAAAATGTCGGTGAGTTTGGGGTTTAAAATTCTAATTAAGAAAGGACTTAAGTCTAAGGGACTTAATATTTGACTTTGAATCTCATTGTTACATAACTTATGTAATTGACTTTTGTGTCCGTTCTTTAAGCATGAACAATGGACTAGTTCATTGCTCTCGTCTCTCAGCTTGCCTGACATTTTGTTTGTTCTCCTGCTTCCATGGTGGTGTCCATATTTGATAGTCCCGATTCCTTTTTTTACGGAAAGCACTGAAAAAGAACCTAGTATGTAATTATGCGGTAGGAATTGAAAATTTTTAATTGAATTGAATTCAGAAAGATGAACTCATTATCTTTTTCAATGTATTTTAATAGAGAAGCTATGATGTACATATAATGCTAACAACATGGCCGTCTAAATAATAAAGCCAGTTGTAGATATACAGAGATGTCTGTATTTCTATTAACATATTGGAACTTCTAGAGTTAGATTTTTTTAACAACTTAAGAAGAAGATTTTGGTAGGTGAGCCCCTTTTACTTCTTTGTAGATATAGTTTAGTCTTAATTTTATATTTCAGTGTTAAGCTATTGATGACTATTTCCATAGTTAGTTTGGGGAAGCTGGCACCACCATATCTAACCTCTGTCTTGGTAGTCAGTGAGAAAGGGGAAGAAAGGTTAAGATTTGAGTAGAGAGGGGAATCTTAAGTGTATATAATACATATTTCCTCCTGACACATACCCCATAAGATCTTACAGTAGTGGGCCGTGAAGTGGGGAGGCTGGATCTGTCCCACCACTGAGAGCTGTGCCAGCTTTTTCACTGCAGAGAGGGTTTTGTTATGTCTCAAAATCCGAAAGCACATTTAGGATAAAATCTGGCATATCCTGTTATATTGTACACTATTTTGTACTGTATTAAATGGATCCATTTTGCTCTTTCTCAAGAGAAAATTGTGAGTTAATGCTGAACAATAAACATTTAATTGAAAAGCTGTCATTGAGATGGATGTTAGAGATGGTAGTTTGGAAAATACAGCTACCACTTGTAGTTTTTTTCATGAGTTCTTATAAGCATTTTCCATATATAACATAAAAATGTGTATTAATATATTTCATTGAAGTTTGATTGCTCTGATTTGAATTAAAACCTCTTTAGACATGAACATGTTAGGAACTACAAACTGCTGTGTGTAAGGGCACGTGGTGACTGCAGTGGTTCTTCCGTACGCTTTTTGTATTCATCCTTTAAATAGGAAATAACTGAAACCTCAAGTTGTACATGGAACTTGTTTTGTTTATTGTAATTCACTATTTTGGAGTTGACAATACATTTCCACCTACCCAAAAAAAAGAAAGAAAGAACTGTGACTAGGTTTTCCCAGAGATCATATAATTCTGATCATTTTGGGGAACGGAGGAGGCAACTAATTTTGGCTCACTGTTGATAACTACATCACTGGA